>NC_139686.1:33264312-34464312 GCF_964106915.1 Podarcis gaigeae
AACAAATACCAACTCAAGTATTTGTTGGAAAATTTTTATACATACCTGGGGGAGCTCTCCTGTGACCAAAAACTTGAACTTCACAGAGGGTGAGATATTTGGCTTCGCCTGGAATAGTAACAGTCACATACCGTCCCAGCATTCCTTCACACTGATATTTTTTTGTTTCTCCCAAACCCAGTGAAGTGATGGTGGCACACCTTGAAAGGAAACCAGTATGTTAGCCTTAATGAGAGATTTAAAGAATACAATCAGCAACAAGTTCAATACCTGGCGGGGGGTGAGGGGCAATCATGAACAAGGTCTTATGCTAATGAATGCTTTATCCAAAATATGGCAAGGATACCAGTCAATTCACTAGTCAAATACTGTCACTTAGCCATTCACTTAGCCCGTAAACTGACCAAGTATTTGGCTTTGTTTTTTGCAGACTTTGGCTTTGGCTTTGTTTGTTGCAGACTTCAGATGAGGTCTAGACCATGTGAAAAATGAACATAAGATTTTAGCTGCAGTTCATTCATTTTCAGCTTTGTATTCTTGTTATTTAAAAAGCTAGTCTACTGTTAATTGTGAAAGAGTCTTGCTTATTCTTCTAATAATGTTAATCCTTTAAGAAATACTTTATCATTGCTTTACCGTTTTTAATAATAATAATAATAATAATATCTTTATTGTCATTGCCCCCTCTCAGGAACAACGAAATTACTTTGATTGGCCTGTTGACTAAATCTGACTAGCCAAATGTCCAGTCCTAGGCCTGGCATCCTTGGGTAGCTGACATTGGCAATACCTGGGATTTCTGATGCCTCCTTCATCATCCAAGTCCCCAACTCGAATTTCAGCGCCATTTATCCTTTCCGCACAACAGTCCCCTCGATTGGTGATCACTACACTGGACACATCAAATCTTTCCCTAAGGTCCACTGTCCACCACGGATTAGCTTCTTCTTGGGTGTGAGTGCAGTGTCCACGCAAATAGTCAGCAGACGTAGAGCCATCATTGGCATGCTCAGCAGATCCCAGATCATTGAAGATGCTGGACTGGAATGCCTTTCCTTCAAGAGCGGCATTGTAGACTACAAGAAAAGAAAAAACCAATGGAAGAGAGGTGTTTCCACTAATAAACAGCTTAGCAAAACTATCCAGAAGGAAAAGGAACTTGCAAAGCAGGCTCTCAAATATTAGTGGAATGAATAATTAACATTTGGGGGTTCTGTGCACACCAGGGCATTGCATTCATGCATACATGAGTCCTTGTTTCTGTATGTGTATTTGAGCACCTCCATCCACAAGAGGACTTTTACTTTATTCTTCCCAAATCTCATGTTCCCATCCACAGTTGTAGGGACTGCTTTGATAGGATGTACTTAGGGAAGAGTGGTTTATGATATCAAGAGTAATATTTTAACATTGGCACTTATAAATCAAGTGTCCTCTGTGTGAGCATACAGGAACTCTTGGGTAAGTTTCCTATGCAATCTATAAGAAAAATACATATACCACCAGGTTTGATAGTTCACACCCATCTTCAGTAAAAGGGTCGGCTTACCCATTGTATAGGGTTGCCAGTTCTCTTTTGCTTCTTCCCATGGCTGTTTGGGTTCTCTTGGCTTTTCCCATTGTTCAATTGGTGAAAAAACTAGTGGAAGAAATCAGTGTAAGTAAAAGATTAGCAATATATGAGAAAGATTTCATTCTAGGTGCTTTGTTGTATTTCTAAAAAACATAACAGGTAGCAAGTCTGAATGAGTTTAGTGTGAATCCAGCTCCAAGAATCAAATTTAGTTCCAAGAAAAAATGAACTTCAACTCCCATCATGCCTGGCCATTGGCCATGCAGGTGGGGGCTGATGAGAGTTGGAGTCCAATAAGATCTGAAAGGTCCCAGGTCACTGCCTTAAGGATTCCTGGGTGGGAAGGAGGGCTGTGTCCTGAAAGTTGAAATGAACCGCCTTATAGCAGCTTAGGAACAAGAGGGACAAGTGTAGAGTTCCTGGAAGTGTTTGGTGAGGTGAAGAAGACCAAATTTACCATATTGATTCAAACTAATCAGCTAAATAAATACTGGTTGTTCATGTCTTGTTTTAGGCTTTTGGAACACATGAATGTGAGGAGCATTTACTGACCTTCTGCTTCTTGCGTAGTTCCAGATGAGGTCTCTTTTTCATCTCCTAGACAAAACATATATTGAATGTCAAAGCAACACTTCCTAGGTGATGAAAAATATCTGAGCCATGCCAAACCTTACTTAGAAAACAAGAACCCCAAGTATACTTGGTTGATGGGGATCACTAGTATCACAAACCCCAAATAGCACAGAACTTGAGAAGAATTTTCTCAGTGTCCCACAGGAATATCAATGAATATAATGGGTATGGGGAAAGGGAAGAACAGGTGTAAACATTCTAGACTGAGTCAACAATCGAACTCTGAGCCTTCCCCTAACTAAAGTTGCCAGCTTTCTACTGGTAAAGCTTCCATGCCTCTAAGGGAGCAGGGTAGAGGTTTACAGGCACAGCTTTACCCTCAGGGCATCAGCATCTTCTTCATGAAGATGTTAAAGTCATCTATATGTCGTCAGTTGTAGGGCAAGTGAGCATGGCTTTCCTGATATAGCCCCCTGGCCAAAACAGGGAGGCCTAGCAAGCCTAGATAGGCCTATGAGCTAAAGATCCCCCGCCTCTTGATACTGCAGCTATTAAAAGACAAAGAGGCACATGTGACATGAAGCATCCAATAGAAGAGATGGATTCCTTCTCCAGAGGTTCCCTTGCCATTAAAGACTTCCTAGCCTAGACATCTCCCATCCATTTCTTTTCAAGGACAACATCGGTCAGCAGCCCACCAAACCACAACATGACAAGGAATCCTCCACACTTACCCGAGGAAGGTAGCTTTTCACCAAACACTTGAACTTCACACAGTGAGAGGATATGAATGCCTGGGATGGTTATAGTCACATACTGCCCTTGCAATTCTCCACAGTCATAAATGGCTGTTGCCCCTGAGGCCAATGATCTAATTGTCGCACACCTTGAATGGAAACCAGTTCGTGTGTCAGTATTAACCAGAGGTCATACTGCAGGATACGTGAGAGGCAACATGTCTCTGAATATCAGTTACTAGGGTCAATGGCTGAAGAGGGCTGTTGTCCTCATATTCTATATATGGGGTCCCAGCAGGCATGTGGTTGGCTACTAAGGTGCTAGACTATTCAATCTTGGCCTTCATCTAATCTAGCAGGGCTCTTCTTAGGAACTTAAGGAAGAAAAGTCAGGTATGATCCCATCAATAACATCACTCTGTTACCGTACCATGGATTTGTGATTCCTCCTTTTACTGGTGAGCTTCCAATTCGGATTTCTGCCCCATTTATCCGCCTCGCACAGCAGTCTCCTCGATTGGTGATGCTAACCCTGGACACACGAAACTCTGCTCCCAAATCCACTGTCCACCATGGATTAAATTCTAGTTGTGTGTGTGTGCAGCTGCCACGCATATAGTCACTAATTATATGCCCATCGATGGCATTCTCAGGGTTTCCAAGTGCATTGTAGATACTGGACTGAAATGCTTTCCCTTCAAGAGCCACATTGGGAACTATAAGAAAGAGCAGAAAATCTTGAAAGAATCTTGAAAGTGTTCAGGATCCAATGAGCCCAAGATCGCTTATTCCCCATTTGGTTTAATTTCATTTCATATACAAACACAGCAGAACAGGAGCGTCAAGTCCAGCAGGTCTATGTGAATGTCTGGATTTAGTACAGTTTAAGGTTACTTTTTATCTTCTTTGCGGGGGGGGGGGGGATGTAATTGTTTTGATTTGATTTAGACCAGGCCATTCATTGTTTTCTTCTGCGTATGTTTTATTATTGACTTAGTAAATCACACAGCTGCATCCTGTATTTCTTTATTGGCAATTGTGATTTTTTAAAAAATAATGCTTATTTCATTTCTTTTTTATGTAAGCTGTCTGCACTTAAATCACTGAGCATTGGTGATGAGAATATACAAAATGGATCTGCAATAAATATATGAATGAATTATAAGTGCTAGTCTTATTGTTAAAGTTGAGGGCCCATCAATCAGTGGGCGAGCAAATGCCTTGAGTTCTCAAGTCCTAAATTCATTCACCAGAATCTGTAGTTGAAGCGGGGATGGGGCATCCATGGCCCTCCAGATTGCTTGGTCTCCAACTCCTATCAACACAAACCACTGTCCAATGGCCAAGGATGGATGAGCTCAGCAGCTTCCCTTGAGTTAAAGGATATCAGGAAGTAGCGCTGAGTGACTTTAAAGAACTCACATTGCAGAAATTGCTTAAAAGTGGCTGAATCATGCCCAAACTGGCATCCACATTTACAAGACTACACCACCAGCAACATTCCTTCCCAACTATCAGTATGCAATGGTCTACTTACCAGAAGTGTTAGCTTGTTCTCCTGGTGTGAGTGGCTTGTTCTTCTCTGGCTCATGGCCGGCTGCCAAAGAAATTTATAATAAAAAGAAATAAAAGGCTTAGCTGAGCCTTTATCTGCTGATGTAATTCATTCAGCACAGTCTAGAGAGTTTTATTTATTTATTTATTTATTTATTCATTCATTCATTCATTCATTCTTGGGTTCCCGTTGATAAAATTATCAGAGCAGCATGCATAGAAAAAGAATGATATGTCAATCACAACAATTAAAGCCATGCAAAGGTAAAATCCTAAAAATTTAGCAGAGAGTATGAAAGTCATAATCAAGATTCCAGGAAAGTTGACTTCTGGGAGGAAAACATGGTGGACTAGATATCTCTGGTCGACCTTCTAGTTTAGCAGAGATTATGATGTGGTGATTAATGATAGCCAAGCTATAAATCTTGGTTATTGAATTATCTCTGGGGAAACAGAGATAACAGGGATTAACTTCCAATGCTCTGAAAGGGTTGCTTTCCACACTGCAGCCCCTTCTACGCTGCATTCCATCTCTTCTATCTGACCTGGAAAGTGACAGCCAAAACACTTTGCTATGTCTGTTTTGAGTTAGCACCCGGATGTTAACCCAGCATCTCTTCTTGAAGGTCTTTGACATGTTTGGGGAACAGGGGAGTAAACTGTGGAATTGGAATGCCCACAGACCCTACTGAAAGCTTGGTTGCCAAGATAACTGGAGTTAAAATGAGATAGTTGAGACCTAATGTTTTGGGGCACCCCAAGGAAGTTGATTCCAATGTGGAGTCATATACATATCTTTACATCCCATGACTTGCAACCTTTCTTGATGCATGTAGAAGGATGTTTTGAAGTTTTATGACTTTTGTGGCTGTGTTTGAAACTGCTATATATTGTTCTGATGTGCCTCATGTCAGTCTTTTCTAACTAGCAGTTCTGCTGAACAACTGGTTAGCAAGGCTGTCCTATTGCAATAGCGTTAATAAACCCAGTTTCTGCTGAATCTGTTGCTGTTATTTTCTTGGCTCCATGTTTTTATTTAAAAGGGTGTTCCCTCACCTGGGAAATGAACAAACGGCGTAGAAGTAAATTCTTACCACGTGGGTGTTTTCCCAACCCTGCAGAGCAGATTTGAAGAAGGTGTGGGTCACAGGGGAGGAGGGGGGGAAAAAGTTTTAGAAAATATTGTGCTGGGTTTGGAATGGATTATAATGATGTAACTGTCATGGCTTCCTCCATAGAATTGTGGGGGAAATTACTTTAATGAAAGATTCCCTCATATAACCCTACAGTTCCCAGGGATCTCTGGCATGGCAGAATCATAGCACTGGAAGGAACCTCAAAGGTAATCTGCTTCAACACCTTCTCAGTGAAGAAAATCTGCTACTACAGCATCCAGAATGACCATTAATGAATAAGTCAACATTATAGACATTGTGTTTCTCCTGTATATTAGGCTGGATACACACCATCCATTTAAAGGACATTC
This sequence comes from Podarcis gaigeae, assembly GCF_964106915.1. Classification (NCBI taxonomy): domain Eukaryota; kingdom Metazoa; phylum Chordata; class Lepidosauria; order Squamata; family Lacertidae; genus Podarcis; species Podarcis gaigeae. The sequence goes on from NC_139686.1 coordinate 33,270,236, forward strand.
CTTCCTTTAAAGAATCTTGGGAACTGTAATTTACCTCTCACAGAGCTACAGTTCCCAACACCCTTTTATAAAATACAGATCCCAGGAATTTTGGGGGGTGGGGGGGGAAGCATGCAGTTAAATGTACATGGGATGTATGCAGCCTCAGTCTCTTTGCACATAAACAGATACCAATATCTTTCCTACTTACCACTGGAATCTATCTTCTGACCAAACACCTGGACTTCACAAAGCGTGAGGTATCCGCCCCTTGGTAGGGTAATTGTAACAAACTGTCCTTTTGACGCTTCGCAGTAAAAACTGCGTGTTTCTCCAGCATCCAAAGAATTTATTATAGCACATCTAGAAAAGAAAAGTAAACATCAAGAAAAGTGTTAAACAATAATTGAAGAACTTTATCAGAAAGGTGAAAACACATTAAAATTTCAGGACAGAGAGAGCAAATATTAGCTATGTTTGCGGAACTCAAATAGCTAGGGATCTGTCTGAAACGTATACACTACATTGTTCTCCCTGTGCCATAATCCTGTAAAGCAGGGATGCCACAGGATGTTGCAAAAACAGAAGTGGAAATGGCCAATGTTCACAAATTCACTCCATGTGCGGAACAGAAATTGATCCAGTGAATACGATCAGCATTTGCTGTTTTGGCTTCTTTCAGTCCAGTTCTTTCAGTCCAATTGATTACATTACACCCCCCAATTTACGGAATTACATAAATTATGTAATTTTCCCACAGTGGACAGCAAAATGAAATAATGTAGCTTTTGGCAGACAGTGAACTGAAGTGTAACGGAAACAGTCCTGGATGTGACAAAAACAGGGAAGAACAGAAAACTGCACCTCATGACATCTCAAAGTGTAAGACAGAGCTAAGGAATCTGTGGCCAACCAAATTATTGTTGAATTCCCAAATCGCAACCCTAACCAACATGGATAATGGCTAAGGATGATGAGAGTGCTACTACAGTAACACTTGGAGGGCCACGGCTTCTTCTTCCCTGGCTACAAAGCATCCGATCCATATACCGTACCTAGGATTTGTGGTGCCTCCTCTCTCTGCGGAGTCTCCAACTCGGATTTCAGCCCCATTAAGACGGTGAGCACAGCAGTCTTCCCGATTGGTGATGCTTACATGGACTACTTGATACTGCGCCTGCAAGTCTACCGTCCACCATGGATTACTTTCATAATCTGTGTGGGTGCAGGATCCCTCTGTAAATATACCTACTAAAGACCCATCAATGGCATTCATAGCTCCTCCTAGCGGGTTGTAGGTGCTGGATTGTAAAGCTTCTCCGGTGAGGGCCACATTGGAGACTGAAAGAAAGAAGGGGAAAGTTTCCATTTTATTGCCAGAGGTGTGGATTAGCTCTCATTCCTTATTATGAAACCTTCCAGTGCAAAATAAAACCAGAAGTGTAATGATGCTGCTAAACAGATGTCATATTAAACTTGAGGTTACTGCAACAAACAGCACAAAAGCTGCATACTCCAACCAAATTAAAAGGATACTTGTGGTTAAGACTGCATTTTTGTACTAATTTACCTGGAGTAAATCTCACTAAAACAACGAGGTTTACTTTAGTGGCACTAAAATCCCCATAGAAAACAAAGGAACAAATTAGTTACGACTAATTCAAGTTCCATTGTCAACTAACTCCTGAGCAAACATAGTTAGAATTGCTCCGAGGGTCCTATCAAATTCAATGCAGTTTACTCTGAGGTAAATAAGTTAGGAGTGCTTCCATTAGTTCCCATAATTATGAATCGTCACTGAATAGTTAGCTGTGGTCCATACTCAAAAGAGCCCCAGGGGGCAGAAGCTGGTGGGCAACAGTTGTTTCCAATGAAAAGGACACATTGAGTACTTCAGGAATTTATCTTGACTCGGATTAACTACCGTTAAGAAATATTTCTTAACGTAAACAGGGAGCCTGATCTAAAGGCAGGCAGTCACATAGGAAGCCCTATTGAAATTAACAGGATAGCAAAGACCTTGTCCTTTTCATTTCCAGCAGGAAGTAAGATAGTCTTCTCTGGGTTGGTTGGTTGTTTTTTAAGATTTTATTTTAAATTATTGAATAAAACAGTAAAATGAGAACTACCAAGAAAACAAATCAAGTAAGCAGAATACGGAGCCCTCTCTTAAAAGTAATTCTTAGCCCTAACCCCCCACAGAGGACCGTAGTTCCTCTCAGCTCTCACCAGGAATCCTTAATTTCTCCTCTCAGCCTCTCACCTGGGAGACCGACATTTTCCTGTCTCTCACCCAGGCGTCTACCATTTACCACCCCCATGAGACTACAACCATTGGACATTAGTAAAGACCCCAGTCATTGCACTCAAAAGAAAGAACAAAAAGAAGAGAAACAAAGAAGAGAAACAGAAAAAAGAAAGCAAGGGACACTGCAAAGAAAGACTAGTGAAGAAAAATAGGGGGAAGGAAAGACACCCAGTTCTTGGTAACACACCCTCCAATGCAGGTCGGGAAGGCAGGATGGTCAAAAGCAGCAGCGAAAGGCAGTATTTCACTGTCCTTCTTGGAACCATTGTGTCCTCTGTCTTGCAGGATCTGGAAAAAGAGGCTGGCCAGGCTCAGGAGAGAACACTTCCCAAGAGAAGTGCTCTTGATTTGAGTGCCCCAAACAGAACTGGAACGAGGTTACTGAACTCTGGTGGATGCTGCTCTCCTCCAGTCAGAGAACTGTTCAAACTAAAGACCATTCAAAGGTACATTTCAAAGGTTCATTTTGTGGCTTGAAGAAATATTTGACCTGTTGCCAGTTCCAACAAAATAGGGCTGACAAAGGCCAGAGTCTGAGGTAAATGAGGCAAAAGATCAGAAACAGTACATGAAATATGATCTGAAATGAAAATCAATAGGAGGCCTGTTCTTTCTTTCAGAACAAAATTACAGCAACAACTTTACTCACATCCGCTTGATGTGCGGTCATGCACACGTTCATCACTGCTGACCTGGAGGTGGCCCGAAAATGGGGAGGAATGGGGTCAGGGCAGGACAGGCTTATGTGCGCGGGGGTCAGGAACGGAACCCCTGCACAAAATGGTCCTGCCTTCATAACAAGATTACGGAAACTACATGCAGCCTCCAATAGCAAAAATAACAAGGGAGCTTCACCGTTTCACCTTGGTCCTAGAAATCCCCCTCCCATGATGTTTCTCAGTGTCCCTCTCCTGCAGCAGCTTCTTATAAGGCTTCCAAAGACAAGGGGTGGGATAGCAGGGAAAATCCCTCTCATGATATTAGCATAACATCAAAGCAGAAGCAAAAGAAGCAAGAATACTTCTAAGGTTGGGAGAGAAATATAATTCAGTTCACATTTGCAGGAGGAATCTGCCTGATTTACACTTTCCATACCAATGTGCTAACTGAAACACAGTCATCCTTCAGATTTGCACTTCTCCCCGGGTCCTTCACAAGCAATCTCAGGCTCCTTTGTGTAGCCTCTCATTGCTCCACCCTCTTCTTTCCTCATGGTGTTGTGTGAGACCAGGGGGAAGGGGAGCTGGTCGGAGCAGGAGTGGGAGACTCCCTGGACTCTTCAGCAGCCAGCCTGATCTCTGCTTCTTGGCCCGATCCTCTCCAGCCTCTTCTTCTGCCTCTGAATCAGGTCTGCTCTGTTTCTCAGCCTCTTCCTGCTCACTAAACCCTGATACCTCTTCAGTTTCCATCAACTCCTCCTCCCAGTCTGCTCTCTCTTCTTCCTCTGACCACTCATCATTGTCCCACCCCCAACCCCCTGGCTCTCAGTCTGGGGGATCCCCTGGGGTTCCCCAGCTGGTGCCTCTCACCACTCCTCTGTATCCAGCCAACACATGACACTGCCTTTGTATCTTGCTATTCAGCTCAGAAGCGCAAGGTTGTGTATCTTGTCCTCCCCTCTTTTTATCTTTGCAACAGCCCTGTGAGGCAGACTAGGCTAAGTTAATAAATGTACATATGCATTTATGCATGGATTGAGTGGGTGGATGCAGGGCCCCCAATCCAGTGTTGGCATCACTGGAACTTCAGTGGAAGAAGGGGAATTTGAGAGAAACTAAAATGCAAAGATGCACCCATCCCTATACAGTTTTAAGACCATGTTCCCTGTTTTCCAACCCAAGAGTAGAAGCAGAGTGGGAGGCATGCAAGATAGTTTTATCTTGCCTAGCTAAAGACAGCTGGGACTCTGCTGCCCGGTGGTTTCTGGAAAACTGTCAATATCCATTCAGTTTCTTCTGCAACAGAGTTCAAGGCTAGCAGCTTCAGCTCCTGAAAATCAACATTATTCAACTGCAGCAATATTGATTCAAACTCGTTCCAATATTAAAGAAAGGTTTTTCTTGCTGTCTCTGGGACAAAGATAAAGGCTCCATGGAAACATGCCATTTTCTTGGCAGGTTTTATTTCCTTCCACCTGCTGCTCTTTGTCCCCAAAGGTACTGACAGAACACAGTACCACATCGGGTAGTAGCTTGTGTCAGGCTAAGACCTGAGAGACTAGAGCTCTGGCATGAGGTTTACTAGGTGACCGTTGGACAGGCACTGCCTCTGAGTCTCACAGGGTTGTTGTGGAGCATAAATGAGCAGGGGGAACCAGGTACGCCACCTTGAGCCCCTTGAAGAAAAAGGTGAGGTATAAATGCAGTAAATTAATAAATGAAGGGACGCGGGTGGCACTGTGGGTTAAACCACAGAGCCTAGGACTTGCTGCTCTGGTTCGCCAGAAGCAGCTTAGTCATGCTGGCCGCATGACCTGGAAGCTGTACGCCGGCTCCCTCGGCCAGTAAAGCGAGATGAGTGCCGCAACGCCAGAGTCAGTCATGACTGGACCTAATGGTCAGGGGTCCCTTTACCTAAATTAATAAATGCATTACTATGTACTGTGCTATTATTAGCCTTTTATTATGGTGTGAAGGCACAGGAGACAATTACTTTGAAGTAGCTAAACAGGTCTAGATTTGGTAACTGCCTGGACATGTGACTACCTGAGAATCACAGGGTTCCATGACAGGAGACAGATAGGACAGGTGAGTATCTTCAACAGGAAGGGCCACAGCACACAGAAGGTCTTGGGTTCAACCCCCAAGATTGTTTGCTGTCTAAATTATTTCTGCTGGGTACACCACCACTTTGTAAAAGTAAGGGTTATGACTGTTTAAATAAATAAAATAGGTAAGAAAAATCAAGGAATCTGTTTCCCTGTCTTGGAACAGATGAACAACCCAGCCACATAGAGTTGCAAGTTCTACTGTTTATTTGGGATTTCAGCCTATAGATGAGTAGCAGGTGAGTTTAGCAGTCATGGAAGGAGTTGACAATCCCTCTGGGTGCAGGTTCTTCTAGACAGCCAGCCAGGGTTCCTCCTTGTTAGCACTCACGAACGATAATTTGTGGTGTCTTTCTACAAATGTAGGGGCTCTTGGTTTCACAATTTCTGCTGTCCCATGCAATGTAATCTATGCGGAAAGAAAAATAAGGCAGCTGAGATACCAGGGTGATTTGTGGGTTGCAGGATCTGTGCTCTCCTTGGGATGCAACCTCCCAGGGTTGTTTATTTTATGCATTACATGTTTACAGCTACACATCCACAAACATTCCCTGGACAACATACTGCAAAACAATATTAAACAGGCAATATAGGTTATTAAAACTAATAATTAAAATATTAACTGTCTTCTGTCTTATTAGAAAAGTGTTGTTCACTCCACGGCCTTTTAAGGCTAGTTCACACATTCATGTGGGATGACCACAGCCTCAATTATTTATTTTCTTTTTAAATAATAAATACTGTATATTCTGCCTCTGTATGAATTATCCAAGTTCACCTACAATGCACAAGAAACAACACACGCGACGAACAAAAACATATAGGGGTTTTCTGTCTAATAAAATAAAGTCAAGAGAGATAACAGTATGAAATTCACTTGGGAGCAATCCTCCTCAAAGCTTGCCAAGGGGGAAACTGTCTTCAGTGCCCATCTGAAGCAATAGAACATTACTATGCAGGTCTTTTTTCCTATATGGAAAATGCATATGTCTGGAACAGCTGTCACAGATCAAAACCATGGGCAGAATTTCTGTATCCATCACCAGAAACACAATGTTTGACCTAGAGGAAGTTCACCGATTCAGCTCCTGAGATTTCAAATGCTAAGCATGAGTGGCTGACTCAGCCCCTTTTTTTCATCTTCACTGAGGGCTCCTCCAGAATGGGGGTTTTGTGTGGGCGTGTTCTACAACATATCACTGATGCATGAGCAGTGCATTTATAGTGGAACATCCATGCGTCATTTTGCTTTATTAGTTGTTCTACAATGCTCCCCTGGTGTTGTTGCACCATTGCCATTTGGAGGGGCCACTCTTGCACCACAGGGCAACAAAGGCAAGACAACAATAACCTGGGACATTTGAAGTATACAAAGCTACAGGATTTCAGCAGGAAGCTGCAGGACATGCGCTGATTGGAAACCAAGCAGGATATCTGCCCCAAAACATTTCAGGCACAAAGAGTACTGAAAGCAAGTTTTCGTCAGACTGCCCTGTGCCATCACAAGCAGAAATAACCATGAATGTACTGTCTAGAAAGGCTGTCTGGAAAAGTCGTAAGTATTGCCTGAAGCACCACAGAAACCTGCCAAACTGGCTAAACTGCAGACTGCAGCAAGAATAAGAAACCACAGACAATGGGCTTATGTGCACTTACCTTTTGAGCTGTGCTTTCAGGCACAACTCTGTGTCCAAGCACTCTTTTCCCTGCCCTGGAGCATTCCCCACAAAAACCCGCTCTTTAAAGCTGAAGCACACCAAATGGCAATGACTGCTCCCCGCTTAAAATGGGGGGGCGCCCTTTGCGTGGACGCGCACAGCCCTAGATCTGGAGTGGCCCCATCAGCATAGGCTTGGCTTTGCCTTCCCTCAGGTGGGATACCTGGAGGTCTCCGCCTACCTCAGTCAGTTGTCCAATCCCACCTGGGGGAAGCGTTGCCAAGGAGACCAGGTCAGGTAGGGGAGGGATTACCTGCCCACACAATAGAGGGAGGATCTTACCTGGGAATCCTCACTTGGCTCCAGAGCTTCTCCCACCCTACCCACCCTCAGTTAATGTCTTCTTTTGCAGGTTAACTTTTCTTCATAGGTTTTGCAGGTTAACTTTTCTTCACAGGTATGCGGATGCTGCTACGATAAGGTCGCTGTTAAAGGGCCAGAAAGGAATTTCCCTGCATTGGCAGGTTTCGCCTTTCCCGTAGCAAAACGTCACAACTTTGGCAGTATCAGGCCTTGGGTGGAATCCTTTAGTCCATCTTCCTCTTTGCGGCGGCGATACCAGGGTTCCCCGTTAAAGGGGTTTCTGAAGTGAGGCTTTGACCATATGCCGAAAGGTCGTCATTGCTCTCCCCTGCGGCGGCAGCGTAACAGGGGCGGCTATCTCTGCTTGAACATATGTTCTCCAGAGCCGGCCCATCCCCCACAAACACACTGCATAAACTTGAAGCTCCCTAGGTCCCCGGCTGGGGACTGGGGAGGGAGAACGCCCAATGCCTGAGCCAAGGTCTACCCACATTTGAAATTTAATAAAGTTGTGGCCAATAAGCATCTCCAAGCAATTTCACAGTACAATTGCTCTACAGAACAGCAGGTGGTGAACAGCTACCTCACTTGCCGAAAGCATTTTCTCTGGAATCCTCTTCCCCCTTTGCTCTTGCTTTAACAACCTAGCAAGGACATGCCTGGAACCCTGGCTGGGGTGGATGTGGCAGAGGGAAGAGGCTGCAACAGAAGAGGAGTGCCAGCCACTTTTTTTGCTACAAACTGCATCCTTCCCGCCTCTGACCCAAGCAGTGCTTTGCAGCTGTTTAGAGGAAACACCCATAAATCTCAGCTCTCAAAGTGTTAGAGCTGGAAGGTACACAAAAGCAGCCGTATTTTGCTCTTCTCCTTCCTGAATCCCTGTGTCCCCATCTGCCAAAGCACCTGCACACTTACTTGTGCCGTGGAGCAATAGCGCACAATGTTCATTCTTTCTCTCTGTGTCATCCAGCCAAGCATATAAGTTAAACTTGGTGGAATCAGTCCAACACCATACGTTATCCTGCAGGTGGAAGGCAAGAAATGCAGTTAGTAAGGGAATCAATCATGTGGAATACTTTGGAGAATGCTCGTGGAATGGCGCAGAAACTTACCAAGGTTGCAGTTCTAGACCAGTCTGCCTGGGAATAAAATTGTGGTTGGGAATCTGTACCCCCCCCCCAAAAAAAATATGTTTTTGGACTACATTCCCACCATCTCTGGCTATTAGCCATGCTTTCAGAAGCTTAGGAGTTGTAGTTCAGCAGCATTTGGAGGGTCAAATATTTCCCACACCTGTGGTATGACTTCATTGAGTTTACGGCTAAGTAGGAGGTCCGCAATGTGATATGCCTTGGTTGGGAGCCAATAAGCAACTTGGTCTTTTTCTTCAGATTCTGGGTAGTTTTGATGCAGGACATTGCATTCCCATCCTATCAGCTGATGGGCAGTGGGACTGCACCATGCTCAAGGCTTTCAAACACCACCACCTTCAAATTTCTGCATTTCTCCTTCAAATTTCTGTGAAGGTTAGATGGAGAAGCACAGGTGCAGGATTCAACAGCCCTTTGTAAACATCCCTGTGTGCTGTGTTTACAAAGGGCTGTTTGAAAGCCCCACAGTTTGCTTTAAAGTCCTGCTCACTGGGGTTCCCAGGGGAAGCATCACCTGACATCACTATGAGGTGAGGGGATTGGCAGGTTGCCCACCTGCCATCTTTGTCCTGAGAAGAATGGGGAAGATAAAGATCTGACCCCCTCCAGCCAGAAACGTTCCCCCTGCCCTGCCCCACTCTGCTGTAAAGGACAGATCTGTTTTGAAGGCCTGTGCTCTTCATTTTCCATAGGGGTTGCCAACACAACATCTGCAGGCACCAGTGTTTCCACCAGAAGTGTGAGAGCCAAAGGATAATTTATATATTGGCCCAAGAGGTGTGAATTTACCGGTAATCAGTTCACTCCTCCCTGCTGACCTATGATGTTCATTCAGTGATAATAAATTTATGGCATATACAGTGGTACCTCAGGTTACATGTGCTTCAGGTGACATACGCTTCAGGTTACAGACTCTGCTAACCCAGAAATATTACCTCAGGTTAATAACTTTGCTTCAGGAGGAGAACAGAAATCGTGCTCCGGCGGCGCGGCAGCAGCGGGAGGCCCCATTAGCTAAAGTGGTGCTTCAGGTTAGGAATGGACCTCCGGAACAAATTAAGTATTTAACCCGAGGTACCACTGTATTGTTGGACTCCAACACTCATCATCCCGAGCACTGGACATGCTGGCTGGGGTTAATGGCTGCCATGGACTGGTTGGATGCAGAGGAAGAATAAGGGGAACCAGCTGCGGAAGCTCCAGGGGAAGAAGGCTCAGAGACAGGGGATTGGTGGTGGGACAATGATGAATGGTCAGAGGGAGAAGGAGGAGGAGGAGGTGTCAGAAGCTGAAGAGGTAACAGGGTTTAGTGATCAGGGAGAGTTTGTGGCAGAGAGAAGTCCAGAAGCTGCAGCAGAAACAGAAGCAGGAGAGGAGTGAGGCCAAGAGGCAGAGATGAGTCAGGCTGGTGAAGAAGCATGGGTGTCTCCCATGTCTGCAAAGGCAGACACCCAGCACCAGTCTCAGATTGCTTGGGGGAAACCTGGGAGAGGAGGAGGGTTGGGCACCTGTGGGGAGCCTATATTCTTCGTAACTGCCTCATAACACCAAGTTGTACCGAATAAGAGTTATAGTGCTCATTAGGCCTGGCACTCCTGAGCAGATCCCGTTTCTTCAAATAAACAGTTAAGTTCACTTAGTCTGTGTGATTTATTGCTGGCTCGCTCCCAACAACGGGTGTTGAAGCCCAGCAACACCCAGAAGGCCACAGATTCCCCTTCCCTGGGTTAGATGGCGACTGGCTGGCTCAACATTAGAACCCGGGCCATCCTGCACCCAGTTTGACTCTCACTTCCACATAACAGCTAGTCCAATATAGTATGTGTTTCTCCCCAACGCTGAGAGAGAAAGTTCTTACAGATAAGGAGAAGGCTTTCTAGGTCAGAGAGTGGCATTTCCTGACAGATTGTGTGTGGCTACAGTTGACATTTGCCATCATGGAGATCTCCAATGCATCAGTTTCACTTTTGAATTACTTGATCTTGTTTTTTATTTCCAAAATCCAGAGAGAAATTCAGAAGAGAAGAGTGTTGGAAACATCTCGAGACGTTAAGCACCAGGGAGCTTTCTGCACTCACCTTTTGAGGATCATGGAGACCTATCCAAACATCTTTGTTGTCACTGAAGCCGGCAACAAATTTCGCAATTGCACAGACTTCTCCCTTGCTATGGAAGGAGACTAGGTCGGCACGATGTTCCTTTTGGCATTTCTCCTACACAAGGACACAAAGAATGCCATTCACTCTATGGGTTTCACCAGCTTCTAGACACAGTCCCCAGCTGCTAGCTTTGACTTTCTTTTTTTAATCAAATCATCCTCTACCAAAACTGAACAAAGGTTTGCTTGCTGCAACAGCTAGAGCTCAGCTATCAACAGAGTCAGGTTTAGCTTCTTTTTTCTTTTTTCTTTCTTTCTTTTTATCAATTAAGTTGCCCCTGGTTGCAGTTTAGCCTTTGCAGGATAAGCCTTCCAGCCCTATGCAAACACTAGTGCCAAGTGCTCATAATTTAATACCAGTTTTGCCCTTGTTCCATTTTTCATCTTTTTTTACATTAAGACAATAATGCAGAAGAATGAAAGAGAAACAGATAAATGCTACCAAAGCTGAAAAGTCATGATTTTGTGCCTGGCAAAAACTTTCCTCTATAACCAGTCCTTTGGCCTTCAACTCTTTGTAGCCTTTTAGAATTGGGTGGGATATTTTTCATGTATTTCTTTTTCCTCTTGGTTCTAATAGATACATTAGATCTATTAGATCTAACACCATTAGATGTGGTGTTTTTTGATCTGGCTGGTTTGTTGGTTGGTTGTAAGTAACTTTGGGTTGCCCTGGGCAAGATAAAGCAACTAACAAATGTAATAAATAATAATGATAATTGTTCTTTATTATATTCATTACTATTTCTTCTGCCTTAAAATTACTGGATTAATATTGTGCATTAGGGATCTACTCTTTGGCAATACTACCCTTTTGCTTTGAGTAAATAAACCGATAATCCAGTGCAGAGTAGGTTCACTCCTGACGCCCCACAACCCTGATACCAACCTCTGAAGTTCTGCACTCTCCCCACAGATTGTTGTGCCTTCTTATCTGAAACTCGTTGAGGAAAGGACTGACCTGAGGCACAGCAACCTTCTTTAAGGAAGTCTCCTTTCCACCCACTCCCAGAACTCACGCAAGACCATGCAATGTGAGCAAGTGAGGTCTTGTGGGATTTGGGGGCCAACACCAGCCTTCCCGCATTGTGTGGAGCCAGTCACGCTGTGCCACAAAGTGATTCCTGTCACACAGGGAGTGCGCCAAACCATGAGCTCCATCAATGGCCACCGGCCACAGTATAGCCAGGCCCAACTCCATCCTTCGAGCACCTTCCTGTCCAGTCTCTATTTTCACAGAGAGGAAAGGGATGTTGACTCCTCATATGCACAGCTAATACAATGATAAACCATCTCTTACCCTAGCCTGTGCAAAGGTCAGAGGTTCCTCGAAGTAGCCATAACAGTTTCCTTCATGCTTCAACCAGTTCTCTGGGCAAGTGAATCCTGCAAGGAGCGGCAGAGTTATTAGATAATATTGCAGTGTCCATTGACCACAAACAATAAAAATCTGATTGACTGGCTAAGAGAGACTCCTAGAGCTGTAGTGCAGGTTATTATTCTCTTACTGTGGGAAAAGGCTTGAACACACATGCACTCCTCTCTCCTTTTATCGCATTACCATAAAAAAAATGTTTCCCAAAGGAGAGGGGGAGATTTAGTCACACTCAGGATCATGACTCAATATTTTCCCATTTTAATGGTGTGTTAGGGGACCAGGATGGCTTAGGATTTTTCGGATCCACATTGCTTACCAGAATGCCCCCTTCCCAGCCCTTCTGAAGCCATAGAGCCAGTGCCAGTAAGGCCAGCGCTTTGAAAGAGCCAGTGGCAGAGAGAGTAAGGGAGGTTTTGGCATCAGATCTACCACTCTGATGTTAGAGCTCTGTTTCACATTTCAGAAGGGAAGATCCCATCTATCCTTTCCCCATTTAGGCGGGAATGTCTGGTTGGTCCTTTGCCCCCATCAAGAGCTCATGGCTGAGGTTTCCTGTGATGCCCTGGAAGACTCCCTTCCTTCCCTCCACCCCCAACTGCTTTTGGAAGTCAAATACACTTCTGCTAGTCAGGGGAGAGCAGAGAAAGACTCTGCAGTAGTTCAGATTTGGAGAGATGCCGAGAGTGCTGTGAAATGGTACGTACCTGTGGGCTGATGAGCCTCTGAAAGAGAGCCAATTTGGTACAGTGGTTAGAGTATCAGAGTAGGACCTGGCAGACTCAACATAAAGCTGACTGGGTGACCTTGGGCCAGACACTGCGTCTCAGCCTTACCTACCTCACAGGATTAAATGAGGAGAACCATGTATGCCACGTTGAGCTCCTTGGAGAAACAGGTGGGTGTAAATGCAATAAATAAATAGATGGAATCTTGCTGTTGGTGGAATCACTGAAAAGGAGAGAAGAAAAGGGGGAAATTGATGCCGAAGCTCAGAAACATACCTTCTTGGAAAGTTAGCGTTGGCAGAGGAGTCATAAGCAGCAGGCAGAGATAAAATGCCACAGATATGGAGGTTCTTCTTAAAAGCATGGTGTCCTCCTCAATGGCTTTGTAAAGAAAATTCAGAAGAGAAATCGTTGGGGAAACACTCTCCTCTTCAATGCATCTGGAGAATTTCGAAGAGGTTAATATACCTTTCTGAATACTGATATCCTCCAATTAGGATTCTTCCAAACTAAGGACACGAGATACTGATTTGATTTTCTCAGAGAACAAATATTTCTCCTTGTCAATAACAAAATGATGAATGGAGGAAGGAAACTGAAATGAAGGAAAAGTTCAGCAAACATGCATGGACTATGTGCTTAATGTTAAAAACAAACAGGTAAATTGGAAACAGTTCTCTGACTCTCCCAGTCATATAAATACAGATATTGCATCACACCACATTGATCAGCAAGGTGAAATCACATGAAAATTTCAAGACAGACACCAAATATTTGGGAACTCAAATAGCTAGGGATCTGTCTGAAACTTTTCCACTACATTGTTCTCCCTGTGCCATAAGCCTGTAAATACGGAGTTGCATCAGCCATGTTATATCCACAGAGATATACTGTTCTTGATGCCAGGATTTTCAACCAATGGTATGATTATTTATCATTGGCCTTTTTCCTGCTTTTAATATCATATTTACCTAAGCCTCCTTCCAAAGAACCAGCAATTAACTTTGCACAATGCACCCATTTAACTCAGACATTGGTCGTCATACATTTGGAATTAGTCATCATCTTTACACCGATGTTGTTCAATTGTTGTTTGTTTGTTTGTTTCCCAGAAGTGAGTTATATTCTGCTTTTCTATCATGCATTTCCCAAGTGCAATCATATCTGGAAAGGTGTGCATTAAATCCACCAGATTAAACTGAAGTAGTAAGGGACATTATTATAGACAATATTCTAAAGACACAATCTTTCCTCCTCAAAAAGGTACACACTATCTCGCCAGAGTGGTGCATACTCTAGTTATCTCTCGCTTGGACTACAGCAATGCACTCTATGTGGGGTTACCTTTGAAGGTGACCCGGAAACTAAAACTAATCCAGAATGCGGCAGCTAGACTGGTGACTGGGAGCGGCCGCCAAGACCACATAACACCGTCTTGAAAGACCTACATTGTCTCCCAGTACATTTCCGAGCAAAGTTCAAAGTGTTGGTGCTGACCTTTAAAGCCCTAAACAGCCTCAGTCCAATATATCTGAAGGAGCATCTCCACCCCAATCGTTCTGCCCGGAAACTGAGGTCCAGCGCCAAGGGCCTTCTGGCGGTTCCCTCGCTGCAAGAAGCCAAGTTACAGGGAACCAGGCAGAGGGCCTTCTCGGTAGTGGCACGCACCCTGTGGAATGCCCTCCCACCAGATGTCAAAGAGAAAAACAACTACCAGACTTTTAGAAGACATCTGAACACAGCCCTGTTTAGGGAAGCTTTTAATGTTTAACAGACTATTGTATTTTAATATTTTGTTGGAAGAGTGGCTGGGGAAACCCAGCCAGATAGGCGGGGTATACATTTTATTACTACTACTACTACTGCTACTACTACTACTACTACTACTACTACTACGGACCCACATTTGATTTTATCTCATCACACCCCACATGGTAACTACCGTACTTTTCTGTCTATAAGATGCCCCCCTATTTTTAGGGACTCAATTTTAGGAAAATGAAGGGAGATGGCCCAAAGTTGTTGAGCCTCTCTCCCCATGCAGCTGCCGGCAGGAAACACTCCCTAGATAGTTTCCCACACGCAGCAGCATTGAGGGAGTTTGCGCTTGCATCCAGAGGTACCACTGTATTGCTGCGTCTTGCTGGCTCAAAATCGTTATCGTGGTCAGAGACGTAGGAAGGTCAGGTGGTACCCAGTGCAGAAAATTTATTGTCACCCACACACACATTGATTTTTTGTTTTTGTTTTTTTATTTTTGCCTGCAAAAATGATTTTACGTTATTTCATATTTTCTTACAAAGGAATGTGGATTCTGAGCCTCTGATAACAAGTAGACGACTGTGGGCAGATACTGTGGATTGTCTTTTGGCTTGTGTTATTTTATTTATGTTTATTGCCTATTTATTTAATAAAATTTATTTTTAAAAAACTGTAAAGTGGTTTACCAAAACAAAAAAACACCACAGCAGTAAAATCAAGAAAAATTAACAATCCTACTTTAAAACATACAAAAGCTAAAATATTAAGATTAAAATTACTTCAACTTCCTAAGCATCTAGGCATGCTTGCCTAAAGAGGAATGCTTTTAGCAGGTGCCTGAAAAGAGTCTAGCAAAGGCACATGCTTTGTTGAAATTTCAGCCTTCACGACATAGGAAAACGGCCAAATAAACAGCTATTTTGGTGGAGGAGGGTCAAGATATTAACTGATATGCATGAAATTTCTTATGTAGCTATATCATCCCTAGTGTAGTAAGATAAGACCTTTGGAGCAGGCATTTTTTTAAAAAAGTTTTTTTTAATGAACCTCCCTAGTAGGACAGTAATTGTTCCTTGATAATTTGTCACCCCCCTCCATGATGGCACCTGGGGTGGCCCCCTGCCCCCCTTTCCTACGCCCCTGATCGTGGTGTGATTTCAAAAGTGCTTTTGTACAGTATATTGAAAAATTGCACAGCGTTAAAACAGACCATAAAATTTGTTATATTACCGTGCAAAAATGACAAAAAATTAGTTGGGGGGCCGCGAGGGATGGGGCCACGGACCCCCTAATTGGGAACCAGTGTTCTAGATGTTTTGGACTACAATTCCCAGCGCATTTCCCCTTATTTTCCTTATTGCAAAAATTCTGATGTGCCAGGGAGGAGGAGCAGGGTTATTTTTTGTTCAAGGGTTCCAAGTCAGTGTTAATTACAAAACCTGAATTCACCTGTATGTGATAGAAACCCACCTGAAAACAGGAAAGGCCTGAAGGGTTCTTTGTGTAGCCATGTGCCAAGGATGTGGCTTTTGCATGTTTCCTTGAGGACAACTTGTAACAGTGAAGAAGAAGCTGTAGTTTACAAATAAAGGAAGGAACAAAGCTTTCTGCAAAAAGAACTTGGAAGACCTCATGGTAGGAAAACAATGGTGGAGATCTTAATAAATCAGAAGCCGCCATCTTGGAACTACATTAATACCTGCCATTAAGGGGCTAGGAAGCTGCTTCTCATCCACAAAGCAGTATAAACAGAACTGTTTATAGAACAGTGTATAGGATGGAAATGCTGTACTTTCCTCCCTTCCAAGCTGGTTTTATCTACTTATTATGGCAAATATACACAGACTGTAAAAACAAACAGGGAAGGAACTAGAAGAAGAAAGTTATGGGGGCAGGAAAGGCTAAGTATTCCCTTTCTCCTGCCATTTCTCTGCTGCAAATTGTACGGCCTGTTCTAGCACTTTGCAAGTATAGTGGTACCCCGGGTTACATATGCTTCAGGTTACAGACTCCACTAACCCAGAAATATTACCTCAGGTTAAGAACTTTGCTTCAGGATGAGAACAGAAATCGCGCTCCGGCGGCGCAGCAGCAGGAGGCCCTATTAGCTAAAGTGGTGCTTCAGGTTAAGAACAGTTTCAGGTTAAGAAGACCTCCGGAATGAATTAAGTACTTAACCTGAGGTACCACTGTAGTAACTGAGCTATCCAGCCCCATATTTCTAAAAAGCAGTTAGGGGACAGTCTTCTATATAAAGGTTGTTTTTCTATATAGGTGACTGTGTATATAAGTTAATCAGACAAAGTGGGTGTGTGCTTACTTGATACACATTTGAAAACCTTCCCCTTGATTAGGTTATCCCTGTCTTCTCCTCCCTGCACATGCCCCAGGTGAACGAAGAAGGATGTGGTGATTGCAGTCTTGGTCTATGGCCAAGTGTAGATTGAATCCCCATTGCCAGAACCACCTACATCTCTTTTTAAATGGACACACTGTGAGGTAATGCAGAATCAATCTGCAACGAGCTTTTATTTTCAGAATGAAACCAGTTTCTGAATAAGTGCTTTGAGGAGCAAAAAAAGGGGGGCACTAGACCTAGACTGAGTGTGGGCTACGTAGAAAACACAAATATGAAGTCTCCATTGATTCTAGAATAAAATGTGTGTACGTAGACTTGGTCAGATTCCTGAATCCCCACTCAAAACATTTTCAACTGAAGTGGATAAACAATAACCCATCTCCGACTATCAGAGGTCACAAAGAGAAAGGAAAAATATATGAAAATAACAACAAGATATGTGGAAAAACAAGAAGAAAGGACTGGATAGTACTGTGAACATCATAAGGTTAGATTTGTGGACATTAAAACAGCAGTAAGAAGCAAGAAGTTGATTGGATCCCCTTCGGAACTTGAAATATGGGTACCCCCAACAAAAATTTAAAATTTGGCTGTGTAATTTGGAATTTATGTAATTTGGTTTGATTTGATGTGATTGGTCGGTTAATAAAAAATTATTCTTAAAAAAAAACAATAACCCATCTCCCGTGAGTTCCCAGATGGAATTTATTGGAGTGCAAAGATATTTTTCATCCTATTTCTAATTTCATCAGCATTCTTCACAATTTTGTCCTGAATGACATGTTTGCTCATATAATTATTCCACAGAGCTTATTTTTTGGAATTTTATTTAACTTTAGCCTGCAGTGGGCTTAGAGACTGTAGCCTGCACAGCAGCAATGCTCTTTGTCACTCTTTCATCTCCCTTTGTTGCATCCCTAAGTTTAGATTGTCTGATCCTTGGTGCTAGAAACAGCTTTGCTTCTCATTTGTATGTTTCTGGTTTTTGTGACTCAGACTATCCAGTACACTGAGGCCAGCAACAGTGCACATACTTTAATAATGGTCACAAAAATGAAAATAGCAAAGCTCACTGCATCTCAAATATCTCCTGGAGCACCCTTATTAAAGCCACAAGGTCTTTATAGACGTTTTAAGAATCCACAGCTTTCTTTCGCAAATATGTTTCTAGCCCCTGGTACAGTTATAGATATGTCTTTCTTATATACACAACAGCTTGCCATGAGTAAATAAATCTTGTTTTCAAATTTGATTATTCATAGGGCTGTTTTATTTAAAATTTATGATTTACTTCAACAATTTTCAGTATGAAAGAATTTTCATACGGCAGTCAACAATCCTACAATGTGAATAATTACAGGCAATGTGAATAATGACACCAGCTGCGCTTCCACATCTCAGGTGGAGCTTTCCCTCCTTCCCTTTTCGTCTATTCTTTTGCAAAGGAGGAAGACAAAGGATCTCCTGCATATCTTAATAATGCCCATATCCTCCTTGGGTGTTAGTCCTTAGGTAATACCAGCACATTCCCCGTAATCTTGTACGATAACATTTTCCAGTCAAAGATGTTTCCTCTAGGAAACTGGTGGACCTGGAACACATCTTGAATGTCTTGAGATTTCAGTACATAATCCCACATGTAGAGATCCGTTATTTCCCCCACAAAACGCCGTTCCTGCTTTTCGGATGGATTTTGTGCACTCTGATCCCATCCAAGCACTGCAGTGCCCCCCGACTGAACAATATGCCCTACGTTGTGCACTTTTCGGACGCTCCTTTTCCCATTCATCCAAAAGGCGGTGAGGCCAAACTCAGCTTCCCAGGTGACACACATATGACTTCCCAAAGTGCTGAGATCGGGGAGGGCAAACATCACACTCTGACCCCCCATGTGTAAGCCAAAGCAGCCCTTTGCCTCACGCAAGATCCTCAGTTCGTCCTTTTGAGAGCGGTAGGAGAAGAGAATGACTTTGCGATCGCTCAGATCCTCTACTGAGACTCTCATGCAGAGCGTGAATTCCATGACATTCAGAGGCTGCAGTGGAGATATGACAACATAACTCTCCTTCGATTCATTAAGGAAACTCAGAACTCTGCCCTGCAGACCTAGAAGGGGAAACATCATTAGCACTTCTACAGGAAATCACTGTTCAGCAAAGCAGTGGGGAACTTGTGGCGCTCCATATGCTTCTGAACTACAACTCCCATCATCCTTGGTCATTGGTCAGGCTGGTTGGAGCTGATGGGAGTCATAGTCCAACACGCAACTGAGCACTTACCTAAATCAGTTTCACTGTCTCTCACAGGGCTCCGTCCACCATCATGAACTGCAAAATAAATGACATGTCTGAGCTTCTGGCACTGGTGGGAAAAATATTCACATTACTCACAAGTGTTATGTAACCAAACTTTCATCTTTGGTGGAAATGAAATAAGGCAAATGGTTATTGGCAAATGGTTATTACAGTCCTACATGAAATATTGGGCTACTAGGTTTCATTGGACCTCCTCATGTAAAATATTATGTAAAAGACCATATAAGAGCATGTGATCAAAACCAAGTGTTATATATATTATAACTCTAGCTAGAATACTGTATGCAAAAGCCTGGATAATTAATCAGAAACATAATAACAGAGACTTAGTAAGAAAGATATCAGAACAGCTAAATGCTGTAAAATTAACAGCTGAGAGAGAGAGGTTCAGAGAAGTTATTAGTGTCATTAGTGGGCGGAACCTGGCAACACAATACATAAAAGGCGAGTTGCAAATTTTAAGGCAGGGAATTGATTACATAGCTCTATGAAGTTCTGAAACATATTATGTCAGGGGAAATATAACAGCAGGTTTCAGCAAAATGAAGATTATGTCTGACAGGAGCTGAAAGTATACCGGTATATGCTTTTTATTATCTATCTATCTATCTATCTATCATCTATCTATCTATATCTATCTATCTATCTATCTATCTATCTATCTATCTATCTATCTATCTATCATCTATCTATCTATCTATCTATCTATCTATCTATCTAACTATTGTCTGTCTGTCTATGATAGTAAACTTCTATAATATTCTTGATGTTTAAATTTTGTATGGGTTGTATGAATTTAATAAATTATTTGCTTTTTTCAAAAAAACAACAACCCAAATGTATGTAACAAAACTGTGGGTTGTCAGATATCAGGAACAGAAAGGGAGAGGTGAAGTTCCAGCAGAAGAGTAGATGTGGAGGCAGGAGAAGCTTCTACTCCCCATCGACAGACATACTGTTCTCCAGTAGCAGTCAGTGGGGCTGTGTTGCTCTCCTGGGGTTGTGTCCAACAAAGTCCTAGTCAGAATAGACCCTTTGAAATTAAGAAACCTAAGTTAGTCCTGTCTATTGACTTCAATGGTGAATAGGACTAACATAGACTAAAATATCGCCTGACTGTCTTTCCCCTGCCTCTTACCCCTGCGGGTACAAAATACATGCAGCAGCTAGAGCATTGGACTAGTTCCACTGCTCCTCTCACACCATGCCAAACTCCCACTGCCTTGCCCACCCCCCCAGAAGTTGTAGTGACGCACAATGTTGAGAAGACGGAAGAGCAACGCAGCCCCACCTGTGCAGCTACTGACATTATCTATTCATGGGTCAGCTCTGGGAAAGGCAGGAAGGCCCTCTCTCACCTGAGTTGTGATAATAGGGGTTTTCTAACAATCAGTGATTTGGCTCGCCCACATCGCATGAGCAACATGTTCCTTTGCTGTGCACATCAAATTCACAACAGAGGCCATCTACTCACCCACATGGAGCCATGGGTGTGCGAGAACCTGCACTTCACAGAGTGAGAGGAACTCGTATCTCCCCGGGATTGTAATGGTCACATACTGGCCCTGCATCCCTGCACAGGTGAAGGACATGGTTTCCCCACGCCCCATGCTGTTGATTGTAGCGCACCTGCAAAGCAACTGGAGCATTACTCAGCGGCATGACCTCAGAGCACAGTGGAGATATGCCACATGGAAATATGGGAACCCCACCAATATTTAGGCCAAAAGGATCAATGATATCAGCAAGAGACACAGAACATTTTGCTCAATCATTTCTTTGCAGTTAAACTTCCTAAGAGGAGCCTTGCTGGATCAGATCAAAGGGCTATCTACTCCAGCTTCCTGTTCTCACAATGGCCAACCAGTTGCCTATGGAAAGCCACAACACAAGCAGAACATGAGTGTAGCAGCACTCCCCTGACCATACTCCCCAACATACTGTCTCTGATGCCTCTTGCAATATACAGCCTTCATTGCTAGTAGCAATTGATGGCCTTATCCTCCATGAATTTATTGAATCCCCTTTCAAAGTCATCTGTGACAGTGGTCATCACTACATATTGTGATCGAGATGCCATAGTTCAACTATGCAGAAGTGTAGACAATTCTACAGCACGTTCTGCAGCAGGGGTAGCTAATGTGGTACCTCCCAGCTGTCGTTGGACTGTAACTTCTATAGTCTTGATTGCCGATGATGCTTGCCAGGGCTAATGGGAGTTGGAGTCCGTAGTATCTGGAGGGGACCATGCTGGATGCCCTTGCTCTAGAATACTTACTCTGTTAATACAGCAGGTCTATCTTACTCTGTATGTCATTCATACACATATTATTCATACACACCAGGAAACCATATTCAACACTTACCTATAGCTGCATTATGCAGGGAGAGACTAGCAGCCAGTGGCGTAGCGTGGGGGTGCAGGGGGTGCCGGCCGCACCGGGCACAACATCTGGGGGTTAGGGTTAGGGGGTGCAAATGCACGGGTTAGGGGGCGCAAATTACTTGCCTTGCCCCGGGTGCTGACAACCCACGCTATGCCACTGCTAGCAGCGATGAGGAAGCTGATGCTTGGGGATGTTTGGATTCCTAGAATCATAGCTGCAAGGGACCTCAAGTCAACCCCCTGCAATGCAGGAATATCAACTAAAGCATCCCTGACAGATGGCCATCCACCTTTGCTTAAAAACCTCCGAGGAAGGAGAGTCCACAACCTCTTAGTTTGTGCACCATCTAGATGATGTGTTCACCATTACTAGACTTCTCACTGAAAACCCCCTAGGAAGCTTCCATGCAATGACAGCATCCTCCAAAATATCTTTCGGAAACTACCAGTTTCATGGATTACAGTCAACAGGATCAGTCCTCATGATGAGTGAGGCTGAACAATTTATTTTATTACTGATCATATGCCTATCCTGCTTTCCAGCCACAGTCGGCTCTCAAAGTGGCTTACAATTAAAATCTGTACTAAGGTATGATATAATCTGGGATATTGTGTATGTATGGGACACAATTTGTCTTCTTTGGGTCCTGGCAGTTGGCAACATAGTCCAAGCTTCCAGGCTCGTCCCTCCAAAGGGAGAGGACAGGAGATACAGATGGGCTACAAGAGTGGCTGATGCAATAGATGTTAAAACCCAGCAGCAGCCTCTCCATTTATTTAACTGAGAGGGTTAGGATCTTCATGTTTTAGTAGTACATTTTTTTCCAGACTGAGCCCTGCCAACATCATCAGTGAGGAATCAATGGTCTTATACTGCAGATTCCAAATCCCCCAAGTCCTCTGGAAACCAACACGACTAACTGACTTCCAGATCTGTCTATTTTTTCAGTTATGTATAATTAACAAACCTGCTAGCGAAAACTACAGCAGATTCACTCTCGGAACATTGCAAACAGCTTGAAAGTCTTGTTTTTTTGATAAAGTGATTGCACATCAGGTGGTATATAAATTGTGTTAAGTGGGTAAAAACAAACAATAAATAGTAAGCTCCAGTGAAATCTATGGGACTTACCCACAACAAAAATGTTTTTAGGATTGGGTCTAAGTTTCCAATCCTAAGAAAAGTTTATTGGAAGTAGGTTGCACTGGACTACAGGACTCACTTCCAAGTAAGATCATCTTGCATGTCATCTTTATTGGTTTTCCATCCCCATTCATTTGTTAACAGCAGAGAAATACCTGGGATTCATCGTGCCTCCCTTCTGTGGCGAATCTCCAATGAGAATCTCAGCTCCTTTTATCCTTGACTCACAACAGTCTCCTCTGTTTGTGATCACCACAGCAGATACCTGAAATGCTGAATTCAAATCTACCATCCACCAGGGCTCAAAATCCTTCCTCGTCAGGGTGCAGTCTCCATTAGCATAACTATTGGCCAGTGAACCGTCTATGGCCTTATTTGACTTCCCCTTTTCTTCATACGTGCTCGACTGGGATGACATTTTTCCCACTGCAATGTTAGGATCTGGAGGGGAAGTGAAGAAAAAAGCACATCTATTTACTGCCAAAACAAAAGCAGAAACACAGATAGCACATGGATATCGAACTGAAGTCAGATCAGATAATGGTTCACTTAAAACACCATTCAGTCTTTGACAGTGGCTAACTGGATGCTCTGTGGCAGTGCAGAAAAAAGGGTGAGATGGCAATATCCACACTCTCTCTTGTCCCCAGAATGTGGTACTTAGAAGCATAGAATTGTAGAGCTGGAAGGGACCCCGGTGTCATCTAGTCCAACCCCCTGCAATGCAGGATTCTTTCACCCAACATGGGGCTCAAACCCATGAGATCATGAGTCTTATGCAATTCCAACTTAAAGGATTTATTATCTCCGAATATATTATCTCTCAATATAGAAGATACAAATCTAGCTGTCAATGCTAATAGCCGCTTACTTATCTTTGATGCAAGTTGTCTAATCTATCAGTTTATACTAGTGTGCTAGTGGCGTTTCACATGTTAACCATATACAACTGTGTGAAGAGATATTTTGCTGCCTCTCTCACGCACTTGAATCTGATTTCGGTTTTGATGAATGACCCTGAAGGTCTATTCACACAACCATCTGGGTGCACAGTGAACTCAGGAGGAGTCTGTACATCAGACATAGAATCACAGAATTGTTGAGTAGCCTGCAGTCCAAAAGAGGCTTATTGCATGCACAACCACACACAGCAGTTTACTTTCAGCAGACATCAGGAAGCACTGTTTTCCTAGCATTTCCCAAAATCAGGCATCTGCACTTGACTGCAGCCGCCACCCATGCAAATAGTCATGCAAGACTCCTGGTTTTATAATTTGAGATTGAATCATTTCCCTCTATTCCTTCTCTTATATTTTGTAGCCACCAAAAGACACATCTTAATTCAGCCTCAGGGGAGCAGACAAGATCAGATAGTTCTGTCCCCCACCCTCTTGCCCTGTAGTAATCGTTGTGCCTTTTGTGGTTTAAAGCTATGCTTTAATGCCATTTTGTTGAATGAATGTATATCCCAGATCAGGACCTTGTGGCGAAGGGCAGGCACCAAATTCCAACAAATAGCAGCAACAGCAAAAATTTTATTATTATTACATATGCCATCTCAGGCAAGTGGGATAAGGAAAGGTTTAGGTTGAAATAAGCCACACTTAGGATTTACCTCCAACTGGGATTATTGAAGCATCTGCAATGGCAACATTGCCAGCACTGCCTGGAAAAAAGAACAGCAATTACCAATTCAGGTAGGTAGCTGTGTTGGTCTGACACAGTCGAAATAAATAAATAAATTGTCCAGTAGCACCTTAGAGACCAACTAAGTTTGTTCTGGGTATAAGCTTTCGTGTGCATGCACACTTCTTCAGGTATCTGAAGAAGTGTGCATGCTCACGAAAGTCATGAAGCATACTCACATATGTTTACATGTATAGCTGTTCATGTTTAAATAATCATCATTTTTATATCATTACGTTGTCACTTGGGCCCTGGCTGTGATTTTGTCTTTGATCACATATATTTGATCATTTATATTTCATGGATTACAGTCAACAGGATCCTCATGATGAGTGAGGCTGAACAATTTATTTTATTACTGATCATATGTCTATCCTGCTTTCCAGCCACAGTGGGCTCTCAAAGTGGCTTACAATTAAAATCTGTACTAAGGTATGATATAATTAGGGATATTGTGTACATGTGGAACACAATTTGTCTTCTTTGGGTCCTGGCAGTACTTTTTAGCCCCAAATATACAAACACAAGTAACCTTGCTGGATCCAGTAAAGTCCACATGTCCCAAACAGTTTAGGGTCAATCTGTCTACCAAAGTACTTAATCAAAACTGTACTTACGTTTGTGTGTTATGAGCCAATGCAAAGCAGCAATCACCAGAAATGCAGAGTTGCGTAACATGTTTGTTATTTTATCCGCTTTTTGGAACACTCTACAGAGTTCTCAGCATCTTTGCTTCAGCATCCGAGACTTTCTCCATTCCTTTCAGATAAACCACTTTGCTCCTTGTGCTCAGGCTGTTCCTCAAAACTTCGAAATCCAATGTACCCACACAAGCCAGGCTGTCTTATAGCTGGGAAAGCTTTGAGCAGTAGGGCAGTTCTTGGGCACTGCTTTTTATCTGGCAAGATAAAGATATAATGGGTCCGTGGTGTGCCTGACTTAACAGGACCAGCCAGAACATTGAAATAGCAGTCAAATTCCAAAAGATGAAACATTATTCATACCTTCCTTCCCCACAGGTATCCATCTTATGCTGTCGGAATATGACGGGGAGTGGGATGGGAGAAAGTTGTGGTGTACACATAAAACTGAAAACTAGATACCGTAACTAACCATGTCTACTCAGAAGTAGTTCAGGGAAGTTTCTAGTGTATTGTGTTGTATTGTGTTTTTACTAATTTTTGTTGGGAGCCACCTAGAGTGGCTGGGGCAATCCAGTCAGATTGGGCAGCATATAAATATTATTATTATTATTATTATTATTATTATTATTAGACATACTGAATTCAATTACATTTGTTGTCATGATAAAATAGCATTCTACCAGACAATATCATAAATGTAAGTTGTCAATTTACTTAACCTAATACTGTTTATACCAAAAGATTTCAAAATAACTGCAATTTTTACTCCCATACAGAAATCATGAAAAGGTTGTCTAGGATCTGGGTAATTCTGCCTGTTAGTTTGTTCCACTTAAATGTTTCAGGCTGTGTACATACAATAACTTTAAAGCACATTCGAAGCACATTTTCCCCTTTTCAAGAATTCTGGACTCTGTAGTTTGTTAAGGGCTGCTGGGAATTGTAACTCTGTGAGGATTAAACTACAGTGCCCAGAATTCTCTGAGGGAAAGAATGTGATTTGAATGTTCTTTAAAGGTATAGTGCGTACTTAAGATTCAAGGCCTAACATACAGGTAGACTAGGCAGTTGCCTAGGACAGCGCAACTAAATGGACATCCACCATGCCAACTATCTCTGGGCACCTCAGAGTGCTCCATGATACTGTTGGGGTTTTTAGAGGTCGTTTCCAATTTGCATGGGTAAGCCCTTGTCCCATTCTGCCTAAGGTGGCAAAATCATGGATTTCCAGTTTGTATCCCAGGCTATCAATGTAGTCTGCACTGGGAAAATTTGAATTATCTATGAAGGCTTTATGCATAGCCTGGAGGGGCAGAAGCTGGTGGTGCAGAAGGAGACCCTACAGCAAAAAGCTGTAGAAACCACCATCCTTCAGCTCTGGAAGCTTGCAATTTCCCCTACTGAAAGTTTCTAATTCATTACAGTATTTTATAATGTCTGGGGTAACTAGAGCTCTCAAAAATCATTGCACTACAGAAAGGAGATCAAGGGCAGAAACAAACTACATTGGACTGCATTTTCAAACATGGGACATATTTTCAAAAGCATGACTACGGGATGGAAAAATTCAGCCAATTTGTGCTAAAAAATTTTAAAGGTTGGTGACTATGGCTGCTTTTATGGGCTTGTCCAGGTCAAACACCAGCTGATGCCTGGCCTGGTTTTATAGGTTCACCCCACAGCACTGCAAAAAAGGAAGGAATTTGGGTGTGCAAAATCCCCCCCCCAAAAAAATTTCTCAGTCTCCCTAGATACTCTTGCCTAAAGGCTGACAGAAGCCTCCAGCCAGCTCCACTAATGAAAGAAGGAAGAGACAGGTGTGTGACTTAGCTCATTGGCAAAGGACAGCCTGTGAAACAGAATCAGGTGCAGGCACCTGTTGTGTTGGGACATCTTGGTCATTCCTGCGCTCTGCTTGTGGCATGTGGTTATCAAGATCAGCAGCAAATCGTATTGTGTAGGCATGGCTTAACAAAGAATGTTTCATTAGTGAGGCAAGGGAAGAGATGGTAGATGGGCTTTCAACTTGGTTGGTCTCCATAAATATTGAGAGGAGAGCTTCCCTCCCCTTCCCCCCACCCCACTCCACTTCAGCTCCTTTATTTCAGATTGCTGCCCCTTTGCATTCTGAAGTACCAAACAGGGCTCAGATGTTCCCTTTGCAAAAAAAGAAAAAAGAAAAAAAGATGTTCCCTTTGCTCTGTGATCAAAGGAGGCAACAGCACATTTATTTAATTTATTGGGCACTAACTGTCTAAGGAGAGCTGAGCTACATCATATGAGCACTAGATGTTAATCACAAAATTCTTTATTTTTATGGATCATTAGGAAAGGTTAACTGATCGGGAAGCATGAATAGAATTTTTTTCAGCTTGCAAGCGACTGGCAGTTTTCCTTAGCCCTCCATTTCTAATCCCAGGTGGCTGTTATCTCTGTTCTGGCTCCACGCAATGTTCCTAAGCATAAAGTGCCAACATCCAAACACTTGCCTGATGCAGCAGGTGATTCCTGAGTGAAGTATAATATACAGGTGGCACTTCCTAAATGTCTCATAATCTTAAATTGTGCATCAGTTCCCTTTTAATGCTGAAGATATTGGGACGCTCTGAGTGTTTCAAATGTTTACAAATTGTTAGCTTTGATAACAAAATGTGTGTGCTTCTCCAAAGTACTCAGCAAAACGCAAGCCATCCATCATTTGACCTGCGACACAGACTGCCCACCTAGGTTCTAGAGTGCATTTAAGATTATTCCTGACAGCTTGATACTAGCAAGGATGCACTAACAGCTTGGTGACTGTGGGGTGAGGAGAGAAGCATATTGCATCATGACTTTTGCAAGGCTGCTTTAATGTTTTCTGACACATCCCACCAAATGATACCCTCGGCCACTCACCCAGCTTATAAATTTACTTATAAGGGTGTGATAATGCAGGGAAATATATCAAACTTCTGGCCTGGTTAACACTATTCACACATGCACACACACACAAACTGGAGTTACAAGGTACAAAAATGAAAAGACATTGAAACAGGCCTCAATTTCAGGTATGGATCGCAGTTTCAGTGTCATGCAGAGGCCTGGAACCTGAAGCTACTAAATGCCTCCAAGGTGTGAACTGTAGGCAACATGGTGCCCTCCTGATGTTGTTGGACTATACCTCACAGCCGCCCCAGCCAGCATGACCAATGGCCAGGGATGGTGGAAGTTGTAGTTCAGCAACATCTGGAGGGCACCACATTGGCTAGCCAGTTGTAGAATGCACCCTTTACTTATCAGAAACCGCTTTAGAACTGAGGGCCCCTCCCTGGCAAGATGCCTCTGGTGGGACCCTCAGTATCCCCTGGCAGCAGAGCCACAGCAGGCGTGACCATTTTTATTTCCTAGAATGGCTAGGAGTAACACTACTTCTGAAGCACTACGGGGGAATCAAATAGTGGATGCTGGCAGCTGCCTATGGCCTGTTCCTTATCACAGGGTAATCAAAACATATCCCCCGTATTGCAGCTTCCCAACTGTTTTTATTGTCTTTTGCTGTTATTGTTGCACACCACCCTGGGATCCATCTAGATATCCCTAAAACTAGCACTTTGGTATATTTATAGAAACTAAAGCATGCTGTGTTTTTTAATAAATAAAAAAGAACATGGTTGCAAAGGTGAAAAGCGGTATTTTCATTTATAAAGGCGCCATACAAGTACTTCTGGATCTGAACAAAACCCAAAAGCGGGTTTTTGTGCCATGTAAGAGAACTGAGTGGATTTTGTATTTTATTTTTTGCTGTGAGAACCACAAGAAACCACACACTCATTCATACTCAGAAGGACAACAGCTAGCTTTGAGCTAACCAAGTGCAATTCCAGAAATATGTCATGTCATATACATGCTTATAAATACCAAATTCATTACAGTATTCAAGTGCAAGTCTTCATGTAGCTAAAACAGCAGTGCGCGCGCACACACACACACACACACAGCACCAGTGGGCTCAAGTAAACCTGAACACTTGAAGAAGTACAAAAAATTATAAGAACTAGAAAAGCTCAGTGGGCACAGTGGTTACTGCTAAAGGCAGATGGCCAGCAGGGAAGCCAACTTGGAGCAGGAGGCTTCCTTTTCGCTACAGCTCCTACTCAGCACAGCCTTCACATCTTCTCTCACCCGTGCCAATATGACTGTGCCTGTGGTGCTTTCCGTATCAGCTGTAAGAGAGCATTAATTTATTCAGAAAGGAAGAGCATTTAGTTTTGTATGAGGCATTATTAAGCATACAGAAAACAGCGCACGAAGGTGGTTTTTGTTTTTATTTCGAAGAACTGGGGGAAGCTCCAGCAGTAAAATGAAAGATCAAGCGGAAATTCTCTCGGATTCGGACGGAGTAGGAAAGCAATCGGGAGCGGAAAGGGCCTCGCTCAAACTTCCCGCCTTACACGCCTCCTAAAAGATGGTTGGAGCAACCGAAGAGGGAAGAGCGCGGGCTTTTCTGGTTTGAAGCTTAACGTCTCAAGCTTCCCGCCAATCAGACAGGAAGAAACCACCAAGACTTTCCCAGACCTATGGAAGGCTTAGGACGAAACCCAACACTTAAAAACGACCCATGCAGCGAGTTGTAGAGGCGGGGAAAAGAGAAACGGGGATCAGTTCCTTGTACGAAGACATAGTGCAATACCCGATTTAAAGGAAACTTTTCAATATAAAGAACTCAGTGTTTGTCTACGTGATATGAACAATGCGGAGTAAACTCACTATTTCCACGCCTGTCTAAACGTACCAAACTAACCAGCGAAGGCGCCGCAGCTCCTTCGAGTTAAATGTGCTCCCCTCTCCCATCGCAGAAGCACTTTGTACTATCTCACAAACTGGGGTAGAGGAGAAAGGAAGCGAATCTCAAGCTCTTCTCGGGATGCTGTGTAGTGGCTCTGAAAAGAGCCTTTGGGTTGTTGGTGAGGCGGGGCGAGCGCGAGGGGCGCCTAAGCCCTCTCTCCGCGGATGCGCCGCGCCAGCTGGATGTCCTTGGGCATGATGGTCACCCTCTTGGCGTGGATGGCGCACAGGTTGGTGTCCTCGAAGAGCCCCACCAGGTACGCCTCGCTCGCCTCCTGCAGCGCCATCACGGCCGAGCTCTGGAAGCGCAGGTCCGTCTTGAAGTCCTGCGCGATCTCGCGCACCAGGCGCTGGAAAGGCAGCTTGCGGATCAGCAGCTCCGTCGACTTCTGGTAGCGGCGGATCTCGCGCAGCGCCACGGTGCCCGGCCGGTAGCGGTGAGGCTTCTTCACGCCGCCCGTGGCCGGCGCGCTCTTGCGAGCCGCTTTGGTGGCCAGCTGCTTGCGAGGCGCCTTGCCGCCCGTCGACTTGCGAGCCGTCTGCTTCGTCCGAGCCATCTTCGTAGATGCAGAAAAGAACTAAAAGCTGAGCGCAGAAGGCAACATTTATACACTAGTTTTGCCCTCTGATTGGCTACTAGTAGATGAACACCTCTCACCATTGGATACATTCGACTTGTTGATTGGTTGGAATTACAAAACCTCAAGCTCATTCGACAATTTGAAAAGGCGCGCATTGATGTTTAAAAATCGTCAGCAGCCTCTCGCTTTTTAAATTTTCCTCTCCGTTTTGCATTGCGTAGGCGCCAGGGGCGGAGGAATGCCAAGCTACGTGTAAACCTAAGGGCCGTATCGTGTCTCGTTCACATAAATCACCCTTTTAATTTTTTTAAAAATAGAAAATACGCGTCCATATTTATCGAGCTGCCTCACAAAAACCACATCGCTTAGGAACTGTTTGTGTGCGCCTATATGTAACCCTGTTTATGTAATAAGGTATCCTCATTCGGGACCGTATTTTCCGAAGGTGCTCTGCAATTCCAGTACAGTAATCTCTTCCCATTTCACGAACATTTAATAAGTGAATTCTAAAAAAATAACTTGGGAGACTGCATGGAACTTCGAAGCACTGGCCACTTTTGTTGTGCAACCGCACGTCTACAAACCGTATATAGGAGCTGGCTACAGCTCACCAATAACTGCAAAGCGCGGGTAATTCAAATTACCCAACTGTTATTTCTAGAAAATTGCTTCCCAATTCGTTTTTCTGCAACCATCAGTCATTCTTTCTGTGCATATAAAACTACGATTTCATCTGAGACACAAATGAAGTAAAATTTATTCACCGCAGGAGAATCATATGAAAGAAGCTCTAGGGTATCTGTGCTTTGTTCGATCACTTGTTTATTTAGCTTTTAACTACTGTATAGTGGGGGAGATGGCTTATATTTAAACTGCATTCAACTTTTTAAATATATATATATTTATGCTTTTCAGATTTCTACATTTCACCAACTTCACAATTTTTTAAACATTTCAAAACTTCCTTCCCCCCTTTCTGCGGTTCCTTAAATTGAACTGTAATATCTTCTGCATATCCAAATTAACTTAATTTGCTCATTTATTCATCCACTTTAAATATATACTCTTATAAAACTGCAGGTTATCACTAAACTGCATTAAACTTTTAAAAGGGGATAGACGTGTCGTAGAGCTCTCTTAATGAAAAAATAGGTGGCTCTTAAAAGAGCCGTTAGGTTGCAGTGAGTGGCGGTAATTTACTTGGAGCTGGTATACTTGGTGACAGCCTTCGTGCCCTCGGAGACAGCGTGTTTAGCCAGCTCCCCGGGCAGCAAGAGCCGGACAGCCGTTTGAATCTCTCTCGAAGTGACAGTGGAGCGCTTGTTATAGTGCGCTAAGCGGGTGGCTTCCCCAGCGATGCGCTCAAAAACATCATTCACGAAGGAGTTCATGATGCTCATGGCTTTGGATGAAATGCCAGTGTCCGGGTGAACCTGCTTCAGAACTTTGTAGACATAGATAGAATAACTCTCTTTCCTAACTTTCTTCCGCTTCTTATCGCCTTTCTTATGAGTCTTCGTCACAGCTTTCTTGGATCCCTTTTTGGAAGCCGGCACTGACTTCGCTGGCTCCGGCATCTCTGCGTTTTCATGCGCTCTCCAGTCACCTCGGGCTCACGAGCGCTGCTGTTTTTTATATTGGCGATATGCAAATGAAAGAATTGTATTCTTCATTTCCTATTGGCCGAGAACTCGCAAAGCATTATAAGCGTTCGCCTTTCGTTCATGATTGGTCAGCCAGATGCCGAGTGTCCATTGGCTGGTTTTGAAGCAATATTTCGGTTTGAGCCAATCACAACTCACACCGACTTTGACGGGAAAATGAGACATGCCGTTCGACCTGGCATAAGCGATCGTTCATTCACAAAAAACTATTTTAAAAGTTTGAAAGTCGCCCCCTTCTAAATTGTCTTAAATTCTTTAAAGTAAATACACCGAATTCAATGGGGCTGAGCAGAAGCTGGCATTGATTGACAGTGTGAAAGTGCTCCATCTAGTAGTTATTTGCCGTGAATCGTAGGACCCTTTAAGAACTAGCCAGCAAATTTTGACAACCGAGACAATCTAACCCTGGACACGTGGTACAATGTATCTTAGTTTTTGACAGCGGTTTCCCACAAGCAAAGGGCTGTTTTAATACGTTGTAAATCCGAGTCCTAAAAACTCAGAATTAAACTGCTTTATGTTTAAATGGGACTTACTTTCAGGAAAACCGAAACCCAGTTCTATGTATTTTGGCGCAGAAATAAATCCTACTAGCGACACCGTGTGCTCCTCACTATGCATGAGTGCAGCATAAAATTTGTAAAAATTCTCACCGAAGAGGGATTCATTCACACAAATACACCCCCCCCAAAAAAAAAAATCACCTGTAAATTGGATAATGAAGTAGCGCGGCTTCTCCCCCATCTTTCCGCAACAATACTTTCAAGCTGATTTTATTCATGGGCTCAAAGTTCCAAGTTTTTAAAAATAACTTTCTAGAAATTAACTTTTCTGGGATGAAAGCGTCTCCCTCCTCTTCTTTCACTTCCGTGCCCGCCTAACTAGATCCACGCTTCTCAAGAAGCTACAAGATTCCAGACTGGCACACCAACCAACCCAGAGCAAGTTAGTATCCCGCTATAGAGGCCGATCTAATGACCCCATTTCCAGAAATTCAGGCTAATAATTCTGCGCGGTCCCAGGAGCACTGAAAATTTCAGTGACTGAAATTCTGACCAAACATGTGCAAGATATACTGTGGCAGGCGTGTTTTATGTGTATGTATCTATATATTGCAATAGTGTATGAACATTTGTGACAAGCTCTTTTTAGGAGGAGGTGGGTGGCTCTTAAAAGAGCCGTTGGGGTTTTTTAGCAGCGCGCGGGCACGTCTACTTCTTCTTGGGCGCCGCCTTCTTAGCCTTGGCCGCTTTGGGCTTGGCTGCCTTCGGCTTGGCGGTCTTGGGCTTCACCGCCTTGGCTTTGGCCGGGCTCTTGGCGACCCTCTTGGGCTTGACGGGCTTGGCCGCTTTCTTGGGGCTCTTGGCCGCCTTCTTGGCCGCCGGCTTCTTGGGCTTCTTGGGGCTCTTCTTGGCCGCAGCGGCTTTCTTGGGCTTCTTGACGCCGCCGGCCGCGGCTTTCTTGGCGGCGGGCTTCTTGGCTTTGACGGCAGCCGCCTTCTTCTTGGGCGCCTTCTCCTTGCCCTCGCCGGCCTTCTTGCCGATCTTGAAGGACCCCGAGGCGCCGATGCCCTTGGTGTGCACCAGGGTGCCTTTGTTCACCAGGCTCTTCAGGCCCAGCTTGATGCGGCTGTTGTTCTTCTCCACGTCGTAGCCTCCGGCCGCCAGGGACTTCTTCAGCGCCGCCAGAGACACCCCTTTGCGCTCCTTGGACGCCGCCACCGCCTTGGTGATCAGCTCGGTGACGCTGGGGCCAGAAGCCTTGCGCGCCTTGGCGCCGCCACTAGCCTTCTTCGCCTTCTTGGCCGGAGCCTTGGAGGCCACGACAGGAGCAGCAGCGCTGACGGCAACCGCGGGCGCCGTTTCGGACATGATGGCGAGGAGAGAGATGCGCGACACACACACAAAAAAGATTCCCGACAGAAGAAAAGTGAGCTCAAGTAGGTCAGCCGCTGTTTATTTATAGAGAGGAGCTGCCTCGTGATTGGTCCGCTGCAGGGCCCGCCCCTCTGCCAGGCAGACAGGAACTCTTTCGAGCGCCCAGTTTGTGTTTCTTTCGAGTTAATAAAGTGCGATTTTTACACCATACCGACCACCAAATAATCAAATATATCAACCGGGGCGAAGAGGGAAGGGTGCTTCGCATTCGTTGCTTTTTTGAAAGCGCAAAAGTAAAGGCAACGTTTGGAAAAGGGCTCTTAAGGCTCGGCTGCAGGAGCTGGGGAGACCTCCCAAGAGCGAAACTTTTGTTTTTCTTTGTAAATTAAAGCAATGTAAGCCCCCAAAACACCCGAAAAACTGTGCGGATCACCTCTTCAGACAGTAAGGTCTGTCACAGGACGTGGTGTGAGTTTTTAAAGCTAGTCTCCTCGTTGCAGGTGGACTTCAAGTAAACGGAGGTAACACAAGACTACACAAAATAGATTCACCATTGCTAATCGGCCAAGCCCTTACCAGCTCGCCTGCGAGATAGAAAAGGTGCTAAATATTGTATTATTCAGGTACATTCAAAGCCAATACTATATTGATAGTGTATGATCACACACACAAACACTATTCAAGAGTTTAATGCAGAATTTAAATTACAACCCAAAAGGTATGTGACTGACTGTTGGACTTCACTGCAGCTCTATTTTATGCAGACTGATTTAGATACCTTAAGAATGTTATAGGAATTTGAATAAATAATTAAAATCCATCTATGTTTTTTTCAGAACAAACCCCTGGAAAACAACGATTAGACTCCAGGTGGTCCTTAGTCTCAAAGTGAAAAGGGCAGGTTCACTCCTCAGTCTTACAGCACATTCTGAGATAAAAGCCATCTTGCTTTCAAAGGAGTGTATTTCGAAGTTACTTGACGTCAATGCCCTATATATATATATAAATGCTTCTCGTGGGTCACAGTTAGTGTAAATAGACAACTCCACAGGTGACCGTTTGTGAAAAATATGATTCCCCTTATTAAGGCTGCATCTCTAAACAAACTAACTTGGGAACAAGTCCCATTAACTAATGTGAGCCTTATTTCCTAGATGCGGCCACAGCTAAGTATATTTGAATTGGAATCAATGGGATTTCCACCCCCCCCTCGCCTGGGCTTTGAAGTGTTCTCCCATAGAAATTACTGGGATTTATAACTCCGTCGCGTGCACGTCTACAAGGAAATAGCTCCCTCTGAGTTAAACGGAATTTACACTCAAGGATGTTAAAGGCTCCAGCCTCACGAGCTGTTTGGGGTAATAATAATAATAAAAACCCAATAAAAGTGCGCTGTAAACTATGAGAAATCGGGAAGGGGAGGTTCAAGCCTAAACAGGAAATATTTGTCTTTTCCTGTCAATATCAATAATCGCTGAAAAACGTTAAAAATGAAGAGACAGTCCAAAATGTTCTCAAACAAGAAGATCTTATATAAAAGATTTAGGCGAGCTTAGGTAAGGAGTTTCTAGTGTGAGAGAGTTTATACAAGCAAAGAGCCTGTAGGCTGGTACTGAACAACACTGAACACAAAAGGCACAATCTGCTTGATTTTAGAGGGTAAATATTCCGGGGAAACTCGCCAGTGCAAAAAAAAAAATCTATAGGGCTGCTAGGAGGCGGTCCGTAGGTGACACAAACCAAAGCGGGAGTTTTCGAACGTAGAAGCTCTCCAATGAGAATCTGCCCCACTGATGTCAGCCAATGGGAAAAGAGACAGGAGCGCACTATAAATAGAGGGTCGAGATCGCCTCGCTCCTCTATTCCGAGTTGTAGTTGTGGCTGGTTGAGAGCTGCTCAAAGTGTCTTCGTGATGGCTCGGACGAAGCAGACGGCTCGCAAGTCGACGGGCGGCAAGGCGCCTCGCAAGCAGCTGGCCACCAAAGCGGCTCGCAAGAGCGCGCCGGCCACGGGCGGCGTGAAGAAGCCTCACCGCTACCGGCCGGGCACCGTGGCGCTGCGCGAGATCCGCCGCTACCAGAAGTCGACGGAGCTGCTGATCCGCAAGCTGCCTTTCCAGCGCCTGGTGCGCGAGATCGCGCAGGACTTCAAGACGGACCTGCGCTTCCAGAGCTCGGCCGTGATGGCGCTGCAGGAGGCGAGCGAGGCGTACCTGGTGGGGCTCTTCGAGGACACCAACCTGTGCGCCATCCACGCCAAGAGGGTGACCATCATGCCCAAGGACATCCAGCTGGCGCGGCGCATCCGCGGAGAGAGGGCTTAGGCGCCCCTCGCGCTCGCCCCGCCTCACCAACAACCCAAAGGCTCTTTTCAGAGCCACTGCACCGCATCCCGAGAAGGGCTTGAGATTGTCTTCCCTTTCCCCCTATCCCAATTTATGAGTTAGTACAAAGTGCCTCTGCACTGCCATGCGAGAGGAGGCGGTGGATTTCAGATCACTTCCTGTATACTTAAGTGTCCCTCATTTCTGCTTTATGAAGCGCCATTTTGGGAACGGGAAGGAACTAGTTTGAATTTTCACAACCCAATTCTTGACTGATGGAGGAGCGAAGGGCTTACCTTAAGGTGCCCTCGAGCTTTTAAGTGGGTAGGAGCTTAAAACGGGGGTGGATAACCTGGGGCCCCCAGATGCTGTTTTGACTTTACTCTGCCGTCATCCATAACCAATGACCACGCTCCTATCCTCTGCCAGGACTTGCGATCTTCCTGTTCTTTACATCTGCAGAAATATTTCCTCCTGGCGAAAGTTTGAATCATCCGATTTCCAAAATACTCATGCCAGTGCCAATATATTTGTATTACGTATACACCTACCCTGTTCTCCCTCTGCCCGGCAACGTTTTTTTTTTGGGGGGGGGGTACCCATCTGAAAATCCTTGCTCTGCTTTTGAAGCTTTTTGGCTTCTTTCCTCCAAGTTTAAGGTGGTGTACATGGCTCTCCCCCTCCCCTCATTTTATAGCAAACAACCCACCTGCTCTCTGCTGTATAATAAATCCATCTAGCTAGCTGAATACTACCTGTCATTGGCTGCCAGCCCTACAACCCTTTTATAACCCAGGATGTCAGACTGGGCATGGGGCCTGTATGCCTGAACCCCACACAAGCAAATGTTACTTATTTTGGATTTCAAATTATTGTGATGTGAGATGGTCCACCTCTAGATGGTACAAAACCAAGTGAACCATGGCAATTCCATGGCAAGCATAGTACTAGCAGTGGGCATACATATGTGAATGACAATGCATTTTGCCTTGGATTAAGGTGCTGTTCCAACGTTCTCGCACTGATACTGGACAGAAGACACAGGATTTCACAGTTCACTCCAGTTGTCTATGTAAGACGATTGGTGCATCCATCTCTCCACCCCCTTCAGCTTTCATTTTATTTTTAATTTTATTTGTATAATTTTTATTGATTTTCTTTTCTCATAACAAATATTCAATATCATTACTAAACATTAATTTTCTAGTTTCCCCCCTCCCTGTTAACTTCCCCCAACATCCATTTCTGCTTTGTTACACCAAATGTTAAATTCCTCCTTCAGCTTTTACACACAATTCACTTCATCAGGTGATATCCAGTTAAAGTAGATATTCATATTACATTCACTAATGTTCTTTAATGGTCAGTCTATATGTATATCCCATCTCTGTGATCTGTGAATGGAGCCTGGGTTCCTTTCAGGTTCATTTTTAATGGGGGCAAGAGATACTTTTTAGATATACAACTGCATCATGTTTCCCAAATGGAATGAACAGCTATTCTCCCTTTTATGGATTCTTCAGATATTAGGGATGTTTGCTAGAGGTCTCTTAAGTCTAAAGCATCATTAGCTACCTTCCATAGGTGCCGTTTATCAGGTCCTCAGGCTACTTCTTTTCCTTCCTAAACCCAAAATAGCAGTGCAGATAACTAGTCAGACAGTGGTGTATTACATCAAATATTTATTCTCTTTCAATAAGACAATGATCACTCCTGTCAGCGAGAAGCCACAGTAGTGAGTGCAGGACACACAGGGTGCAAAATGTTTGCATGCCATATATGCAAACAGTAACCTGCCCACCTTACAACAATGTGTAAACCCATTTTTCTCACCCAGCTAAAAACAGCATTACAAAATATTTACAGAAAGCCACCAAAACAAAACATAAAAACTTGATCAGGTATATGTGGAAGAAATGCTTTAACAGTGTGTTCTGGTTCCTCAAGTAATTCCTCCCTTTTTGAACAAAACAAAAAAAAAAGAGAGACAACAGGATTTTCCATGAGCACACAGACACAACCAAGTCTTTCATTAAAAAGTGAGTAGAGTAATTGCACCCCTTTTCCACTCTCTGCAGTGGTCGTTCTCCCAAATGTGATCACAAGTTACCTGGGATGGGGGATTATTGTCACAAATGAAGGAGCTCCTCAACCGGATGCCACTATAACATGGAACCTCTGCCCCTAAGACAGTAGTCTGATCTCGTAATCGCAGAGAATATACAGGTTAACTGGGAACAGATTGTCACAGTAGCCCCTCCATTTCCTTCATGAAAGCTTCGTAGACATCATCTTTTGTCTGCACAGAAATGGGAGCAGAAGAGCCAGCCTTAGGAGTTGCTTTGGTTATCTGAACAGAAGGCTCATCATCAGGTTTTCTCTGGGTGGTGGCAGCTGTCCCTTTGTTCTCTCGGCGAACTCGCAAGGCCGTGGGCACGAAGCGGGTGATCTCAGCCTTGGGGTTGGTGATCTGTGGCTTGGCGCTGATGGTTGCTGTGGCTTTCTTCTCAATGGTGGCTGCACTGGTGTCATCCGCCTTGGGACGCTGGATCAAGCTGGGCGGAGCACTCAGCACCCCAGGATTGGGAATGGGAGCGGGGGGAAATAACCCAGGTGGGGGCACCAAAGGAGGGCGCAACATGCCTGGACGAGGAGGGGGGATGCCTGGAGGAAGAGATAAAAGTTAGCCTGCTACTCTTTGCTCAGAAGGAACCAATACCAGCATCAGCTCAAGCTCCTTTTGCCTCCCCTTAATTTAAGGTCATTATATTTGCAAAAATTACACGGGACACACATTTTAAATCATCAAATTCCAACAGGTGTACCAACGATTCATAAAACCTAGAGCATTTCACTGTGCTGGAACAAAAAGGACAGGAAAATATCACCCTCTAATTTTAGGATTCAACAACAGCTTGTAGTTGACCACTTATAAATTATGATTTTTATTAAGCAGTACATAACTCCTACTACATAAAAAAAACCTTAAGATGAAAGCATACACCACTAAACTAATTTTGTTTATCCATAACAGTGAATAAAAGAGATCCTGTGAGTAAACTATAGTATTACCTGGAGGGGCTGGAGGTGGTAGGCGAGGTGGGGGTCCTCTTGGAGGAGGGCCAGGAGGCAGACCTGGCGGTGGACCAGGTGGAGGGCCAGGGGGGCGGCCAGGGGGAGGTCCGGGAGGCAACAGTCGTGGCAAAGGGCCACGCATTCCAGGCAGCCCAGGTGGCCTAAGAAACGGAGGAGCCCCTGTGAAAGCATTTGCACAAAGACAGTTTAGTTTATGGGTTAACATGGCAATTCCTCATTACCATTTACCTGTTGTTGTGCCAAAGAGATGAGAAAGAGAGGTTTTAAGACTACCTTGCTTTTTTACACAAACACTCCAACACAGCCCATGGTAATGGTGACCACTTTTTTATCAAAATACATTGCTTTTTCCTTCTGAATCACGTCAAATCATTTACAAAGTGCCAGAGATGTACAAAAACAGTCATCCACCCATTGGGTAGCTGCCTCCCCCCACGGCTTTTGTTGCCACGGCTGCAAGAGACTGCTTAAACAAAAACTGAGTATCTGCCTGATGAGAAAGACAAGTGTTTGAAGTGCAACATTCATGTGATGTTGGAGTGGGAAGCCTCCACCAGTATGCTAGCTGAGTAAGACAACTGCCTGTTTTTGGGATTTGCAAGCTGGGAGCCCAAAGCAAAGAGAAGCCTGGATTTCTTAAATTTCATCAGGTGCTCACCTGGAGGAGGACCAGGAGGGAGGCCAGTAGGTGGCCCTGGAGGCCTCAAGGGTGGTGCAGGAGGTGGCCCAAGAGGGGGTGGCCCAGGCATGGGAGGCGCTTGCATCTGAGTCGGAGGAACAGGCTGAGGTGGTGGCTGCTGCTGTGGCTGGGATGCTTGAGAGGCTGCCGACGATGCCGTCTCAGCATGGGCCTCTTCCGTGCTTTGCTGTTGTGGTGTATCTTCAGCCTCTGAGTCATCGTCGTCGTCATCATCTTCCTCTTCAGAATACTCCTCTATCTCTTTGCCTCCCTCAGGAATTTCCTGGCCTGAAGAGAAACAATGCAGCCTTGATCTTTAAAACAGATTCTGGGACTTTAAAAGGCAATACAGATCACAGGCCAACATTAGAAAAGAATGATTTGAAGGCCCAGGAAAAATATTCTATCAGAAATTAAGAAATTGATATTGAATGCTACAAGTATCTCCATAGGGCGGCTATGGCAAGGCCCAAATTTCCTCCAGGATGTTCCAAGCCCACTGCCTTGTTCCTGCATCCCTCCTGTTGAATGGGATTGGAAGATTACGGTAACAGCCCTGCCCCAGCCTTGCATAGATCAGAAATAAATTCCAGCAAGTGGCATGAGACCTAATCCGAGTAGGAGTGCAGGGTTCAGAATTTTTTTTACACCCACTTTATTTCTTCTGAAGCATGGAGATGGTCGCACAGTGCTTCCCCCATCCACAGCACACCTAACCATCATTCAAGGTGCCCCACTGCCCTGTGGTGTCAAGGAATTCATTTTCTCACTAAGTGTCAAAAAGCTAGATAGAATTGGCTTAGGGATTCCTCAGTGTATCTTCAAGGTTTGAAGGTCTATTTAACCCTCTTTTGCAATAGTCCTACGTTAATATTTTGTGCAGCCACTTATGAGGTTCCCACAGTGTCTGAAAATCACAGCTACATACCAGCTTCTCCATGACTAGTCTGAGAAAGCTATGAAAGCATCCTTTAAACCAGACCCTGCCTTCCATCTTCATATTAATTTAATCAGGGGTTGGGAACTCAGGAATTTGGAAGACAACCACACATGCAAATTATGAGTTCAAAGTCACTGCTGTATCAGTCAGCTGATGTGTTAAATGGTCCCATATCCTAGCTTCTATTCATAAGGCACTTTCTAGATAGATTTTTAATGCAAATCCTTGCTTAATAAACTATTTGTGAGTTAAATTCTCTGGGTAAACAGACTTCCATAGCTTTCAACTAAAATAAAGGGGGGGGGGGGAGAGGAGAGAATAAAACTAAGAAAAATCCAGGCTTTCTTACCAGCCATTCGCAGCATCATGGCCTGAAGTGGCGTGAGCTCTTTCATGTTCTTCTTCTTCTTGCGTGATTTTCCAGGTATCTCAGCAAACCGTACACTATGACCTGCAGAAGTAAAGTGACGGAGGATTAGGAATTCATCAATCACCTCCTCTCAGTTTTAATGTCTGGAATGCTTTAAAAATCCAGGCTCTTCCATGCTGCAATTCAGAAATTTAAGTAGCTATGTATTTTCAAGGCTTCAAGTGCCTCTTACAGGTGAGCACATTATCCGCTAGATTTTATGTTGTACAAAGCCATTTATCTTTTCTAACAACCAAATGGCCCAACATTATTATTAGCTATTATTTATAAAGTGCCTCAATGTCCCTGTTTATTTTTCCTCTAAGCTGGTTTCCTGCAGATGTTGCTGGATCCCAGGGTTCTGCTGGCTACAGCTGATGGGAGTTGTACTCTAAAGCAACAGGATGGTGCCAGGCTGGTCTAGGCATTGCAACAAGTTAATGCCCACACAGTACCCCTTCCACAAGCTTACAATGTTAATATGCATGACACGAAACAAACAAACAAAAATGGTAAGAGGGGGAAGAGCAAAACAGCAGATTCAGCCACAAATTCTTACATCAAGTTATGCAATTGTTACAATAACCAGATGGAACAGACATTAAGGGAAACAGTTCTAAGAGGAGGAGGAGCCAACCCACGGTTGGTCCCAGCAGAGCATACTTTGCTGAATTAACTCGCCCTTTGATGCAGCCACTATATACATCAGGTGGGATACATATCAGACTAGTCAAGAACAGTATGTTTATAAAGAAAGAACTCAAGAGATTGCTTGTACCACTCTACCAGCATTACAAAATAATAAATCCTATGAAAGAGCTTAGAACAATAATTCAGAGGTTGGTAAAGCATTCATGCTTGCTCTCATCTACTCAAACACTATGAAAGCATAACTATTTCAAATGCATTCTCCTAAGAAGCTTACCCAATTTCTTGTCTTCACCACCCTCCCTCTCAGCCGTGTCATCGTGATGCATGAACTCTTCCCCTTCGCTGTCTGCATCACTTCTGTCACTGTCGCTGTCATCAGTAGTGTCATCGTGCTTGTCCTGATCCATGTCCTCGGGATACCCCTCATCTTCACTGGTACTGGAAGCTTCATCATCCTGTCCTCGTGGACCTGAGTAGTTCAAACATGAAGCCACCAAGAAAAGCAACGTTCAGCTTGTTTTGATACTGTGAAGGCTTTCCCTTACCATACGAAGGGGAAGGGAGGGGAAGAGGAGAATCAACAGTTCAGGTCCAGTACTCTCCTGCAGACTTCACAGCCGAGAAGGATCATTATGAAATATCAGAATACCTGCATCACCTGCCCACTTTGATTTCTGGATGGCTGGTTTCTTCTATAAACCCACAGATGTACAGCAAAGTGTCTACAAATGAGCATAGCTGATGATAATTTATATAATATTGTTCCCGAACAAAGCAAAAAAAACAAAAACAAAGTAGGTTAACGCTGACAATTTTTATTTAGTGGTGACATTTGAACATCATTGTACACCATAGTTAATGGTTTACCTGGAACATACAAATTGCTTCTGCTTCGCTCCTTCCTTGGCATGGTCAACAAAATACAATCTCTGGCTTACCATTACATCCAATAAGCCACTGTTGGTATGCCAAGAACAAACCTTGGTTTAACACTGTGGCTTGGAACAAAACCACAATTGCTGATTCAGACATATTGCTCAGCCAGGGATCATTGTTTATCACTCATGCTAGAGGAGTGTTCCATTAACTATGTTTAACTGTGGCATGCAAAGTATCATAGCAGTCATATCCAAAAAGCATTCACATAAATCTGAGATTTGGGGAAAGGGGGGGGGAGTTCTAAATAGCAAGCCTAATGTATTTCTTGGGAACTAGTAGCTTTTTAAAAGCACATACATGAGAATACATATGCACACCAGCTATTTCAAATGCTTCTTCCATGCTCAAAACATGAGAATGTCTTGCATGGCTTTCCTTTCTATTTATTTGCCAACCATCTTTTAGGCCTCCTTCAAAATTGGCAATGTGTCTTTTCTTCTCCTTACAGATCTGTGTCCTCAAAACTAAATCTAGTTTTACATCTTTTAAAAGTACAGGGGAGAATGAACAACATAGGAAACTGCCAGAAGATTTCCCCAACTTTTCCACAAAGCACAACTGCCTGTGTACAGAAGAATATGAAACCCCAGCCCCCATCCTCAAATACAATGGTGGTAATAATAATAATAATAATAATAATAATAATAATAATAATAATATAATATAATATAATAATTTATTATTTATACCCCACCCATTTGGTGGGTTTCCCCAGCCACTCAGGGCAGCTCCCAACAGAATATTAAAAACATGATAAAACATCAAAGATTAAAAACTTCCCTAAACAGGGCCGCCTTCAGATGTCTTCTACAAGTCAGATAGTTGTTTATTTCCTTGACATCTGATGGGAGGGTGTTCCACAGGGCGGCCACCACTACCGAGAAGGCCCTCTGCCTGGTTCCCTATAACCTCGCTTCTCATAGTGAGGGAACCATCAGAAGGCTCTTGGAGCTAGACCTCAGTATCTGGGTTGAACAATGGGGGTGGAGACGCTCCCTCAGGTATACTGGGCTGAGGCCGTTTAGGGCTTTAAAGGTCAGCACCAACACTGTGAATAGTGCTCAGAAATGTACTGGGAGCCAAAATAGATCTTTCAAGACCGGTGTTATGTGGTCTTGGCAGCCACTCCCAGTCACCAGTCTAGCTACCGCATTCTGGATTAGTTGTAGTTTCTGGGTCACCTTCAAAGGTAGCACTTGCGGATGAGGAAAATAACTACCTGTCTCTGGACTGTAAGACACTTCCTCTTCTCTTCTCCGAGGGGCCATCTCTGAGGTGAATCCAACCTTCCGACCGTACATCTGCAAGACCTGAGG
The DNA here is from genome assembly GCF_964106915.1 of Podarcis gaigeae. Classification (NCBI taxonomy): domain Eukaryota; kingdom Metazoa; phylum Chordata; class Lepidosauria; order Squamata; family Lacertidae; genus Podarcis; species Podarcis gaigeae. Next base: position 33,314,317 of record NC_139686.1, read on the forward strand.
TGGAGGTGGCCCTGGTGGAGGTCCTGGAGGCTTCCTGCCTGGAGGTAAGCGAGGAACACCAAGCCCAGGGGGTGGAAGTACAGAAACAGGCCGGACAGGAGGTCTAGAAACAAGGTTTTGAACAGTTTAAAAGCTAAGGATTTACAAGCTTTTCAGTTTGAGCTAGAGTGTTGGATGCCACGCAGCACCAGCTGAGCTTTTGCCCTAGTTTCTGGCTACTTACTTATGACCTGTGAATATTATGCCAATTGTCTCCCTAGTGGCTGAAGTTAGTATTTCTTCTCAGCCAGCAACAAAACAGCTGACAACAAGGACAAGAAGCTGAGCACCAATTTAATCCAATATATGCATGTACCCCAGATTTAATCAACAGCCACACTTAACACTTTTCTGTAGTAGCGTGCAGCCCAAATGATGTCAGTCCATGTCTTGTGCCTTAAGCTACACTTCAAGAACCACCATTAAACCACATGAACAAAAAGCAGCTCACAAATTATAGCATGTGGTTTTTAAAAGCTCTAAATGCACAAGTAAAAGCCTATTTAATCATAGTAGCAGCATCAGATTCACAAAAGCCTATTAATCATAGTAGCAGCATCAGATTGTAATCCACACAGACCAACCCCAAAAAGAGCTTTGGCCTTTTCCAGTGCATTTCCTTGCTTACCCATAGGCTGATGTCTTTTTGAGAATAGAGGGGGGCTGCGCTCCAGGCAGGGGGATGTCCTGAATGAGGATGTTGGAAGGGGCATGAGGCATATCTGGCAGGGGGATACTCTCCACTTCGACATGCTGAGCATTCTGAAAGAGATTTTTAAACATTCCCTTAGGTTAATCTTCAGGAGGTGACAATGGGTATGTGACAGAGAGGTGAGACAAGCGCCCCTCCATCAGCTCAACTGGGATCACCCGGGGCCTGGATCCTCTCCTCCCTTGCTCATTATGTATCTTGATTGTATATCCCAGGCATAGACAAACTTGGCCCTGCAGATGTTTTGAGACTACAGTCCCCATTATCCCTGACCACTGGTTCTGTTAGCTAGAGATGATGGGAGTTGTAGTCCCAAAACATCTGCAGGGCCGGGTTTGCCTATGCCTGATACAACCTCATGAAAGACTTAGGCCTGGAACCTACTTATCTTCCTCTCCCCTCCCCATTTCTTTTGAATTCTGTCACTTAGACTGTAAGCAGTTAGCATAAGTGAAAACCACATTTAAATTTAAAAAAACAACAACTACTAGCTTTAATAATCAGCCAAGAGGGCTTTCACTTCCTTTCTGAGCCATGTCTAGTTGATTGTAAGCCTGCAGGCAGGAATGTTTGGGGGGGGGTTGCATAGCACTTAGTAAATTTTAGGTGCTTTATAAATGAGAAAGCAACATGAAGCAATCAGTGGCATAACATTTAGTTTCCCGACAACTCATAAATGCAAGCAACCATTTAGAAGGAACATCACACGACCAGTCAAATTAATGAAATAGTCATTTAAACCATTCCAATGAAATCTGAGGAGGGAAAAGTGAAGGTTTCTGGTCACCAAACTACATAGGGAGGAGATTCAGAAAAGCCAGTTTTTATATAGATGATTTTCAAATGCAACACACCACTGCTTGCATGTACTGTTTGTTACCAGACATATGCATGGTGTGCTTGTAATTTTTAAAAAAGCGCAGTAGGGCTTAGAAGGAACCAAGCAACTGGCTTTGCACTGTCTACACTTAAGTAAGCCAGGAGTAAGAACCCTTAAATCAATGCCATTCAAATCTGATGAGGGCAGATACCTTTACAGCATCGAAGTACTGACTGAGCTGAGATCTCTTCTGCTCATATTCCACTTCTAGCTTGCGCAACTCCTTGTAGATGTCTGGATTCTCCTTCTCATAGAGCCGTAGGATACGCTCAAAGGTCTCACGCAATTTCTTACGCTTGTCCTTCAGCACCTTCTCATTGAGCTGGGGTTGCTGCACTGGGTTAAACTCTGATCCAGTATTAGGATTGAGACCACCACGTGGAAGGAGAGAGATTTACAAGCAAAGCCTGAATTAAGTAATTGTTTTCTCTTCCTCTCACCACACCACATTTATAACACATGTGCCATTGTGGCATCCATGTTCAGAAACAGAAGCCCAAAGAAAACTTTCTTCCTAAGTGCCACTAAAAGAGAATACATATTTAGGAAGACAGCTTACTGGTGCTCAAATAACTCTGTTAGTTCCCAGGTGCCCCAACCTGATCAGCAACCCAAGCAGTGACTAGGGACGGGGTAGAGGGCCTTCCTGGGCCTAGCTCCCCATTCAATGAACCCCCTTTCTAGGGCAGCTTGCCTGGTCCCATCAATGTTTCTAGGATGGCTTCTAAAAGAAAGAAAAAGAACACAGGGGTGGGGAGCAGGGAGCTACCAACTCTCTACAGAAACTGGCCACTTGAGTGTACCCAACCCTTGATCTCCTTACTCCAAAAAATAAAAACATGGTATCTGATAACATTTGTTACACCAGCCAATGTGTTCCTCCTCCAGATATTTTTTAACTATTAACTCCCATAAGCCCCAACCAACATGGCCAGTGGTCAGGGACAATGAGAGCTTTAGTATAACATATAGAGAGTACCATATTGCCTACCCCTAAGTCTTTCAGCTTCACAGATGCATTTGGCCCCATCTGATTTCTCCATTCAAGTTTCCCCCAAAAGGTTTATTCAAACCCTACCCATTTCATCAAGTTTTTCCATATCTCGGATTATTTGCTTGGGATCCTTCATCTTCAACACTGCTGCTCTCACCATCATGCGTTGCTTCTTGTTCTGGACTCACCAGAAAATGAGAGAGAGTGAAAGATTCCTGTATCGGCCAAACCAAGCAACATATACAATACAAAAAATAGGGGGATCCAGGAGTGGGTTTTTGCATAACAGGACTGTGAGCTCAATTCTGGTACTGGGAAAACAATTATGGGCCAAACATGTGCTTAGAGGCACCCTGTTCCTTAATTTTAAGAGTCTGCTGCCCCCATTATAACATATCTTGCACCCGGCTCTACTTGGAGGATAAGTTTCTAGTTTTTTAAAAAAGCAGATCCCACAAGACTCAAGTCTGCACAACACTGTTCTAAGCTGTTAAAATTGATTTTACATTCCAATTTTAAAGACAGTGTGTTAACACACCTTCACATTTATACCCTATCCACCTTTACAATCCTCAGTCTCTAGTTCTGTGGGGTTTTATATTACTGTCTTCCTGTTTAAAGACACTTGAGTACTTGGTCAAACACTGCCATGATATTTATACTTACAGATGAGAATAAGACTAATCATCCACCAAGGAAAACTATAAATATATAACATTAGTACCATCACAATTCTATTAAAAATGCATTATTTCTCCAGCTTTATGAATACTTGGAAAATACTGTATTTTTAAATAGGAAAGGGCTCATCAGTTAGCAAGTACTACATTAACAAGGTATGCTTTATATTAGGAACATAACACATAGAAGTATAGGGTCACCAGCCTTTAGTAAAGCAACGATCTCTCACCTTCTTAAGCTCCCTTTTTCGAGCCTCCTTGCCTGCAAAGATATAAATGCTCAATTTCAGACTCAGTACTAGCAAGCTTTGGGCTGCAATCAAAACCATACTTATCACGGAACTCATTGTACTTCAGAGTACCCTTTGAATCCTAAGAAGTACTGTACTTGTGCCAGGGAAGGAGCAAAGCAGGAACTGGGCAACATGCACCAGAATGCTGCTTGTTCACAACAAACAACAGCCGGACAGAAAATCTGGTTTCTTGTTATGTGCAAATGCAATCAGCATCTGCCCAAGGAGGAATCTAAGTCTATAAGGCTTTACTTGTATACTTCACAAAAGCACACACAATGTTGCCTGACCAACCCTGAACACTTACTCCACCTTTTTCCAAAACTGTCTTTAAGGAAAATAAGTTGAGTGTTCTACCATCCGAAAGGAATCTGACTCTTGCAAACACAGCCTGTGTACAAACTTTACAGTACCTTTAAAGCACATTTGAAGCAAATTCTTTCCCTCAAAAAATTCAGAGCACTATAGCTTACACTGCACATACCTATAATTCCCAGGGACCCTTAATAAACTGCAGTACTCAAAATTCTTTGAGGAAAAGACTGTGCTTCAAAGGTGCTTTTAAGCTATAGTGTGTACATAGCCATAGTAAACATGGACCGACTTGAAGCTGCACAGAAGTGCACTTAGATTTAACTATGAGAAATCCTATAATTAATAGACTGCAGTGAAGCAAGTCATACTGACTGCTCTTCAAATAATTTAATATAAATATTTGTATATGAGATTTATAAAGCAGCAACGTTATGCCTTCAACTGATTAGCTTGATGTAAAGCGATCTTCTGAAGAAAAATCTCCACTTGACATTACCATCATCCCATTATTTTATATCCTGTACATTCCTTCACTGACATTGTTTAATGCTAAACCCACAGTATACTGTAACATTTTTAGCCTGCAGTGTTAGGTCTTATACCTCGGGCTACATTAGTGTTCGAAACTCCCATTGTTACAGGGACATTTTGCAACAGGGAATTTAATTAGTGTGAGCAGTTTCTGAGCTCTGGGCGCATTACTGCGCCTCAGATTTCAAATTAAAACTGCAGAGCAGAAGGAAAGGAGGACCTTTTCCTGCCTCCCCACTTTCAGCTACTCTCTGAAGACTGGAGAAGAGACCCTCTTAAGAATATTGGGGGGGGGGGCAGGGGAAGGACTAGACCATGTGAAAAATGAACATAATATTTTAGCAGCAGTTCATTCATTTTCAGCTTTGTATTCTAGTTATTTAAAAAAGTGCCCCTAGACATTCCATTGTTGCGCCCGTAACCTAGGTTTAAGGTGCGATTTGGCTCCTAGTTTTCCTATCTTAGTTTCTAACACTGTGCTACATGCTTTCAACCATACGTCTTCCCTAAAACCCTCCCCCTTACTTTTAAAAAATAAATTCTGTAAACTTACGAGCTTGATCTGTGGGATTCATGAACTTCCCACTCTTTGTGGATGACGTGGATCTTCGCCCCATTTTGACAGTTTATTTTATTGTTTCACTGAATGAAAACTAGACCAGGAGGAGAAAAATATATATAATTCAGCATAAACGTCAGTATTAAACACACGAGTGAAGTTCTGCAAGTCATACAGAAGTACATCTCATTATAATAGTAATTAATAATAATAATAATATAGTATAAATAATAACAACAGTAATATAGTGTATATTCATTTTTTAAAAAAAAAACCCTTTTCTGTGCCCATGAAGATGAAAGGATTTCTATGTCGGGAAACGGTAACAGGTTACCTGGCGCCAAAGCCGGTGGCTCCAAGCAGGGAGAGGCGGACAGCCCAGATCCGCGCCTGACCCCAGTCGATCCACGGGGCGCGAAGGAAGAGGCCGGAGCCCGCCAACCTCGACGGCAGAGCGGCGCCCGGTCGCTCCAACGAGAGAAAGGGCCCTACAGAAGCCGCGCCTCGGATACTCTCCGCGTCGCCGCCATCTTGAAAAGCCGCGCGATCTCGCGGCAACAGCGATAGAGGCGCGGAACGCCTAGAGGAGCCCACAACCTGAACTTCCGGCAAAAACGAGGAACTTTGAGGCACGTGGACTTCTCATCAAAGACTCGGCTTCCGTCCCCAACTTCCGGGAAGTTGATTGGTCTGAAGTAACGGACCATTAAGGAGGTCAACGTTTTAGCATCCCCAGCCTAGGATACCCCGAACAAAAGGCTGACAGCAAGCACCGGAGCTCATATATTTTGTTTTTAGTTTAATTATTGAATTCATATATACCGCCCTATGCACGGAGGTTCACAGGGCGGATCACAAAAAAAATCTAAATATAAAACCACTACATATGGATTTGGATTTGATATCCCGCCTTTCACTCCCTTTAAGAAGTCTCAAAGCGGCTAGCATTCTCCTTTCCCTTCCTCCCCCACAACAAACACTCTGTGAGGTGAGTGGGGCTGAGAGACTTCAAAGATGTGTGACTGGCCCAAGGTCACCCAGCAGCTGCAGGTGGAGGAGCGGAGATATATATATTAAAACAACAACCTAATAACAATTCCCCCCTCCAAAAAAAGAACCATATTTTAAACGGGCATAGGATTCAATGAAATCAACCAAAGTTCTGGTTAAAAAGGAACGTTTTTGCCTGGCGTGGAAAACTGGAAATATATGCAACTCATGCTGCTTCCTCCTTCCCCTCAGCTGTCGCCTGAGGCAACCGCTCAGTGATACAGCCATCAGTATGGGCGTCTGTAGGAATTTTTTTTTGGGGGGGGGATAAAGCACTAAAAAGGGGAGCAGTGGATTTCTCACACGAAAATAAGAACAGCAGCTGTCCATTTTGCCTCGTATATCGGGTTCTACAAATGACAAAAACTTAACACTTTGGAGAGGTAAACTGGAGATTATGGCTCTTCGGAAGTCAGTGCTCCCTTCCTCTCCCCGCCTGCACTTTGCGGGTATCTTACATGCATGCGAACAAATACAGCACAAGGCTTTGCACCAACTGAGCTTTGGGCTGCAAGTTGTGAGTGACGTCCCAGGGGTCGCCATTTGGAACCGGCGAAGTGTTGGAGTACGTTTGACCGCTGGCAATGCTGGCTGGGGCTGCTGGGAGTTGGAGTTCAAGAACACCTCGAAGGCACCATGTTCGCTATCCCTGTGTAGTTTTACCGTTTGCTGCAACCCGAGAGGTGTTAAGCGTGGGGGATTTGGAGCTGGAAAATCAAACTAGCTTCTGACATGCTCGATTGACAGTATACTACTTTGTACCCCAAAAAAGTAAAGAAACCCTATCTCAGCCACAGTATCATGGGAACAGTGGTCTGCAGTTTATACAAACTCCCCCGACAGCAATCACGTTTTTCTCACAAAGTAAGTCCTAACTTAAAGTAAGAACTACTTCTTTCTGAGTGGACTCCTGCTTCTCAAGTACGCTAAAATCCTCGATTTCTTTATTATTTTATATAGGCAGTTCTTATTTACATCCTGGGATGTGGAAACGTCAAAGGGAACCATAAGGTTTTTTTCTTTCTGTGTGATTTCCGACTATTTTCCCTATCTCTATACTTGTCCTTGTTACTAGACGCTCCAGGCTGCGGCGTCTCTTTGGTACTTTGTATTTAGAATTACTGTAAAGTGGAAAGGCGATCAACATCAGACCAGAAGTGTCTGTATAGGACTGAGACCGTATACTTCTCCCCATCTCTATGGTAACGGTACCGCCCGCAAATCTCTCTTTCCGGTTCGCCTGAGCTCAGAGGTGCTCAAGGCCGGTTTGTCCTTCAGACCTCCCAAGGTCTGCATATCTATGGTTTATGTTTCTCATAATCGCTAGGCAACACTGAAAGAAGGTGCCGGGAGAGGGAGGGCGCCATTTTCGGTCTAGAAGTCCGTTATACCAGTGGGACGCAGGTGGCGCTGTGGGTTAAAGCCTCAGCGCCTAGGACTTGCCGATCGAAAGGTCGGCGGTTCGAATCCCTGCGGCGGGGTGCGCTCCCGCTGCTCGGTCCCAGCGCCTGCCAACCTAGCAGTTCCAAAGCACCTCCGGGTGCAAGTAGATAAATAGGGACCGCTTACCAGCGGGAAGGTAAACGGCGTTTCCGTGTGCAGCTCTGGCTCGCCAGATGCAGCTTTGTCACGCTGGCCACGTGACCCGGAAGTGTCTCCGGACAGCGCTGGCCCCTGGCCTCTTAAGTGAGATGGGCGCACAACCCCAGAGTCTGTCAAGACTGGCCCGTACGGGCAGGGGTACCTTTACCTTTACCTTTTAGGCAACACTGAAAGAAGGTGCCGGGAGAGGGAGGGCGCCATTTTCGGTCTAGAAGTCCGTTATACCAGAGAAGGCCGAGAGGGGTCGCTCGCCTGCCAGTCCTAGAAATAAATTCTTCCAAGTCCTTTTCTTGCACAAGCTCAGAAATAACTTTATACTGTAAGGTTCAATCACACAATGCTTTTTAGAGGGAAGAAGACACAGTTCAGATCAGATCAGATCATATCATCAACATATATCGAAAGAGCATTAAAAATGCTTTATATAAAACATGACTCCTGGCAGTACAGAAGTTTGACTTATAAACATTACCCTAAGTACATTTTGTTGCAAGTCCCATTGATAGCAATGTCAGTTACTTCCAAGTACAGTGAGTGGTATCTCGGATTACAGAAGCCTGGATATTTATAAAATTATGAAAGTTGAAGTGGATAAAGAAATTTTGCTCCCTCTTAATATTCCCTTGAAAAATGGCCTTCTTGGGTCTTTTGTTGAAAATATTGTACCTTGAAACTGAATTTAACAAGCATGATGATAAAGTCTAAGCTATGGGAGCTGGGCATGTACAGCCTAGAAAAAGAATTTTCTATTTAGTCTGCATCATTTTAATATAATGTGTTTCATGTTTTCTGGCTCCTCTGCTTGAGCCTATGATGTCATTGTCACATTCTTTGTATCATGCAAGACTACCCACCTCACAGCCTCTGTGATGTCACCATTTTACAGCAACTGATAGTCCTACACCTAGATGAAGTGCCCTTGCCTAGTCCTTCTCCATCGGACTTTTTCTTCATAATAAGCTGAATGGCAGGTTTGGTTGGGACTTCTTAATGTCTATTTTAATTGTATTCCTCCTAGGATGTTTTGTTTCACGGTGGTTCACCAGTCCAGAAGTGTATGAGGCAGATGTGCATACTAATATAGTCAAATTTGCTTTTACCAAAATGTTCCCACCAAAGCTCAGTTAATAATAAGAAAGTAAGACAAAGAAAGGAAAGGAAGTTATAAGGCAGGGAAAATACCAAGAGATTACAAAGCCATGGCTTTAATAATGGGCTGATTTGGCAAGCTTGCTCTTATACAGTCTATCCCACACCACCTACCCACCCACACAGGACCACAGGTTGGGGCACAGGGTACCATCTACACTGACCCCGCCTACAACTCATAAAATATTTTCTTATTGGCCCTATGCTGATTTGAGATGTAATATGCACAGATAGAATAGAGAAAAAAACACAGGCAAATGCATTTATTTGAGAAAACACATATTCAGTTATATATTGTGCTATTTCAAATTGTATTTCATAATATGCAAAACTCAATAACGCAAAGCATGTTTTCAATATTTTCCACATTACAAAGCTTGATTCACATGGAAAAGGATAAACTGCATACCGGTAATTACATCTTGATTTCTAGTATTCAATTGTTGTACAGTGGATTTGTGTATGCTTTTTCTACAAATCCCCACTGAAAGGGAGGAGACATTAGGATGGCAATCAAAGGCTACAATCCCAACCCCACTTATCCAGAAGGAATCCCCACTGAGTTCAATGGGACTTAACTTCTGAGTAAACATTGTTAGGCTTGTGCCGTTAGAGCATTCGCTCATGTCACATACCTGCAGAAACCTACACCTTTCAGTTACTGCTTATCTACAAGGGTCTTTTGTCTTTAACAGGTTATTCACCACCAAACTCTTTATTTTTATATTGCTAATTGCAAAAACGAACAAGCCGTATTAAAAAGGAAAGTTCTTATCAGTCATATTAGAATACGTTTCGTGTAATCACCAGTGTGTAGGAACATCCCCAGATATTCCTAATTTAGCTTTGTCTTTCACCGTTGCACTGACTTCTGTAATGGAACAATGATAAATCTGCGAGGCTTCCTTAAATTCTGCCAGATGCTGCTCATAGCTCTCAATGCATGCTACAAGGTGATCTCTTTCCACTGCTCCCAATATAGCATGAAGAATTATGTCGATACCCAGCCCCAGAGCACTAATGGCAATGCCTCCCAGAACAGATAACCCAATCTGAGCAAGTAGAGCAACTAGTTTGTTAACAGTAACAGTTACAATATTCGAACACACCAATTTTACAGCTACTATACCTGCAGATGCAGTAGCCTCTCCAAGAATAACAGATACAATCCTGTGAGCTATTGCAATTTTTTCCAACTCAGGCTCCTTGATATCATAAAGCTTTCGGTACATCAGTGGCTCTAGCTTTTCCTTTATTTCTTGATCAAACTTCCATACCTCTTGCTGAATATCAGTCATGGCTCGGATGATGATGTCACAGTTCTCTTTGATGGTGCCGCCCTCTTTCATTTTAACGTGCGCAATCTTGGCTCCCAGATGTTCATTCAGTGCTCCAATTAGTTCATCGGTAGCCTTAAAATTCAGCTGCATGCAGTCAAGCAGTTCCTGGTGCAGAGCAATCACATCCTGGCGTCTTTGTGGATTGTTTGGGTAGAGAAGGTCACTGAGGCTCATTCTGCAAAGATGAGCTGATTATAGAAGAGGAAAGTAGTTCTGCTGTGAGCATTAGGAATTGTGGTTAGGGATGATAAACTCAAGGAGCAGAAGTACAATAAAAATACTCATAAATAAAATATTGGGAGACCACCAACTGATAAAACAGGAAGCCAACTCAAAATTATTAAAGCAATGTGCATGCCATTGCTACTTCAATTGATTCTTTTTTACTTTTTTATGTTAAGTGTGATCATCTTTGCACTGGTATTAAGACCTTTCTTTTTCCTCACCAGCATTTTTTTTAAAAATTGGGAGGGTAGGAGGTGTTATTGGTCTGCTTTTGCTGTTGGCTTTGATTATACTTTAGTAATTACTAACGATAAAGTTAACAAAAATCAAATCAATGACCATAATCTCCTTTAGCAGAACACAAAGAAATTATGTAGCAGACTGATGAAGAAGAGCAAGCCAAAAGGGTCCTTCTATGGAGGGGGGGGTTCCAGTCGCGGACGACTCTGGGTTTGCCCGCTCATCTCGCTTTACTGGCTGATGGAGCCAGCGTACAGCTTCTGGGTCATGTGGCCAGCATGACTAAGCCGCTTCTGGCGAACCAGAGCAGCGCACGGAAACGCCGTTTACTTTCCCGCCTATTTATCTACTTGCACGTTGACGTGCTTTCGAATTGCTAGGTTGGCAGGAGCAGGAACCGAGCAACGGGGATTCGAACCGCTGACCTTCCGATCGGCAAGCCCTAGGCTCTGTGGTTTAACCCACAGTGCCACCCGCTCCCCTCCAATGCAGACTTACTTGATACATTAATCCCAAGTGTCCTGTGTTCTTCAGTTCTTCATGGATTCTTGTTGCAACGCAACCACACAGCACCACCCGCTGGGCAGATTTTGCACTTGGTCACACATAGATAGGCATGTTGTTGGGCTTTTCATTTTATTCTGAAAGAGGAAGATTATATTTATTATTCAGCAAGTTGTGTCTACAAGAATTCCCTTGCAGAGCTAGAGGCACCAATAGGCAGCCCATGACACCATTTGGTATGTTGTCTACATTTTCACCATGCGGGAGCTTCATCTGCTGCCAGTGGGGAATTTCAGGGCTGAAGTGGCAGAAACAGAAGAGCTCCCCCTAAGATGACTACAGTGGCTGCCTCAAGTCTGTTCCCATTTGTGCTGGGCAGCACCAAGTTGCTGGCTGGTAATCGGAGAATGACAAGGTACAGGGCAGTTTTTAAGCATTTCCCAATGCAGCCACATTTAGCCACAGCCTCAAAGTGCAAGTAGATAAATAGGTACCACTCCGGCAGGAAGGTAAACGGCGTTTCCGTGTACCGCTCTGGTTCGCCAGAAACGGCTTAGTCTTGCTGGCCACATGACTGTACGCCACCTCCCTCGGCCAGTAAAGCGAGATGAGCGCCGCAACCCCAGAGTTGGCCACGACTGGACCTAATGGTCAGGGGTCCCTTTACCTACCAAGGTCCTAGAGGTTTTATCCCTTCACTGCTAGAGTGAAAATGTTTTGACATCATTTTTGTATTGTTGTAAACCACTGTGATACATTTTTTTTAATGGTACACTGGTATATAAACATTTTTATAAATAAATAAATGACTGGATTCCCAGCAAGTGGAGACAAGTAGGCAAATTAAATGGAAACTCACCCCTTCTTGTCAGCCGTGAGGACTCTGCCAATTTTACCATCAAATGAGAGTTGTCTTCTTAGCTGAATGCTGGGTTCAGTTAATAACCATCACTAAATATCCAAATCCTTATTATCAGTTTCCCACCATCTCGGTACCCATCAGCATCATGCCTTGCCAAACTGCACCCATACAATACAAATTGTTTATAAAGTTCTCTTCTCACATGTCGGCGAGACACAATTAGCTGGAGGGTTTGTGCAGAGCACCATCCTATTTTGGGCTCTGCCTGTTGATGGTAGGTGAATGCTGACTCCTACTACTGATGCAGCATCCTGGCCTTGCAATGCTAGCTCAGCATTAGGGGGTCACAAGGCCACAGCCATTGTGCCACTGACTTACTTAGTAGGCAGAAACTCATAGAATCAGTCTGCAGGTCCACCGAGAGTATTTTTCAGAAGCTGTCAAAATGTGAATTCAGCAGGGATTTCTAACTCGTGATACATTTCTGATGTTGAGCAAGACCAAACTACAGATTAAATGAAACATTATAAAAAAAGCATCCTTAAGCTGGCACATTTATTTTGAGCCTACAGTGGAGGGGCTCACAGCATTAACACCCCAAGCAGCAGCCTTAGATTCAAGCAGAAAACAAGTACCTCTCTCTGCGTGTCTGTCTATCTGTCTGTCTCTCTTTCTCTCTCTGGCTTCTGCTACTTTTTGCTTCCAGCTCACACATCCCTAAACCTGGAGTTTTGTCTTTATAACTACCAGCCCAAACTGTTCCTTTAAGTTTAAAGCTTTCTGTTTGCAAGTTCAGCACATTTTATTGCTTATTTGGTCAACAGGGCTGGCGGATTAGTGCTGAAATGTTTATTTGGTGAGCTTCCGTTCCACAGGAGGTGGGGGTGCTAAATTGATGGACTTTTCCCATTTTGTTTTCTCTTTTCTTTCCATTATAGCAAAATAGTAAACAGAAAGCTTTCAGGAAGCAATAACAAGAAACTTTGCTGAATGGCACTTTCATGTGAGTAGATCTCGGTTGTGGAGAAGGGCATTCTTAGTTAAAATAACACTGTGTAACATGCTACACAGGATCTCCATTTTAATTCCATTGACATCTGATTGTGGAAAAGAAACAGCCTCAGCAGCACTAGAGGCCTCCACTGTGAAAACAACCCCCATTTTCATCTTCTGACAAAAGAATGGCCGGCATGCGGGAACGCATTTCAATATTAAACCAAAGGCCAGATTCAGGGCTGGCGCTGTTTCCAGTTTGTTCTATAATTGCTAGTTCAAAGTAAAGGTTTGGGAAGGTTTGCAGGCAGTGGCAGATGGGTGCCGTGGTTTGAGATCACAAGCCTTTCCTGGCATTCCTTCAGGCCTTCATTGCTACTCGGTCTTTTCCAAAACCCTTTTCCCATTATCAGTTCATTACACCTCTCCCCATCCCTATATTGGCCATCTAATAGAGGTGACTCCCCACTTACTTGGGGGTTACGTTCTGGGCCCCCACGTACACTTGTGAAATGCATGGAAGTGAGGAGCCTCTTCGGAGCAGAGAACTGGGGTGATTTAAGAGGCATCCAAAATACAGTACTGTACCTTTTTCTTCTACACTGTACCTTTGCCTCCAGATGGCCAGAAAGGACAGGGAACCGTGCCTCTGAGCCCGCTGCAATACAGCTTCATGCCCAACAGCTGTGGAGCAGGGTAGCAGGCAACAGCAGGAGCTCTCATGCGCCGTTATGGAGCCCATAATTAAAAAGAAAAACCACAAACACACATTAAAAACCTTTATTTTAGACTTTTGGCTCACTGACATCCTCTTCAGGCTCTGGGGAGGGGCTCCTAACAAGCCACAAGGACTCTCCAGTTCTGTCCTGCCATTTCCAGGTTTGAATTGATTGATTGATTGATTGATTGATTGATTGATTGATCTCCCAGTGCTGCGCATATACAAGGTCGTACTGTAGCACCCTGCTTGTGGTTAACGCTTAGCTGGAATGAAATATTCAACGCAGCAATAGAGAAATTAAAATAATAATTTATTTGTCAGACAAATAAATGAGAGGCTCAGTGGTATATGGTTACCAAGCTCTGGCCTGGCCTCCTGCCATCCTGGCCAGCACTTATATTTCCTTAATCCAGCCCCCTTTGCTCCTCCTGTGGCTGCCTCTATCCAATCAGCCTGGTTGAATATTCCTATTGGCTGTTTGCTAGAACCAATCACAAAAGATACACCCATATCCTCCTGTCCTTATAAGGGAGACAAAGAGCTATATATATGACAAATAAGTAATAATATATCTTACATGGAATCTTAATTACCAGCTCACCTCTTGCCCTCCTTGCCCTATTGCCTTCTAAAACAAATGTTTAATCTTACATTTTTATGTTCAACAGATGTCAAGGATCTTGAGTTTCACATCAACATTGAAAGATTTCCTTCATTTAAGGTTTCTAAACAAATGCCTGACAACTATATATCAAGAGTGCTTGGATGGCGTCTTCTGTCTAGCAGGGGGGCTAGACTGGTGGCTGACTTAATTTCAGGATAAATACAACTCTTACAACCATATGAAATAAGAATCTAGCATTCCTTAAATCCTTTGCATAATTACATTTAAGCCAATATATTTAAGCTAATATATTTCATTCACTTATCATAAGTAGCCTTTTAAAAGAATAAAGCCTTTGTAAAGTAAAAAGGAAGGAACTCAGTAAAAACAGCTTTTAAAAAGAAGCCTCTTCAGTTTACACCCCTCCTTTCACCCTCCTTTCCAGCCTCAAAATAAAATAGAAAGAAGCTTCTTCTCCAGCCAAGCCAGTTGCCTTTTTTTCACTGCTCTTGGCCTTAGAAAATACAGCTCAAGGTTTAACGAGAGGCCCATGGTATCATTTTACTATTTGCCCATTCCTAATTGTGTTTTGCAATCTGCAAGGTCAGTTGTCTGTAATTCCCCCTTTTTTATGACTTTGAGAATTGTTTTTCTACTATAAATCAATGGGGCCCCCCTTGTCTTAGGAGAAAAACCTCTTGCCAAGGTTCTTTCTGCCTGGCATGAAACATTTGAAAATCTAAGCCCATTTAATTTAGGAACCTGATCAAGATATAAGCCAATATAAGTCTTGATTAAAAATGCAGTCTATATTCAGATGCCACAGTACGTGAGTCAATTGTGCATAAGTGGGGGGATTTCTCTATACAATCTAAGTCTTCTAGGCATACTGTGGGCAGCTGATGCTAAAGAAATGTTTAAACAGTAGTTGTATTAAGAAATACTGAAGTGAGCAAGAGGAGCAGAGCAGAAGCTAAAGTAAATGAGGAAGCAGCCAACCAACAGTTCAACATTTTATACAACTATATATTCCAATAAAATATATTCCATGGGCTCCAAATATAGAAATAGGTTTTCAGAAATATTTTATGTACCTATTAGTAGTTGTATAATAGTAGATTTTGCTTCACTCTTGACTTTTTAAATTAAGTGCTGTTCATGAGATTTTTGGAGATACATGGCTGACATAACAGCTTTTAAAAAAATATTTTTAATTACATAACATATTTCAATTTAAACATACCATTCACCATCACATTTTGGATCCTCAGAATCCCCTGACTTCCCACCACCCTTTTCTGGTTTTCATTGTCAATCCCTATTTCTTTCAGCCTATCCTTTTTTTTTCTACTTTGTTAAAAATATTATTTATTGTTTTTCCATTGTATTTTGTATATTATATTACTCTAATCCTGCCAAAGTTTTTAGTTGTTTACAGTTTTCTCTTAAATACATTATAGACTTTCCCCATTCTTTCTTAAACTTCTTCTCATCCTGGTCTCTGATTGTCCCGGTCAATTTCGCCATTTCAGCATAGTCCATCATCTTCATCAGCCACTCTTCTCTGGTTGGAACTTCATCCTCTTTCCATTTCTGGACCAGTGGTATTCTGCTGTCATCGCGTACATGAAAAGTCTTTTCTGCTCTCTCGGAATCTCTGTGCCTAAGATACCTAATAGAAAAGCCTCTGATTTTTTCCACAAATGTTATTTTAAATGTTTTCTTCAGTTCATTATACATCCTTTCCCAGAATGCTTTTGTTACTTTGCACATCCACCACATATGGTAGAACGTGCCTTCTTTCTCTTTACATTTCCAACATACATTAGAAGCAGTTCTATACATCTTTGCTAATTTTACTGGTGTTAAGTAACATCTATACATCATTTTCATATAGTTTTCCTTCAACAAACAGCACGCCAAGGTAAAGGTAAAGGTAAAGGGACCCCTGACCATTAGGTCCAGTTGTGGCCGACTCTAGGGTTGCAGCGCTCATCTTGCTTTATTGGCCGAGGGAGCCGGCGTACAGCTTCTGGGTCATGTGGCCAGCATGACTAAGACACTTCTGGCGAACCAGAGCAGCGCATGGAAACGCCATTTACCTTCCCGCCGGAGTGGTACCTATTTATCTACTTGCACTTTGACGTGCTTTTGAACTGCTAGGTTGGCAGGAGCAGGGACTGAGCAAAGGGAGCTCATCCCGTCGCAGGGATTTGAACCGCCAACCTTCTGATTGGCAAGTCCTAGGCTCTGGTTACAGCATGCTAGTAAATTTCAAATCTTCCTTCCATAGTTTTTCCCAAGACAAAAGTTGAATATAACAGCTTTGTTGACTTTCTTTTGCTGAGCATACTTTGGTTTGTATTTCAGTGTGATATCTCCCTTTTTGGAAATGCTGGGCAAGTTTGGCGCACAGAAGGGTGAAGAAAGGCTACTCAATGCCAGCCGCAACTTGTACGACTGTGTCTACATGTTTGTTTCTTCCACTAACATTGCATTCCGGATGCTCAACCAGTTTCTGGGAACTGACCTAGCCATCATTACAGTAAGGGAAAACTTGAGCATCAAAGAAAACCTTCAGCTTCTGATGAGTGCTCTGAAAGAGATGCAGGAAAAAGTGGAGGCCAAAGATCAGGATATCAAGCAAAAAGTCGGCCTTCCACTGTATTCCAGTATTGTGTTGCCTTCCACCTCCACAAATGAAAAAATCAAGCTGATAAAGGACCTTTATGGGAAATATAAGGGAGTTATTGACAATATCAGCGGTCCCGTTTCAGCAGCACTACTGAAAAATGGCAATCTCCCCGAGATACTAGACGCCGCCATTCGGGATTTAACAAGCAGTCCTGTTCTCTCTCTCAGAGTGGGTGACCTTCTCATGACTAACGAAGAAATTGCCAAAGCGCTTTCAGACGCCTGCCCCACCTCATCCCAGGCAGCAGCTGCAGCAATAGCAACAGCCACACGAACAAGGACTCAGAGCCAACCAGTCATTACCACGGCTTTCTCACTTACTAACTTCATGCGGGTAGCTTTTAAAGGACAGCCACCTAGTAAAACGGTTGAATTAGCGGCAAGCACCCTCGAAGACGCTGTGAAGATCTTGAAGCCAGCTTGCGAAAAATTCCAAAGGACTGTGAAGACAGCTGAGGAGTATATCACATTGATAGTGGATAAGTTGCAGTGAACCTGAAGCTGATTGCCCAGCTGGTAGAAAACTGCTTCTGTTTACATGGCAGGGAAGTTGCGCAAATAATAAAGACACAGTTTCTGATTATGGCATCTGCACTTCCTTCCACAGCATTTTTAATGTAAATATTTGAGCACTGAATTAAGAAGGACAAACTAGGTACACGTAAGCTTTTCTAGATTGTAGTACTCAAAAGAGGCACAAGCTTAGATTTCTAGTTTAGCAATCTAAACTAGGTACAATTAGGTCAATATGTAAATGCCTAAATATCCGAAGAAAACTCTGCAGCTTAAAAAACAAAAACTTGTACAAAATACTTTTATGAAACATGTTTTAGATTTGTACATAGCTTTTTCCAGTACAGTGCTTCCTCCGTTTATGAGGAAGTCTGTTCTTAAACCGAAATCGTTCTTAAACCGAGGCACGCTTTCCCTAATGAAGCCTCCTGCCGCCGGTGCAACTTCCGCTGTTCGGATTCTGTTCTTAGACTGAGGTAAAGTTTGCAAACCGGGACACTACTTCTGGTTTTGCTAAGTTCATAAACCGTATCGTTTTGAAACAGGACTGTTCTTAAACAGAGGTACCACTGTAATATCAGTGTCAGCCAGAAAGAAATGTAGGGGTGCACATAAGTGGGGGACAAAGGTGCCAGCTCCTGGGGGTGAGGCACTTTCAGGGGGCAATGTGTTTTAGGGGGGAGAGGCCCCTCAATATTCAGAGGGTGTTCGGCTCCGCCCTTGGCTCTTTGTGACATCTCAGCCATGACGTCAGGACATAGTGTCGGGCCTCCTGGAACGTCTTGAGAAGATCACATCTCTAGTGGGGTTTATTCAGCCCCAAAACAGATCACCCTTGTGAACCTTTCCCACTCCCTTCTGTGATTCTCTAATTAGTTAGACAGGACTTACCCTTGTGGAAGCCATGCTGGTTCTTCTTCAGTAAGGCTTATCCTTCTATATGGCATAAGCAAGTTTCCTGGGTTCCTAGATATAATCTAAACCAGCAATCTATAGTAGCTCCATTCTTTAAAGTGATCCTAAGGAATGAAAGGCATCAAAAACACTGCACTAACATGCTTTAGGATAAATTTCTCCTGGGCAGTGTGAACTATGGAATGAAGATTGTACAGTACTCAAGAAAGCGAGGGGACGCTAGGACTCTTACCAGGGAAGTTATGTATAGGGATGCTTGAGAAAACTGATGTCGGCAAATTCTGATAGGAACTGATCTGCTCTGCACCTCCTGTACTGATATGTGAACGAGAAGTTACTTTATCCATTGGATTTTGCATTCCTCCAAATGACGCGACATAGCTTGTGCTTCAAAAATTTATTAAAATTCATATTTTGAGAGGGAACATGCTTAGAAATACACATTTAAATATGTATTTGCATACAATCGTTTTGGTGCAATTTTTTTAAAAAAACGCAGATTAATGTGAAAGCAGAACAGAATTGACTGATGACGAGTGAACACATATGAATGTGACATGGACCAGAAATAGACTGATTCATTATTCATCCATACTCATAATTGCCTTTTAATTAAGCGGTGGTTTCACTGGTGCCTTGAAAAGCAACTTGAGTATTAGAAATTGCTGCTCAGCATAGGTGAGTAACAAACTGCAACTTTCAGATAAAAGAGATGGCTCGATAGATATCGTCACTATCTAACATACATTGATTGGAATGTAATGAACATTAAGGCAATTAATCTACTTGTTTCAGAAATTCTACATTGAACGCTAGCAAGTGGCAATCATGTTGTGCAAAGGAAAACTAAAATACAATGTCTTGGGAAACGTGCTCCTAAATTTCCTGCCAAGCTCTCCAAAACAGCTTGAATTAGAAATTGCAGGAGACCGCTCCAACTCTAAAATTTTATCTTCATTTTGGGCTGCTACCTTATTCATTAAACGAAATCACCATGTGATGGCAGCAGAACAGCAACAATGAATCAGGTAACCGAAAAATTTAGTTTTACATCAGTCTTCTCAAGGATAAAAAGTACCAGGGATGGACATTTAACCAGTGGTTCCAAGTCCTAATCAAACACATGCAGTGCTTTTTTTCGGGGCAGGGGGCAGGGGTATGCATACCCCTAAACATTTTGTGAATCTTTGTACTTTTGTCCATTTACTGTATTTTTCCTGATTCGAACAATAAAATGGCGATTTTCTTCAGTGAAAATGAGAGTACCTAAACATTCTTTAGAAAAAAAGCACTGAACACATGTAATGGTAACGTATTTGTCTATTAGACACTTATATACAGGAAATAGGAAAGAGCCAGACATTATCATTTTTTGAACGCTATTCTCTGATTAACTTATTCAGACGTTCAGTAGAATATTTGTCAACAACTACAAGCAGCAATGTCCCTGTTGCACTCCAGTAAGATGCTGCCTCTATGCCATTCTGTTTCAAGAAGCCTTCTTCCCTGAAACGGTGAGGTTGTCATGAAGCCAATCAGTTGAGCTAAGCAACAACATCACTGAGAGCAAACAAAGCTTCTGGGCAATGCCTTCACTCTGAACAGTTTTGTCTGCCCTCTGTGATATCATCACTGAACAATTCTGATTGGTTACGTGACCAGCCTCCTGTTCTGAATGGAAGAAGACCAATGATGTTCCTTTCATGGCAGGAGCCAATTGGGGCTGCAAGCAGCAAAAAAGGTAGCCCAAATGAAAGGGCTTGGAGTGCTTTCCAATTATTATTTTTTGGGCCCCCTCCCCAAATTCCCTTTTTCAATGCCAAAATTGGAACAGTGATAAATTTTGACAGGGCACCTCTGCAGTATGCTGAAGATGCTTCAAGGTGTTCACAAGAGAACCAGCCCCAGAAATGATTGTCAGCTTGGTAGACTTTTGTGCTTACTAACCAATTTATCCTTGCTTGCCCCCACCCCCTTAGCATGGAATGCTGGTTACTTTCCAACAAGTGTTGGCATTTGATTATTCCTAGACATGCTCCTTGCAAAGAGAAGCCTCTATCTGCTTGTGATTTCCTGTCTGGAAAGTGGAAAGATTGTTATTAGGTTTTGCTAGAGAAGGGAAACCAGTCTGATTGCCCTTTTTATTCTGTGCTCCTTCTGCCCACCCCTACCCCACCCCAATTGCTTTTAATCTCAGCCTCTGTCCCAGCCAGGTGAGAACAGGAGATGCCCCCTCTTCTTCAGTTTCCAAAGAAATAGCGGTAGGCTGTCTGGAATCCCACTACTTCTGAGTAGTAGTCACAGAGGGGGTGGCTTTCACACTGCTCTTGCTTCATCTCCATTGGGGTTTTGAACCTTTCGTAGTACCTGGAGAACAGAGGGAGGAAGAAGCCACAAACATGAGGCGTTCCCTCATGCAAATTCTTCGGTTCAGGCTGCACAGCATGAAGCCAGTTTTCCGAGAACCCAGTTCAGTACTGGGCACTCCATTTCACTTTATCCACAATGTACAGTGGTACCTCAGGTTAAGTACTTAGTTTGTTCCAGAGGTCCGTACTTAACCTGAAACTGTTCTTAACCTGAAGCACCACTTTAGCTAATGGGGCCTCCTGCTGCTGCTACGCCGCCGGAGCACGATTTCTGTTCTCATCCTGAAGCAAAGTTCTTAACCTGAACTTAACTATTTCTGGGTTAGTGGAGTCTGTAACCTGAAGCGTATGTAACCTGAAGCGTATGTAACCTGAGGTACCACTGTATACAGTTGGTGAATTAGGCTATGCACCAACCATACATTTAAAACACATTCCCATAGACACCCAAAAAAGAAACTGTAGTTTACCCCTCAGAGCTTCAAGTCTCTTGGGACCCTCCCCACACCACCACCCCCTTTCCTGGGGCTTCTTGAAGAAAGAGGGGCCCACTTGTTTTCTGTAAGAATCTGCTGCAGTCCCTTGTTAGTGACCCTGTGGTGTTGCATAGGCTCATATCTCATTCCCCCCTCATGAACCATGTGCATCTATTTTCCAAGTATTGTACCCAACGGAGGTATACTCAGAGTAAAACCCACTGAAATAAATGAACTTCAGTTAGCCAAGTCTACTGATTTCAGTAGGTCTACTCTGAGGTTAACTCGGTTGGCTACAACCACAAATTAGTAATTATAGACATCAATATTAAACCCAGAAGACTCTTACCTTTCATAATACAGAGAAGACCTCTTCTGCCTTCTCACAAAGGCATTGGCAGTTTCTCGACTGATCTTAACCCCTGTTATGAACGCAGAATGTTACGGAATGAGAATACAGAGAGTATCGAGTTCAAGGAGTCTCATTTTTTAGACAGGCAAAAACATTCAAGGAGGGTGAGAAACAGGATCGATGAGGAATGTGGCCTTGGAAAAAGAGGTGGGGCTGGGGAAGGCCATGTAGACATACTCGGGGGGGGGGACATTAGGCCCCTGGACCTGAGGTTCCCTGCTCCTCTATAGGAATGCTCACTGGTCTTCAACTGGTGGGTCATGGCCTGATCCAGGGTGGGTCACAACAGGAGGACCACTGTTAAGTTGTGGGTGAACATATCAGACAACACAGCGATTCTTCAAACAGCTCTTGTTTATTCACAGGCCAGGACAGAACTGAACTGAAGGGTTCAGTCAGCCTGCTTATATAGAGCTCCAGTACAACGTTACTGTAACAACTTTCTAAAACTATCCAATCACTGAACGTCACTTTCGATCCCTTATTTGCATAAAACTATCTACAGTATCCCCCTGCTGGCCCAGGGTGAGAACTTCAGTACATAACAATGACCACCATGCAAATATATGGTAAAAGATTAAGAAATGGGTTCCCAAATGCATGTTTGGGATAAAAGTGGGTCCTGAGTCTGAAAGAGGTTGAAGACACCTGGTTTAGATAACTGTGGGGTTTCATTTCAAATATCGCCCAGGACCAGCCTGAGACATTCTGCTGCCTGAGGCAGAGCAGAAAATTATGCCTTTCCTGCCTCAACTCATGCCATTTTGCACCCAAGATCAGTCAAGTTATTTTGGCACCTGAGGCAAAAAAACACCCCTCCCTGGTAGTATAATTGCAGCAATCATAAAGGAAACAATTGACAATTTGCTGCCCTTCCATGACACCCAAACCAGCTGCCTTTGGTGGCCACCTCATTCTCCCTAATGGCAGGGCCGGCCCCAGAGCAGCCTTTTGCTGCCCATCCAGCTCATCATTTGTGCCACAATACCTCTCACACGTCTCAGGTAGTGGCTTATGAATGGAAGATTTCCCATCAGTTCTGGAAACGAAGCTGTTAGTTGCCTATGAGTACTCATCATGAACCAGTAGTGCCCCTCCGCAGTTTTTGTGATCTTGCTATTCTAGATTAGCAGGATATCATTTGGAGTTTGCAAATTTCTCAAAGCCATTGGTCAATTTTTTTTGTTTAATTCAATGGTGCTTTGAGTTGTCTGTGGTTTCTTTCCTAAAACAGCAAAGAATCTTGCAGCAACTTCAACTTCAGGGCTCAAAAGACTAGCAGGCCTAGTGCAGCTGAAGCGCTTGCGGACGTTCATCAGGTGGTATCTGACAAAGAGGCTTCTAAGCCAGGGGAACTTATGTCACAATCGGTTGCATCTACACACCATACGTTTAAAGCATGTGGAAAGAATCCTGGGAATTTTAGCTCCACGAGGAGAAAACTACAATTCCCAGGAAACTTTGAGGGGAGACATGTGCTTTAAATGCATGGTCTGGATGTGACCAAAAGACATTTCTGCTGTTTTTGCTTCAGCAGACTAACATGGCAACCTTTCCCGAGGTTTCTTTCTCAGTCTTTTAGCCAGACTAACAGGCAAGGAAGTATCCAGCTGCCTTGCTAACAGGGGGCTTATTCACTGGGGGAATAATTAGGAAATTGAGCTCATGCCAGGTATCTTATGACACCTAATTTTTATAATAAAAAAATAAAATAAAATCACTTTAAGCGGTGCCAGAAAACACAGGCTTCCTTGTAAACGCCCTCCATTTTATTTGCCTCTCTGGGGAATGTGAGCCTCAAAGCAATATTATTCATCATAATCTGCCTCCATGTGTGAGGCCAGCGGGGACTTCAAGAGAGCCAGAAGAGGCTTTTCCCTAATGAACTTTTAGCAAGCCCAGAAGGATGGAAAGGGCAAGCCAAGATCCTGAGCTAGGAGTGGGGAACCTTTTCCAGTCCAGGGGCCACATTCTCTTCTGGGCAATCTTCCAGAGGCCGCATCCCAGTGATGGGCAGAGCCAGAGGCAAAAGTGGGTGGAGCAATAAATGCTAATTTTACTTTTGCACCCTAGGCTCGTTTCTACACACATTCACACATCCCTCTATCCTCCATTCAGCTGCCCTTCAAAATTCACATTTCTCTGAATTTTGCAATGCAGTCCTCCAACCAAGTATTGTGTACAAAAAAGGACAGAGATGCCCTTGAGAGTTTTTTGCTCTTGTCAGTTTCTTACCTTCATCCAAGGGCCTGTTCATATCTGAAAAATATAGACCAGATGGTGTAAGACACCTGGCAGTCTTGTGGTCTTCCTCCTCCCTTCCTTTCCACCCCTATTTCCCCCATCAGTCAAGTGTAAACTGAGGAAAATAACCCTTAACTCAGGCTTGCTTCTGTATTATCCAGGAATTATTCAAAGGGGAGGACTTACACACATGTCAGTGTTTATGGGTTCTCATATATGTATTTGAGCAATTTGTGAGTAATATACCTATCCTCGGATAATTTATTTGTTTAAAACATTCTTCTCCTCTGCAGAATAATAATAATAATAATAATAATAATAATAATAATAATAATAGGCTTCCAGAATTGCTTACAAAGTGGCAAGGTAATTCCCAGTCCCCTCACTAAACTACATTTTCCAGGGTTCATGAGGGGTGAGGAAGCCATAACAGTGTAACTGGTATCAAACCAATATAAAGATACGATGTAAATTTGACAATCTTAATTGGAAGTCCACTTCACCCATTATTCTAGCACTGTGGTGGCCACACACAAAATCACCAAGCTATCTGAGCCCCTCTCTGCCTGCTTCTA
Organism: Podarcis gaigeae; assembly: GCF_964106915.1. Classification (NCBI taxonomy): domain Eukaryota; kingdom Metazoa; phylum Chordata; class Lepidosauria; order Squamata; family Lacertidae; genus Podarcis; species Podarcis gaigeae. The sequence goes on from NC_139686.1 coordinate 33,338,808, forward strand.
TGCTGTGGCTAATAAATTGGCCTGAACCTCAGTTTTATAAGAGTGGGACTTCCATGCAGATGTGTTCCTAATGGCAACCACACTGCCAAGTTTGAAGTGGCTTTGAGGAAAGTGATTCTGTTCCTAAAACGTAAGACTGAGATAGGTTGTCCTCCTCTCCCCAGGACTCCGTCAGTTTTGAATGTTGATGAAAAAATCATGGCTAGGGGGTCTCATATATATTCCCTTACCTCCATCACAACAGAAGAGGGCTGTCAAGACCAGGGTTGCAAACAGCAGCACCTGAAGATTCCCCATCTTCTCCTGTTTGCAGAAGGTCCTTTCTATGGCTCGATCTTCTCATGAAGGAAGCAGCAATTTATCAGGAGCTTTTGTCTTTCAGCCACAGCTTATATTCTGTGAGTCTCTTAAGTGGAGCGGGTCCCTGGCCAGGAAGTCGCTGACTCTCTGCCATTCTTATGTCCTGGTCCCAGTTCCAAACTTTCCATTTGGGTCAAACGACATCTGGTTCTGGCAGCCATTTGCACATCTGCCTGAGGCCAAAGGCTTGTGGCGTTTCCAGAGGACTTTGGAGACTCTCACAAATTTCTTTTAAGGAAAAGCAAAGAATATAAAATTGCTGAATGACAAACATCCTGCTGGATTGGGGGAAAACCATTCCAGCTGGGTTGAGGAAAGGCACCGGAAGATCCAAAGCATCTTAAGACAGGCAAGCCATCAGTTCCCAGAATTCTTTAGCACTGTTAAAGTGGTATGAGAGTGTTTTAAATTTAAGTGTGGGTGTGAAATTTAGATTGTGAGCAAGAAGACAGGGAGTGTCTTAGAACCGTTTTATTTTTTATTTTTTAGCTGCTCTAAGGTCCTTTTTGGCTAACAGGCAAGGTGTAGATGCCAGTAAAATAAACAATCAAACAAATAAATAATGAAGGCTCTGCACTAGCTTTTCAATCTTGATTTCCCCACAAGTCAGCATGCCCATGCCTTTGTTCTTTTGGAGCCTCCCTTGTTTGGAAAGCAGAAATCATCCACCATCTGATGCAATATTCTAGAACTGGATTGGCCAACTGGCAGCCTGCAAGCTACAGCTGTCCACCAAAGCAATATTATCTGACCTTTGATAAATCTAGTTAGGATGTAGTTTTAAAAAGTAGCTCACTTTCACTCATCTGGGGAAGAAAACTGTTTTCAAGTTGCATGAGAAGGAGAAATATTTAAACTCTTTGCTGCTGCAGGTTCTTTTGTGGAAGTGGTCTCTTGATAGCTGGGCAACTCTTTCAAGGAGTTGGAATGAGAAAGCCACCAGAGCTTAGGGAAGGCGACATCACTCCTCTTGACATCAGGGAGCCAAGTGTCTCTTTGTGATGAAAAAGCAGTTTGTAATTTGGAAGTGACCCGAACGAGATGAGGGAATGTGAGAGAGTTGTGGCTTCCCCTGCCCATCTCCACTCTACTTATATATTTGTAAGTAAAATAAGCTATTAGAAACACAGTGTATATCTCCTGTGTTCTCTCATCAAAAGGAAACCCAGATTAAAACCCTAGAAACACATTATGGCTCAGAGAAGTCAGGAGCCTCTGACAGCGTGTGATGTCCCAGCTCTGATTGAGTGCATGTGCAGCACTGTAACTATAAGGCTCATACCACAAATAGGGAGCTGGATCCAATTTTATTATGATTCATGAGAGAGCCAGTAAACTGGATCAGTGCCTAGGGAACAGAATTCCCCCCCCCAAAAAAAATGCAGAAATTGGTTGCCTCTTTTCTATGATAAGTTGATAACAATTACTTATCTTTATTTTAAAATAGTTCTGATCTTTCCATTGTCAAGTTTAGACTTTACACCATCTCTTAGGACCAGATCTATTCCCCCCCCCAAAAAAAATTTGCATTTAAACAACAATTCTCCTTTTACTTTGGATTTTCAGACACGTAGCCAAGGAGAACATGAGGGTTTAAACAAATCGACGTGTTCTTCATTTACTTGGAAATATGCTATTATTAGTGTTGGCTTGCAATCCCAACAACATGACATGAAAGCAGAGCGTTTGTTGGCCCCAGTAATCTTTAGCTACTTTGGAGAAGTTTGCTTAGTTAAGCACTTAATGCTACCCAGCAACTAAAGTGTACTCGTACTCGCAAGCGAAGATGGATGGATTGCTTTGGAGGCCTCTCTAACCAAGATGGCAGCTCTCTCTCTCACACACACACACGCACACACCAATAAAGAAAAGCGGACCTGCGGAATCTTCAAATTATACCCATTTCTGTCGCCTGAAGCCCATAACTTAATCTGCGTCACAGTACATTTTGAGGCATGTACACACTGTCAGCAAACAGCAGGGGGCCAGTCCACTGTCCCTCAGACCTTGTGGGGGGGCAGACTATATTTTGAAGGGGGGACGAATTCCTATGCCCCACAAATAACCCAGAGATGCATTTTAAATAAAAGGACACATTCTACTCATGTAAAAACATGCTGATTGGGCCGGATCCGGCCTCTGGGCCTTTGTTTGCCTACCCGTGCACTAGGCGATATTGTGCATTCAGTGGTGGGTGCAAGCAGCTTTTGAGGGGTACATCATCCCCGGGTCATCCCTCTCCCACACTATTCATCAACCTGAAGTACATTCTGCTGGAAAGCTTGTACAGTATACATCTCAAAGCTTGTCGCCTACAGGAGTACACAGAGAGCACTTTCTCAACATCCTGATGGGGCAGACCTACTGACATTGCAGAGCTGTGTCATTTCCCCTTCACCATGTTTAACTTGTCGGTGAATGAAACATGAAAAATGGGAACCAGTACAGTATCATAACTGCCTATGTATACTGATATATATATATTCCCTACATCAGCATATCAACATATCATTTTCCAATTCCTCTCTTTTGAAAGATTCCAAGTATATGTATGTGTGTGCATATAATAATAACAGTATATTATTTATACCCCACCCATCTGCCTGGGTTTCCTCATCCACTCTGGGTGCCTCCCAACAGACAATTAAAAACATGATAAAACATCTAGGAGGACTTGTGGGCTACGCACTGAGGTAATGGGACAATCAGTCTCAGTGTACAACGACCCCCAAAAGGTTATTCACCAGAAATTTAGAAAACAATTAGGAAATTACAGCTAAAAAGGCTGGGGAGAAGACGGGAGAGAATGAACCAACATGCTTCTTACACCCTCTCAATTTTCAGTCTAAGCATATATTGTGTGTGAGAGTATATTCTTTAAAAAGCTCTGTGGAAACACTATCTGTGGGGAGGGGATTAGAGAACATCATTGTACAATAGTCTGAAGCGTGCCTACCCATGTGTACAGGCAACCTGAATATTAGATGATGCTGTCACACAAAGATCTGCATGATTGCAAACTGCTATGTACAAAGCTCAGTGCAAAGACAGGCCCCTGTGTGTCTCAAAGGCTATGTATGTACACAGCCCTACCACCTTATAGCACGCATGCCTGGATGGTCTACCTCTGTCCGCGTCACTTCCATCTTTCCAGTTCTTTGAAAGGGACCCACCGTAGACTGAAGGCCTAAATGCTTGACATTGCACATATTTAACAAATATAAAAGGCTGCTGTGTGTTTTAACATTGCCACATTTAAAGGAAGGAATCCAAACTCCTGTGGTCAGTAGCGGGCTGGAAATATATTTACATAATCACTTAAGACTGGCACCAGCTTTGGGGCTCTGCCCGTTCCTTTGGCGTTGATAAACATGCCACATGGGTGCACTGAGTTCATGTGTATGAGTGAGTCCATGGGTGGCCTCGGCATGGTTTGGGGAACTAATGCTTGCGATTGATTTGGGATGAGATGGAAGCAAAGTTAGGTCTCCTAGAACGTGCTCGTCTCGTTTGGATATTTCCAAATATTTGTGGCTTTGGTTGCAGGGCCATAACTTTTCACAGTATAGCTCTATCTGTTGAGAGCCAAAGGCGCTGAGGCAATGAAACGCCCAAGGTTGGGCTGGCAGTCTCAAAGGCTACTACAGAAGAACCTTCTCAGAATAGCATGTACTAGTACCTACTAGGAGTAGTAGGCACTCAGAGAGAGTTTGTCTCTACGAAGCATGTACTATATTACTTGTAGGTAATCCAGAATATTTAACACTGGACACCCACAACTTACTGGCAACCAGTTCTGTGGTACAGGTCTCCTTCTCCTCAGGGCCATAGCTAGGGGGTGATGAGGTGGGCCCCTGCCAGGGGTGCAGGCGAGAGGGGGGCACAAAATCAGCTAAAAATATGTCCATAAATATGTCTCTATAAATAAAAATATCAATTATTGCCTCATGAGAAAATATTTTAAATAGAGGGTGAATTGAAGGGGGCAGGTTGGAGGAGAGGTGGAAAGAAGAACTAATTTGCCCATGGGTAGGGGGCGCAATCTGGAAGGTTCTGCCAGGGGTGCAAGATCACCTAGCTACGGCTTTGCTTCTCCTTGGAAGACTCTGGTGGAGAGAGAAGCAAAGAGGGGTTTCTTGCAAGTGAGACATTCAGACTTTCTGGGCCTTGGGGACTTCTCTGCTTATTAAGATTGTTCTGATTCATTTCTTACAGTAGATTGCAGGTAGCCAATGTGGTACCCTCCAGATGTTGTTGGGACTACAATTCTCAACATTCTTGACCACCGGTCATACTGGCTGGGGATCATGGGAGCTGTAGTTCAACCATATCTGAAGGGCACCATGTTGGCTACCTCTACAGCAGGGATGTCAAACTCAAATTCATTGGGGGCCGCATCAGCAGTTTCGTCACCCTCAAAAGGCCGGTTGTATCTGTAGGACTATATCTGTATCCTGAATACATGTAAAGTGGAGGTTTCCTGTGTAGAACGGCCGGCGCCACTAGAGGGCAGACGTTCTCTGGTTTGTAGGCTACCGCACATGCGCTGAAGAGGCGGCTTTCTTGTGTAAAAAAAAAAAAGCAAGAATAAAAGGTGAAGGCTGGTGGCCGGCGGCGGCTACACGGGCCACATGACGAGGTCTGGCGGGCCGGATTCGGCCCGCGGACCTTGTGTTTGACACCCGTGCTCTACAGTCTATTATCGTGAAAGGCCTAGGGCGGACATTTTGTGTGGCAAATTCTAATGCATACAACTCTCCTTCCTAATCAGGAAACTGATTCATGCTTTCTGTATCTCCCAGCTCCTTCTCTTCCCTCCACCTTCTGTATTGTTTATCCCTGCCTCTTGTACATGCCATCCATCTCTACTTATCATGGGGATGCAAAGTCCACCTCTCCCTCTTTTTCTCCTTGACGCTTGGTGTTTTTCTCGCACACTACCTTCTTCTCTCTCCCCGCACAGGCATCTGACTCTTCCCTCTTTGGAGGCTGCTCTATTTGCTCCATGTGCAATAGAACAGAATATTTCACTAGCCAAAAGCATCAGCCTCAGTTCAGAAGTGGGCAAGGCACTTAAGAGTGGGTCAGGAGGATCCTGATATTGGTCTTACCAGGGTGGGCTGGTGAACTTTGGTCCAAGTTCCAGGGGCTGAAAAACGAAGAGCCAGCAAAACTCAGGCACAAGATCACCATCACATCGCCGTGGGGGCTTTTGCAGCAGTGCAGACTAGTCAGGCAAATCTAGCAGCCTTCACTGGCTCATTGGGAAATGTCTTGTTTTCCTTTGGGCCTCTTTGTCCTTGTTATAGTTCACACTAAATACAAGATGAGGTGCTAACAGGTATTAAAGGTGTGAATTTGTGAAGAGAGAAGCAAATAGCTTCATGGCTACATGAAGGAGTTATAGGTTATATAGCACATGTCAATACTACAGTAGGGAAACTGCAGTTATGCTACTCTAGGTCACAGAGTTTTACCCAATGCAACATTCAGTTATCAGTGCAAGGATCTCCACTTGTGCCATAGGACCTCCCTGCATAGCCCCCTACATCTGTTCAAGAAACTCCCCCGATCCTCTGGAGCAGATTTGGCAGGGCATGTGTCATGCACAGGGGGGGAATTCCATTGCTCAGGCAGAAATCCTTGTGCTAACAGGATACATTAGTTGGATCCACCCGCAGTCTGCAACACTTTTAACTGCTGGTATCTTCAACCCAGACATACTGGTAATCAACATCGTGCCTCCATATGTTTTGGACTACAACCCACATCATCCCTGATCATTGGCTATGCTGGCTGCGGTTGATTAGAGTTGTAGTCCAGCAACATCTGGACTCACCATGTTGGCTACTCCAGCCCCAACCTATGTAAAACCAGTTGCACCATAACACATTCTCCCTTTCAATTTAGCATAGACCTTGACAGCCCAGTCTTATCTTTCCTGCTTTGTTTTCTGGATTCCTTACAAGCCTTCTTGCCTCCTGGCCTGCCTAGGTATGGGCTAATCAGTCACCTTCAGTTTCTCTCAGGTTCTCACTTTTCCAGTCTTAAGTTCAGTTCTCCACATTCGAGGCCATCCAGTTAGCTCAGCTGGTTACAGTGTGGGGCTGATAATGCCAATGTCGTGGGTGCCATCCCCCTATGTGCCAGCTGCATAGTCCTGCATTGCAGGGGGTAGGACTAGATGACACTCGGTCCCTTCCAACTCTTCGATTCTGTGATTCTATGATTCTATTTCCACATCAGTTTGAGAATGTCTTAGCCCTCGTGAAAATGCATCAGCCTTTTAGTGCAAATTTCTCCTACGAACACATTTTGCAAAGCAATTTCCACCAATATATGCATTTTTATGCATACTAGTACATGCGTCTTTGCACACATGACTGAAGAACTGCACTGCAAAATTCAGAAAAGTGTGAATTATGAAGAATGGCTGTGTTTTGGAAAGTGTGAGTTAAGTAGGTTCACCTTTAAATGCAAGCTGAACCCCATTTCTCCCCATGCCTAGTCCTGCCATTGGCCTCTCCATTCCTTTTTCAATTTGCTGGCCCCAGCCTAGAAAAGATTGTGCATGCTTGATCTGAAGTTCTTGACAGTAACCTGAGGGATAAGCATTCATAGGAAGGGGTTGCTAGTTCAGCTTCACAGTTAAGCAGATCTCTATAATGAAATTTAGTGTTTTGTGAGGTCCTGCATGGACTGAGTCAATGTATAAGCAGGATGTGGTTTAATTGGGCTTTCCTCTATATTGGTGACTGTGATATTAGTCCACCTTGAAGCTGTGTGGTGTAGTGGTTAGAACAGAGGTAGCCAACAGGGTGCCCTCCAGATGCTGTTGGACTTCAGCTCTCATCATTATAAGCCAACATCACCAATAGCCAGGGATAATGGGAATTGTAGTCGAACAACACATAGACAGCACTATGGTGGATATCTCTGGTTTGGAGCATTCGCTATGAGGTAGGGAATTCAAATCTGAGTTCAAATCCCTACTCAGCCGCAAGGCTTCCTCAGTGTCCTTGGCCCAATCCATGGTCAGCGTGGGGAGGGGATGCAGGAATAAATATCCCCCAAACACCTCACTTGCCCCCACATTGCTGGACTCCAGTCATTAACATGTACTATAATTTTTCTTTAAGAGATCTTATCATGTGGAAGACAATTCATATACTTTGCCCCTCCTGCGCCCGCCCACCCCTGAAATTTGTTCTTCTGTTGCCTCTGGCTCAGCCAGTGTTCTTCCATTTATCTTGCCTCAGAAGGCAATCGTGAGGATAAAGGAGGAGGATCATGCCTTGACCTCCTTGGAGGAAGGCTGGGATAAAAGTGTATAATAATAATAATTATAACCCAAACTAAAAAGCGGCAGGCTTTTGAGAGCTTGAATACTTCAGAACATTGATCTTAGAGGTGATCCAAAAGGGAGACCAGCTTAAAAAGACTGGTGGAAACCATAAAATTATGAGTGAGTTTATAACTGGCTAATATGAAAGTAACAGAACTTCCCACATTCTAGGCAGAATGTAGAGTAAATATGCAAATGTGCAGTGGGGCCACGAGTTTCTGTGTCCACTCACCACCAGCATGCAACCCCTTTTTTCTTAAGTGGGAGGGTTGTGTGTGTGTGTTATCAGTGGCATTGCAAGGGGGTGGGGGTGCACCCTGGGTGCCGTGTCTGGGAGGGTGACAAGAAAGCACCCTGTGGGGTGCTCGCCCCGCCGCCCCCGGGTGTGGCGGAGCAAGCAGCCATCACGCCGCCACAGCCACATGTGGAGGATCCTTCGTTCACGGCTGCAGCTGTGAGCAGAGGATCCGGCCACCGTCTGTACGTTGCTCGGGCGGCACCAGCAGCAAACCGCTACATACAGCACATGCGTGGTGTCACACGCATGCGCTGTACGTAGCGACGTCGAACATGCACTCTATGTAGCGACGCCATGCATGTGTTGTAAGTAGCGGCACAACGCATGCTCAAATGGCGGTTTCCTCTGCCCCAGGTGTCGGTTAGCCTTCGTTCGCCCCTGTGTGTTATATCAATGCACATGTATACAAAAAAATTGCCCTTCATATCACATGTAGTACAACTGCTGTGCAGTACCGCTGTTCCACCATGTGCTCAGTGAACACACTTTGGTGAAGGTGTGAATATGCCCAAATCTGATTCAAACATTTCTTTAGCTACTTGCACCATTCAATCTGCTTTAGCCCATTGCCAAATCAGCCATCCAGGCCAAGCTTTTATCGTGTGAAAGAACACTTTTACTGCCATTCCTAGAGTCCATCTAACAAAAAACCCAAACGTATTTTGTTAGTTTTTTTAAAAAAACTGCTAAGCAAGTGAGTACAATTATAGACGCCGGTTCTTGGCATGGGGGTGACCGAAAGAAAACTCTTGGGTTTCGAACAAACAGTATCAAACCAGACGTTTATTTCATAGTAAACACCCACATCCTTCTTTGCCCAACCACCACTACGTCAGCATTGTGCTAATTAACACAGAATCTAGAAATCACTGGCTACAAAAGAATGAAGCAGCAGGTGGGATAACATACAGTTAACAAGCAACAATACATTTTGGAGATGTCACTCTACCCAGGCTCCAGGCACTGGGAACGGCGATTCTTGATGTTCTTATTTGCCACGTCTGTGCCCAAAGAAGCGCCTGTAGGCAGAGGCATAGCCATAGCGCATGGCGTAACGCTCACAGGGATTGTAATCTTCGCAAATCTCCCGCTGCTGTTCCTGGGGGGTCTTGTTGCGCTCTCTGATCCTGCTCACAGTCGCAAGAGGGGAAGATGGGAAGGGGGGGTGGAGAGACAGAATATTATTATGACTTGCATCTACTTCCGCTTTTCCAGCTGCATCTTTGCAAGGCTTTAAGTGATTTCTAATTCTGTCCACAAGCACCTGCAAAAAACCTCTGCAAAGTCTTGAAAGGGTTTGTTGTTGTTTTTAGAAATATGGCAGCTTTCACACGAATGTCGTCTATGAAAATATGGGTGACACTGTGTGCAGAGTCTGACCCTGAGATGAAAACATGTGGGCAGGTGCTGTTTCTATGGCTTAGAAGTGGTGCAGAGTGGAGAGTAGGCTGCATGCAATAGGATCCTGGGGCAATTCTGCAGAGGATCTAGTGGAGATTTTTGATATTATCACAGGGTCCTGGGGGCCATTCCACGAAGGATCTAATAATAGGGATCATGACTCTTGCCATTAGCAATGTGTCATTTTCAGATTCTCCCAGTTTACCATTTTCCAGTTCAGTTCATTTTCCAATGGCTTCTCTCTTGCCTAAGAAAATACATCCTCTCCATTCCCCACTCACCATGAATAACTCTGGACACTAAGAAGACATACCTTTCCTGCACAACTTGGTTCCTCCTGTTCTCAGGTGGAGTTCTCATGAAGATGTTGGCGTGCCTTCTGTTAATGAAGGGACCTGGAGGGATAGGTATTCATCATTATTATGAGGTTGAACCGAAGGCCAGCAGTTCTATAGAAAGAAAAGCATTGCTCTCTTCCCGTATCCTCCCAATATCAGTCTTTGCGATGGCCAATACAACCAGCTTGGTCTATACATTCTTGCCTTTCTGCTGTTAATAGCGACTCATGCCCTCTCACTTCAAGTTTTCAATGGGAGCTTTCAGATGGCCAAAAGCCATTTTTGGCTACAGCTAAGCCTTAATGCATGAAGGAGGCTACTGTAAGAGGTGAGGCTGATGAGTTTCTCCAAGAACTCTGCGACAAAGGACAGCAGGAGAGAGGGACAGTGGTGAAGCTAACGGCAGATGGCAGGTGGGCAGATAATACTAATGGGCAGGGTTGCACACTTTCACCAAATATGCCATCACCATTTTCCACACCAGTTGAGTCAAAAGCACTGCGGAAAGCTCTACAGTGCTGTTGCAATGCAAGCTGTAACCAATTTTACAACAGCACCTCATGAACAAATTAAAGAAATAATGTTGGTGCTGAAGAGGACAGAGGGAGGCTAGGTAGCTTCCTCTAGTTCTTAGACATAAGCGTAAGAATGGCTAAGGAGTGTCACATCCAGTTCGTTCCCGCAGTGCTTTCTTTGGGCTAGACTGAATTAGTGCTACATGATTGTGGCCCCATTATCTCCATAGAGACATCACCCCACACTCTAATTGAAAATACTTCTAATATTTTCCCTTGCATAAATATCCTTCTTGTCGCATCACTTTTTCCTTTCTTGGCATTTATATATTTGCCAACACTTGTGTGTGGTTAATCTATCAGTTTTCATTTGGCCAAGATAGGCACAAGTTAATCGGTTCTGCTTTCCTATTTCAACAACTCACTGTCTCCAGTATGTGAAATATTTTGTTGTGTGTGTTTTTCCCTCCGTGAGTTTCCCAGCTGAATGAAATATTTCTGGTATTTAGGACATTCAGGAAAAATACCCAGCATCAGTAGCCCTTGCCACTACGACCACAGAAATAAAAACAGCCACTACCCTCTCAGTCTAAAACTCTTCTGGCAAACTCAAAAATCACTCCAGAAGTTTCAGACTACAACTCCCATCATCCCCACCCAGTATGGACAATGATCAGGGATGATCGGCATTCTAGTCCAAAAGATCTGAAGGACACCAAGTGGGGAAAACCTTTCCTAGAGAAGGGATGGGCATATTTAGGGACAACAGTTAAGATTCATATTGCAGACAGAGCTTAAAGGTGGATCCTGGATCCTGTTTTATTTTCATCTCAAGAGCGCTTGCAAAATGACTCTGCAACTGCGTATCTGCATTTTGCATCACATTTGTCAAGTGATTCAGTGTCTATTTTTCCTATATCTCTTTATATTCTCCCTAGTTGTTTTAATTTGACTTAAAAGCCCTATATCTTTGCAATGAACCAACCTTCCCCTTACCTTTACTTCTAATTCATACTTATTTAACAGCCCAAACCTACGTGCGTTGACTTAAGTTGCTGGAAGCAAGCCTTGCTGGGTTCAGTCCTGGGCAAGAACGTATAAACCTGCCACCTAAGGGGTCAGACATGCTCCTGCGAGTGTTTCAGAGGCCTGTGGGCTAGCTGTGCAGGTCTTTTCAGTTCATGGTAGTCCCTTACTGGTCTACCAAATGGTTAGGTACTGGAACGGGGCTTGCACGAGTTCTGAAATCTGCAGTGTTGACTTTCTGCATTGGGAATGAAGATGTCCCGGGGGAAATACCTTGCCTTACCCTTCCCCAGAACACAGTTTGCACTCCACATCGGGAACACAGGCTGCCTGCAGTAGTGACTCCCTCTAACAGCAAACCAGCGTGATGAAAGCCACATGATTAAAACCAAAACGGGGCCGCTAAGAAACAAAGGAGAGATATTTGCATGCTCAGGGGTTTACAAACACACACACCTTACAAAAAAAAACCACTGCCAATAGGCACAGGATGTTAAGCTTCTTTTCCAGCTGAAGGTCCACAGTCTGTAACTATTGAGCATGCTGAGATTGCTCTCTTGGCAAATGAGGAACTGGGGGAGCAGGGAAAGGAGGGGTGGAGTGCCATGATTGGAAGAGTGGCTGGAACTATGAACAGGAGCACTTCTAGTAAGAAGAAGGATAAACTGCAACATCTAGTTGCAGGTCCCACTGGTTATTGTCTGTTCTCATCCTGCCAATCTCAGAATTGCCTCTGCGAATTCAGAAAAGGCATTACAGAATGCAGGAAAGGTAATAACAGGGTTTGATACTCTTGTGTGTAAAAAATTCTGTACCTGTGGAAAACTAGTATATCAGGGAGGGCAGGTATAGTCTCTCTTTGTCCCTAACTTGCTAGATGTCAACATGCAGATGGTTTATTTCATGGTGGAGCAATCAAATGCACCATTACCCTTGACTGGACAGATTGGACAGACTGAAGGCAGGGAAGTGATGGTTGAGCATTCCTTAATTTTTATTCCCTGGATTGAGTAGAGGAAAAATATTTTACAAGGATCTCATAAAGTGGCATGGCAAGAGAATTTGGGATGTCCACAAAATCCAAAAAGTGAACCTCAAGTATCATAATAAATCACAGAGTACATAATAACATTTCTTACTTGTAAATTCATGCGATTCAATACTCTCGTGAGACTCTGTGACAGGGAAAAGAAAACAAGGCAGTGTGTAAATTCATAGTTAACAAAACAAAGAAGGATATACATGAAAAAATATAAGAATAGCCTTGCTGGACCAGATCAAAACTGTCTTGTCCATAACGTTGCCTTCTAACATAGCTTACCAGATGCCCCAGTCCAGTTCACAAGCAAGGCATGATGAGGTCCACAATGCCTTGTTGTTTGTTCACAGTGTCAGAGATATACTGCTACTGGGCATGAAGGTTTCATTCTAAGCTACTATGAATTATAGCTAACCAGTGCTTTTTTTCTTAAAAAAATGTTCTCTCATTTTCCTACTCATATTGAAATACCGCCCCTCAATGAGGCCAAACTTAGATTCACAAAATGTTTAGGGGTTTGTGTACCCCTGTGTCCCCCCAGAAAAAAGCACTGTAGCTAACAATAGATGTAGCCCCTTAAAGAATACATTGATTCCTCCGAAAAGCCATTTGTGCTAGTGACAAGCATAGCATCAGATAAAACCAATGCATTAATCAAATGGAGGAATAAGAAATAACGCTATGATCTTTTGGTTATGGTATGGAACTGGAATCAGAAGAATCTTTGAATGTTCTCCATTTCAGTGGTAGAAATAGAAGTGCATGTTTTAAGTTTCCTATGGAAATGAGGGGAACATAAAAATGTATAACTGTATAACTTTGGCTGCGTTCCTGAATGCATTTATTTTGCGATTCCTGAATGTATGCACTTACCCTTTCCATTTGCATTTATAAAATGTTGCACTGACTTAGTTCATCATGGTTGAATGCTTAATATTTATTAGATCACGTTGATAAAATATATAATAGTTCTCAGACTAAAAGAATGCTAAGAAAAGTACAAAGCAATGGACACAGATTGTTATTTTGGGGTTAGATAGTAAATCCCATGTATCATAAATCACAGTGGCAAGTATGAAAGGTACCAAAAATCTAACCAAAATTTCGCAATTTGGAGGAAGCAGACACAACCAAATCATCTTTGATAGGCTGCTCACATTATAACATTCTATCTCAAATCAATCCAGTTCATGTAATTGTGCCACAAGAAGGAGGGAGAAACCAAATATGTATTCAGAGCAAGAATAAACATATAGTTATAGGAAGATAAATCCTAACCATTCAAGGAGTAAGACCTGATTTGGACTCTGCCAGTGAAGCGAACTGACAATCCCAGTGAAGATGCTCACCAATTGTACACTGGATAAATTGCTTCCCAACCTCAGTCAATATAAGCCACTTGCCTCAGATTTCCCCATCATTCCCATTTGCCCATCCCTGAGGTTTCAAAAGAAGCAGTTGGAATTTCTGGAAGGGACAAGTGTTCTTCTTTAACTCAGTGAGCTACTCATGAAGCATCGTTCGATTGAAATTTATCAAAATTTATCTTATTGATCTACCCCACAGAGAATCTGGTAGTCCTTTAACACAGTGAAATCCCAATGGGCCGCTCTCGTTGAAAAAGTAGTCTATGCATTTTGAAGACAATTGGGAAATCTGCCCCTAAGATTTTCTAGGCTGGCAGGAAGGTTTCCACTGTCCTGCTTGCAGGCAAAATGATTGACCCCCACACATACATTCTCTGGTGGTTGAGATAAAAAGGGGTTGTGAGTGATTGAGAACAGAATGGTTTGTATCAGGCATGAAACAGAAAGAAGAGAGCTCAATTTGGACACTGTAGAGGAACCAGAGGAGACAAGTGTGAAAAGGATGCCAAGGATGTAAGTTATGACAGAAGGGTACGTGGCAAAGAGGGGAAGTGAAAAGTCAACCAAAGTGTGTGGCCAAAACATTCAGTTCCTGTGACAAACTATTCTCCCAAATGACTAGCAATAAAAGACATCACCTACCGTAACAGAAAGCTGCCATCATCAGGACGGCCAGAAGCGCAAGGATGATGAGTCTCCGCATGGTTTCTCTCTTTGCCTCTCTCTCTCTGCGACTGTCTTCTTCTCTGTTTCCACTGAGGACAGCTAAAGCCTCTGGACAAGCTGCAAAGTTTAGCAGGGAGTGTTTATTAAAACAGCAACAGCTGGGGAGCCAGAGAGTCAGATGAAGGGGGCCTGAAGAAGGCAGGAGGGACCTACTGGCACTTGCACTTACAGGAGGAGACTGTTATAAAACACCTCTGCTCATTTCTTTAAGATCTGCCTCTGGTGGGGGTGGGCAAGCTGCCTTCCCCTCCCTTTCTTCAGAGGGAGGACTCCACAGTTCAAAAGGAGGTGAGCTGTTAACTCTGCATGTTCCAGAAAACGTTGGTCTGTGGAGGGCTGGCCCATGAATTGGGCTCCTCCTAAACATATGTGTTTAATTTTATAATTTATCCACTGATTTTCTTGCCTTTCCCACATTTCATTTTGTATACACAGTTCTGAAACTTTGCAGACCATCATCCCTCCAGGTACATTCACTACGTTTACCACTTTCCCTGGGGCTTGTTGATTTAAAAATTCATTTTAGCATTGGCTTCTCTTCTCTAAACTCCATCTGCCTGAGCCAGACCTATTGTTTTGTATTCCACTGTCACCAATTGTCTGATTCCTACATCTCTCCTAAGGGTACCAAATTAGTCCCCCTCAGATCCCGCTTTGAACTTCTGCTTTCTGTGGCCTGATTCTCAGAGTGGTGGTAAACTTGTTTGTGGCCTAAGACACTACCAGGGATGTGTGACTCTATTAATTTCTGTTTCTCATTTTTCTAATCTTAAGATGTTCAGTCCTCTACATTTACACATTAGTTTGCAGTTTATTTTTTACCGTCCCTTTGAAAATATGCCAGCAATTTAATGTGAATTTCTCCAAATAGACACAATTTTGTATACAATGTTGCCTAATATAATGCATTTTGTGTGTGTTATTTTCACTAATATATACATTGATATGCACACTTTACCTCAGAACCTGCATTTTTGCACACATTACTTGGTTGGACAACTGCACTGCAAAATTAAGAGAAGTGTGAATTTTGAGGGACAGCTGCTACGGTTTGTGTACTGTTTTGGAAAGTGCAAATTACATAATTTTGCCTTTCGGTGCATATTGAATCCAATTTGTCCCTGATCCCTAGCCAATGCAAGTCAGGACTGAATGCTTCTCTACACACACAAAAACGCCTCCACACAGGAAATTAGAAACCAGAGTGAAAGGTTTCTAACTTGTTCTTTGTCATTAGCTACATGTTTTCTATGAGGAGATGTTTTTTTAGGTGTGGAGGAGCATTCAGTGATGTAAGGACCCCCACTTTTGGCCTGAAATGCAATAGTGCAGCCCAAACACAGTTGAAAACCTTGGTGAGGTCCAAACTAGATATGACCAAAGAAGTCACATTTGTTCTTGGCATGACTCCTATTCATGCCCAAAATGGCAAGGGATCTACTTAATGTAGCAAAAAAATAAATAAATGTGTGTGAGTGAGGAGAACTGATCTGTCCCCCATTTTACTCAATTGCTGTAGGCACTTTTCTCCCACTACTAGAAATGAACCAAGTCAGGGTGAGGAGGGCACTTTAAGTGATGGAGTATGTGCAGGAAAAGTGACATGGGGCAGAGTAAGAGAATAAATGTGCTCTTTTCAGATACTCAAGAGGAGTTGTGGTTTTTTTCATTATACTACTAGATTTTAAGCTAAACAGCTTGGTTCCATATTGTGCTTTTTTAATGTGAGACTTCAGGTCTGCTGAGCATCTGCTCACACAGATACCCAGGAAGAAGATGCAAGTTCAATTGTTCAAATTGGTCTCTTGGCCGATTCAGAAACCATATGGAAAAATCATGGTGCCTGAACTCTTTGGTAGCTTTCCAGAAGATAATAGGCCAGAACAGTAACAAGAGCAGTCTGCACATCAAAAAGGTGAATTTTTAGCATCACATCAACAATGGATTTGTATATCAGTTGCATTGTTGCAATTCATTAACACCACAGTCCTATGCATGTCTACCTAGAAATAAGTATGTGTGAAGTATGTATGGCAGGGCTGGCTAGCTGGAGCCCCTCAGATGTTGCCAGACTACAACTTACACACACACACACACACAACCATTGGCCATGCTGGTTAGACAGCCCTGTGGCCAGGATGGAGCAGAAATGATAGGCATGGAAAACAATATTTTTCCCCCCTGATGAAGTTCTATCATTACCTTCCCCCCCCCTCCTTGGATGTACTAGAAAGGGAAAGTAGCACAGAATGAAAAGCTCTCTGAGTAAACTGACTTGGGATTAAGATCCCAAGTTCCTAGAAATCAAGAACAGAGGAATATTTACTCATTTGTAAACTTAACAATTACCAAAAATGGAATATGTGGTCATACTCAAACCACTTGTAAAACCACATTCAGAATAAAACTAACTGGCTACACGGAGCAGTTACAAGTGCCAAATCAATCCAGATCTGGGCTGCCTGAACAGCTTGCTAGCCCATAAGCTTCTGGAGCCCTACAGCCAAACAAGACATTGAACACTTAAGTTTGTTCTGGCTGATGGGGCACATTTTTCAGCTATTCCTGAGGTTTTATGAACTTTTATTTTTTACATGTCCTTGATGCGTAAGATTAAGGCAGGGGTCCTTAGAAGCAGTGGTCTTGGGAGCAGATGGCAACATGTGCCCCACCGGAATAAAGGGGGAGAGGTGGCCACTATCCAAGGTGGAAATGTTCTTCCTCCACTGTTGGAGACGATGTGCCTCCCTGGATGCCAGCTTCTGGGAATCCCAAGTGGGAAGAGCCCTGTTGCCTTCAGGCCATGCTTGTGGGCTTCCCATAGGCTTCTGGCTGGCCACTTTGAGAAGGGAATACTGAACTAGATGAGCCTTAGCCTGGTCTATCTGAGCTCTTCTCATGTTCTTATAATATGAAACTCCCCAGGAGTAGGCAGGAACTCACACTACTCCCTTTGGCAAAAATACTTTGGAAGAGGAGAATGTCCAAATCAAGTTGGAATTGGCAGGGCCAGGAAATAGCTCGCTCCAAACCCATAGCCCTCTTCCAAGTTCTGTGAGCATGTGGAAAGAAACAGAGAAAGCAGAAAGGAAAAGACTGTTTATAAACACTATCCCCAGATGAATAAAGGACTTCTTTTCCTCAGTATCGGACCTTTCCTTCTCCGTCATCAACCTCATCTTTGTTCAAACACTGCTTCTCTCTGAGATTTGTATTCACCGGGAGGTTGAGCCAGAAATGTAGCCCCTGAGATGAATCCACCCCAGTCTCTCATACCAGCTTCCCTTCCACTCCTTGTTCTCCAGCTCCTCCTAGATTTTTTAGTCTCCTTTAAGGATAGTCACTTGCTTGGTAAGGAATTGCTTCTGTCCCACAGAGTTCAGATTTACAGAACGTGGATTTTATGAGGCAACTGCACATCACGGCCACTCTGGTGTCTGCAGGCCTCAGTGCTGCCAAGAAAAGATGGCTGAGGCAAAGGGAGGGAGAAAGAACAGAAGAAAAATAAGCTTGGGAGAAAGGCTTCAGGTGAGGAGGGGAGAAGCTGTAAAGAGACTTCTAACAGTGATGCGTTGTCACAAAAAGCACGGCCCAATTCACTTTCTTAACAGCCATTCTCATCTTCAGCCTTTCTCCAAGAGCATGCTGGGAGAAAAACCGCCACTGTTTTTCTGGCTAACTTTTTCCTCCTTGGTCTCTTTTGATTTGTTACATCTGTCACCACATTAATTGCCAACATTACCGAAGCGTGGATGGGTTTTTTCAACACCATGTTGATACTATAAACATCTTACCCACAAAATGCCTAACATTTTCCGAGGGCAACTAAGAGCTTGGTAAAGATTTTGTTAACATAATAAAGTTTCAGTGAAAGGCCTGATTTTGATCCATCCAGTTTTCATCAGCATGTCAATGACCTATGGCTGGCAACTCAGAGAAACACTGACATTTTTCTGGGTGTCATCATGACAACACCTGGAAGAATTTTACTTGTTTATAATCAATATGTTCAGGAAGTTCTTTGCCAGAAACGTTGCTGCTTTCAGTTCTGAGCCAAAATTCATGGAAAGTAATGTCAACCATTTTCACCAAAATTACCTGGCTGCATACAAGCAGCTTGTTCCTTCATTGTCAATGGCAGGAGAGAATCATTTAGAGAAATGGAACAGCCACCAATATTTATACACAGCCTGATCTGGAGCCTCTTTCAAAGGGGAAGAAGAGTATTATTGCTCGTGTGCCTGTCCTAAGTCTTTTTAATTATAAGCAAGCATCATTGAGACTGATCTTGAGTTTCCCAATCAGCAAAAGCCCAGATCAGTCCATTTTAAAATCCTACAAACCAAAACAGGTAATCCAGACACATTAGCACCCTCCTCAGATCCACTTTTCTTCTCAGCCTTTACAATTTTGCAGCATCTTTTTTTTTTGTAGGCAAAACCCAGGAGCAAGTATTGACTCAGTAAGTGACGATTCTGCATTTGTTGGGCTGGCAAAAAAGTAGCTCTCTGGATCTTTTCACATTGAACTGGTTCATAGCAGCAAGTCACTGCATCTCTGCCATTTACTTCTTATAATTTTGCATGTGCAAGGCACCCCCCATACAGACATTAGCAAGGTCCTGCATACTCACTGTAATGTGCTGCACTTTCTTCTGTAGACAGGACTTGCCCGAAGGTTCTCTTCTCCCAGTGTCCCTGCAGTCTTCACTGGCAAAGAAGGGGACCTTTTTATCTGTGATAAGTGACCCCTCCCTCCCAAAGCCCTCCCTCTCCCTATGCATCCTCCTCCAGTCTGGCACCTCTTTTCTAAACATTGCCTTCCCTCACTCAGGAAATCAGAAACCTCAGGAAATTGAACCAGGAGAGCGTATGAACACGGACGTCAGTGGCCAACAGGGTCAAAGCCACATCTTGGGGGCAGAGTGTCTGTGCCTAAACCATTAACCACTAAGGGCCTTGAATGAAGGCCTTGAAAGGCAGTAGGAGTTTTGAATGGGGGCTCTTTGATGGCCAGATCTCCTCTGTCCTCATTCCCTCCCCCAGCAATCGTCGTGCCCTGTACCACAAGCCCTCTCAGACAAGAGCACACTTGCAAAGTCTTGTGGATAAATACAGAAGCCCTCAAAACCCTTACCATTTGGTTTGCATTCCTTAGTGGTAGAGGAAAGTAGGAGTGAAAAGTACTTGGGCTTTTCTGTTCGTATTCTCTTCTCTCCCCCACCCCCAGAGAGAGAGAGAGAGAGAGATGTGTTGAGGATTAAAAGAACACAGAACAAAGTATTTGAACTGAATGGGAGTTTGGCACTCAAAGGAACCAAATTCTAAATCAGTTGCAGCAGGTGAATGAATGTTTAAAGAAATCCATTGTGCATGTAATGACAAAAGAAGCAGCCCACTACATAAGCACATGTATGGCCAACGCAGCAATTCCGCTTTCCATCAAAATATCATTGTGTGTGTGTGTGTGTGTGTGAGAGAGAGAGAGAGAGAGAGAGAGAGAGAGAGAGTTATAATCCCCATGCTTGGAGGAGAGACCACCTGGTTCAATAGAGTGTAAGTATAGCTAGGTCTTATTTTTCATCCAACAGAGTTCGTATTAATACCACATGACAGCTCCCTTCAGTGTGTTTGTTCAATATAACAAATATTTAACCACTTGAACCCATCAAAGTTTTAGCACTACAAAGTTTCCTTTCAGAGGACGAAAATCCAGACAGCAATTTTGCACACTCCTGAGTGGGTGCAACTGGGCACACACATTAGCAGCGTCCCGATCAAAGACTGGTACCTATCCCAATGGGATGCTCACTGCAGTCAGTGGTGGATTTTTTTTACAAAGTCCTCATGAAACACCACCAGCGTTTTAGTGTGGATTTCTCTCAATACATATTTGTATGCAATTTTGCCTAATTACACATGTTTCTGCAAAACAATTTTCCTTAGAATAATTTGTTTTTGTACGTTACTTTCACTAATACTTGCAGTTCTATGGTTTTTTGTGCATTTTTGTGCACATGACTGGACTGGACTGGACAAATGCACTGGATTCATGTGAATTTCAAAGGATAGCTATGTATCAGCTGGTGTGTTATTTCGGAAAGTGTACCGTAAATTCTGGCGTATAAGTCGACTTTTTAACCCTGGAAAAGAGATTAAAAAGTCGGGGGTCATCTTATACGCCGGATATACGTTCCCCCCGCTGCTGCTGCTGCAACGGCCCTGAAGCGGCTGCTATGGTGGCGGGTTCCGCTCCACACCGGGAGAGAGCCGCCTGGCACAGAGCCCACCCACTGCTGCTTCGGAAGCAGCAGCAGGGGCAGTGGGCTCCGCTCAGCGCCGGGCAGCTTTCTCCCGGCACGGAACTGCCCAGCGTATTAGGCAACTGGGCTTATAAGACTGCAGCTGCCAATTTGGGGGGTCGTCTAATATGCCCAGTCGCCTAATACACCAGAATTTATGGTCGATTAAGCCGTTTTGCCTTTACATGTGAACTGAATTGCATTGCTCCTTTATCCCTATTCTCATTCCCCCCCCCCTTCAAGTGCCTCCAACTGCTGCATTCCCCAAATGGTAAGAAGTCCCCAGCTTAGTTTCCTTTGGATAAGAACACTCTGGAGTCCTGTGACGTATTTGCAGTGCCTGTTTCTTTACACACATACAAGAAAATAACATGGATAGATTTTGTTTAAACATTAGCAGACACATCTTGATGGTAAGGATAGCTTAACTATGGAACCAATTGCCGAGGGTAGTGAGGTGTCCCTCACTGATGGTCTGCAAGCCTAGGCTGAACACCCAACTGCTGGAGATGCTATAGTACTAGATTTCCTGCTTTGACAGAGGTTGGAATAGATAGCAGACAAAGCCCTCTCCAAATCTGTGATTCTATTACTGCCATAGACATTCATGTTAAACTCAGACCCTTCCCTACAGATGAACAGGAAAACACTGCCAGTTGTTAGCTCCTCTTTGAGCAAACACTTATTATTCTTCACCATTACCAAACAATCAGCTTCACAATCCAGCAGCCATAGCATTGTGTAACACACATCTGTTGTGTGCCATGTCCTTGAGAATATCTGGATGTTTGTCTGTGTAATGGTCTGAGAACTATCCTGATCATGTGTTGGTTTTTGCTTTAGCTTAGCACATTGCAAGAGAGTGTGCGGAACTAAATGATTGTAGTGCATGTAATTGTGATTCTTGAAATTCTTCCCCCCAACACACACGCACCCTAAAATGAAGGGCCTAAAAATGGCAAACACTCGGTTGTCTGCATGTTCCAAGAGATCTTCCTGTGATCCCAAAAGAGCTTCATGCATAGGAACTGAGGTAGAAATTCCGTAAAACCTTTTACCAGTGAGGCCACTGTCATGTACACAAGAGTGTGGCCTGATGACAAAACTGGCAAGAACCAGTTTATGAGGAACCTACTGGCTGAATGTTAGAATAATAATAATAAAAACTCCAGATAAGGTACAAAGAGGGCTCTGCATGTACAGTAACAAAAATGGGCTGAGTAAGTGTTTCCAAGGACTGTGGTTGGATGAGAGATTGTGAGGTGATGGGGTGGCAGAAGCTGGTTGGGGAGAGGATGAAACAGCCAAGATGACATGTTGATATACAGTGGTACTTCAGGTTACAGACGCTTCGGGTTACAGATGCTTCAGGTTACAGACCCTGCTGACCCAGAAAGAGTACCTCGGGTTAAAAACTTTACCTCAGGATGAGAACAGAAATCGTGCAGCAGCAGCGAGAGGCCCCATTAGCTAAAGTGGTACCTCAGGTTAAGAACAGTCTCAGGTTAAGAACAGACCTCCAGAACGAATTAGGTTCTTAACCCGAGGTACCACTGTAGTGTGTTTCATAATGGAAAGTTTTTGGAGACTCTCTAGACTCTGTCCTGTAATGCATTGCACAATCCAGCCTGACCAATTGGGAACTTGATGTGAGACTCCGGATTGATCCCCCAAATGGAGTTTTCTCCCACGGGATGTGTGAGGAAGCAACAGGCAAGTACAAATGTGCTACATTCAATGCAAACAGATATTACACATGACAAAAGATGGCTACCTGGCCGTGCCTGCAGTGCGCCATTACCTGCGAGCACCACAGCAGATGTTCTGACCAAATACAGTGGTACCTTGGGCTAAGTGCTTAATTCGTTCCGGAGGTCCGTACTTAACCTGAAACTGTTCTTAACCTGAAGCACCACTTTAGCTAATGGGGCCTCCTGCTGCCGCCGCACCGCTAAAGCACGATTTCTGTTCTCATCCTGAAGCAAACTTCTTAACCTGAGGTACTATTCCTGGGTTAATGGAGTCTGTAACCTGAAGCGTATGTAACCTGAGGTACCACTGTAGTGAGAGGCTCACCATCTAGGGGGAAATTATGTAAATGGATTCTCTTAACTTAGCTTCCACTCAATGATTCCTTCATCACACTCCCCCAGACTAATCAAGCTATTACTCCTACAGACAGGAAAGGAAGGAAGGAGAGAAGGAATGGAGTTTTGGTTTTTTTAAGGGCTGTCAACATTATTTTAATCTCTGTAATGGTTGCTGGTGCTTTGACAAGGGGTCCATACAACTAATCAAACCCTTGTAAGAACAAGCGAAGCCAGGCAAAACATCAAATAGCTCATTGGGATATGAATCAGAAGTACTCACTCCTCTGTATTTCCTCTCTCCTCTCCTTGTTTCTTTTGCACAAATTTATGTCCTGAGCTGACTCATTCTCTGCAGCCAGATGTGATTTATCTACATTATTTTCCTGCCCAGACTTCAAAAGTGATAAGAAATGCTTTGGACTACAAGCTGCTTTATACCAGTATTTAGTCCTTTTTTATCCTTTGTGCCAAGCTGCCTTAGGCCGACCCATTGCGTAAGATTCAAAATTCCCAGATGTTTTCTATATTGAGTTGGACTCCATCTGTTGTTGTAAAATGGACATCATCCAGGTACCCATTTTCCCCACCAGAAATAGTCCTATTTGACAATGTTTTAGCAGACAGTATACTTAATTTTTACGACGATGGAACTGCATCCAAATGCATACAATTCTTTCTTTCCAGCGTAAGTCAAACCCATGTCCACAAAATCCATATGTTATCCCAGGATATCATACCATAAGGTAGAGAACCTCTCACTGAATGGAGTAACTGCCAATCCCGATATCTTAAGCCATTCAAGTAAAATGATTTCAACCTGAAGCTCAAGCCTGATGCATGCTTAGGCAAGAAATCAAGATTTACATCTGGAATTGATTGTGGTGGTGTTGGCGAAAAATTTATAGTATGCATAGTACTTATGGGCAGTTATATTCCCTCTAGCTATAGGTCAAAAAGTTAAAATGAAGGTGAGGCAATGTGATCTTTGCAGAATCCCTAAAATGCATCAACCTAGATTATGTTTCTTTCATTAACGCATCTCTGGCAAGTTCCTGCATCAATGGAAAATGGGGCAGGGGTACATAAAATTCATTCATCCAATTCTGCTATTCATTTTGTAAGGAGAAGAAAGAAATTCCTATGCCTTAATGTACGTGGCTCAGCTAATCTTATCTTACTGCACAGGACTATAGATAGCATTAACTACAAAGAGTCTAAACTCTAGCCAAATAATTTTGACGTGATTATCTTCTGAGGTAATACCTTCCACAGTCCAACTGCATGCTCTTTGAAGATGTATGGCTTCTTTTTTGCAGTTACAGATAGGTAGCCGTGTTGGTCTGCCATAGTCAAAACAAAAAAAATTCCTTCCAGTAGCACCTTAAAGACCAACTAAGTCAGTTCTTGGTATGAGCTTTCGTGTGCATGCACACTTCTTCAGATACACGGTTTTTTCTTTTTTGCAGTCAGCTTAATGGCAGTTAATTTTTGGCACTTAGATTCCATGAATTAGAGATGATAAAAAAGAACTGATTAATTTTCAAATGCTGCTTCATCTAGGTAAAGATAAAAGG
This sequence comes from Podarcis gaigeae, assembly GCF_964106915.1. Lineage (NCBI taxonomy): Eukaryota > Metazoa > Chordata > Lepidosauria > Squamata > Lacertidae > Podarcis > Podarcis gaigeae. The sequence continues at coordinate 33,363,188 of NC_139686.1, forward strand.
TAAAGGACCCCAGGACAGTTAGGTCCAGTCAAAGGTGACTATGGGGTTGCGGCACTCATCTCGCTTTCAGGCCAAGGGAGCCAGCATTTGTCCACAGACAGCTTTCCGGGTCATGTGCCCAGCAGGACTAAACTGCTTCTGGTGCAACGAAACACCGTGACAGAAGCCAGAGTGCACGGAATTATCAGTATTCACTGTTGCTGGTGCTTTCAGTCCACAAATGATAAACAATTGATTATATTTTCCCCATTTTCACTGTGTTCCCTTTGCACTGAAATTAATGGGGTCGAATAATATAATGACAACATAATTTACATACTTTTAAGCAAATTTACACAAATTACGTAAGTAATTTTGCCACAGCAGACAGTGAGATGAATAACATATTTTTGGCAGAAGATGAACTGTAGTGATATGGAAACAGTGCTGCATGCGGCAAATGCAGGGTGAAACAAAAAACAATGCCTTCTTTCATCCCTAGTGCTCAGTGGGACTTAGCCTCCCACAACTGTGTTTGGCATTCCAGCTTCAGGCTTGTTTCTCTCACTCTCTTGCCACATCCTTGGTGCATTGAACAACAGGGTGTGAAGTCTGATGTCAGCTGCTTCTGACAAATGCAGCCTGGGAACTGATGGGAGCTGGGACTATTTCCCCACTTTCGCTGGCTAACTGATTGTGTGTGTGTTGGTACCTTGTGGGAAAGCCCCTATAGTGGAGTCAGTATCTTTCCTGCATGGCAGAAGGGAAAAGAGGGGAAGAGGCAGCAAGAAATGGTCCTTCAGGCCCTGATGCTTGGCAGCCTGCCCCAACTAGTGAGTCAGAATATGCACAAGGAAATGAGGCAGGCAGGGTTTTGTGAGCTGCTTCCTCTCATGGCTGGCTTCAACATTCCACATGATCTGCAGGGTGTAGCCAGGCAGTGCATATATCTATTTTGTACTTTGTGTAAATATGAGCTCACTTGTTGCTTGCACTCTTTTCCTCCCTCAGAGAAGCACATGGCTGGATCAGCAATGCAAGATGGGATGCAGCTGTTTCTCTCCCTTTTCAGACTCTGAAATACCAAGAGTCCCTCAAACGTTTTTATATTCAAATGGAGTTTGATTTTCTTGTGCGTGTAATGGATTTTAATAGGGAACTCAAAGTGTGCCAACAAAATAGCATCTTAGGATCACTTCACAAATTGCAGTTTTATGCTCGCCAGCCCTGCCTACCAAGCACCCCTCCCTTTACACTTCACTCAGTTCCCCCATTCCCTCACAGCTCCTTCAAGCCCCCAGCATGTATCCTCGCAGCTCCTCTGTGTCCCTCCAGCACCGCTTTAGTCAACCCTCTGCTGTTGTTGAAAACGGCCATTTTAAAACCTGCCTTCTCTTTTGCGTCCCTCCCATGCCCTGACTTCATGAAAATCTAGGCGTGTAATAAGGTACTACAAATTGTCCTGTGGCGACTGCTTGATGATGGCCTTACATTTTTATGTATATAGGAAGATATAACAAGAAGTTTTCCTCCTGCATGCACCAATATACTTATGAATGTGGGAAATGAGGGTATTCCAAAGGTATCCATATCAAGATGAGATTGGCCTTTGCTTCCTAGCACTCCTGCACTCAGTGTCAAGCATATTACTTGAACAGTTCCTAAAGCTTGTTTATGAGTCAAGTGCCAAAGGTTAGCTTTTTAAGGAACCACAGATGTTTTCAGTACACACCCTTGCTGAGTATGTTGGGTCATTTAAAGTCACTCATTTTGTTTTTCTCAGGAATGGTAAGCTTACCCATCAACAGGGAGAACTCTTTCATGATCACTTAATCTGGATGAAATATACGTTAGTTAGGCACCTCTGACCTTGATGGGAGTTGTCTAACTCCTGCAGCAAACCAATTCTTTATTCATCCCTGGAATGTATAAACAATCTAGAGGGTTGAATGAGTTCGGTGGTTGTCATCCCAAGATACCTGGCTGTGTAAACAAAGCCCTGAAACATATAGCTTTAATGGGAAAAAACTGTTTGTATATTAGGTTTGTCCAGTGTTTGAATTATAGAAGAGGTAGGGGGCACTTCAGGAAATCCACAAGCCTCCTCCGACTCTCCCACTTTTAGCTAAATAATCCGCCCCCCGCCCCCAGGCTTCTAAGGCAGCCAACACCCAAAGTGAGGGGCGGCAATGGGCCTCTGTCCCCTGAATGCTGGGCTCATCTCATGTCTTCTCCCTCCAAACAACCCAAATATAACAAGGAGCCTATTCCATTAAGAATGTGACCAGAATCCTACCAGACAACTTGTTTATTGAGCATTCATCCTGATATGTTTTCGGGGAGGTTCTACAATGTTGCATCAAACAAGTGCAAGGGAGGTTATACAATGTTGCATCCCAAACTTTCCAATGCATTTCCCATTTATTTTCCTTATCACGCGGATGGGGGAACATTTTTAAGTCTGAGGGTCACATTCTCTTCAGGGCAACATTCTGGAGGCCGCATACCAGAGGTGGGCGGGGCCAGAATAAAAGTGGACAGATTAATGTTAATTTTACCTTTGTACAGTACACTAGTTTCTATACCCCTCTCTGTCCAAGCAAGCAAGAGTTCAAGGAAACATTTCAAACTGGCAAATCATTCAAGGGTGGTATGGCTGGGTAGTGGTAATGGACTGGAGAGAGTCTCAAAGGTCACATAACAACACTCAAACAGCTGTTTTTTGCTCCTGGGTCTGAGGTTCCTCAACCCTGTCTTATTGCAAAAAATCTGTTGTTGGTTTTTGCTGGAACTGATTTGGTTGACAAGAGCGCTGATCAGCTTTAGATGCACAACCAGAATTAGTTGGTATATGATTAAGTAGTTTGCCAAAAATACCAACATTCTTGAAGCTCCCTAAGTGTAGTTTTCAACCAACATCTAAAAGCTAGTTCACACCTTGTGCAGAGGCAAACCTGGGTTTATTGCTGAATTACACACTAAACAGGGTCTTAGAGGTAAGTTTGACTCCAAATACGGACCTTTATGATAGTTGTGCTCACAAACATTCACTCTTTACATGTTTATGTGTGTGCTCAGAAATACCGTAGGTGCAAGCATTTTAAAATGCGATGGATGATAAAGCTCACAGCTCTTTCAACAAGCTAACAAACTCTAGTTCCTCCGATATGGGAGCAGCTACACAATTTCATATGTTGCTGCAGGTTTCAAAACGTCAGAGCGCTAAATAAAATGTCTTGAATGCAGACCATGCAGGTGGATTACTGAAAGCAATACCCTGTAGGGTTTGAAGGTCTGGCATGTGAGCTGAAGACTGCCTGGAATGTTTGCCCATCCAGCTGCAACATGCATCTGAAGGAGGCCTGCTCCAGCTTGCTATCAGACAGAGGCAAGAGAACAATATTTATACATCTCAACAAGCAGCACCTTCCTACGATTGACTTTGTTGAATACAATCCACCAGGAAGCCCAAGTCCCACTGAAATCAATGAGAGCTGGACAAGTTCCCTCATTTAGCTGCAATTCATTTCAGGGGCTTCTGTGCAGAACAACTTCATGGTGTGTGGTTGAGAGAGGAGATTGGCAATGTTTGCATTCTTTGGACTACATCTCTGGCTGAAGCTATCCAGGGAAGAGGAGAAGGGTGTTCAGGAGCAGATGTATGGCAACTCATGTTGGCAATGCCGGGGGCGGGGCACAAAACTTTTTAAATAAATTGCCCATTTTTTTTCACTGTTTGAAATAGTTGGGACACGTTAAAAGCTCCCATTGGTAGCAGCTGCAAAAAAAGGCAGCGGCAGTGACACCAGCCGTCCTGTAACCCTATTTACCCACTCCAGGCAATTGTTATCCAGGCAATCTGCCTCTTATGCCTCTCGCCCTACACAACTAACTCTCTTTCCACAGCCAGAGCAATCTGGGGGGATTTTGAGCTTCACCTCAGTGGGAGCCAGTTTCGACAACCCCTAGGTATCCCCCTGGTGAAGCAGTGAAAGGGGGAATATTAAATACCCTCCCAGGACTGCTGAGCCAATTAAAACAAGGCCACCTTAAAACAACTTTACACACACACAGTCTAATCTCAGCTCTCCTACATTAAGTAAGATTTGGCCAGTGTCAGCCGCCATAAAAGTACATGCTCAGATGCAAAAGTGATGCAAGCACAGATCTTGTTTACACTGCTGTATTGACAACCCAGTGGGTGGGTGATTTACGGGCCAGGAACCTATGTTAGTGATGTTTATGAAGCCAAGGCTCTTCACAGATTTTGCGAAGAAAGGATGACAAGGTTGGAGAGTGTTTACCTTGAAATAAAGTTCACTCCCCCATACATGCACACCTCTTCACAGCCACAATAGCATGATACGGTCTGGACCTTGTTTTTCAGCCACAGACAAATTCCCTGAGACAGAGTTAATTTATTAAACAAAAATAAAACATGGGCTGAGACTTGGCACATATTCCCCGCCCAAAATAGAACCTGTCTCTTTCTCAGTTTGGGGGCTTGGACGCTCTGATTTGTTAAAGCAGGGGAGGAATGAGACTAAACATGGTTTATATTAAACAGCACGCACCACCCACATATTTTAGGGCAGGATAAGGTTTCAAAACACAGAGCCTCCAGGATATATGACTAAGCTCAACTAATTCAGTGTTCTGTACTCAGAGGGCTGAGGATGCTTTTCTCTCTTGGGCTCAGGAAACATAATTGGGAAATGGATTTAGTGGGATCTGCTATGGTATGTACATTAAGTAGCAACAGAGCATAAGCAGAGTATTCAGACATGATGCACAAGCTTGTTCTAGTATCAGTTTAAATTGATGTTGGGGAAAGTAACTCCCAAGGATTTTTTACAGACCCCAAAAATCATCTCCAGGCATTTTAGTTTCTTCCCAGGGAACCTTTGTTATTTTTTTCAAAGTGAATGAGGATATATGTATATCGAACCAAGTTTAAATGTGCTTGGAGCAAACACCATTGTGCTAACTCTACTACGAAACTCTACTTCCAAACCTCTCTCTCCAACAAAAAATTACAAAGAAAATTCAGGGGAGAAACTCCACATTAGGCTAATGTGTAGCTTGACCCCCTCCAGTAGGAAGACTTGGGTTGTGTTTTCTGTGATTTGCCTATCTTCTTGCTGTTTATTTTGTGACTAATATGAATCACCATATTCTCCCTCCCCGCATCCTATTGTGTGGGGGGGTGTTTTTTTGTTTGCTTGTTTTTGAAGAAAATTAGAAATGCCTTTTCATCCTTGTGCTCTCCTCAGAGTAGACTCATTTAAATTAATAGTCCCAAGTTGGTCATGTCCATTCATTTCAACGGATCTGCTCTGAGACTATGGCAAACATAGACTACAACTCATAATAATTAACTGGGCAGGATAGTGCTAGGCCCCTTTATTTAAACCTGGGTCTGCCCCAATCACAGCTTTTCTGCCACCTGAGCACATCTCAGCTGTGGGGAAAGGCCAGAGCTCAGGGGCAGAACACTTGCTTCATGTGTCCAAGATTCAGTCCCTCACATCTCCAGATAAGACTGGAGTCAGTGTCAACAGCACTGGTTTAGATGAACCAATGTTCCGAGTACACCATTATATTATATATTTTATTATTTATTATGTATTAAATTTGCGCACCGCCCTTCATCTGAAGATTACATGGCGGTTCACAACATAAAAGTACAAAATGAACACAAAATACATAATAAAATGAAAAACAAACCAATAACCCTCCACTTTCCCACAAGCACCTTTAAAAGGCCAGTGAATGCTCAATCTGCCAAAGGCCTGGTTATAGAGAAACATTTTCACTTGGCACCTAAAGATATGTAATGAAGCTTGGCTGAAGATATTAAAGCTTGACGGAAGAAAAAAGCACTTGGAGGGGGGACAAAATATGGGGTGGTCAGCTGTGAGGTACCTTTCTGAGTGCCCCTTTTGGTTCCACCTGCAAGATCCAGACAGACAAGTTTAAACAAATGTGTCATCTGTTGTTGCTAAGTCTAGCTTGGCTTTGGCCCCAAGGCAAGGACTAACAGGACTGGAAATCTCTGTTTCCTGTATCCTCCAACCTTGGCTCTGAATGGTCACCTGCTCATCGCTTGGAACTGTGGCAGGTTGCCTCCAGCAGGTCTCCTCCCGTCCAGCTTCACAATCTGGAATGGTAACCTCACTAGGATTGTTGACAGTGCTGGTACATCTGTTACCCACAATGCTCTGGCATGAGCATGAAGCATGACACTGTGAGAATTTGAAGGTAGGCAAGAGAGATCTGAGGAAAATATATAATCTATAACATAAACACAATTCTCACAAAGGACCAAACCCATCATAACAAATCATGCAACAGTGATGCTTAGTAGCAGCAGCTGAATAGAATCAATTTGTCTAATCGGGTGGAATAATTTCCTCTGGAAGCCTGTGGAGAAAGGAGCATCTTAACCCACTGCCTTAAACAGGGCTGGGAAACCTTGTCCAGCCTGAGGGCCGCACTTTCTTCTTGGTAACTTTCTGAGGGCCAAATGCCAATGGGGGTGGGGCCAGGGCAAAAAGAGGGCGGAGCAGCAAATGTGAATATTACCGTTTTAAAACAGGCACATTTCTATGAACGTTCTCACATGCCTTGCTAGCCTCTATCGAGGCAAGCAAAAGTTCTTCGATAACACATCCCAACCAGGCAAAAACAGTCTGGCTGAGGCCAGACTGAGGTGGATGGGGCAGCCCCCCATGAGCCCCGTGGACCCGCATCCATTGGCCTTACTAATGAGAAGCAGGTCTAAGTAATGACCTGGACGGGAGGCAGCCTGGAAACTTCATGTATTTATTCTGCCTTATATTCCATCATGGAAGAAAGGCAACATTTAATAGAATCAATACTAAATAGAATCAATACTAACATGATCCTCTTGCAAGTTTTTCTGTGGCTTTTTAATCTCTTCATCAGTGTGGGATATTTTCTGTGGATGAGAAAAGGGCTGGGAAACCATCATTCATATTTCCAGGAGCTCAGGAAAGACATTGAAGATGGGAAGACCTCATGACGAAGGCCTGTGTTGGAAACCTCTGGGATCCCAAGAAAACATTAACAATTGCATCCCAAACAATGTTCCCATTGGCGTGAAATGCAGTGAAAGAGGAGCTGTGTGGGATGATGAGGCTGTGGTATTTAACCAAAGTGTCTCAAACACAAGCCAATATTCCCTCTCCTGAACAGATGTCATTGCCCCGCCTTGGAAATAATTGCTATGCAGCTGAATCTTTTATTTGTATACTTTGGTAGGGAACAAGGATCTGCTGATGGATAGTGAGCTGGTGCTTAGGAGAAGCTTCCTCTTGTCTTTCCATGGGACGTCAAGTAAGTCATATCTCTTAAATAACCTATTTGACGCAAAGCTGAATAGCTCTTAGGTCATGTCTGCAACACAAGTTAAATCACCTATTTGAGACAAAGTTGGTGTGCTACATTTGATTCAATCAGGTGTGGTCCATTTGAAGCTAATTACCATGTGTTCATACACCCTTGGATTATAGAATCTCCTGCTATAGTAGCCCAATGTAGACATTCTGCTTAGGTGTAAACCTACAGGAGAAGATGGGGGCAAGTGTCCACCTGTACTCACAGAGGCTCCCCATGTGATTTAGAATTCTACACAACTGAGATCTAAATTGGAGCCTCCTCAGATCTGTGCCCTCCCTGAGCTGGAACCTAAAAGACACTAATTCCTGCTCAATGTGTAGGTTGTACAGCCAAGTTTTTGCTCAAGGTTTGTATGACCTCTGGGCAGAGGGTGGATGGTATACCGACAACAGCCATTGTTTAGTGTCTCCTTAGCCCAATACTGGATGTAGGCTCTCACAGCCAGTTCCGACAGAGGTGTTTCCTGGTTATGGAAGATCTATGGAGCACAGCAGCTCCTGTGCTGATGCTGCACCTAGTGTCCAGGTGGGCACAGTTGGGTCAGATCAACTCCTCAAAACACATCCACCCAGGTCTCAGTAGATCAAATTATGGGTGAGTGTGGTCTTATTATGTAGTGATCCAGCATTAAACAGCATCACACAAAGGCCAGTGGGCACAGCAGGTTCTTAATTGTTCAACAAGGCAGAGATGCCTTCATCTTCCATGGTAACTTATCACTTCCCCAGTCTCTATCTTACTCCATCCATGATCATTGAAATTAGGGTGGCATTATCTCTCTGTCCTTGCCATAGTCATGCAGCCTACCTCCATGCATCAGTACGCACCTTTCAGTGGGCATTTTGGCTGTTGAGACAGCCACTACCTCTTCTGCTTCATAAGGAGGTTGTTAGTGGTATTGGAAAAACTAGTTATGTGGCAAGTGACTCAGCCTTGTGGTCGATGGAGGTAGACGTAGAGGTTTGGTTCTAATTCCAAATCCTTGTCTTGGCTCATTAATTCCCAAGAACCACCAGAACGTACCAGACTGCCCTCCGTAACAGCCACAAGAGCCACCCACAGGGTATCTATCATGCTACATTTTGGTTCCATCAAGACAAGAAGGGAATCTCAGGGGACAGAGAGTCATACAAGCGAAGTGTCTCCTCTGATTGTCATACCCCTACAGGTGTCTTCTGCAATCTCACACCAAAATAAGAGAACTCAATATTCAAAAGGCTGAATACTACACATCTAGTGTACCAGAGGTTAAGAGCACTGGACGTAGAAAGCAGGAACTTGCACAGGAATAAGTATTATCATCCAAGCAAAGTCCCAAAGGATATTCCAGCTAAAATCTCAAGGCTGTGTGGGGCAGGAGGAAGACTGGCATGGGACTTCTCCAAACTTTGCCTTGAGAGTAATCCATTTCAGTTTTCTGAACGAGTGGGCTTTGGAGGAGGACTTGTGTTACTCATCATCAATGACATCACAGACACTACCCAATAGTCATCTTCCAAACAACTCTCATAATCGCAATGCAGAAAGAACTGCAATTTTGCAGCAACCCCACATTATGAGCCGTTAGAGGAAGCATGGTATTTTATTAACAGAATTTTATATTGCTTAACTGTAAATAAAATATCGAAGTAGTTTACCAAGAATATAAAATATACATTTAAAATGTCAATAAAAACCAATGTTAAAAACAAACTAAAATAAAAGCATAATGAAGTAACACAACAGTTAAAAGTATGTTCTATAAGCCACAATTGTGGATAAAAATGCATGTTGGCTTTACAAGTTCTTTAAACTGAAGCACTCCATGGGATGGGGAACATCTGTACAGCTGCTTCACTAGTCTATGACATTGTCTTGCAACAAACTAGAGTGGAGCAGCTGCGTTCAATTTTTCTTGCAATAACTCATGGCAAAGGTTTTGTTCACACTAGCTAGTGGTTCATACCAGTTCATACCAGATAGCATCCTAGGATGGGACAGATCATCAGCTGGTTTGAACTGGTCTAATAAATATGTTCTCCATTAAGTATCTGCAGCAATACCATCATAGTGTTTACACATGTTGGTCCCAAATGTTCTCAAAAGTGCTGACTTGAGCTTTTTGAGGAAATCTTCTGCCCCCACACTTGACAACTACTCCACTAGCTGGAGGGTCTTGTGAGGACATCTGACAGCAACTTTCTATATTTTAGCACTCTGGCTGTGGCCAGCTGTGGGAGGATAGAGGATGGCTTCTTGGCCACACGGTGGTTTAAGGGCTTGTTGTTTCGAATGTGGTCTTCTAGACAAGAGAGAAAAGGAATTAAAGTTTACCAATGTACATAACAAGCCTCTTTAAAAAGTGGTCTCTATAATTATCTATGTACACTCGTGGGACAGGCATTGAGGAAACATCTCCTCATGAACACGTTAGCATAACCACAAGGTCCCTGTACATCCTGTTTTGTTTTTCCTCTGGCTTATTTGACTAAAAATGATTCACATTGCTACAATCTGAGAGGCAAATCAATATAGCTGTTCTGCTCCTTATTTTGTAGTTATCCAGTTCTTCATAGACTCATAGAACTATATAGTGTTTGAAGGGACCCCGAGGGTCATCTAGCCCAACCCCCAGCAATGCAGGAATCTCAACTATCCATGAAAACATCCTTGTGGCCTGTTCCCTTTGAACATGTTATACCACTCAATTCCTACATTCCCATCATGGGTCTCATCCCACCAGGTTTCGGTAATGCCTACCAGGTCATATTTGCCATCCTGTATTAAAAGCTCCAATTCATATTGCTTGTTTCCCATACTCTGTGCGTGTGTTATACAAGTTATACAGTGCCTTTGGCTGGCCCAGTCCCCTATCCTTTCTTATTTGCATGAAATAGGGACATGGAACCTGTGGCTCTCTAGAGGCTGCTGAATTCATCATCCCTGACGATTGGCCACGCTGACTGGGACCAGCAGTGGATGGAGTAGTGGTGGCATGGAGACACTTGTCTGACCTCCCAGCGGATGAGTCGCTGCTGCTTACCAGGAGGAGGGTGAGGATCAAGGTGGTTTGGTGCAAGAGCACCAGCAGAGTCACTGCAACACTCCTATTAGCTCGTATGCACTGCGCCACCCCCCTGACACTTGCCCTTCCCTTTAAGCAGCAGTCATTCACCTGCCAGAAAGTACCTCTACCCCACTCCGCTGTCCACTACTGGATGTCATGAGACCCATGGAGACATTGCAGAAAGGGTAGTCAGATGAGGATGAGGAATGGGAAGAACACAGGGAACTGGAGGAGGCCGACCCAAGGGAAGATCCTAGCAAATTGAGGGATGAGCACTTAGGACTGCATAGGAGATTGACCCAGGGGTGGTCCTAGTAAATTGGGAGGTGGTGATCTGGATTCAGGGGGTCTAGTGGCCTAGCAGAAGAACAGCCTGCCTCTATGGTACTGGACACCCTATGCACCTCATCCCTCAAGGAAGACACCCAGGAATACCTCTGACAGGGAGCCAGCTATGTCACCTCCACTTTTGTCTCCAAAGAAGGAAGGGAACAGAGCTGGTTCAAACTAACCTTGCATGTCCTGCCTGTGTGAATAGCTGTGCACACCCCACTCTCAGAGGGAGCATGTCAAGTGTTGGATCAATAGCTTAGTTGCACCTAGTCATGTGTCATAGTACTCTGTCATGCCTTACCTGTGTGTAACCTGTATACCCATGGTGGAATGTTGTACTGAATTCATCAATAGAACTTTCAAAACCTCCAGACGTGACAACAGTTCAAGTTCCGAGTTCAAGGGCGAGAGACAGGACACTGGTTGGGACCAATGGGGTTTGGATCCAAACAACATTTGGAAGGTAAAAGATTTCCTAGCCTTGGTATAAAAGAATTACACGTGTGTGGCAATTAAGTATTTAAGGCAAGGCCCTCCTACAAAGTAAATATGTTCTGAAGCCTAATTTCCCAAAAAGAGATTTGCCTATGAAACCATTACATTTGACCATATGCTGAGATCGTGGGAAATGTCTTGTGACACTTGGTCATATGATATGAACATCCTCTTGCTCTGAGGATCTTTGGACACCCAGCAGTCAGTGGAAACAGTACAGGACAAACAGAAATGTATGGATTTTGCCAATAGGACTGATAAAGATAGGGCACTGGTTTTGATAAATTTTCTCTTTGCAGGTGGAATGATGGAAAGGTTCCTTTCAATTGGGGAATATTCACAATGTCTGGATAATTATAAGTTCAGATAAATAGGAGTGGTGATGAGGACATGAAGTTCTATGGATGTGAAGGTCAAACTGAAATGATGAGATCAGATTCATTAGGCAATACAGATCAGGAAGGTTGAGTTGAGAGTTTGTGTTTACCATGTTCAGTGGAGGCAGGACCAATGGAGAACTTAACCCAAGAAGAGCCCAGATAGATCATCCCAAAGGCCCATCTGGTCCAGCATCCTATTCTCTATGTGGCCAACCAGATCCTTGAGAAGCCTGCATTCAGGGCATGAATGCAACAGCACTCTCCCCACCCCCCACCCCAATGAGTCCCAGCAACTGTCATTGACATTGGAGAAGGTGCATATCTTATCTGCCATGAACTTTTCTTATTCCTTCTTAAAGAAATCCAAGTTGGCTGCCTTTGCTACTTGCTGTACTAGCAAATTCCAGGTCAACTACTGTATGTGCTCTGTGAAGAAGTGATTCCTAACCAGTCACTTCTGTGCAGCAATGATCTCTCTATCCATTCTAGGCAGTAGGAGAGCAGATGTGGGGTTTTGTGTCTGTAGGCGTGCCTGCAATACGTTCCTGGGTGTTGTTTTTTACAAGTTGGTGATTTGCGTGTGTGTGTTTTTGCACTGCCAGTTCCCAGCACAGTAGAACCCAGAGCTTTAACCGTGTGCCAATTCCACTTATGCCGTTGTGCCAAGATCCCATAGTAGGGCTGTTCAGCTTTGCAGCTCTGGTGTTGACTCAGTGCAATTCAGAGTGGAAAATGAAATCCTGAGATGAGAAGAATTAGCAAGGGACAAAGAGAGGTACCCAAGAACTTGCAAGTGGCCTTATAAGTTGCAACAAGAGGCTGTTTTAGAGGATAGAGATCCTTTGACTCAGCGCTGTGGGCCATGCAAGTCCACCTCATTCCCTTGGCTGTTGTGTCCTGCTGCTGCTGCTGCTGCCACCACCGCACATTGCTGCTGGTAACTCCACTTTCAGAGATGGAGGCGGCTGAGCAGGGATTAGGAGAACAAGAGTGGCCTTTTACTCCTAGCTTTGCCCTTGGGGACAGGGGGTGTTCTGTGGTTTCTCTGCTCTGCAGTACTTAGCAGTTCCCCTCAAGTCAAATGCCTTCCTGAGAGACAACGTGGCAACTGTTCACATGGCAGCAGCAATCTGTCAGGGTTAGAAAGGGTATGCCAGGAGCGAAGCGAGAGAGCTCTCTGCCACATCTTGGATGCAGCGATACTTTTCATCTGTAGCAGCCTTCCTCCTCCCCACTCTTCAGCAGTCTGACTCAGCAAGCACTTCAGTTAAAGCCAGTCAGCTATAACCTCACCCCCCACCGCCAACTACATTTTTACAATTCTGCTGTAAAGTGAGCCCCTTGCAGATTACCTTTTCGCTGGAGACTCTGACAGGATGCATTCTATATACCCTTGCTGAAGAAAAACAGAATCTTAAGTACTGAATTGGACCAAGCAGCTCTTTTTGTTCCCCATAATACTGTTGTGAGGTTTGGACAGGAGGCGGTCAGCCTGCATGATGCCAGAATCCCTTGTGATCCTGGAATCCTAGGTCCAGCAAGGGCTAAAATCTAATGTAGGATTCCATTGTTGAATTAGCCAAGGATTCTAATTACTATTTACGTGAGTACTGTACAGTCCTTAGTATGACAAGCGAAGTTTCTCCGTGTCAGAGGGCAAATGGATGGGCCCTTCTTCCTCACCTTGCTGGTAGTGAGAAAGACAAAAGCCACTTGTGTGAGACAGAGCTGGAAGGAGGCTGCTGGCAAAAACCAGAGATTGATTTCTGCTTGATTTCTGCTTGAATCCAGGGCTGTGACTATGGGAGAAGCAAGAGCCCCTTGGAGTGTTAATGCTGTGATACCCTGCATCGTAGGCTCAGGTTATATATATGTGTAAATAAACCATATATCATAAAGACACTACAGTCTCCGCTGTCCCTCTTTCCAAGGAAACCAAGCCCTGAACCCCCTAGATTTCCACACTGCTTGGAGATTGGGGTGGCAAACAAGACTTAATGCAACTCTCACCTTACAGCTTCCATCCCACCTGGCTTCCTGAACTGTTTCTATGCCAGCTGTTATAAGAACCGTAACTTTCAAGACCTGGAGGCTGAGCTTGCTTTTTCCCCATCCTGTTTTCTTTGGGGATCTTTATAAAGCTGCTCCAGGAGGCACTTCAGCTAAAGAGTGCTTTAAAGAAACAACCAACTAATTAAATACATCCAGGTTTAGGCCTCAAAGCTGTACTGCTGTAAGATTTACCTTCAAGTGGCTATTAAAAGATCCTGGAGAGGAGCTGTCTCATGCCTTAATCATGGGTCTTTCTTGACACACACACACACACACACTCACACACGTTTTGATGCAACATTTTCCCAGGTGGGACTCTTCAGACACCCTTTTGTGCTCATGATGCTAATGGGGAGCTCACACGTGAGCTATCACTACTGTTTGCGCCTGCAAAAGTTTGGTCACGTTGCTTTATTCCCAGTCTGTGCATATCCTGTAAACTCCTGTTGGAATCCCATATTTATTATACCACAAATGTTCTTTTTATTTTTGTTCCACTTTTGTTGCACTATAACCCCTCCAGACAGCAATAATGTGGCAGCGTAGGGAAAGCATTGCAGAACAAACTAAAATAGAATAAACCCACCACTAACGTGGCATTGCAATGTCAAGAGCCAACTACCTGGCAGCCTGTCCAAAGCTAGCAGATCCCAACAGCCCTTAATCTCATTGTTTGCAAAACAGGGCAGAGCTTGAATTACCAAAGAACAAAACTGAAAAGATGGAGCTGGTAAAGTAGGAAAGGCAATGGGCAGACCCAGACTATACCTTTAAAGCATATTCAATGCACATGTAAAGCACATGACTTCGCCCAAATAACCCTAAAGTTCCCATATACCTCTGGTGAAAGCCAGAGGTATAGTGTGGGTCTGCCCAATGTGAGCATTATGGGAGAATCGAGGAAGTATTGAACTCGGCTGACATGGTCTGGCACATTTCTGTTGTGTGACTGTTGGTTGCTGCTGATTATCCCCCAACCCCCCCAGGACAAGAGTATGCGCAGAACTACAGCAGGAATTAGGTTGTGGCTAGAGGCTGTTGGAACAGAGTCAGAGTTCCTCTTTGAAGATCTTATCCTCTGGCTTAGAGTTTTCTTTCTGAAATAAAGCAGAACAAAATAAACCACGTCAACATAATAATTTTTAGTGGAAAGATGAACTGGGAGTGGAGACACTCGAGATCCTGAAAGAGCACTTGGTGTCTCTCGCTGTGCATAGAACCATAGAATTGAAGAGTTACACTGAGAGCCATCTAGTCCAAGCCCCTGCAATGTAGCAGTGGCATAGCGTGGGGGGTGCAGGGGGGCCGGCCGCACCGGGTGCAACATCTGGGGGGCGCGCTTGCGCTCACAGCTCTCTGCCCCTACTAAAATCCACGGGTTAGGGGGCGCAAATTACTTGCCTTGTCCTGGGTGCTGACAACCCACGCTACACCACTGCAATGCAGGAATCATTTGCCCAACATGGGGCTCCAACCTTCAAGCCTGAGATCAAGAGTGTCATGCTCTACCAACTGAGCCACATTAATATGGGGGCTAATCTCTTATACCATTTTAGTTTTCCTACCATCACTCATACAAGACCTCTGAAGGCAGGAAATCTCTGTTGCATATATATATTCTGCTGTAATTGTATAATTTTTTATTGTATCGCTGTATTTACCTGTTATCTGCTGGTTACTGTAGGAAATCTGGAGTGCATATGCCTATAATAGTATACATATAATGAATATTTCATGTGATTTTTTTCATTTTTTAGCAGAACAAGGAGGTAGGGGACTCGCTTCGCATCAAGATTAAAGAGCAAGACAGGAATTAGGAGGGGGGAAATCTGTGCAGATAAACTTGGCACCGAGATATTCTGAAGATCCATTCCCTAGTGGATCTCTTTTGTCTCCACAACAGCAGCAGGCCCCATAATTCCTAAGGTTTCCTTTTTAAGGAAATAAGGCAGAGTTGCTTTTGCCAGTTCCCAAACTTTCCCCCATCATCTGGAGTCCCTGACTCTTGCATGTATATTCCACCACAATTCCCCAGTTTTCCATGAGTCCAAAACCTCCTTACCCAAATCCTGGAAAAACAAAAATAAAACAACGGAACTAAACATTTCCATTGCGGGGGGCGGGGGGGGGGAGGAGAAAAATCAAGCTGTGTAGCCAGAGGAGAAAACATACAAACTGAATGTAATTGTTCACATTTGTTCCATTTGCATAATTTATTCCAATCCTATAATTTCAGATTTAAGAAATTATTTTTAGCACAGATCTCTAAATCTTTTGAGACTGCACAGCTTTTCAGAAGGAGAAATTATTCTACTTCCATTATAGACTGAGCTACACAGAGATAGTTTCTACATGGACACTTTTTCTTAGGGAAGTGATAGAGAAGATTTCACAAGCACCCAAGAGGACGTGTATTGTGACTCTGAACTGGCTCAGGGGAAGCTATGGATGGTTATGCTTGATCATTGCTGCAATAGCACTGCTATGACCCACTAATAATTCAGAACTATGTTGACAGATGGGGATGCACACAGTACCTGCTATGTCAGAAATGATCTGCATTATTTAGGATGAGTTAAATGCACCTTTGCATTTAGACTTCATGATTTTAAAAACAGGCACTGGGAGGGCTGACAGTTATCAGAATCTCACCTGGTAGGGATGAGTGGGTTTAACCCTTTCCTCCCCTGGTGTAGCCCTGATGAAAATAGTCCCTTAGTAGCTGTTATTTACATTGGAAGGAAATCCTCCATAGACACCAATAATAGACCTTAGCATTCCAGCAAAGTGTTAAACACCTCCATCACCACCAGTGGCTGCCTTGATAATCATCAATCCTCTCTGTCCCCCATTGACTGATATTTGCTTTTTTTTAAAAAAAAAGGTGTAAAGATACACTTAATATCACATCTAATTTGGTCCTCTGTTTATTATTTAGGTGCAAAAGCATTGCTCTGAAGCACTACCAACTGTGTCAGGTATAAAACTAGACATTAGATTGAAGTGGAAAAGTGAGTACAACATTTCCTGGGTGTGGGGTTCATAATGGAGCAGAAAGCTGTGATTGGTCAGCCCAGTTGTCATCCTGTGCACTCACCAATTCCTTTCTCTGTAAGAAACCATTGCAAAAACCCCTTACAGTCTCCAGGGAGACTTCATCCACGGACAGCACCTCCTGCTCCTCATCTGGAGTGTGGAATGCAGCCAGTGCAGGCAGCTGAGACTTCTTCAGGTGAAAATAAGACATAACCCTGTCATTGCCCTTTGCACGGACGTCCACTGAGATAAAAAGAATCTTCAAGGAGGCAATAGGAAAGGCGTAGAGATATTTTAGAATGCTCACACAGGCAAATGAATGTTATCACACAGATGATGAGAGCTCAGAGGAGCTCCAGTAACCTAGATATTTGCAAACTGTTGGCCTACGGGCCAGATCTCGCCCCCAAACCATGTTTTGTGGCCCATCAGACACAGAGCAGTAACATCATGGAGCTGGGCTAGACATGGGGATTCAAACCTCACCAGTCAGCCCAGTGGCAGGAAGTGGAGGAAATCACATCCTCTCTGCCTTTCAGATCTGAAGAGCAGAGAGGGCAGGTAACACTGAGGGTTCCGGTCTGGCCAGAGGGGTTTAGACCTTTCTGTGAAGCACCACAGTGAAGGGAATACCATTGTGTGCATCTGTAGTCAGAATCAGCTTTGGCTACTATGCACCTTGACTTGAGGAACGGAATGTGTGTATGTGTGTGTTGATGTTTTGCCTTGAGCAGCAAAATGGGCCAGCCTTGCAGTCTCTTCTAACTGAAAATAGCAAACCTGAATCAGCAGAGGGGACAGAGGAATGGGAGGCAAGGCCAATTGACAAGGGGGGTCTGGGCAATCAAAAGTGGGGAATGACCATCCTTAGGGAATCTATGATTCTAGGAATTTTCCCCACCTCTACCTGGAGAAGCCAGAGACTGAATCTGAGACCCTGTGCATGCAAAGCATTTGCTCGATCTCTGAGCTTCCCCACATTTGTATTTTGTATGCAAATAATAATAATAGACGGGAAAGCATGGTTTGGGGGAGGGTATGGGATGGGGAGAGTGACTCAGAGCTGTGTGTTCCCCATGTTGGATTCTAGCTAGACTATGTGGACCAGACAGTTATGAAGCTCTGTCTTTAATATGGGTTCCGCATAATAGCGCCATGGACTTTAGGCAAAGATTGCTGGACCTGCTCCTGCCCAAACACCAGCCTTTGATCCTGCATGTCTCAGAAGTCTTTTCACCTATTAAAACAACATTTGTGTAGAAGATGTTTGGAACTGAAAAGCTGGGGGAAAGAATTCACATGAGATCACCTACAGGTTTCTGAAGCCCCTGGTGTTTAGGCCAGTAATTTAAACAGAAGCAACAAAGAAACCTCTACGACATTATAAGCTCTGAAATTCTGACTCAGTGTCCTCAGCGCAGTTCACCTGGCAAGTCCGAGGGAGGGCTGTGCTGCCATTTGAAGAAAGCTCTTCAGGCATATGGAATATTCAGAGACATCAGGAGGTGGCCAATGGAACAGCAGCAGCAGTGCCATTGGCCACTCCAAGTTCTTTTCCAGAGTTGAACTGTGACTCAGATATATAATAAAAATGGAAGCTGGCCATCAGCGAAGGAAATGGATCCCAAAAGTCTTTTAAAATGCATAGCATTTCTACTTTGGCAAGTGCCTACTAGTATTAAACCAAAAGTTCCCCAATGAGTTTTCATGTATTCTACAAAGTTATTTTCTAATCTCATATCTCCACGACTGTTCTCCTGGGCTACATCCACACCAGACATTAAAAGCACTCTTATACCACTTGGCTTCCTCCAAAGCACCCTGGGAACTGCAATTTGTTAAGGTTACTGAGAATTGTAAAGAAACAGGTTCCTATTCCCTCCACAGAGCTGCATTTCCCAGCGTTCCCTGGGAAGAGGGATTGATTGTTAAACCACTCTGGGAATTGTAATTCTGTGTATAATATGGGTTTCCTAATAACTCTCGGCACACTTAAGAAATTACAATCCCCAGGATGCTTTGGGAGAAGCCAAGACTGTTAAAGTGGTATAATAGTGCTTTAAAGGTATAGATGTGGCCCTGATCTCCTGTTGCCACTGTCCATTCCCTTGCTGCCACCTCTGGGCTCAGTTGGCATAATTTCCTGTGCTGGGGGCCGGGGAGAACAAAGTGTGTGAAGTTATTTCCTTCTCCTTCTCCTTTTCATTGCTCACCTGCTGCTACTGGGGAGTGAGTCCTAGCAAGTGCCTGTTGATGCCAACAACTGGTGTCAACCCCAGCAGCATAGCTAGCTGCTCAAGTGCCTGGTGCGGGGGGGGGGGTGTCCTGTAGCCAGGGGTGGGGCAAGCTGCCCATGGGGCCAGACGAGCCTCTCTGATGCTTGGAGCCTCTCTGTAGGATGGCTGAGGGAGAAGCAGGCAGAGGTAAGTCCCATGCTGCCATTTCAGGCAGCATGGAACCTGCAGGTGCCTAAGCCACCACATCACTCCTAAAAAGTTTTGTGAGCCCAATTTTTTATTTTTAAACTCATTTTGTCACCCACCTGGTGATGACACCCAGTGTGGACCGCATCCCTCGCACCCCCTTCCTCCGCCACTGGTCAACCCCGCTTTAGACTGTGGTGTGCCCAAGCATAAATTACTGCTTCTGTCTGGAAGGATAAAAAAACAACAACCTTGCACCCAAGTCACATCAGACTTACCTTCCCTTGGAAGAGAACTGCTGCTTCACGATACTTGTCCATCATCTCCGCATGCTTTGGGGATGACTTGTCAGTGAACAAGAGAAGGTGGGTCTGAATGGTGCTATTAAAGATACCTACTGCAGTCTGTCAATATATCAGAGATGGAGAAATAGGTTGAATAGGGAATGTGAGATCTGAGGCACTCTTGGAGCACCAAGCCCTAAAACCTAGAACACTGAAAACGTAAGGCTAGCCCTCAGAATCATGACAATGCTCCCTCGAGTTCGTATCCAAATAACAGAGGAGAATGCAATGGATCAAAAGCAGAGAGGCAAAGAGCAGAGATGATTTAGATTTCAGGATGAAATAGAGCTGGACTGAGGTGGTGCAGTTGAATCTGCGCAAAGTTCAGGCAAGGCCAGCTAAGATGGTTAGTAAGCTAGGTGTTACTTGATTTGTCAGAACATTGATCAGTTTTGCTCTGATTAATCTATTTATCAACCCTCAACTGTTTTCCTCTTTGTGTCTGTGCATTGTATTTGTTAAACTGGCAAAAAACCAAAAACCCACAAATTAGAAGAATTCACAGGTGTGCTCTTTTTAGAACTGCTGGATTTAGACATAGGCCAATAGATGCCTGAATTCAAGCAAAAGAAGAGGCCTCTCAACACCTTCTTCGAACCGCAAACAGGTGGATAAGTCAGTACAGGACTGTGCTATTGGCTGCAGCCCACCCCCAGCCCTCAATGGCTGCATACTGAGCTTGACATCCGCAAAAGGGAAACATAGGCAATTGGTAAGCATTTGTTATACCATGAACAATTTCTAAGGTCAAGCCACATTAACCAACATCCTCCTTTCCTATTTTTGACTTCTCCTATTTATGTTTTGTTTGTATGTTACTATAATCATTCAAAACAGTAATAAAACTTGTGTGTGTGTGTGTGTGTGTGTGTGTGTGTGTGTGTGTGTGTTTTAAGAGTGGCTTGTAAGAGAATATGTTTCAGGTGAGGATTTGGAAACTCAATATTTTCTCAAAAACACAAATCCAGGACCCAAATTGATGGTGGAATTAAAGATTTAGTTCCTAAGGGGTGTGTGTGCCTTTTGTTGCATTTGTGTTGTTGTTTAACCTGTAAGAATAAAAGTAATTAAACATTATTTTTTAAGAAAGTCAATATTTTTAAAAAAGACAAAAGCTTGATATTTTAAATCAAGGTCCTCTCCAGATGGAGGATAATGATGGTGGTGATGGTTGCTGTGTATTCTGCAACAGAATATTGACCTTGACCTTGACCTTGACACAATAACAGTGGTGGATTTATCCTCATTTTGTTTGTTTTGAGATGCATCCCCTATGCTACCACATTATTGCTGTCCAAGTGGTCATATCGCAAGAGAAGCCAGACAAAAATACACCGGAACATTTGTGGTATTAAAAATTATGAGATTTTGGCAGGAAATTAAGGGGTGTGGAAGTGAAGCAGGGTTACCACCCTAAAACTTTTGCAAGCACAAACAGTATTGAAAGTAGGGCCTCATGTGACAGCCCTGTTATTAGCCTCATGAGCATAGAACAAGAATATATCGAGGGCGGGGGCTTGTTTGTTTGCTTGCTTGTTCGTTTGCATTTGACAAAGTTGATTCTCTACAGTTCACATTTGAGATTGCAGATCCCAGTTGTCCTTTTAATGTTCATCAGTCTTATGTCTTTGTGTTTGCCCGAAAGGTTGCTGGCTACCCTGCTCAACACAGCTTTTAAGATCTTCAGCTCAGTCCATTACCTCTTTAACGGGAAGGATGCCCAACTAAGTTCAACGGGACTTACTCCCAGCAGGCGAGAATGCAGCCTTCACTGCTCCATTTCCATGTATTTTCTTTACCACTCTGCATGTACACTTTTTAATCACCATGGAATTCTATATTTCCTATTTTTTAAAAAAACATATGTGAGTCTTTATTCTAAACGTGATATATACCACCATTTGACTTAAGCTGCTTCTCTGAGTCAGTGAAGTGAAGGATGGAAAATCCTGTGGAAGTGTTACCACTGCAATGGCAACCAAGAAAACACACACACACACAAGTATACCTTTCTGATGCTATCATTCCCATTTAGAAAAACATAGCAGAAGCCTGGAAAACATTTCAGCACCGATCTGAACTGTGTTTGAAAGCCACAGTCCAAGCAGACTGGATGCTAACAACATGGAAAGTAGACCTGGAACTCTCCATATATCACTGGGAATGACTGAGCTGCACACACTAGCCCTCTGTGAAGAGCCTCAAGTCACCTGGCACTGCCAATGGGCTCCTCGCATAGTTTCCCGTCGGCGGATAATTTGTCATCTGACTTTTTCCTTCCCCTTGCACTTTCCCCCCACCCTTCTCCCACAAGCCAAACAAGGGCCTTGGACACCCTACAGCTGACCTGCCGCCTCCCTGTGC
Source organism: Podarcis gaigeae (assembly GCF_964106915.1). Classification (NCBI taxonomy): domain Eukaryota; kingdom Metazoa; phylum Chordata; class Lepidosauria; order Squamata; family Lacertidae; genus Podarcis; species Podarcis gaigeae. The sequence continues at coordinate 33,385,062 of NC_139686.1, forward strand.
GCTACACCCACCCACAGGGAGATTGGCAGGATGGGGGGTGGGGGTTGAGAGAGGCTCTGTGTCAATAAAAAGAAGGAAAGTGTGTGTGTGTGTGTGTGTGTGTGTTCCAGAATTCTGACAAGAAAAGGTCAGAGAGTGCATTTCTCGAAGAGCCTTCCAGCTCAAGAGCAGTGGGATTTGGAGCATTGTGGGAGGTCCAGCGTACTAGGCCCTGCGTCAAGCTCCCCGCTCGGTTTCTCAGTTCGCAGAAGACGGGAAGGTTGAAGGAGCAGCAGATAGGAAATGCAAGGAAAGCTTAGGGAGAGAGACATCAGAACATAAGGAAAGCCTGCTGGGTCAAGCCAATGGCCTACCCAGTCCACCATCCTCTTCTCACATTGGAAACCAAATGCCTATAGGAAACCTGCAAGCAGGATCCAAGCACAAGAGCCCTCTTCCCTCTTGTGGTTTCCAGCAACTGGTATTCTGAACCATTGCTGCCTCTAACTGTGGAGGCAGAGCATAGCAACCATGGCTAGTAGCCATTGATAGCCATGGATTTGTCCATTCGTCTTTTAAAGCCACCCAAGTTGGTGGCCATCCCTGCCACTATTCAATTAACTCATTCTGGGGTCAGGAAAGGGGCAGTAATTTCATGGGTTTGTTCTCTCCAAAGTGAACTTGGTATTCAAATATCCAGCATGATCTAGAGACGTCCTTTCTTACCATAGGGTCGTACTCGGTTACCCAGCGGAGTTCATTGATCCGAACAAAGCGACTCAGCTTGGTGGCGTCAATTCCGCTGCTGTCTTTGATTTCCAGGTCTTGCCGCTTGTTATCCACCTGAAGCGAAGCAAATAGCCTCACCGTTGTCACTCTGCCCCAGACACTGTCCCTTAAAACACTTGCAAAATCAACGTCATGTGTCATGGGAGGCAGGAAAGCCAACAGGGTCTCTGGGCCCAGTAAATTATTTGTATGATGCACCCAAACCTGCCCAGGATGGGGTCCTTAGCCAGATTATGGAAGTTCTACGACCTCAGCCTCCCTCCCAAAAATATTAATCTGTACGGTTAATCTCCATGCAACCCAGCTGTGAGGCAGCATTACATTATCTTTCCACTCCCACAAACACACAGTATGTATTCCTGTGTATGGTTCACTTTTGGCCTAAGATTTTCATGAGGACTATACTACTGATTTATCCCAGAGCCTCGAATAAACTTTTTAATTTGCTCTTTTGCCATAAGCTGAAGGGTATGATAGAAACAGTTTAAAAATAAAATCAGATGTGGCTGTTATCAGTTGCATTAAATTGCCCTAGACATTAGAGATACGGGGATTAGCAAGCAAACATTTGTGGGACCTTTGGAAAAGGGATCTTAAACCAACCTAAATCTCTTTCCTTTTTGAAAATATTTGCCTGCTCACTTCATTACTTCTAAACCTAATAAACACTGGCACAGGCATGTATGGATTTCCTGGAAACATTGTGCAAGCAAGAATCCTCTCCAATAAATAGAGGAATTTTTCCAGCAGATCAAGAAAAGAAAATATTCAGGCTCCACAAATACCGTTTTTTTGGAAAAGATTCTTTGACATCTTCCTGGATCTATCTTCCTGATGGACCTCTTAATAGGCCGGCAGGCAGGAAACAAAAACTCAACAAGAAATCCCAGAGGGATAATAAGGTGTTCAATTAATGTATGGGCCCAGCAAGGCAAAGCTGAATCCTTGTGATTATTTTTTAAAAGAATATTATGGATGAGATATATGGATAGAAATCGTATACTGTCATACGCCATAAACGGAGTTGTCATTTCCAGAAACAGATCTACCAACATAGTCCTCTTTTGCTTTTCCCTAGAGCTAGTTCTTGACTCTGGTGCATTACACCACAGCTGAGAGGACTGAGGGCTGAGTCTTCTCTCACAAGCTTGGAAGGAAAACAAGAGCAGCTCCATGGAAAGTAAAGAGTGTTAGACTGGCACTAAACTAAAGTGAGCCAGAGTACATAAACCTTTGGGATGGTTCCAAGGACCACCAGAGTCAGTGGAAAGCGTCTTCATTGGGGGTTGGAATAGACTGCAGACTACTGCAAGAACATTGATCAAGTCTAATGCTTTGCATTTCCCCCCGGTCTAGAAAAAAATCGTATGTGTGTGTTTTCTATTGACATACCTACAAACATATATACACCCACATATACTGGGTGGTGTGACCCATCCAATCCCACTGGATTGGGCCAGGGCTCAAGAGTCATGTTATTTTTATTGCAAAAATGATGGTATCTCAAGGTGAAGTTCTTGGAAGACAGGCAAAGTGCATAAAGGTTGGGGGGGTTAAAACAGACTCTAACACAGGTACATGCATAGAAACAGTTATTTATGAAGGGAACCAGGAACGTGTGTTTGTAGTTGTTGTTTTTTAATGGCACAGTGTTTTTGAGCAAGTGCAGAGTACCTTTCCCTTTGAAAGTAGAAGCTGTTGGGATGTTTTTAAAAAGTCAATGGAAAGATGAATTTGTCATTCACAGAACCGTAGGGACTGTCAAAATGGCACCAAATGCAAATTCACCCCATGCCAAAGAGAACCCTGGAAAAAACGGGGGAGGAAATGCAAATAGGTTGCACAGGCAGAAAAAGTAAACCTATCGAAATAACTCCAGTGCAGGGCAGATTTTACCTATGTTTCCTGGGAAATTAAGTCTGTTCTTCCATTAAGGGGGTGAAATGTGACAGAAGTTTGACAATCCCTGTTCTACTCTTATCACAATGAATGAGACTTGTCTCACTGAAAGCAATAGGCCTTTGAATCAGGGCCAGAGCCATAAACTGCTTGTATGAGTTTGATTGGAGTACAGTAGCCATGTCTACCCAGAATTAGGTCCTTCTGCACTGAATGACATTTACTCCCAGGCAAGTGAGGAGGGATTGCAACTTAAGGCCGCAGTGCTATCCAAGCTTTTCTGGGAATAAGTCCCATTGAACACAGCTGGACTTGTTTTAATGAAGCAATAATTGTTTGATTAATTGCAGTCAGATTCATTTTATTATGCATTTTTTCACAATTCTACAGATATTTTGTTCCGGACTCCTGCCTCAGTTCCCCACACCTCTTTTCACTTCTTCCAAATTTATTCAAGGGAAGGCAGGCTGAGAGGGAACTATATAAATTCTTCAACTTTTTTGCAAGACGATTGGCAAAGCTGTATATCTACCCTGTCAACCTAGTTTAATTTTAGCTGCATCTATTTGTTTATCTCATGTTAAGGACAAACATGAATCTAGAAGGGTGTATTTAGGTTGTCGGCCTTCCATAATCAAATGATGATGTTTATTTCCCTCACAGTACAGATCTTTGAAGAGTCTTTGGAAGAGGAACATTATGACCAATGGAAACAGGCCAGTGAAATCTGGTTTCCATTTGTAACACCTGTTGAAATTACATACAAAGTTAATGGTGAGTCATCCTAACAAACTTGCCACATTTCATTGTACTTCATAAATTTGGGAGTGAAGGTGAGAGTATTCCATTCCAAATAGGTTACCAGCTGCCTCTAACTTGCACAACATTTTAAAATCCCAGATGAAGGCATAACCCAGCTGTAAGGAATAAGGCCACCATTATACAGTGGTACCTTGGGTTAAGAACTTAATTCGTTCTGGAGGTCTGTTCTTGACCTGAAACTGTTCTTAACCTGAGGTACCACTTTAGCTCATGGGGCCTCCCGCTGCTGCCGCGCGATTTCTATTCTTATCCTGAAGCAAAGTTCTTCACCCAAGGTACTATTTCTGGGTGAGCGGAGTCTGTAACCTGAAGCGTCTGTAACCCGAGGTACCACTGTAATTGGGGTAAAGGGCTTTTTAGAGACTTGCTGCTGTTTATAGAGACTTGCCTCCCTAATAAAGAAAAAGATTGGAGTGACCCATAGACAACTTCCAGTACTAAATTGGAAGCTACAACTAACCCATCGCTCTACCCCTGAATCTAGATATGGCAAGCATCTATGCCTGCAGCGACCAAGTTCTCTTCAGCACTGGAAGCGCTAACCTGCTCTGCCCCAGGATTCGGACCCCAGCACACACAGCACACACAGCCCAGCAAGCCGCCTCCTTCCCTGATGGCTTCTGGGCTGACAAAAGACCACAACAAACCAGGATGCTACCTAGCCAAGGAAGCTGCTCCCAATATGCCTACGCAAAGTAAGCTGAAGGATTTCCTGTGCACTGCTATGAACTGCAATGTCAGGTTACCAACGGGGGCTGTGTTTGTACACCCCCTCCTGTTCCTTCTCTGGCTTCTGCCAGTAAATAAATAAGAGCATTGTTAGCTTTGCCACCTCTCCCACAGAGAGGGGCGTGGCGGGGGATACCTTCCTGACCACAGCTCATTTACTAGTGTGATTTGAATTTTGCTGTCTAGCCCTTTTGAAAGTCCCTACTGGTAAAGACTGAAGAGAGTTAGAAATCAGCAGCAAAGCTCTGCCAGGCTGGCCTAGTGGCAGGAAGGGCAAGTAGCAGAGGGAGGATGAAGAGAGCATAGGCAGCCAGGTGAGAGAGAGAGAGAGAGAGAGCCAGCCTAGAAGGTAACACTAGTTGATCTGTCCCTGCCTTGGGCATTTGTTCAGGGGGGAAATGGACTTGCCATGAAGGGCCAACATAAAGCAAAAGTAAGAGTGTGCTAACTGATGGGAGTCAAGCAGTAACACTTGCAATATTTTACCAGAACTGGGCTGCAGCAGCAATAGACAGAAAGGCAAGCTATTCTTCATTCGCGGATTCCTCCTTAAGTAACTGCTTAGACTCATGGACCCCAAAGGGTTATCTAGTCCCAACCTCCTGAAATACAGGAATCTCAGCTGAAGCATCCATGGCGGATGGCCATCCAACCTCTGCTTAAAAACCTTCAAGGAAGGAGAGTCCGCAACCTCCCGAGGGAGAACATCCTTTCTGTAGCATGTTTACCAAACTTCAACAGCAGCAGTCTTCTTGAATAATGCTACTTCAGCTTGCAGGAAGGAGAACACTTGTTTGAATGAAACACCAACAGCACAAGAACCTAAGACGAACCTTCTGGATCAGGCCAGTGGCCAATCTAGTCCCTCAGCTTGCTCTCACAGTGGCCGCATTGTTAAGTTGCCTGTGGGAAACCAGCAAGCAGGATCCGAGCGCAAGAGTACTCTTCTGTCCTGTGCATCTCCAGCAACTAGTATTCAGAAGCATTGCTGCCTCCAGTCATGGCTTGTAGCCTTCGACAGCCGTCTCCTCCATGAATTTGTCTAATCCTCATTAAAAGAAGGCATCCAATTGGGAGCTAGTTCCATAGTTTAACCATCAATAGAAAGCTACCATATCAGAGAAAGGGATGCATGTCCATTTTCTATGTGCAGGGTTTAAAAAAAGATATTCAGACATAATTTTATTTCATTCACCACCACCCATAGACTTAATGGCTTACTCCAGGAAGTCCTGTACATTTTAATTAGTCAGATCCAGCTGATTCCCCTAATGGACATCATGCCCAGGAGTCACTTCCTGCTGCTCTTTTATTTGTCCCGCAGGTTCAAGTTGAACATACGTTCGATAGCGGTGGGACAGTAGCACACCATGGACTGTAGCCTGGCCCATGAGAGATGGAAGGCAGGTGAGCGCACCAGCTAATCATGGGTAGGCAAACCAAAGCCCGGGGGCCGGATCCAGCCCACTCGCCTTCTAAATCCGGCCAACGGATGGTCTGGGAATCAGCATGTTTTTACATGAGCAGAATGTGTCCTTTTATTTAAAATGCATCTCTGGGTTATTTGTGGGGCATAGGAATTTGTTCATTCCCCCCAATATATATATATATATATATATATATATATATATATATAGTCATAGTCTGGCCTCCCACAAGGTTTGAGGGACAGTGGACCAGCCCCCTGCTGAAAAAGTTTGCTGATCCCTAAGCTAACTTATTCCCTCTGAGGGTCTTCATCACTATGGCTACCTCTCATGCATAGCCCCAATCTGGTGTCAGTCGGGGGGTTCTCAGAGGACAAATCAGACACACCACTGGCCAAGGGTCTGGAGGAGCAAGAAGGGTCCCTTGAAATGAACAATGGGCTGAAGAACCATTGTAACTGTCATAGGAGGAGCCACCACCATCTAGTCCTCAAGAACACTTGGGGTTCTCAAGGTCCAGGGCTTAGGGGGCTGAATAGCAGCAACGTAGCCTGTATCTACAGATACAGATCCGCCATGTGGCTTGTAAGGGGTCTCCTTCTAAGTAAGCAATGTCTGGAACACCTTCACTATTAGCAGCTGTGCTTAGGATGTGGTCTAGGAGGTCAGGTTTCCCTTTGGGGCTTTCCAGATGCTGGAAACAACACAGGACTTTGGCTCTTTGTTATTTCCTTTGCGGTGTTGTATCTCGCCTGAACTCCCTGTGATATTGATCTTGGACTGTTGCCTTGCCTTGGGATCATGTTTTGGTTCCGAGACTGATTTTCTGGGGTTTGTTTGGACTGCTCTGCATCTGCAGCCCTGCCCTTGCTGGTGAGGGTTTTTTTTGCTAACATACCTGCTGAGATTGGGACCCTAGCCCTAGACCCAGAGGGCATCCATAGGAGCACGACTTAAAAATAAATACGGTAAATCCTGGATGCTTTTAATCTAAAACAGCCATTTAATCTATTATTTATTTACCTATGGTTTTGCATGGCAATAATTGAAACAGTTATTGCAATGATATTTTCGGGGTAGGGGAGAATTCTAGTAGTTGACTGAAGGAGCAATTAGGATAGGAAAACAGGGGGAAATGTATCCATCAAAAAACCTAGCCTAGACTGATTGGCTGTGTCCAGACAGGGGTGTTATCTTGCACAACATGTTGCTTAGATCTGATTTTTCCATGTAAGGCTGTCCATAGACAAGCTGTTTACATTTTCTGCCTCTAAACCAATGACTCGTATCCACACTATGCGGCTCCACTGATCTCTTGATCCAAAGAAATCAAACTCCGCTTAAGTTCTGCACCCCTGGACCTTCTCACTGCACAGGGAAGTCAGATGCGTGTGACTGTTCAATCTTAGAACAGCAAGGCAGTGGTCAAGTGTTATGTAGAAGTTCTAGTAATTGCCACAGGGCAGCTGACATGAATTTGTTTTTAATGAGACAGTCATACGTGTCTTGCCAAAGTCTACAAGTCTATGGTTACTGGGCATATGTTGATCAGGATTGCAAACCTTTGATCTTCATTTTAGCAAAGTTGTAGCTGAACTAAAGTCCTTCCAAAATATTCCATTGGCCTTTAAAAGAAATGGAGGAGGGGTTGTTCTCTTCATGCTTTGTATGTAGAGCGTACAGATTTCATGGGCCAACATTCCTACCTAGCGCATTCCAGGTCTTTTTTGTTGCTCTTGGAAAGACTTAGCCTCTCCTTCTGAGTATAATATTGATTTCTACCGAGAGACTGTTGGAAGAAGAGAACCCAGTTAACACACCAAGTTACAGCAGCACCTGGGTCAGCGAAGGCTTCTTCATTGGGGTGAATAGAGCCCTGTTCACCAACGTTAGTATGACTTAGCCACCCTCCACCTGCCAGCCTTCTTACTTATAAACAGGGGGTTAGAATTGCTTATCAGCTTCCTCCTCCTTGCCTCACTGTTGCTTGTTGTAGAACTCAGTAAAGAGGTTAAAGACTGGAATCAGTTGGCTTGGCCTGTCCTTGGTTATGGCGCCACCTGCTGTTGGCCTCCCTGCCTTCTACCCTACCAGTTCCAATGGGCATCAGCCACCACTGACCTGTTTGCTGGAAGCAGCAGAACTACAAGCAAAAAAAACAAAAACCTACCATACGGAAGAGGGAGATGGTGTTTGTTGTGACATTATAATGGGAAAGAACATTAGAGGAGGTGCAGAGCCCAAATGGTACATCTTGCATATCTTGTACCATTTCGAGGAATGCTGAAAGTTCTGGTCGCTCTGGATCCTGAAAAGGAGAGGGGAAGAAAGAGAATAAAAAAAATGGGGGAGGCACAACTTATTGTTCTCCTTCCTATGATGATGGCATCAAGATAAGATGGGAAGTCTTGCCCATTAGTCTGTGTGGCAACAGAGCCAGTGGCGTAGCGTGGGTTGTCAGCACCCGGGGCAAGGCAAGTAATTTGCACCCCCTAACCCGTGGATTTGCGCCCGGTGCGGCCGGCCCCCCCTGCACCCCCCACACTACGCCACTGAACAGAGCTCACTCTGTGGACATGCAAATGGAAGTACTTAACTGGCCAGCTGAAGCCATTACCTTAACAAAGGAACTTCTTTGGCTGGTTCAGCAGGTTTCTTCTTATAGATTCTAAGCTCATAAATACAGGATCATAAGTTGGAGGGGACCCATGAGTAGTCATCCAGACCACCCTATAAAACTATCAAAGTCATTTCAGTCTATAGTGTAGCTGTACCCTTAAAGAGGTAGAATGAGAGGAAAAGAGAAAGGTGGAGGATATGGGTGTGTGTGGAGAAAAATAGAGCAGGAAAATGTACCAAAAAAAGACTAAGAAAGCAGCTCTGTAGGCAGAAATCTCTGCCTCTGATTTTCTTCAGGGCTTTGGCTCTCCACTGCAATTTAAGTGAAGGATGATGACATCTAGCGGCTGCTTGTAGTTGTGCAGGTTAATAATAATAATAATAATTTTATTATATATACCCCACCCATCTGGCTGGCTTTCCCCAGTCACTCTGGGCGGCTCCCAACAGAACACTAAAAAGAGACTAAAACTTCAAACATTAAAAACTTTCCTAAACAGGTTTCTCTAGCGGCCCTTATTCTGCATGAGTCAGTATTCCATGACAAGGATTACTGGACATCCCTCAATAAATGAATATTGTGGATGACCTTCCAGACTGGTCACCTGTTGTATTTAAAAGAGAATGAGCAATACATTCCTGCTACCATGGCTGCAATTATAAACCAGATGCAACTAAAGTCATGAGGCTCCTTAAATAGAGCAGGGTGCTTGACTTTCCTTTGTGCTCTGTTGAACCTTAGGCCCCAAAACTGTAGACAGCACTTCCTCACTGGGAGATACCACCTGTTTTTCTGTCCTTTGGAGCCAATACAGCAATCTTTATCTACTTATTGAGATTCTAAGACTGTTTCGTGGGTACTTAAAGAGTAGGCATTAAAACACAGTAAATATCTCTCTCTGCCACCATCAAAAAAGGATGTCAAGGTGTTAGTGAACCACACATAGCTGTTTGTTTTCTGACCCATTCTGTCCCAACCCTCCTTGCATCTTTAGACAGACTCTCAGTATAAAACAAGGTAGCACTCAGAGACTGGAAATGCACAACTTAACAAATATTTTAAGATAATTTTGCTCTTTATCCTTTCTACATCTCACATAACAGTGACAGTTGGCCCTTTAAAACGTCTATTTCCTGAAACTGTCTTCAATCAAGTTAAAATTCTCAGAGATCGAAACTGAGATTGAAGCAAAGTTTACAGCTAATGTGGTTCAATTGAGGAAAAGAAGTTGGGTTGAAAATAACAGGGGTGGAAGAGAGAGACCTCATATTAAACAAAGGCCTCTTCATCATTTTATTATTATTGTTGAGCAGCTGGTTCTAGAGCGGAAGCAGAAGCCTGGACTGAAAACACATCAGTAAGTTCAAACTGAGGAAGAAAGTGCTTTCGAGTATTCAGTGATTAATCAACTGGGCTTTAGCTGGACGAACCAAATTCCAAGCCTCTGAAAACTTGGCTTCACATTTGTAGTGTGTTTATAGAGACAGTGATATTTTTAACAATAGCAGTGCAATGTTCTGTTGAAGTACAGCACAATGTTTAGTAAGTCCATTGAACTATTGCTAGGATTGTTGTTTGTCCTACTTTACAGAGAACAGTCCTCCATTTGAAGGAGCCTTCTATTTGTACACCTTTTATTTGAGTCTTGGCGGTGGTTTGTTTTGCGGGGACTGTTCTGGCACAGAAGCAGCACCAGCATCAATGCTGATTTCCGGTGCAATCGTGCCAATTTCCGGTGAGATCATGCAATGCTTGGAGAGTAAGCTCTCACTGGAAATTGGCACAATCCCACCAGAAATCAGTGGCAGAAGCAGCAGGACAATTGGTGCAGGGCAAGTGGCAGCACTTCTTGCTGTGGCAAAACAGGAAACGCCACCCGTTTGGCAGTGACATTCCTCCCATTAGCACTGGACAACTGCCATTTTTAATTTCCCACAATGCTCCAGTGTCAATATATCAGGTGTTCTATAGCGTGTGGGGGGATATAGTAGTAGTAGCTTCATGGCTGCCTGGTGAGGAGGAGCCATGACAAACATTGATCCTTACTGGGTCATTTGGGCCCTGGAAGCTGCCAGAGGATTTCAAGTACTGATGCTGGCCATAAATGTGAGAAATGGCCTTCAGAAAACACACCGAGAACTGAGGAGGGAGAAAACTATGTACTCAAGATTATTTTGCGATCAATATGCTTTTGGGTGCGGGTGGCGCTGTGGTCTAAACCACAGAGCCTAGGGCTTGCTGATTGGAAGGTTAGCAGTTCGAATCCCCGTGACGGAGTGAGCTCCCGTTGCTCGGTCCCAGCTCCTGCCCACCTAGCAGTTCAAAAGCACGTCAAGTGCAAGTAGATAAATAGGTACCACTCCGGCAGGAAGGTAAACGGCGTTTCCGTGCGCTGCTCTGGTTCGCCAGAAGTGGCTTAGTCATGCTGGCCACATGACCCAGAAGCTGTGTGCAGACAAATGCCAGCTCCCTCGGCCTATAGAGCGAGTGCGCAACCCCAGGGTTGTCCGCGACTGGACCTAACGGTCAGGGGTACCTTTACCTTTATGCTTTTGGAACTTGGATTGTGTGCTCACACAACAGCCACAATCTCCTTCCTGAACCAGGCAGCATTAAGGTGTTATATTGTCCTCCTATAACACTATCACTGCTCACAAAAGTCCAACTACTTATGCTGACAAAATTTTAACAACCATAGATGGGAACAACTATTTTTTACACGGTCCTCCACATAATACAGGGTTGTAAGGAGGTTGTGCTAGAGTGCCCAGCATGAAAGGCCTGTCTAGTTTGTTTACAGCCACAGAGTCATCTCAACAAACCTGAAAGAATCCAACGACAACCACCTCAGCTGCACTGACAAATGCGGCCGCGGCTGCAACATCCTCCAACTGTACTGGTTTTCTCGCATCTTCAGGGGTACCTAAGAAGTGGAGGAAGGTATAGCCAGCCTCTTTTCACAGCCACGCGAATGCACACACTGTACCCAACCCCTCCTTGAATGTTTTTATCAGATTTCACAGACAGAAGCGATGAGCCTTCATGGCTGCCTTCAGAACGCTTCCCACATTCTCACTTGGGAGTAGGAGTTCCTTAGCTAGAATGGCTGCTTCAATCCCTCCTACTCTATGTGCCAATCCCCACAGCCTCACCACCTCTTTGGAATTCAAGCCATTCCTCCCTTACCTTTGGGTGCTGGCTCCTTCTCAGCACATCCCAACACGAAGACACAACTGAGAAGGGACGCAAGGAACCACTGCTGCAAGAGAGAGGTTTTCATTGCCTTGCCTTGTTTCTCTCCTTGCCACGAGCCCTGCTTCGAGCCAGACATCGGAAAGGTGACTTGCCATCTGTCCCCGAATCTGATGTGGCAACATCTAAAGCTGTGGGAGTGAAACACCTGGGAATGTTCAGGTCTGTTATTTCCCAAGATAAGAGACTTCAGGGACAGGAGGCTTTCGGAGGTTTCCTTTTGCAAGTGTTCTGTTCCTCATTTTGTTGGCAATAGGACTCCCTTTTTCATAGTGGTCTAGGCACAGCGAAGATAACAAAGAAAGACCTTATTTATTATAATCAGTGCCTTGTCCCACTTATTCTGCAACCAGGGCACTCTAGGGTTGTCAGTGCTTGGCCCCAAACCATTTTTAATTGAGCTTCATTCAGTTAAAGGTATCTCAGTAGTTTAATTTAATGTGTTTACTTGATTAAATCTGCATGAATATTGTATAGGAATGAAACAATAGTTCTGAAGAAAAAGACATTATTTATGTGTTCTTAAATACTGCTTGCCTAATCTCAGAAGAGGTATGCATCCCCTCCATGTGAGGGAGGAGGAATGCCTCTCCTGAGATGATGCGGATAGATGACAGGTGTCCTCCCTTCTTAGAACAGTATCTCATAAACACCATGCCCTCTGGACAAGGATTAGGTTATATCTATGTTCCATGCCTGAAGCTCAACATCAAAAAAACGAAGATCATGGCCACTGGTCCCATCACCTCCTGGCAAATAGAAGGGGAAGAAATGGAGGTAGTGAGAGATTTTACTTTCTTGGGCTCAATGATCACTGCAGATGGTGACAGCAGCCACGAAATTAAAAGACGCCTGCTTCTTGGGAGAAGGGCAATGACAGGCCTAGACAGCATCTTGAGAAGTAGAGACATCACCTTGCCAACAAAGGTTCGTATAGTTAAAGCTATGGTTTTCCCAGTAGTGATGTATGGAAGTGAGAGCTGGACCATAAAGAAGGCTGATCGCCGAAGAATTGATGCTTTTGAATTATGGTGCTGGAGGAGACTCTTGAGAGTCCCATGGACTGCAAGAAGATCAAACCTCTCCATACTGAAGGAAATCAACCCTGAGTGCTCACTGGAAGGACAGATTGTGAAGCTGAGGCTCCAGTACTTTGGCCACCTCATGAGAAGAGAAGACTCCCTGGAGAAGACCCTGATGTTGGGAAAGATGGAGGGCACAAGGAGAAGGGGACGGCAGAGGACGAGATGGTTGGATAGTGTTTTCGAGGTTACCAGCATGAGTTTGAGCAAACTGCGGGAGGCAGTGGAGGACAGAGGTGCCTGGCGTTCTCTGGTCCATGGGGTCACGAAGAGTCGGACACGACTAAACGACTAAACAACAACAACAACAATGTTCCATGCGGCACCTTGCGGAGTGTAAGCACTCAATAAATATGCTTCAGTAAAAGGGAGGGAGAAACCCTAAGTCAAACAATACCGACTCACGAAAGTATTTGGATCTATTTTTAAAATTCATTGTAGATCTGAATATGTTTGACATTCTGCATGTGCAAAGGACGGAACAAATCCATTTACTATATGAAACACGAGACACTCGGAAGCAAAGGACAAAACTGGCTTTATTTTCAAAGACACAGACATTTTCACAGGCCAGGGCAGGAACTGTGTCTCCTGCTACTCTCAAAGACAAGCTTAAATTAGATAGAATCCACTCATAGGCAAGTATGTTTCCAGTGAATACAGACTGCAAGGAAACTAGCCTAACTGCCATAGATCTTTAAATGGGGACAACCTAGATAGCAATTGTGTTGGGTTAGTATCTGTGCGTCTTCCTAGCAAAGGCACTTCAAGGACTGATCCTATGCAAGCAGAGAGGATGATTTGTCCCAGTTTTAATTCCTTGTGGTTTATTTTTCAGCGCAGGAGAGACAGAGTCTGTCCCAAGGCCTGTGTTAAAACAGAATTTCTTGTGACAGTAAAAGGGCCAGGTTGGGGGGGGGGGCTGTTGGAGGAAGCGTGGCATGCAGGAGCCAGAGACTGGCACACCTGGAGAACAGTGCAAGAGGAAGCAAAGGGGGAGGAGAAACGAGGTGGAGCTCATTCTGTCCACTCCTTCTTAATGGCCAAGTTCCACTCCCAGGTGAGATGGTCGTGCTTGTCGTCGTCGGTGAAGAAGGACTTGTTGCGGTAGTTTCCTCGAGCCATCATGCCTTTAGGTGCCTCCTCGAGAGGTGTAATGAATTCATATTCCTCCGGCCGTGGCCCATAGCTGCCCACCATGAATGTCACTTTGTCCACTAGGAGAGAACAGCCCACAAGAAAGTCATCAGAGGCAGGGCACAAACACAGGCTGCTGAGAGACAGCCACACAAGCAGCTCAGCTCTGCAGTTTCTCTGCTACATCAGCCTGTAGTGAGGGAGTCCTGTGTACACTGCTGCTGCTCTGCAACCATGCAGAGAAAATAGCCCAGAAAGGATTTTAATGCTCTTTCCATAAACTAGGTTGCCTCCAAACTGGCAGCATTTTGTGGGAGGGGTCCAAGGGCATATCCAAACTTTAAGTTTATGCATTTAGTTTTGATCAAAGCCGTCTGTTGCCCTAACACAACAAATTCAGCTTTTTTAAAAAATGGAAGGTTTGCAGTTTGGAAAGTGATGGGGAATACATGGGAAAGTGAGTGCGATTAGGTGAGCTGGAGCAGTAGAGGAGAACAGTATGCAGGGAGGTGGGAAGAAGCTTTGCTAAGGAAGAAGAAAAATAGCTCATTTTTACTTACCTTTCACCCCTGTCCGGTAAGTGTGCTGCACATATTTCAAGCCAGATACAATTTCTCTATTTACCTGCAAGATAAAAGCATCATCATTCAAGCTTCTGCCGTCCCTTTTGCCTTGGTAATAAGACTTTGTTTTATTCCACGTTTCCCTCCTTGTTTCCTCTTTGCTTGTGCCACGTTTTGCCATCCCTCACCCTTTTTGGCTGTTGGGAGATGGCATGGAGCAATAAAGCCCACCCTACTCAATTTCAGAGTGCCTCCTCATAAGCAGCTGCAAGAGGTGCTTGCCAATAATGAAACTCCTTTACATGAGAAGTTTACTCTAGGCCAGCGCAGGGATCAAGCTGAGAAACTGATAGCTTTTATTACATTTTAGAATGATAAATTTGGTGTAATTTTTTCGGATAAACTCACTCACATTTAGTAACGGGTTTGCAAATGCAATTTAATTATATGTCATCATATAAATTAACCAATTACTTGTTTTTTCAGATACCACACAAATCTATCCCCCCCCCCCCACTTGATTTGCTGCTTTTCGATAGGCTGTTTAAGCAGTGCTTTTAAAAAATAAATGTTTAGGGGTACTCTCATTTTCCTACTCATATTGAAATACTGCCCTCAATGAGGCCAAACTTAGATACACAAAATGTTTAGGGGTATGCGTACCCCTGCGTCCCCCCAGAAAAAAGCACTGAGTTCAAGCCTTTCTCCAAGTGCACCTTCAAGTCAGTTTTGCACAAGTGTAAAATTCTCTGTGAAGTACAACAATATCACAGTAATGAGATTTGAAAAAAGGGTGATTTTATGAAAACGGTAAACATTGTAAAAAACTTTTCTGAAAAGACAACTATTGAAACATTTATATGTTGTACTTCTGGTGGGGAGCACCACTCTGGTTGATCTGCAACATTTACCATTCCAATAAAATACATTAAAGAATAACAATATAAACTAAATAAACTACCATATTTTTCGCTCTATAAGACGCACTTCTTTCCTCCAAAAAAGTAAGGGGAAATGTCTGTGCATCTTATGGAGCGAATGTGTGTTCGATTGCTGGCTCCCTTTCTGGCCCCGCCCCCTTGCCCAGGCCTCCATTGTTGAATGTTCTGCAGACGGAGGCTGTTTGTTTCCCCAGCGACTGGCTGATCAGATTATCTGTCTGGAAACTGTAGAAACGGCTCCCTTTCCTTTCCTAAAGAAGCTTCAGAACTGTGAGTTGAACCCCATAAAAACAGGATTTTTTCCCTTTCCAAAGTAAGCTCAACAACTTTGAGCTCATCCTCAAAAAACCGGGGCTTTTCCCCTTTGCAAAAGAAGCTGCACAACTTTGAGCTGATCCTCAAAAAACCGGGGCTTTCCCCCTTTCCTCCTCTAAAAACTAGGTGTGTCTTATGGTTAGGTGTGTCTTATGGAACAAAAAATACGGTACCAGTCCCAGCAGTGGGGTTTAGGAATGCAAGAGCCTGCATTATGGAAAGCCATTTTGGCCTGGTACAGCCTACTGCTGTCTTTGCACAATATACCCTTTTAGTTTAGCAGTGCCTTTACTATTTAGACAGTCAGGGTTTGAAACATGTGAACCTACAACCCAATACACAGGTTTGCTGAACATGTGAACCTACAACCCAATACACAGGTTTGCACCAGGCATCAGCAGGGGGCAGAACCCAGCACTAGACACCCACAGAAAACACAAGTAGAAGAGTGACTCACTTTGAAGTGGATCTTGGCGCAATATTCAGATCCTTCCTTTATTACAAATGTCTGTTTCTTGAGAGCTTCAAGGTCCCCTGAGGTGGGTCAGGGAGAGAAGAGAGACACCCAGTTAATCTTGTGAAGAAGACAAGACACAAGAGAACACATTTACCCATAAACTGTTCTAACAATAGTATGTTGAAGGACCGTGGTACATGTGGACATTTAAACATCTGCCCTTCAAATATGCATCGATTTCACACAAGGTAAACTGGAGTATGTTTGATGAAGGCATATACATGTTTTAAACAAATACATTAAAACTAAAAGAGTATTCTCCAAAGAATCCTGGGAGGTGTTTGAAGAGGCACTGCGACATCTTTGATTGAGATCTTGAACATTCCCCTACACAGACAGTTGTTGAGGTTGTTTACGTTGTTTACGTTGCATAGATAACAGTCTTAACATGCCTGCGATACCTATACTTTATGGTTGCGAATAGGGTTGTGGATGTATTCCTGAACCATAAAGGTGCCTGTGTACTTGTGTGTTTGTGTATATGAGCACATTTTCTGTCAGTCCCATGAACTGGGGGCGGGGGGAATAGGCACAACTCCTTGGGAGATTCTCTTGTGCAAAGAGCCACTGACACTGAGGGGGTTTGTGCAAGGGGTGAAGCTGTTGCTAGGTGGGTTTGAGAGGAGCCTAGACGCTCGCACAAAACAGGCTGTATAATGTTGAGATAATCAAGAAACCGTTTGTGGTATTGCCTCCCCAGAGATTTCAGCTGAAGAGGAAGCATCCTAGCTCTGCCGAGCCCCAACTTCCTCTCTCAGATAAGAAGTCCATATAAGGCGAAGCGTGACTCTCTCACACTGGTGTGAAGCAGACTGCTGATTTAGTCTGCAAAAAGGACTGATGCTCTAGTCTGTGCCAGCAAAAAGGGCTTGGCAAGAACTATTCTGTGTACACTTCATAGCACTCTGGGAAAAGTTTCTATGATCCACTTACAGAGATGTGTCACTTTGTTGCTGTTTTTTTAAGCACCCTCAAATTCTTTTGCTTTAAAAAAAAGAAACACTTAATGTGTGCAAAAGGAATAAAGCACCTGGGATATCAGAGTGCCCAGTTCAAGTCTCACCTAACCTGAAAACTCACTAAGCAAGGGTGGGGAACCTCTGCCCCGTGGGCCAATCCTGGCCCCCCCCAGGGATTCCAATTTGGCCCATGAAGCCGTTTTCCCCAATCAACACCCACCTGTCAACCAGCTGGTGTCCCTTGTTGTATCAGCCCTCAACCATTTTTTCTCTCTCCCTTCCCCACTCAAGACCTGAATTTTCTTTTTGCAATGACAACAGAATGAAAACAAAATTAAGTAAGATACAGAATGGGAGGAAGGGTGCCATGACTGCTCAGCCCTCCCCAACTATCAGATCAAATGTTTGAAGGAGGTAAGAGGGCAATAACCGAATAATGCATAATCTGCATAGATCAGCTGAGGAGCAGCATGTCATGTGAGTGAGTGTGTCTGCATGAATGTGAAAGTGCAGGGTGGTCACACTAACTACCAGTGGGTGATCCCTGGAGGGTTAGGAAAGGATGAATGTGGCCTAGGGAACAAAAAGAAAACCCTAAACATTTTGTGAATCTATGAGCAGGAAAATGAAAGTACCCCTAAACATTTTTTAAAGAAAAAAAAGCACTGGCCTTATGCTGTGAAAGGAAGAGAATTTCACCTACCAGTGAGGTCCATGGTAATTGGCCCTGGAGCACTGTTACAAACCAGGGTGAGCCGAGTGACGGTCACATTGGCAACTGTAGGGTCTGTGGGAACAGGAAAGGTAGGTAAGTCAGCGTTAAGGAAACAAGGTCCTATGCCTTTGTTGCTCAAAGACTTCTACAGCATCAGTCACTCTGTAGAAAAGAGCCTTGGGCGGCAGCTAGTGCCCCCACCCCCACTCCTTCCATAATTTTTGACCTAGTGCTCCAAACAACATCAGGCAGCTGGATCTAGCTACTCTTCCTTTATCACAACGCCCCTTGGATAGCATTGCTCTGGGGCACTGTGAGACCCAGTTGTCCAGCATGACTTGGATGACCCCACCATAGCCAGGTAAGACCAGGGGGGCTCACTAGCAGAGGAGGAGCCCCCCACAAAGGACACATTGCCCAGGGTCCACTCGAACATGCGTCCAGCGCTGCCCAAAATTCTCAGACAAAATCACTTTTTAAAAATGCTGGTTTTAATGCATGTGTTTGCTTTAAATGTAAGTTGCTTTGAGTTGCTGCTGGAAAAAGAACCCCACTAATAAATTTAATGAATACTACTACTAATAATAATAATGATGATAAAGGCATTCCAGGATTAGAAACATGTGACGCAGCTATACACTTCATGCCACAAAGTGTTATCTGCATGCTGAAATACCCTCCTGCTCTTCTTTTAATGAGAGCGTATTCAATCGCATAACCGCACGATTCCTGTTCCTGCCAGCTTAAAAGTGCTACAGTCACGCTTGAGCATTGCCATTTGATTCTGCCGATTGTACAAACTGTTCCTCTCCTCCCCCCACTAGTAGATATGCTTAGGATTGCAATCTAACAACCCTTCTGAGCACATACCTGGCTCCCTTCTCTGCTCGACGAGAACAATCCCACATCCCCACATCCCAAAATAATTCTTGCGAGTCCCTCCCAATATGTTCAACCACACATTCGTGAAGGCCCCAACTGAGAGCAGCTAAGCGTGAATTCACTCAGTTGGGTATTTACTGCGTACATGTTATAGGCAAGTACCGAATGCCTCCTAAAACTGTGGCATTGGAAGCACTGATACACTGTGTAGCAGGTGCTGAGGGGATCCCACCTAGAGCTATTAACCCTGACTGACAGCAGATCTCCAGGGTCATGAGCAGAAAGCTGTGTTTACACTATTCATTTAAAGTACATCCCACTCCCCCAAAGAAGGAATCTTGGGAGCTGTAGTTTAAGGGTGCTGGGAATCATAGCTCTCTACAGGGTAAAACACAGGATTCTTTTTTCCCCCCTGGCTCTGTGCTTTAAAAGTATGGTGTGTACACAGCTGGAGTTTCTCTCAGCACCGCTAGGTATGATCCTTTTGGTCGCAAGTGCTCATAACTCTGAGCTTCAAAACTAGGTATCCCTCGTCAAAGATAGAATGTATTTGAATGCTGAAAATAGAACCCAAATCTTTCTGTAAGCAACCCACACAAAATAATCTTTTTTTTATAGCAAACCAACATAATTTATTTCCCCATATTCAAGACTTATTCACATTCTCTCATCCATAACAATGCTAGTCTAGCTACATAATGCCAAATCAGCTCCTTCCCTATTCTGAAAGGTGTCCTGCTGCATCAGGGTTGGGGAACCTTCAGCCCACAGGCCAGTCTTGGCCTGCCAGGGGAGTCCAATTTGGCCCAGCTGGCCATTTGCCCCAAACCCAACCCACCTGCCCAGCAGCTGATGTAACTGCTGACATCAAGTGATGAGCAGGAGCACAGGATTTAACCCTGCACCAGCTGCATCATCCTGGAACAGGAAAGTGAAGCCTAGGCAGCAGGCTTTAATCTCCACTCATCAAATAATGAGAAATCAGAGCCATTAACAGTGCAAGATTGAGGACTTAAAAGCAAAGCGGGAGGGGGGGAGGAGGGTTGAGATCCACAAAGGTTTTTGCAAGCCTCCACCCATTACCCTTTTAAGATCAGAGCAAACCAAATTTGACAATCATGTGACATCATAATGGCATCACATGATTGCCATGTGGGAAGGCCCTCCCACTATCAATTTTGGCCCATGAGGTCAGGCCTGCGGAGCGAAAAAGGTTCCCCACCCCTGTGCCACAGGACCAATCCCGTTCCCACCGAGGTCTCTTGAGCCATACCTGCCACAACAGGTCCATCCCCCAGCAGGGACTTCTTGTACTTTGCAAGGCTCTCGTCGTCCTTGTCCAGCTCCTGCAGTTCCTGAAGCGTCTTCTGAGGTGGGGGCTTATAGTTCAATTTGCTATCTAGCTCATCATCATCATCTTCCACATGCACCTCGGGGTCTTTCTCAGTCATGGTCGTCTGGCCTCGGAAGAGGAAGCCGCAAGTGAGTGTAAAAGCACAACGCTGGTGGGGCTCCTAAGTCCTTAGCTGGGCTTCTGCTGCAATAAAGAGCAAAGGTAAAGGTAAATGGACCCCTGACCATTAGGTCCAGTCATGGCCGACTCTGGGGTTGCAGCAATCATCTCGCTTTACTGGCCGAGGGAGCCGGCATACAGCTTCCGGGTCATGTGGCCAGCATGACTAAGCCACTTCTGGCGAAGCAGAGCAGCGCACGGAAACACCATTTACCTTCCCGCCGGAGCTGTACTGTACCTATTTATCTACTTGCCCTTTGACGTGCTTTCAAACTGCTAGGTTGGCAAGAAAGGTAGAGCCATCTAAATGCTTTTGTAAGCACAAGTATCACTGACATTTTTTCTGGTATTCAAAATTAAGATTCTGTTGCGTCTAGACATTCAACAGCTGTACTGCAGTCAATTCTATACAAAGAGATGTGAACAACAGCCGGACTGCTGGCGCCTGAACGCTGCTGGTCCTGTCAAACCAACAGGAACCTACCTAGCAAAATATTATTTGTGCAGCATCTCCTAACCCCAGATATTCAGCACAGAAAGTATACAAACACACAAGATGTCACTCCAGTCCCTGTCAGTTACCTCCATCAATGTAATGGTTGGGGGCAAGCCCAACAAGCAAGGGCAAGCCGGCCCCCTTAACAACCATTAATATTACTGCCTCCTGTGAACTTATCTAATAGTGTGATTAGCAACTGTAAAATATATGTATTATTTATTTATTTTTAAATAAACCAAGCCAAGTCGCACTTGGTTCTTTGGGCACCAAACAATAAAAGTTATAAAAATAAAACCATCTGCTGACAGTCTGCATCTAGGCCAGGTTCTGAGGCAGTGAGCAAATATATTTTTTCCCTACCTAGAAAGAAATCCACAGCCATCTCAGTAAGATATTCTAATGGGCAGCTCTCTCTCGAATATTATATAGGAGAAAAACATATCTGAGCACATATAAAGAATATAATACATACACACATGCACATACACACAAACACACTTCCCTCTTCCTCTATCCAACTGGAATCACAGAGAGAGCAATTAATGCAGAAACAGAACCTGGCACTGATTTTATAGCACTTGGCATATTATGGTTTCTACACATTTCCATTAGTGGAACCTCAAAATACCCATTGCAACTTGTGAACACTGGTCAGTTTTGAGGTGGCGAGATTCGCCTGCACTTTTAGCATATATTCAATCCAAGAATGTAGTTTCAAGGTGGCTGAAAACCTTATTCCAGTTTTCAGATACACCTGGTTGCTGGGACCATCCACAGGGAATCAATACAATTCTGGGATTCTCTTCTGTGATGCTCATTGAACTGATTTATAGGGCTGATCATTGAAACTGGATTCAAAACGTTTTTGACCGATATATAGGTCTGGAACTGATTTAAGCAGAAAAATCTGCTAAGCGCACATAGCCTCACCCTCTTCTGAGTAACAAGACACCTCACACAGCTCCAGCAGCGACCTAGCAAACCCCACCAGGAGCCGCCTTTGCAGAACAAATGCCTTGACGGCACACTGACACAGGAACAGCCCACCACACACAGCGTCTGAGCAACACAGCAACTGAGATCCACTGCAGCCTTGATCAATTCCGCTACAATCAAAATCAATCAAATATGCCATGCAGCAAATTATAGGGCTTTGCCTCAGTTAAGGACAGGCTAGAGATGGCGTTCAGAAAGAAAAGAAAGGAATGAGGGGAAAATACCTGGATGGAGCTCATAGCACAAGCTTTTAAAAAAATTAAATGAAGAATGCCGATGAATCCAGCTGCAAATATTGTGTAGTGTCTTGACTGCACAACAGTTAAAATAGCTGTTGTCTGTGCTATGACCAGGTCCCTTTCCTGTGCAAGAAGGAAGCATGTGGTTTGTTCCTATGACAACACATGCCCTGGCTGCAGACTCCTACTAGCAACAGCAGCCGTTAAGCACTGAAACTTCTCCAAAAGAGGAGGAAGTAAGAAAGGCTGAAATCAGCACGCTGCATTCTCAGCTGCGGCTGAAACTGGCACTCCCTTTGCAATGCCAGAAGAACACGTCTCCTCTTGTGGTTTGAGGTCAAGAGGCAAAGACAGAGGAAGGAACAGCGAGAGGGTTCATGAGTACCCAAGATGGGCAGATCTGGAACACCTCTGTGATGGACAGCACAAGAGAGGGGAGGGGGCAGAGGAAAGAAGCACGTGGGTGGAGTGGTAAATTTTGAAGTGCAGGAGCTCACCATGACAGCTGCCACAGCCCCACCTCCAAAATGCAGGAAAGATAGATAGATAAATAGGTTACATATTATATACCCACCCTCACACAAATGCAGGGCAATGAGCAGAAGTGCCTAGAATAAAACCCGGTTTCTCGGGATGCAAAATCAGTGCTGCTTACTTATAACTCGTAAAGCACACTGAGCTTTAACAACGGATCCTCAGCCAGCTGAAATGAACCCAGTGAACTGAATGGATGATTTGAACCAAGGTCTCCCTAATTCTAATCTAATAGCTACATCACACTAGCCATGCCTTCTGAAACTGTATTAACGGCATGTTGGTGAGTAGAATAGGATCTGATCTTGAAAGAGACACAATCCTACACAGTCCTTTGATTGTATAATAAATGCAGGGTTTTAAAACCATTTGTAGCTCACACTCCAGCTATCTATCCAGATTGCATATCAATCCCAGAGAGATTACATTTTATGTAGGTAGATGGGAACTGTTCTATACTGTAAGATCATTGGTCCACCTAGCTTAGTACTGTCTACACAGACTGGCAGCTGTCTCTTTGTAGCTCAGTTCCACTCCACATGCCCTTTTCAGTGCTCTTTTAATAGTTTCTGCTTGCAAGTTTTGGGGTGGTCATATTGCTTCGTCATTCATCAGTGCATGCCCTGTAACATCTGAATGAAATCCTGTGACTTTTAATACCAGAAATGTTCTGGATTTTGGTTTTTTGTCCCATTTTGTTGCATCACAGTGCAAGAGTGCCCTCCAGGTGGGAAGAATGCTATAATACTGCGTGGACAGTCCAGTAGGAATCCAACATTAATACTTTATTATTGCATCAATGACATGTTGCAAAATATACCTGCAAAAGAAGAACCAGTCTGGAAGGGCCCAATATGTCATTCTCCTTTTAAAATTACACACACACACACATATATATTCAAACATGTTCACAATAACCTTCAAATTGCCATGATTTTGTCATTTTTCTTCTGTTGCTTTTATCTAAATCATTGGACTGTAATTTTTTTTTTTTAATAATCCATGAAAGGCCTCCATTCTGCCCCATCCAAACTCCTAGTATGGTAGGTTGGGAGCTTAGAGTGCTCAGTTACCTCCCATGTGCTCTGTCCAAAAAGATGGGAACTAAGTCTTCCCTAGGGATATGGAACCTGCACCCCTCCTGATGTTGTTGAACAACAACAGCCATCCCACTGGCTCCCCATTCCTGAACCGCACACACTGTGCCTATGTACACACACTATACCTTTAAATTGCATTCAAAGCACATTCTTTTTCTCAAAGAATTCTGGGCACTGTAGTTTGCTAAGGAATGATGGGAAATGCGCTACTGAGAGGCATAAACTACAATCTCCAGAATTCTCTGAGAGAAAGAATGTGCTTTTAAGGTATATAGTGTGTATACCTGTGGCCTTTAAGATTACATGTGATAAATACATCATTCCTAACTAGACCTATTTAATCCAAAAAAGGAGAGGTGCCAAATATACTTAGCCAGCAGCAAAACAAGACTGCATGTGCTAGCGGGAAGACAGAGATAAGAGTAGTTTATAAGCTTCATTCAGACAAATAAGCTGCAATGTGGTGGACAACAGAAACTGAAATCTTGCTGAGGCTGTTCTTTGTGGGCAAGCCATGTGCCGCCTCTCAGCTTTGCAATGCAAATAATTCCACCACATCACCACAAGCTTCCCCCCCCCAAAAAAACCAGTCCGCTGTACCATGATGCCCAAGCCCAGTGGCCACACACAGCTTCCCACGTGGACCTCAAGCAGTTCTGGATGTCAAGAGGCAGCTGCTTAAATGCAAATCAAACCTTGGGATATATTTGCATGAATGGGAATGCAGAACTATCAAACTATAAGACTACAGTAAATTGCACGTAGCAAAGGCACATTTCCATCAAATAAAGAACCAGTAACCACACACACAAAAAGAAAAAGCGTACACAATGATGCCATCAGGGCAGGACTTTGAGGCATAAGTCCAGGGCCCCAGTCGTCAGAAGGTGCAGCAGGCCTGCCATACCACACCTTCAAGTAATACACTTTGCCATCTACAAGGGCCACTGACTCCAGAGTGTAAGATTACATAACTGCATCACTTGAGCATTCAAAGATGTGCCAAAATATAGGTACTCAAATTACTGTGTAATGTAGAGAATATAACTATGATGAGTTGCAATGCATTTTATAAATCAGTATAAATCAGCCCTCCCCAGTTCAGAAATGCATGTGCCCAAAAGCACCGAAACAAAAGGCCACACACACACACAGAGAGAGAGAGAAACATCTGCTTGAAAGAAGAAGTGAGAGAGAAAGAAGAGAAGGTTAGATGCAGAAGCTCAATAGATAGACTTCAGCAAAGGGGTGCATTAGAGAGATGAAAAGGGAGAAAAGGAGAGTGAAGACACACCAGGCACTCCCTCTGTAAGTGCTCCTTGTACAAGTCGGGTTTGCTTCTCTGTGCCTTTTCCTGGGAAGCAGTTTATCACAGCCCTCTCCAATTCATGGAGACTGGCAATTGCAGCGCCTCTTATTCAATCTCTCAACCACCTCCGCTCCTATTTTTAAACGTGTAATAATACAGGGATTCAACAAGAAGTGAAATGGAGACCACAACCTCTTACAAAAAAAAAATAGAGGGGGGATTAAGTGCCTCGCCCCAAAGACAGCACTGCTGTCTGCTCTTGCTACTTACAGGAAAAAGCCAGGTGTAATCTACCGTATCTCCACTCAATAACACAAATTTCTACATCTCCATGGTGGGACCTAGACAAAGCATGACTTGAAGGTGGACTCTACATCCGTGACACTCATCCATATTGCTATACTTTCCCCCACTAACTCCAGAGCTTGGTCCCAAAGATTGTGCATTGTTATGTCTATGGCAGATCCATCTAGACTAGGATTCCTCTGGACCAAGGCTGGAATAGTCCACCCCAGGACTTAAGAGAGAATTCTGGAAGGAAGAACACCAATCTGTATGCAACTGTGAAAAAGGAAAGGACCATAAAATAACCATCTTCTTTTAATAACCCATAGCCTCAGTCCAGCTGCTTATTTCTAAGAGACCCACGCCTCTGAACTCAACATGTGTATTAGTCACTTAGCCTAGCAATGAAACCACCCACAGGAGCCTTCGAAAAATCTTTTAACTGGTTGCATGGTAAAGCCAGCTTGGGGCAGGAGTCCAGCACCAGACGAAACTCATTTCCTTTTCTGAATTCTGTAGGAGAATAGATGGCCTGCCCTCAAAAAGGTTCCCCGCACCAAACTGCTCTCCAACAAATTTACATGTGCGTTTAGTATGACAAGTGAGAAATGACAAGTGAGATTCCTTTTCCCACCATTACTGAACTTTAAAGTCGAGGCTGTTTAATTACATAACACTTCACTGGTAAGAGGGCAATACAGTTGCACCTTGGATCCCAAATGCCCTGGAACTCGGAAGTGATTGTTCCAGTTTGCGAACGTTCTTTTGGAACCCAAACATCCGACGGGACTTCTGCGGCTTCTGATTGGCTGCAAAAAGCTCCTGCAGCCAACCAGAAGCCACGATTTGGTTTTCAAACATTTTGGAAGTCGAACGGACTTCCATAAGGGATTCCGTTTGACTTCCAAGGTATGACTGTACACTGAAAAGCTCTTGTTTTCTCCCTAGCTAGATTTCCTCCTTTGACTATGAGCTCCTTTAAGAGTGTGTGGGTCAGATGCTGCCCTTCCCCATGCACATTGGTTTGCCTGTCTGCAGGGAGATGGGACTGTACATGCGCAACACTGTCATAATCTAATGAATGGAATATTAAACTTGAATCATGGGATATCTGGGGTCAAATCCTTAGTCATGAGTGTAAGATGTGATCCTGGGCAGCTTACTCTTGTCATGGTTGCAGTTCCCTTTTTGCAGAGCTGCCAACTGCACCTCTTACCAGAAGATGCTACTGATAAATGTTTTTTCGTAATCTCAGTTCTTGTTGAAGTTCACCGGGAAGTCAATGCCAAGATCAGATTGACTGCATTTATTTATATTTTTAAGGGAAACCGCTGCTTCTGACTGCAGTATTCCAGCAGACTCTGCACATGTGGCAACCCTACTAGTTCGATACCCTTCTGAGCAAGCACTACAATTGGAAGTATGCCTGTGTGTGAAATACTAACATTGATCTCTCTCAGAGGCTTGATGTACAAGCAGAAAACAAAGCCTGGAAAGCCTTTTTAATGTGCTGCATTGCACACTGTGACAGAGCTTTTGTGAATCAGGTTCTTCACAGGCCATGGCGGAATCATGACTTTTGACTGAATAATGTTAGTTTCAGCCACATTGTGTGGGGAGGGTTATAGACCATGACAGCAAACAACAAGAAAGAATTAAAGCATTGCATACTATAAATATATTTAAATCAGTGTTACTCCAATCTAACTAGCTAAACCATCCTAGTGATTGTAGTCTGGTATAGATGCTAAGAATTTCTTGTTAGAGCACAAACACCCTGGGCACCTTTACAGAACTACAGCTCCCATGAGTCTAGGGAGAAGGGGGTGACTATCAAACCACTTCCGCTGTGAAATAAATGAATACATCAAAAAATGAAAAGCACTAAATACCAAATATCACATCATGAAAACCCAAACAATTCACAGAAGAAACCCAGTTTCAAAGAATGAATATGCTTTCATAGCAGTACCATATTTTTCGCCCTATAGGACGCACTTTTCCCCCTCCAAAAATGAAGGGGAAATGTGTGTGCGTCCTATGGGGCGAATGCAGGCTTTCACTGAAACCTGGAGAGAGGGGTCGGTGTGCACCGACCCCTCTCGCTCTCCAGGCTTCAGGAAGCTATCCGCAAGCCTTGCAAGCCCGGGGGGAGTTCCCGCAGGCTCACAAGGCTTGCGGGCAGCAGCCTGCAGCCCGAAGCACGGGGCGCCCTCCAGAGGATGCCCCATGCTTCGCGCAGGTGTCCCCAAGCCTTGCGAGCCCGGTGGGAGTTGCCGGCGGGCTCGGAAGGCTTGCGGATAGCAGCCTGTTCTCGGGCTTCCCCCACCTCAGCCCCGCGGCTGGGCGGGGAAATAATTTTTTTTTATTCATTTCGCCCCCCAAAAATGAGGTGCGTCCTATGGGCCAGTGCGCCCTATAGGGCGGAAAATATGGTATATGGTCTGCAAGAATTAATACTGTGTCAAGATAATTTGGGTACATATTTGGTTGATTTGTAGGTACCTGAAAGTCCCAATTCAGTTAATTGCTTCCTTCAGGCACCACCAGCTATAGAAGCAGGAAGTATTAGTTCAATATACCAGTATGGGTTCCACCTTGAATTCCAGGTTTCCAGTTGACAAATCAGCTCAGGAACAGCAATTTCCAGATTCAGCATACTCAAATTACCCTACTACATTTACTCTGTTCCTTCAGCTCCACCTCAACTAGGAGTTACGGTAAGAAGACAAATGGTTTCTTTCCAAACAGCACTGCTGTGGCACATGATGACCATCTACTAACATGAATTTGGACTGCCGACACCTCAATAGAACAGGAAAGACTTTCTAGTGGAAAGTGGAATGAAGGGGAGGATGCACAGCATAGCATAGATTCCAAAGGTCCATTGCACATCAGAGAAGATTAAAAACAGCAACAGTCTAAAGAAAGCAGGTAGAGCCCAGATAGTCTCAGGAGAAGAATAGAAACCTGGGGCTAACAAACAGTGCGTTTAATGTGGGACATTGCAAAAATATACGTACAGGCCACAAACATGGGCTCATGTAGCTTAGAGGGCTTCTGTAGAAAGGATCCATGTAGTTTACTGTCTGCCTTCTCTTTTTCTAACAAAAAATGGCATTTAAAAAAAAACCAAAGCAAGCAAAAATAAAGATTGCTCCCTGCCTCCCTGTCTGCTTGCCTCACCAGTTATTTCACTCTCTGTATCTACTGCCCATCTCCTATAGCTCTTCTTTGTTGACACCCTAGATTTCAAATTGTTTCCATAGTACCGCAGGACTTCAGCATTTCCAGAGAAGAAACAAAAACATTAGAATTCCTGGGCTGTTGCTATAAAAAGCAAGCACCAGTTTTAAGAGCAGGAAGAAGGTTTAAGCGATCACTACGAGTAGCAATTTCTCAGAAGGAAGGAAATTTCTGTACTCCCTTAAGTCAGATATCCAGATTAAAGAAGCAGCACTGGGGCACAACAAAACTGGTACAAAAAGTCCTCGTTACTCTTTTCTTTGCTGTATAATTGGTTGTTCTATGGGCAAAGAAGTAGGTCCCTGCTGTGCTGCTGTACCCCTTTGCTATTTCATTTGTCAGTTGTAAGTATCCATAAGGCAATTACTGCCTTCATCCTAAAAGCATAGCAGCTTAAGTAAGTACAACTACCCATCACATCCCATTTTACAGGTGGAGTAAGTATATCAGAAAGGGCAGGTGCAAACACAGCATGAAGAGTTTTCTCAGTCTCTAATAACTTCTATCCCCTTGTTCTACATACTCACAGTTGCTAACATAGAGACTTAAATTTCCAATTTATCCAAACCCATATGTTAAATAGGATTGCCAAGGCTATTTGTTTGCTTCCTGGTGGGGATCTGGGGCCTTTTAACAGCTGCAATTCAGGAGGTAAAGCCTTTCTTTACATGCAGATAGAGAGGGCTTCACTTGCTGGATTTCTGCCTGTCATGCAATTGTTAAAGGCAAAGCAGAGAAAAGACCCATCATGGTGGAAATACACTTTTGCTGCTTTCACCACCCTGACTGTGACCACACAAGATGGCGGAAAGGAAGAGGTAATCTTGAAAATGCAAGGTATTCACATAAGACAGTTGCCTTAAGGTGGTTTCCAGTTATCCTAGCATAAACCGCTGTTCTGTGAATGGGGGAAGAGCCAGGCTGTAGGTCCAGCAAATCAACAGATTATATGTAAGGTGGGATAGGACAGGGAGCATCCTATGCAAACCAACTTTAGCAGAAAGTACAGCATAAAGTGACTTAATCTTCCAATCCAGAGGCTCTGAGGTTACCCCAGCTCACTAAACGGCAGGAGGAAGAGCCTTCTTGAATCAGCAGTAGCTTTGCTAATTTTAAAGGGGAAGGGGTATTACCATAAGGAAAGCAAACAGGGTTTAGGAGCTCAGTCTTTCCGCGACTCAGGAAGTGATTTCTGTGTGGAAGTTCGTACCTTCTGCAGGCCAAGTATTAAGCAAGAAAGGGGTCTTGCGCAGAAACCAGCCATGCACTGGGGACAGGATGAGCCGAATTAATTATCTGAGACCAGCGTTCTGAACTACGGTTCTGAACTACGGCAATTCAGGCCCAATAAGGGTATCAAGAGGGAAAATTTCGGACTCATCTGGAGCTAAGACACTGGCTGGTGGGCACATGTTTTCCATGCTGGGTTTGGAGAACACCCTTGACTTGATTATTTGAAAAGGGTTGCACATCTTAGGAGTTTCAGAGCTCCTTGAAGGTGATTGAAGGCAACAAGAGCATATTTCTCTGTTGTTCAATGTGCACTGGTTGCCAATTTCATTTCTGTAAACAATTCAAAATGCTACTTGTGGGCATTAGGACCAGGTTATTTGGCACATTGTGGTTGCCACTGGAGGCCTTGCTCTATGGTCTATTGCCTTTAGGGGCTCATCCAGATAAGAAGACAGGGCCTTTTCAGCTGAGGCACCCCATGATGAAACTCATTCACTCCTCTCCCAAGATCTTGTTGGCCTTTGGGCGAGGTTTTTTTTTAATTAAAAAAACTTGTTTAGTCTTTAGTTTGGACTACTTCCATACTCTCATTGGGGGCCCAATCTAGCTAGAGGAAAGATTAATGATTTTTTAATCTAAGTACATGTATTTCTAATCAAAGAATAAAGCTATATGCTGTCTTTCCTGCCTATGCAATGGTAACCTCTGTGTTTTAGTATGGAGTAAGGAACACAGAAAGAACCCTAGGAAAGATTTTCTCAGTGAGCGTAGAACCCATACACCTGTTCTTGTGTAACTGACCAGGCTCAAAACTTCCCTTGTTGCTTCCAGATGACCTGTTTATTGATAAGGCATCCTGATCGGTTTGAAGAAGACAACATTGGCTACCTAATGAGCAATCTTTCCAACCTGTTTCCAGGGAGGTTAGGTCAAAGCAAAAAGTTACCCAACTTTCCCACCCTTTTCCTTTCTGGCCTTTTGCGGAAGTAGGTTTTGTTGTGCAAGATCTTCCAACCCACTATCAATGTGCAACCTCAATTTGCCAGTAACTGAATCCCCCCCCCCCCCAAAAAAAAATGCCTTTCTGGAAGCCCCAACCTGACTAAAACTCAACGCCATTAAAAAAAAAAAAAGACAGACACCCTTATTCTTTACAGCAGCAACTGTCTGAATTCACACAGGAAGCCCGTAGAGGAAGAAGCAAGTCAAGCGACTCTCTCCTTTCTTTAAGGAGTCCCTGAGCCGCTGGGCCCCGCGCTCCTTAAAATATGCAGCGACCCAAATCTAAAAATAATGAAATGAGCATCCAGGCCTCCAGAGTTCATGTGAATGACGGGCGAGCTCTGGCACAGGAAGTGGGGTGGAATTTTCCACGGAGAAATGCACCAAGGCGACAAACGTCCCTCAGCCTCGCCTGCCCGAACTCGGCCACCCCCGGGCAGGTTTCCCGAGGGGGCAGAATCCGATGGGGCGCTTCCCGCCACGTTTCCCAAGCAGACCCCTTCCTCCGCCCCCGGGATACGGCCTGCGCGCCCTGCTGCATTGCAGAGCAAGGCGCGCTTCTTCCCCTTTGGGCGCGGGAGCCGAGCTCCGCTCTCCCGGCCGCCTTTTCCCGGTTGTGGATTAAGTCTCCCGGAGGAGGCTGGGAGCGCGGGCAAAGCAAGCGGGTGGGTGTCCCTCCGCCCGCCCCCCTGCGAGAAGGCGGACTCACGTACCGGCGGCGGCGAGGGGCGTCTCTGTCCGGAGCTCTGCGCTCAGCTTCGAGCTTGGGCAGTTTAAAAAAGCAGGAAGGAAGTCGGTGAAAAAATAAGAATTCTTTTTTTTAAAAAAAAAAAAACCCGACTCTTAGAGGAAGCCCCGGGCTGCGGTGTCGCTGCTTTTCCTGCCGTGCACGAAGCCTGCCTCTCTCTCTCTCTCTTTAGGGCGAAAAAAGCATCCTCGCCCACAGAGGCGATGCGTGTGAATTCCTGAAGTGCCCCTGCAGACAGAATGGATTCATTCAGGCATTGCTGGGCTGCGATGCGGGGCGCATACCTGGGTTTCTGTAGGAAACATGCAGCTCTGTTGGACGAGGCTTTCTGAAAGTGATCTTCCTTGACTGGGATGTTACTTGATTTTTAGTGCTCAGGCGCGGACGGTTTTTAGGGAAAGGGTCCACAAAAATATAGGTTTTCCTTTTTGCACTTAAAAATATAGGTTTTCCTTTTTGCACTTAAAAAATAAGTATGCATGCAAGAAAAAATAAGTATGCATGCAAGAATCCCAAAAGCTGCACACTGAAGCCAGGTGTGAAAGACATACCTTGCCTATTTACCCAAAGACGGTACAATTGGAATGGATAGCCTCTGAGCACATTTTGCCCCATATAACTTGCTTCCAGTAGCGGAATACAGGATGTAACACTGGCCAACAATTTGAGTGGTTTTGAAAGAGGATTGGACAAATTCGTGGCGGCTGCGTATACTTAAAGCACATTAAAAGCATTTACCCTTTACAGCGCTACAATTCCCAGCACCCTTAACAAACTACAGTTCCCAAGAGGTGGAGGGGATATGCTTTAAATGTAAGGGGTGCATGCAACTAAAGGCTACCAATGGCTACTTGATATGTTTTGTGTTCTTCCTTTGCTGTCAGTCAGTGTGCCTCTGAATAGCAGAGTGGGGACAGTGTTGTTCTGCTCAGGTCCTGCTTTCAGGCTTCCCATAGGCATCTGGTTGGCAACTATGAGACCAGAATGCTAAACGTGATGGGCCTGCAATCCAGCCAGAATCCTCTTTTGCTTTTTCACATAGTTCCATACCTGATGATGATTACAACAGCCTAATACACAGTGCTTTTTCTGGGGGTACACATACCCCTAAACATTTTGCGAATCTTTGTACTTTTGTCCATTTACTGTATTTATTTCTCCCAAGCTGAACTATAAAATGGTGATTTTCTGGAGTCAAAAAAGCACTGCTAATACAGATGGGAACGGTAATATTGTAGTTTCTGTTGTTGAACAATTGGGAACCAAACACCCTTGCTGATCTACTGCAAAGTAAATCTGCAAGTTGAACCTGATCTACTTCTGCCTACCCCTGAGCTAGATGATTTTTACTACTTCCTGTTTCGTATTTCATCAGAGTACCACTTAGCTCCTGGTTCCTGCACAGAAGCACTGCATGCACACAATTTTTTCGGTATGAAGAAATGTTGATTTCAGTATCACAGGAGAAGAGGGAAAGAATTAATGAAAGAAACCCCTGAGAAATGCATCCTAACTATGGGCATGACCCAGCCACATATTAAGTTTCACTTGGACATATGTGAGCATGTGCTTAACTCTGCCAGTGAGATCAGTGGACCTTATAAATGCTTAATTTTGGCTGATCAAATCCTGAAAAAGCATTCAGACAATGGAAGAAGCTGCCTAGGCTAGGGGATGATGAAGCCGGCATCTGTGGGGGTTGGTGTGCAGTCTGATCCTATTTATTTCAGTAGGTCTTACTCACAAGTAAACATGCAGGGGATTACATCCAGCTTGTTTTATTTCTATTTGTTCTCTCACCACTACAACATCTAGTCATTGGTCATTAAGGCTCCATAAGGAAAACATTCTTAAACTATTAATACTTCCTTTACACAAATCCACTGACAGGCTTTATGCCTTAATTCAAAGTGCATTACAGATAACTGAGCAGCTCTAAAATACATTGAATATTGTTAATTTCTGTAGCTGTCATCAGCTGAGCTGAAATATTACACTGTACCATAAGAACTGCTCTGCGTAAAGAGAGAGAAAATGAGATGAAAATCAGTAGCCAGAAAATGAACATGAGCTGGAAGAAATGGGTGCATGTTGGCTGGTTGCCAGAAGATAAACATATCACATGTGTGCATAGTGCATTACAAACAAAATGTATGATAGGTCTCTGCCCCAAAGGGCTTGCAATCTAAAACAGACACAGAAAACAACAGTGAAAGGGGTGGCAATGGAGGCATGGGCGTGCAAAGAAAGAAATATGTGGTACTGTGTGCTTAATAGGATTTATCCGACATTATGTTTGCATGTCATCCCATCCCAAAAGAATAAGGTGATTTAAGTGAAAAACCTCTATACGTACACGGGAAAGAACCCTTTCTGTTTGTGACAGAAAATTTCTTCAGGCACGCAAGTACCACCCTTCAAAGTCCTGCAATATTTTACAGGTAAGACATTTCTTTTCTTGATTCCAAATAAAAAATGTCATAGTTGGAAACCATTTTTTAAAGGATGACTTTTAATGGGTATTTGAGAAGATTCAAAGAGCTACTTAGTAAAAAATAAGGATTTGCTCATTCCCAATGGAATTGGTTTATTTTTTCCTTTCAACAACTCTCCTTCTCTCTTGGCCATATTCCATGGTGTTTTGAAATTCTTGTAAGTTTCAAAATGTTTGCCATGCAGCACTGCAGGTGGGGAGCAGCTATTAATGAAATTGTACTTGTGTCCTGCATCTGGTTGGCCACTGTGAACAGAATGCTAGATTAAATGGACATTGAACTGATCCAGTTGGGCTCTTACTAGGTTCCTATGTTTTTTTAAAAAAAAACATGTCTAACAGTTCCTTGGATTACAGAACTAGTTGTGCAGTTATTTGGATTGCATTCACTATATAGAAAACCAAAACACCAGTCACGGGATTCAGAATATTCACACTTCCCTAATGTTTGAAAGTTAAAGAGTTACTCTTGGCTACATTTGAAACCATTTAAGTTTTCATGTGCTATATTTAGAAAT
Source organism: Podarcis gaigeae (assembly GCF_964106915.1). Lineage (NCBI taxonomy): Eukaryota > Metazoa > Chordata > Lepidosauria > Squamata > Lacertidae > Podarcis > Podarcis gaigeae. The sequence continues at coordinate 33,419,406 of NC_139686.1, forward strand.
CTTGCTTTGATTTTAATTGCAATTTGTTACTGTATAACAAATAAACTCTCGGTCATTAAGGCTCAAATTGTTTCCAGGGAGGAACTTGGTGGAATGCAGTAACAACACTTCCTCTATAACCTTCTTCCTGTTTGCCAACTGTAAGAGTAAGAATGACTATTAGGCAATTTCTTCTATGCAGTGGCGTAGCGTGGGGGGTGCAGGGGGGGCCGGCCGCACCGGGCGTAACATCTGGGGGTTAGGGAAATCCATGGGTTAGGGGGCGCAAATCCATGGGTTAGGGGGCGCAAATTACTTGCCTTGCCCCGGGTGCTGATAACCCACGCTACGCCACTGCTTCTATGAGCTAGCTTCTAGAACATGGGTAGGCAAACTAAGGCCCGGGGGCCAGATCCAGCCCAATCGCCTTCTAAATCCGGCCCACGGACGGTCCAGGAATCAGCATGTTTTTACATGAGTAGAATGTGTCCTTTTATTTAAAATGCATCACTGGGTTATTAGTGGGGCATAGGAATCTGTTCATATCCCCCCCAAAAAATATAGTCCGGCCCCCCCACAAGGTCTGAGGGACAGTGGACCGGCCCCCTGCTGAAAAAGTTTGTTGACCCCTGTGCTAGAAACTGCAGATTCAGTTCTCTAATCCATACATTTCAGAACTTGCTGTTATATTCTGAGATTTAGCAAATGCTGTAACAGCCATGTTGTTGTTTTTTGTAAACCGAGAGGATCACCTTTCCTCAAGATGTATCCAAGTTGTAAGAGAAAATCCACTGAAATCAATAGACTTGACTAATTTAAGCCCATTGATTTCAATGGGTCTACTCCAAGTATGACTTAGCCTGCAGTCCTTGCCAGATCTACTCAGAAGTCAGTTCCATTGAATTCAGTGTGACTTACTCCCAAGTAGGTGGGGTAAAGATTGCAGTCTTAGTTGGAATCAATCCAGCAAGCCTTGTTTACCTAGCAGTTTAGCTGTTATTGTATAAGAATTAATGGAAGGCAACTTGAACCTTGCTCCCCTGCAGATTCCTAAAGTGAAGCTGGTGTTACAAAGTATGAACGGTAGACACACCCTTCCATAATTGTGTAAAACACCGTAAGGATCCGATGTCCCTGCATTACGTGGTTTTTTTTATGGGAGCAGGAACAATTGCCATCTAAAATATGGAGCCTCTCCTTTTCAATTACCCACAGATTCCAACTATAGTTGTGTTTAAATTACTGCATGATGAAAGGAGAGGCCACATTCCAAATGTGAGGAACAAGATGTACAGCCTGTCAATATGGTCAGAATGTCTACATTCTCCGTAATGTGGCAGGTTACAGGTATATCGGCTGGATAGGGTATGTGGCTGATGTGTGCATAAAGAGAATATGTGTGCCAAATTATAGGACAGGGTGCTGGTATGGTGCAGTCAGTAGCATGCTTGACTGAAACAGAGAGTTATGAGTTTAAATTCCCTCTACTAGTCATGAAGCTCATTGGATGGCCTTATGTCAGTAATAGGATACAGGAAGTTTCCAAATACCATTTGCCCATATAGCTCAGTGTTCTTCAACCATGGGTCTCCAGATGTTGGACTGCAACTCCCCTCATCCCCCAACCATCATAGCCAATGGGATAGTGGGAGTCAGACAGCATCTGGGGACCCAAGGCTGAAGGATGCTGATATAGTTCCATATTTTCTACACTGACTGGCAGCGGCTCTGCAGGATTTTTGAAAGGAATCTTGTCCAGCTCTACCCCAAGATCTGTTGCCTGCAAAGCAGGAGATCTGTTGTTGAGCTATGGCCTTTAATCCTAAACCAAAACAATCTCACAGATTTGTTGTGAGGTTAAGAGAGTGGTGGGGATCAGGAGAGAACCACTCTTACCATTATTTTAAAAATGTATATCCCACTGCATCTTGTGAAGATGCAACCCATGGTGGCTAACAATGTACATGAATGGTGCCTGGAGCTAATTGGAGTAATAGTGGGAAAAGAAAGTAATAAACCAGAATAAGCCCCGGAGGGTAGGACTTGAACCAATGGATTCAAGTTACAAAAAAGGAGATTCTGACTAAACATCAGAAAGACCTTTTCGACAGTAAGAGCTGCTTGAGAGTGGGAAGTTGTGGACTCTCCTTCCTTGGAGGTTTCTAAGCAGAGGTTGGATGGCCATCTGTCATGGATGCTTTAGCTGAGATTCCTGCATTTCAGTGAGTTAGATTAGATGGCCCTCATGGTTCCTTCCAGTGCTAAAGTTACATGATTAAATTGCATTATAGGCCCACTGTATCAGGTGTCTGGCAAAGTGGGGACAGCCATCCACAATACTACAAAGGAAAAGGTATGTATTATGGGTATTGAGTGTTGCTGCTGATTGCAGCTAGTACCTGAATGACATGTAAAGCTCTCAGGAGGCTTTGCACAGGTAGGAAGCGGGGCTTGTCTTGTTAACATACATGACAGTCCATCACTCCTCCACCATTTAGAAGATGGGGAGGTTTAATGCCTTATTAATCCGCTTACAGGCCAGCTAATCGCCTAGCTCCTGTCCCTAGCTTAAAGGTGAGAAAAGTAAGACACGTGGGCAAATGCTGCTCCTGCTCCTTGCTGACTGATTGTGGCGCTGAGGCAATGATGCTTCAAGAAAAATATGTGTTCAGGTTGGGGAGTGGAAAGGACTATGATGGAGGGAGACAAGGAGACTCATTCTCTCCTTTAATCCTTCTGTCCGCAATGTTCCCCTCTCTTCCTACTGCTCTATGAAAACCCTGTCAGTTCTCCATATTAGACCAAAGATTTGAAAAGAGATGTTTAAAAATGATGTATCATGAAATCTTTTAGATTTATAATTGCAGTAAGGAATACATATTTTCTTCAATGTTTGTGGGAAATAATACAACACATATTGGTGCTGGTGTCTTTTAAAAAAGCAGCTAGGACCCAGATGAGGAATTCCAACTCCCATCAGCCTGTAAAGTTTGGAAAGCTCTCTTTGTTTCATGATTCTGAAAGAGCCACTGCAGCAAGCAGGATATTTAATTAAAGGAGATGTTAGTGCGCCTCACTAATCCCCTTGGTTCCCTAAGGAAAGTATTGCTTCTAGAAAGGCTGAAATTTCATGTTTAGAAATACATATTCTATTATTATTATTATTATTATTATTATTATTATTATTAGTATTAGTATTAGTATTAGTATTAGTATTAGTATTAGTATTAGTATTAGTATTATTATATTCTGTGTGCTATATCCAGGTTTTAGAATCACAACTGGATGTGAAAAGTGCATAAGTAAATTATACAGAAGTGCAGAACCTCTTTGTAGATAATAGGTGTTAAGAGGCCTTGTGTCCATATACACATTTATATATTTTATGTAAAGTTAAATATTACAGATTTCGAAATTCAGTTCAACTTCTTGACTTTAATTTTTGGACTTAAAAATGTATTCATTTTATTTATTTAAAAGATTCATTAACAACCCTTCATAAAAAGATTCCAGGATGGTATACAAAAAATGTAAATAAACACGAAAGTGCACAATGCATATAAATACTATTTGAAACCGCTAAATTAACATTACAAAATATGAAACAAAAACAAGTTAAAATTTGAATGACTAAAGAGCATTGTAGAACAATCTGAAATCACTTAAAATACCCAGACAAATAGCAAAGTCTTCAATGGGTGCATAGCTAGGATCTGAGTATAATGCTAGTTATATGTACCTGGAACTAAATCCCCATTGACATAAATAGTGATTACTTCTGAGTAAACAAAAAAAGCCTCATTCTTCAGCAACTGAAGTACTATAGTGCCAAAGTACTAAAACCATTTGAAATATGGTGCATGTTTCCCTGATAAATTTGCCTCTAGAGCCAGTGGACTAACATGCAGTACAGGTGTTTCAAATGTAATTCCATAGTTGTAACTAGTCAGCTGATCAGCTGAAAAGATCCTCCAAAAGAAGCAAGGTGTGAGACTGCTCCAGCTGCAATCTTCTGCACATTGAACATAGAGAATCATAGAACTGGAAAGGACACCAAGGGTCATCTAGTCCAACCCTCAACGATGCAGGAATAAGGAATACCTAAATAGCATAGCAGGAATTCTGAGTAAACATGCACAGGATTTTGCTGCATGAGAGTAAAAGCAAGCTAAGATTAGGGCTCTGTTGTGCTGCAGAAAATCTGCCTGAATGTCCTCTGGAAGGTCAGGATGACACACAATACATACTTTTTAGTAATTACTCTTTCCAGGGAAATGGCAAAATTCCTGTAAGTGAGCACAGAGTAAAGAACAAGTGCACTTTGAAACTGAACATCCGGTCCCAGTCCTGCAGCTAATTATATACACAGCAAAACACTTGCAGTCTTATAATCTCATAAATCTCTTTGAACACTGTGTTAATAACTAGTTGCCTGCCCAGGGCCTTATTGATTTTTCAGCTCCTTTTATTAGATTGCAAATCTCTGGGCAAGGGCATGCTATATAATTTTACCCTTCCTGCACGAGTTGCAGCAAAGCCAGTTATACACCTCGGCACTAAATTGTCCAGGGTCGTCGAAACAAAAGCAGATTGTGGAGACCTCTCCAGGTTGAGTGAACAGATGGCAAAATGTAGGAGCATCGGGCTTCTATTACATGGCCGAGATGTAGGCACCTGCACAATGGTAAGAGCAGTCGCATCCCATGTTCCACCTCCTTTTTCCTTTACCCTGTTCACCCCCAGGTGGATGCCTGAAATGGAATATGACCCTGGAGGTGAAAAGTGTTCATCACTCCTGCTTTGCTCCAGCATAATTCAAAAAGTTCAAAACTTGTTACAGTGGTACCTCAGGTTACATACGCTTCAGGTTACATACGCTTCAGGTTACAGACTCCGCTAACCCAGAAATAGTACCTCTGGTTAAGAACTTTGCTTCAGGATGAGAACAGAAATCGTGCTCCGGCGGCGCATCAGCAGCAGGAGGCCCCATTAGCTAAAGTGGTGCTTCAGGTTAAGAACAGTTTCAGGTTAAGAACGGACCTCTGGAACGAATTAAGTACTTAACCCGAGGTACCACTGTATTAACTACAGTTGGCGGCCATTTTGCACAGGGATTCCATTCTGCCCCTGCGAATGTCGGCGGAGCAGACATAACCCCGCCCTGCCCGTTTACACCCCTGTTCTGAGCCCTTCCAGGTCCAAAATGACCTGTGCATCGGTGGTTGCACATCAGTTGGACACACGGAAAATGATTGCCTCCTCTAGTGTGTCACCAACTCAGGTGCTTTTTGCTGCTGTGGGGGGTGAGTTTCTGGAGTGCGAAAGGGATAAAGGACACTGCTCCAAACATGGGTATTTTATACTTATATACAAGGGAATCAAATTTTGCTGGTATCACACTGGAAAACGTAAGACTGGGAGATATGTAAATGTTGCCATATGGGTTTTCTTAGAGGTAGGAAAGTATATATTTTGTAGTTAAGGTTACTAAAAAAATTCTAGTGGGACACGCCAGGCAAAGTACACAAGTATACAGCTACACATAAGCCATGGACTCTGTGTTGGATCCCTCTGGTTTCCATATGGAAAACAAGCTTAAGTTATTATTTTGGAAGACTGAATTAAAGTGAAAGCAAGGTTTAAATGGAGTACTCATTTTGAAAGGGTATGGTGTTTCTCAGCAGAACTGAGGTGAAAGCTGTCTGTTTTCAACAATAAAATTGGCAAGGCAGTCTTAACTGCATGCTCTGAGTCAGAACCAAACAAGCTGAGATGTAGGAGAAGATCCATAATCCAATTTCTCAGCAGTGTATCTGAAGTTTAAAAGCAGCTGCAGCACGTGTTCCCACATTTAGGGGAGAGATAATAAGAGTTCATGAATCATCAGTAATGCTGAGAAAGAGTAGTTGGAAAGATATTTTTTTTCCTTCCTCTCTCACAATATTGGTACCTTTGGTCACAGCCACCCAGCAAAAGTTATCTGCGATAGGGTCAGGAAAGAAAAGGGAATTGTCCCCCATCCCCTTTAGAATTCACTATCTGAAGAGGTAATGACGGCCAAAGTTTAAACGGATCTCAAACCTGATTAAGCAAATCAATGGACAACCATTCTGTCAACGGCCGTTCACCATGACAGCTAAATGGAATCTTTATGTAATTATCAGGTGCTGGAAGTAAACAATACGAGACATTTGTAATCTTCATATCCTGCTTAAGAGCTTCCAAATGTGTGTGGCTTGTTGATTTTGGAACAGAATGGTGGACTGGAGCAGGGTTGGGAAACTGTGGTCCTCCCATATGTCGTTGAGCTGCAACTCCCATCATCCCTGAGCATTGCCCATCCTGGATGGAACTGATGGGAATTTTTAATGGGAGTTGATGGAAGCACCACACTGGTGAACGCTGTGTTACAGTAGTTTTAGTTACCATTCTTCTCCTTCATTTCTGGTGTTGTTTATTATTATAGATAACGAAGCGTTTTAATTAAAGATCGGAAGAAGCAAAAATGCTATAACAGATGGCTACTGTCAACACCAGCAATTAGCAGAGGGAACATCTAGTTCTTCCAGCCTTCCCATGACATATAGTCCAGCTTACCCCATGATGTGATGTCACAATGTACCAAGTTTCCCCATCCCCTCCCATCAGTCATCAGTTATTCAGAGCAGGGATGGGGGAACCAATCATGTCACAATACAAGGCAACAGGGCCGACTCAAGACATTTTGGCACCTGAAGTGAACCACAAGATGTTGCCCCCGCCACCAGGGAAGAAGGATTGAGTGAAGAGCTACATCAGGAGCAAAGGGGCAATCAAATCAACTTTCCCGAAAGGTTGGAATGGGAATCAAAGGCCATTGTGAGAGGGAAAGGGAGCCACTCTGAATCATGCTGGGTGCAGAGCCTAGGTAAATGGTAAAGGTAAATGACCCCTGGATGGTTAAGTCCCGTCAAATACGACTATGGGGTTGCGGCACTCATCTCTCTTTCAGGCCAAGGGAAAGTTTGTCTACAGACAACTTTCCAGGTCATGTGGCCAGCATGACTAAACCATTTCTGGCTCAACGAAACACTGTGACTGAAGCCAGAGCTCACGGAAATGCCATTTACCTTCCCACCTATTTATCTACTTGCACTGGTGTGCTTTCAAACTGCTAGGTTGGCAGGAGCTGGGACAGAGCAATGGGAGCTTGCTCCATCATGGGGATTCGAACCGTCAACCTTCTGATTAGCAAGCCCAAGAGGGTTATATGCAACTGCAAAAGTTGCGAGGTGTGGGCATACCGCATCATTTCCAATTGGTTCATGTCCTGTAGCTTCTTGCTGAAATCTTGTAACTTTTTATGCCGCAAATGCTCCTGGGTTCATGTTGTCCAACTTTTGTTACGCTATAGTGCAAGTGTGCCCCCCACCTGACACCAATAATTCAGTTACCGTATTTTTCGCCCCATAGGACGCACCGCCCTATAGAACGCACCTAGGTTTTTTGGGGGGGAAATAAAGAAAAATAATTTATTTCCCCCCCAGGCATGGGGCTGGCGCGGGGGAAGCCCGAGCTTCCCCTGACCCCAGCACCCAGAACAGCCTGCTATCCGCAAGCCTAGGGAGCCGCACCAGTCTCCCCAGGCTTGCGGACAGCTGTGCGAAGCCCGGGCGCGCCTGAGGCTTTGGAATGCAGGCAGCTCTGCACAACCCTCCGGAGCCCGGCGTGGCTTGGCACCGGGCTCCCGAGGGCCGCGCAGAGCTTGCGAAAGCCTGGAGAGCGAGAGCCTCTCACTCTCCAGGCTTCAGCAAAAGCCTGTATTCACCCCATAGGACGCACCCACATTTCCCTTCATTTTTGGAGGGGAAAAAGTGTGTCCTATAGGGCGAAAAATACGGTACATTGGGGAAGCATTGCAGAACAACTAATAAAGCAGAATAGTGTGTGGGCTATCCAGTATAAATTTACCAATAATGCACAATTATTGTATCAATTACCGTATATGTTGTAGAATACACTCGCCAAAACACAACACCCACCGGGGTGCCAACTTGAATAAAATATTGGGGGGGCAGGTAAGCCCCGCTTTGCATAATCGATCAAAAGACGTCATGGGTGGGGAGAAAAACAAATGAAAACCCATCTCTTTACTCTGCCCTTTGGCAGTTAAGACAGGATGTTTTGTGGGACTTGCCTCTATTGCTCAATTTGTTCTGTTCCGGCTGGAGCAGTTTAAACTTGTTTTTAAAACTGTGACTGTTCTGTCTATCTTTATATTTGTGTGTTCTGTTGTTGTAGCCAGCCTTGCAGTGAAAAGGTGGGTAAGGAATCTCATAAAGAAATAAGGAAATGGTAAAAGAGGCCATAAGCCGTGAGGCATGTTAAAAAGAGAGGAGAGAGCAAGTACCGCATAAAAAGGGGACAGTGGCAAGAAGCAACCCTTTGCATGGCTGCCGAGACAGATGGATACTCAGAGGTGAGCAGACATGTGGGTGGAGTGGCGGCGGCAGATGCAACAAGCCTGCTGCTGAATCTGTGCATGGTTCCTCCAGCTGGCTGCAGCCAACGCTTATCATGTCATGTGCAACATGAATAATCTCAAGGTCCCAGGCACTGTGCGGAGGAGATTTCATCCCTGAGGGATGTGGGTGTGTATATGCATTGGCATTCACACACAAAAGGAAGGCGCATGGCCTCACAAACTACAGTCTCTTTTCTCTAGAATTGTCTTTAAAAAAAATAAATGTGTCCTGCTCATGTGCCTTTAATAGCAACCTAACACAAGGGTGGGGGCAGACTGCTGTTTTATCACGGGTGTATTCTGCAACCTGTTAATGACTGTCTACACTTCCACTTGTCTTATGCCTAGAAAGCTTTCTATGCACAGGTTTAAGTGATTTTCTGTTTGCCCCCCCTCCTTTCCGCACTCTTTAGCGCTGAATTGGAGGAAGCATCAATCCGCAGAAAACCCTATTGATGTTTGCTGCTATTCGGCAGCAAAGATTTTCATGGGGGGAAGTGGTGGGACAAGCAGAAGTCTGGATGAGCCCACAATTACCGTATAGTGCATTAGTGGTGGGTTTCTTCTGCATCATTAGTTGTTCTGTGGTGATTCCACAACACTACCACGTTAATGCTGTCTAGTGGGGCTACAGCGCAACAAAAGGAGGATACAAGAAACCCAGAACGTTTGTGTTATAAAAAGTTGCAGGACTTCAGCAGGAAGTTACAGGATATGCACTGACTGGGAATGAAGCAGTGTGACTGCCCCCAAACGTTTTCAGGTGCAAGCAGTATTGAAAGTGGGATTGTATGTGACCACCCCAATAGCATCATGAGCAGAAATAATCATGAATGTGCAATAAAAAGGACATGGGGGGGGACACACACAGAAATGTAGCTGTTGGAGCCCCTTCAGACATCCTTATCGTTGTGCACTCATCATGATTTGTACTCGTGATGCTGTCAAGGCAATCCTACTTCATACACCTCTGTGGGGAATTCCACAAATCAAGGCCTGCCACTACAGACTGGGGCCATTGGGCCATAGAACACCCTGCTGGCATTCTGGTGGGATCACCCCATTTGATCTACGTCAAGAGGAGATCCCTGCACCCAGGATCAACCCTGAAGGAATAATCAATCAGCAAGCAGGCAGGTTGATTTAGGATGTATACCCAATGCCTATGCCAAAATCTACTACATCTGTAATCAATGAAGTTGTGGCCAATTTTAATCCCAGATTATTGTTTTGTCATCATTTTTGCTTTTGCAGAACCTCCACCCGGGTTACCGGACCAGTGTGCTTGGACATAGAAAAGCCCTCTCCTAAAATGTCATAATCTGCACTTCTGAGGATGGTGAAGCACCTCTTGTGACCTTAACACCTGAGAGCATCTGTAGTGATGGAAGTGTTCTTTCAGATATTCAGGACCTAAGTTGTGTAAGGCTTTAAAGACCAATACGAGCACCTTGAACTGGGCCCAGAAACAAACTGGAAACTAATTATTGTAGTTACTGCTGCCAAGTACACAGGCACACTCCTCAGACCTGGAGCCACATGTTATTATGTAACTGGAAGATATTAGACAGAAAACGTACTGTACAGTGAATACTTATCAAACAGGAGAAGTGTGGGTCTCTCTAAAGGATCTTAACAATCTGGTGTTGAATTGAAAAGTACCCCTTTTGTTGTTTTGTTCCTAATCATTTGGCCCAGGGCTTCCCCTACTCTGGCACTGTTGAAAAAGCTTTAATTTCATACAATAGCTTCTGCATCTATGTGAGAGCCTCCCCCTATGTATCTGACTCCCCCTTTTCTTTTCTTTTCTTTTCTTTTCTTTTCTTTTCTTTTTTCAGATAAAGTGAGAATTTCAGGGCAGGTGAGAAATGTCCAGTCGGTGCCAGACAATCTCATCCCCTTCCTCTGAAGAATGTCTTCACATGCTTGTAGTATTTTAATACAGCTCCCCCAAAATGCACTCTAAAGTAAATCTGGGATCAGCACTCTCAGAAACATGTCCACTCCTCCTCCTCGGAGGCATGACACATTGTCATTGGTGCCATTTGACAGTGAAGTCACCTGGTGGATTAGGACACCCTGGAGTATTTCTGGAGGGTGCTTTGCCTTTCAGAGAGATTTTTCTCATCAAGCGGGTGGGAAATAACTTCATGGTTTCCAAGAGGAGCTCACAACACTGTAAGTTTTCATTTTTTAAAAAAAAATGCATCTTATAGACAGGAAAGCAGGGAAGAGAGAAAGGAGTTCTTGTGGACTGTGCTTTGAAATTAGAAAAAAAGCATGGATTGAAACCCAGGAGGACTTGTTTAAACTTCCCTTTTCTTTGATCTTTTTTTAATCTGAAGGACTCTTAACACCAGCAGTAAAGGTTATATAATTTGCCTTATGATTATGTGACTTTTTCAAGATGAATGCAATAAATCTTTCATTGGACTCAGTGTAAATAGGTAGTCAGTTGGACATCCAGGCAAGTTTTATTTTGCTAGTCACTTTTACCATAGTATTTTTCTTGGTAGCGTTTTGGCTTACCCGTTGGCAGTTGCAAACTTCATGGGACTCTATTCTTAGCTGAGTTGACTTACAGAATTGTCTGAAGTGGTTGGGAAAATGTAATTAAAGAGCTGATTTATCAAGGGTGCATGGTGGGTGTCCGATGTGGTCTCTGAAGGACTTTAAAGTGTTGATGCCTTGAGATTATATCAGGAAGATGGAAGGGTCGTAAAGGCTGAAGTTGGAGCAGGGTTTCACCTGATTCATAAAATATTCAACCAATTACAAGGAGCCGCCAACATTTCTTCCTTCACAATATGATGTCTGCTGCCTGTACATTCTTATTATCAGCAAGCTAGTGGCTGGGAAAAGATGTGTAGTGAAAATGTATGGTGATTGCATTTAGACAGACAGAGAGAGAGAGAGAGAGAGAGAGGAGTGTATAGTGTAGGCTGTGGGCATGTGATCCCCCCTCTTAAAGCATTTCTTCTTTGGCTTGAGAAGAATAAAATATCTGGTCATCAGCAGATGTTGGAAATAACTGATTTTGGGCAATCAGTCTCCCACAAAAACCAAACTGGAATAGCATGATTTCTCAATACAACCAAAATTATGTCTGAATCTCGATTAAGAAGATTCTAGGTAGCAAATGGCTAGAGTGATATCACAGGTGCAATACTTATGAATGGCTTCTTTTGGAGCTCCTGACTACTAGTGTGTACATGCTTCCTATTTACTCTGCATCCATTGCACCCCCACTGCTAGCTTAGGAAGCTGTGTTCACCCGACATTAACCACAATCTATATTTATCTCGTATTGATCCTGTCGTTTCTTGTGGAACGCTGCATTTTTATGTGCTTATCCCCAAACCAGCTTCAATATAAATTGAGAAAAAGAATGGCTTAGCTGTGTTCTAAGGCAGTGATGGGTCCACAGCCTACCATTCTGAGGACAACCACAGGACACACAAAGGGCTCAGTGTATGATGAATTTTGGATCGCACTTAAAAGTACACCAGCTTTGAGTAGTTAGTGATACTTGGTCTTCCCATGGCCCAGCGTGTGATATTCTTGCCAGAAATGGAGCTGGGATATGAGATGTTTCCAGGGTGATAAATCAAAAGGGATCAGAACAGCCCACGTAGAGTTTTGTATCTGGCCCTGCTGTAAAGAACATCAGCTGGAGAATCTATTTTGCCTTTCCTAAAGGATCAGAGATAAATGCCGTGAATGAGAGGGATTAGGAAGAAGCAATTTGCCATTTGTGCACAAGCCCTCCTACAAGACGTTCACAAAGGGAGGAGAGGGAAGGGGAAGATTAACCTGGATACTAACCCGGAGGTGGGTTGCCATCTGACAGCATCAGGATAAGAGCATTACCGTGGACAAGATTGCATTAGGTAAAATTAACCATCTGACGACGTACGCAACGTCTTTACACAATGGATTAACTCCTCGACTGAAATAGGGACGTGTCAGAGCCAATTAGAAAGCGCCGAGTTTGACGTTGAAGTAGGGAAAGAAATGAAGGTTGGAGGAAAAAAGGACACGCAATTGCACAGCACTTTTCAAGGCATATTTCACTGCTGACACTTGCACTGGTTCGCTCATCCCAGGACTGTTTTTCCAATAACAACAAGCAATATTAGTGGCGGAATTGCTGTCTTACATTATCTGAGAGGTAAGTTCCCAAGGGATCTAAAGGAGTCCTTGAAAGGCATCAATCCAAAAGTTGAAGCGTGAATCGAGGGGTTCAGTCGCGGGCACTTGATACAGGACAGTGATGGTGGAAACCCAGGATCAATGGCTTGGGATGAAGAAATCGGCTGTAACGTTGTGTGCTACCCAACTTGATGAATTCTATAGAGAAACTTACTCAGTAGCTCTGAAGGGCATTGGTGGAGAATGGAGTGGGGCATTTCTGTCGTTGGTGGGAAAGGATTGCTAGCCCCTTTCCCCTGCTGGTCTGTTACTGACAGCAGGTAAAAGAAGTGGACCATTGTATTTTTTTCCTGACTAGATGAGATGCATGCATTGATGACAGGGTGGTGGTGAAGAAATAGGAAGGATCGTTTGTGGCCACTGCTAGATCCCCTTTCTCTCTATTCCTTTTAATATTGAGCCGGGTGAGAACTCAGTTTACAGTAACTCCCCTTGACTACAGGCAGCACATCTCTTTGTCAGTTACAGTAGCCTTGCTCTGAAATGGAAGCAACATTTTATGAATCCTTGAGGTGGTACCTTCCTTCCCCTTTGCTTTCTAAAAGGAGAAGCAGAGAAACTGGGGACAATCTGTTTGGAAATAGCATTAGGAACCTAGGAAGCTCCCTCCCAACAAGTCAGAACATTGGTCCAGCTAGCACAGAGCCATCTACTTACAGAATGGCAGGGAGGCTCTTGCATCCCAGACACAGCTCTCTCTGAGCCCTATAGATGCTGGGGATTGAATCTGGGACCTTCTGCATGCAGAACAGGTTCCCTGCCACTAAGCTCCAGCCCTTCCCCATTGCTTTATGATTCCTTTCTATACCTCACAAGACTACAATCCCCAGCTCCCTTAACAAGCTACATCTTCCAGGGTTCTTTGGGGGTCTTATATGCTGTATATGCACAGTGTGTACATACATCCATGGACATGGTCTTGCTGTGTGCATCTTAATGCCTTTCTAAATTTGTGAGTTCAAGTCTCTTTCCCTGAAAATTTCCTGATGTTTCGTTCACTCAGGGATACATCCCACATTTTCAATGAAACCCAGTCCAAGCTTCTCAAGAGCATCCTGTGAGCTGTTTATTTAAATAGGTTCTCCAGCCAAATGTTCCTCTTGCTGGAATTGTTTACCACAATGACTGTTAAAGTATGTCATTTGTAACCATGGATGTAGTTTGGGCATATGCAATCTCTGAAAGCAGCAGGATCAGTATACAGCATGAAAACCCTAAGAACAGAGTGGTTTCACTCCCCCCAGCACTTTGTCACTTCTTTAAAGAACACACACACACACACACACACACACACACACACACTTGTCCTTAAGGTGCTACAGGTCTGTTCGTGCTAATGCAATCTGGCAGAGGTCCATTGGCTTCAGCAAAGAATCTGATCCCAGAATGGGATTTGGCTGTGCTCCAAATTTCCTTGATCAAATTGTTTAGACTTTCCTCTTGAACTTCCTAGCTCTCAAAAAATGGAAATAAAACATTTTTCCTAACTCAACACAACATAAAGAAAGTCTAGGAGCTTACTGGAAAACATGCCAGTTGGTTTAATGTACTACACCTAGCAGAGCAATCCCACGCAGAAAACCACCATCAGTTCTGAGGAGCTTACTCCAGAGTAAGAGTGAGTCCCATTGAACTGAATTGGACTTACTCCCAAGTAAACATACTTAGGAATGAGCAGCTAGTCATTAGCTATGTCCAAATTCATAATGTAACTCCTCATATGGCTTGCAGGTCTATGGTGATAGAAGACATGAACTGAAATTATTTGCAGATTTGTCACTTTGGTCTGATCACAGCATTTAGCTGAACCACGAGCAACTACAAATCTTCCGATGTTAAATATTTATCGACTATACAACATACATTAAAGTGGCATGAAAAGAAGCAGATAGTTCGTTTGTGAAGTTATTACAAGTTGCTCCTCTTGAGCAATGCGATTGCTGAAGCGTCTTTGGAATCTCATAAACAAGCTGCATATAATTATTAGCAACAACGAACCATAATACATTTGTTAAGCAATTCTGTCTCGTTCTTCATTTCAAGAGCAGATCCCAGCCTTTTACATACAGTACATTGTTGGAATAAAAAGTCTTAGCCACCATTTCAGAAATGTTTTCGAGGGCAAGCTGTACCCTGCTCTTTGTTCTTCAGGTAATAGTTGTTTTCTTTGTGAAAATTCTACCTGCATGTTTTTTTTGGCTAGAGACATAAAAATATCCCACTACTGTGGAGAGAGATATGAGGAGATATTAGCAGGCTGCGCCAAGGAGATACAGTATGGTGCTCTGACATAAAGAGATTAAGCACCAGCTCTTATGTCTGGGCTAATTTTGTCCTCTGACATCAGGGATCAGCCTGAGAACAAGCCATGAGAAAAGTCGAGAATGGGAGTTGCATAATGCTTATGCGGAGCAGAAGGGACAAACATGTGACTTCACATGTGTGTGTGAGGGACAAAGAAGAAAGGATGAAACCTTTTCCTTTGGCACTTAGGCACAGAGGCCTTTTGACTGGGAAGGTGGCTTTGGCCTAATGGACAATGAAAGCATTCAAATAACTGGGTTTTGGTTTTTGGTTTTGGCAATGTATGAGCTACGGTGGACAAAATCTCTCAGGTTTTTTTAGCCCCAAGCTTCCCAATTTTCCTAACTTAGGTTCTGTTTTCCATATTTCTCCATCCGTTTACAGCAGGCATCCCCAAACTCAGCCCTCCAGATGTTTTTGGGACTACAACTCCCATCATCCCTAGCTAACAGGAGCAGTGGTCAGGGATGATGGGAACTGTAGTCCCAAAACATCTGGAGGGCCGAGTTTGGGGATGCCTGGTTTGCAGTGTATGCAGTTATTTATTTATTTTGCCTCATGAATAGCCATCAGCATTTCAGTGTGCCTTTCTCACAAAATAAGACATTTTGGTATGCAGTTTTGTCTGTGGTGCATATTTTTTTGCAAACCATTTCCCAAAGATATGCAGCTTTGTACATGTTATTTGGTTGGAGAAACTTCACTGAGAAATTAGGAGAAGCGAGAATGTCGAAGGACAGCTGCATTTTAGTTTGCATATTGTTTCAGGAAGTGTTGATTCAAACTGAATTCCTTCTGCCTCCATTGTGTTGAGACAAACCCCACAGATGTCAAAGCAGTGGACCTGCTACTTCAGCCAACAGAAAGTCCTTTTAGTCAGAATTGGTACACTGGTTCACAACCAACGGGTAGGAAGTCATAAGTGAACATCACCTTAGCCATTTTTTGTCTTGTTTAGGTTTTTTTTTTGTTTTTTTTTCTGGTGCACACCTTTATTTTATTTTTTAAAAAACTTCTTTTTATTCATTTTCTATAACAACAGCAAAGAAAGAAAAAGAAAAGAAAAAACATCAACCAAAACAAAACACCTACACCAACCAAAAAAGAAACATTAATTAACAATAAATAAAGTTTGACTTCCCTCCATCTCGGTTTTGGGTTATGTGAATATTAAATCCATTCTGCAGTTTTTCATTTTTTAACGTAAACACATCGCAAGGGTTATATTAAAGCTACTATGATTTTTATATCTCTAGAGTTTGTTTCCATATATGTTATGAATTTAGACCAATTGTCGATAAACCTTGTACCTTTTTGCTGTCTAATGTTCTGCGTCATTTTTGCCAGATCCATATACTCAAATAATTTAATTTGCCAATCTTTAACGGTCGGGGTATTTGGGGTTTTCCAATTTTGTGCTAACAGAATCCTGGCAGCTACAGTTGCATATTGAAACATTATATAATCTTCTTTCTTAATCTCCTCTCCGATCATTCCCAGAAGGAAGGCTTCGGGCTTTTTGACAAAGGTGTATTTAAATATTTTCTTTAGTTTGTTGTAGATGGAATCCCATTTTTTTTTAACTTCTTCACATTTCCACCACATGTGGTAGAAGCTTCCCTATTTAGATTTATACTTCCAACACCTTTTGTCGCCAGTCTTATACATTTTTTGCAATTTCACAGGGGTGATGTACCAACGATACATCATCTTTTCCATATTTTCTCTGAGGGCAGTACAGGCTGTAAATTTCATTCCTTTAGTCCACAACTTCGTCCATTTGATTCCCAATTGGAGTTCTAGCTGCCTCCTTAGATCTTCTCCCATATTCTTAACCATCATTTTAGTTTTAGTTTTATTTAACTTGAAGCCCGCTACTTTCCCAAATTCCTCTAGAAGTGCCAAAACTTTGTCAGTACTCTGTATCAGGTCCTCAACTGATATTACCAGGTCATCCGCGTATGCTTTCAGTTTGAATTCTTTCACCCCAATTCTAATTCCTCGTATCTCAGATGTTTTCCTTATCTTATTTGCAATTACTTCCAACACCATTATAAAAAGAATGACAGTGACAAGGGGCAGCCTTGTCTCGTACCTTTTGAAATTTCGAATGTGTCAGATAAGTTGTTATTAATAATCAGTTTGGCTCTTTGATTTGAATAAATTGCTTTGATTCCCTCCATGAAAGCACCTTCTATCCCTGCTGTCTCCATACACTTTAATAGGAATTGCCATGATACATTATCGAATGCTTTTTCTGCATCGATAAAAATCAATGCTGCAGGAATTTCGTTCTTCTTTTCCAAGTATTTGATGATATTTATTATATGCCTAACATTGTCTTTTAATTGTCTATTAGGAAGGAATCCAGCTTCATCCGTATGTATTGCATTTTTTAGATAATTCTTAAGTCTGTTTGCCATTATCTCAGCATTATTTAGGATTTTTAAAGAAAATAGGAAAGATTGGATGAAGGGACCAGATGTGAAGCACTCCTTCTCCCTTAGGAGATGTATAGAAGATGAAATGTCAGCAGTGGAATCTTAATCCACCCTTGCATGAAAAGCTGCCCATTGCAAAATACCGCTTTCTTTCAGCTGCTAAAATTCAAAAGCCCTGCCCTTTTTTGCCCCATTTTTGGTCACTTTAGTTCTCAGAAAGGAGCAGGCAGAAGAAGGGGCTAAGAGGGTTCTGGGTTGAAAAAGTTGAAGACTTTAGCTTCAGTCTAGCATATGGAGGTCCAAATCCTATTTCAGCAGTATGTTCACCAGGCTGCCTTGCGTGAGCTGAGAACAGTGGCAGACCTACATTTTTTGGGCCCTGGAGGTGAACTGTCATGGGGGCCCCTTCGCAACCAGCAATGAGGTCTGGCTAACCAATGCTATCTTCTTCAAATGGGTTGTTTCATGACAGATCACCACACTTTTACAACATCTGTGGTACTGACTCTAAAACTTCGGGATTGTTGAAATATATACTATACAACAAAAAAATTACCGGTAATCTGAGTCGTGCGACTCAAATTGGGTGTATTAGACCCCAAAATTTTAATCAATGTGGACTAAAGCTGCTTCTGGGGCCCCTCTGTGTTCAGGGGCCCTGAAATTTAATCTTTATTAGTTTCATAGTAGATCTGCCCTGGCTTAGAGATTGGATATACACAGGCAAACACACACACACACACACACACATATACATACATACAACTTCCATCGTTGCTGACCTTTGACTATCCCAGCTGGTGCTGATGGAAGTTAGAGTCCTAACAACATCAAGAGGCTGAACGGTTCCCCTTCCCCGCTACGTAGGAACTAGAGCACACTTCTAGCAATCAGTATGGCAAAAAGCATCAAGCGTTTGGGCTGCTGTAACTGCAAGTGCTAGGCACAGAAGTAAATACTTAAGGGAGGAACATAAGCAATTGCCCTCTATCGTCAGATTATTTGCCCATGTACCCCTATATTGTTTTCTCTGTGTGGCAACAGGTCTCCAGGATCTCAAGTAGAGGTTTTCACATCACTTATTATCAGCTGCTTCTTCTTTTACTGGATATTAAACATGGGATCTTCTGCATGCAAACCGTATGTTTTATCACTGAGCCATGTTTCCCCCCACAAATGATGGCTCCTAATCTTTCAGCTGGCCACTCTTAATGCAGCTGAATGGGCAGGTGTAAGGTTTTTCTCTGTGCTATGAAAATCTCCTGCACATCACACTGACATTCCTGCCCACCCTCCAGCCAACCAGTCCCTGATCAGTTAACAACAATGGTCTTAATGCCAAACTTCAATATCAGCTCAAATCTCATAACAATTTACTGAACACGGAGTCATGGGGGGGGGCAATTTGTGTAGTATGCAAACATACCTCCATTGTTGCCTGATGAGCAAAAATGGAAGGGCCAGATCCCACTGTATAAATTGCTCCATTATTATTATTTTTAAAGTAGCAGTTTGTGCTTAAATCCCAGTCACTTTACATGAGCTCAGATGCATAGGTTTTGCTGTGATTTTGAAAAACACTGTAGCTCTGGAAAGAGTTATATGGTTGTAGACAGCATAACCAGACTGAATTGAGGGCAGGGCTCCTACCGCTTTAAAGTAGGGGTCTAGGTTTTCCAACTCTAATGACAACAAGGGTTGTAAATTGTAAGTACCCCCCTTTTTTCATTAACTGCGTTTATTTGTGTTCCAGAGATCTGAAGCAGCAGAGTGCCTCACAGGAGGTGAAGAATGACTGAGAACGCAGCAGCGCCTGCCACCCTCAATGCTACAGAAACAACTGGACCTACCACGCCTCGCAAGGGGCCTCCCAAGTTCAAGCAACGGCAGACACGGCAGTTCAAGAGCAAGCCCCCCAAAAAAGGAGTAAAAGGGTAAGAGTAGCAATTCAGAAGCCAAAGCCTTCATTCACTCACAAATGGGCTTTTAAGATTCTGCATTACCAAACTGCAACTATTAGGGCATCACCCCTACTGTAACTACATACGTGTAACTGGGCAGGGGGCAGGCCTTATTTATTCCTCTTTTACCACTGCCTCCATTTCCCTCTTCCTTCCTTGGTTGTTTCCCTTGCGTCAATATCTAGATTGTAAGCCCCTTGTGATAGCGGCCTCTTTTCTCATTCTGAATAACGCATCATGTGCATAAAGGCTGAGGAACCTTTGTCCTTCCTGAACTACAACTCCCATCAGCCCTTACCCAATGATCAAGAGTGATGGGAGTTGTAGTACAACAGCTTACTGGAGGGCCACACTTTTCCCATTCCCAATGTAAATGAATGATGGTACAGTATGTTGTGCTTCAGGCCGTAGACTGAGGTGTGGCAGGTATCTTGACTTAACCTGCATAATGCTATAGTCCTAAACATAAATATTGGGGAATAAGCCCCATTGAACACAGTGGTACTTACCTATGAATAAACGTATGTAGGACTGCATTATAAATGGAGCTGGGCTCTGTAGTTGTTTGTAATGGTCTTGTCTTGGTTAGATCATGCAAGGGGACAGAGGACAGAGGACAGAGGAAAGGCCTTATGGGGATAGCTTGATATGGTTTATACTATAGGACCTTTGCTAATGGGTCCTATCAGGGTATTTTACGACAGAAAATACATGAGTGATGGACTGGGGTGATATTGATGTTAAGGTGCTGGACCAATGGGGAGGAGTCCTGGGCATACAGCAACATTACAGTTGATTCCATTATATGGCCTTAGATTACACACTGATATACTTTTCATATGTTGTGGCCGTCTAGTTTCGAAATCTATCTTGCTAGTTAAATACAGTCTATTTTATGGTGGGATGGCGAATCCGTTGCCCTCCAGATGTATCTAAGTCAGGGTACACTTCCTGTTCTTGGCTTTCTTATGAGACAGCATGATGAGATGGTTTAGCATAGATTTGATGGCCTGCTGATGAGCAGAAGCTCTGTGACTATATGCTTAGGGAGCAACGGTACAAGCATGTTATCACCCATATTTCCTAGGATATTGGATATTGTTTCTCTATTTTGGTTTGACTTGGTTCTCTTCTGTGTGAATAGATGCCCCTGAGTGGCAAGCCAACATTGGAATCAGCATGAGTGACATGAGTGAGAGGCTCAAAACACTCTGAAAATTGCAGGGTTTTTTGGTGCCTCTTTGTAAGGAACAAATTGATCATATTTAAAGATATTTGTCCCATCTGTTTGTACATAGTAATGTTTAGAAGCCAAACAAGACCAAGCCAAATGCAGGAGCTTGCTAATGGGGGAGAGAATATCCAGGCAGTACAACTTGATCTTGCAGCAGAAAGCAGACACAAAATCAGCTGTTCCTTTGCATGTTCTCTTTGGTTAGGAAATATATATATATTAATAAATACACAAACATATGGTTGCAACTCAAACTCTCTTCTGTTGCTTTTTCCATAGTTTTGGAGATGATATTCCAGGAATGGAGGGCCTTGGAACAGGTAATTGATAGGCAATATTGCTCTATTATTCCCTGTGCTATTTTCCTCCACCCCAAGCCATCTTAAATGAGCTTTCCCATCTTGATCTATGTACGCATAATAAGCTTTCTCTCTCTTTCTTGCAGATATTACAGTGATTTGCCCTTGGGAAGCTTTCAGCCATCTGGAGCTTCACGAGTTGGCACAGTTTGGAATCATCTAATCTACCAGAATCCCTGCTTTTGACCGGAGCTTTGAAACAGTCTATCACCTGTGATACTTATTTCCACTCCTTCTTCAAAAATTCTGACATTTAACAAAACAGATGGCTTTGTGGGGTCAGTTTTGAGCAACTTTCTTCTTAGATTTACTTTGCAAGAAAGGGTGTTAAAAATATATCCAACTGGCTCATCAGCTAAGAAGTTGGAAAGGTTCTAAATGTTTTCTTGTAAAATATATTGTGTTCTTTTTCTCCCTAAAATTCCCTTTCTATGTACCATCTAGGATTTATCTGAATATATACATAAAAACCCCTTACCTATATGTTTCCATCTCATCTTGGATAAGTTATGAGTCTGTGTGCTTGCATATGCAATCCTAGAAGTCTTTGAAGTTTCACTCATTGTTCAAATCTGCTCCCACGGCTCTCCTGCGCATCCATGAAAATGATCACAAGCTTTGAATTGCATTCCCGCATAATGAATATCCAAAACGATGTGTAGGGATGTTTCCAAACATTCCATAAGCATAAGCAGGATACCCAGAGAGTTGCAAAAATAATTTCCCATTGTGCCAGGAAAAGACTTTGGAGCCTGCTAAGTTCCATAGGCAGTAACACCACAGAAGCCATAAAAAGCAAGGGCTTGATAACACTGTAGACATTTTCTTAATTACAGGTTTATCAATGTAGCTGTTAGATTCCTGTTGCTCTAATAAAAGTTCCCGTTGCTCTAATAAAAGTACATTAGAAGCATGGTATTTATATCCTATCACACTTTTTCATTCTTCATGAGTAAAGTCTTAGTGAAATCAGTTGCAGAGATTTCCTTTTCTTGCTCTGTCCAAGCTGAAAAGCACTCTCGTTTATTACTGTCACATGGTTGAGGTATGGCAAAGTCTCCCAAGCAGAGGTGGCTGGTGCCCAAATGGACTCTTAGGGTAGAAGGCAGGGAAGCCAATGATAGGCAAGAACAAGAGCCAATGACAGGCGAAGTCAACTAATTCTAGTTTTGTCACCACCCTCCTCTGTGCTGAGTTCTACAAGGTCAAAACTGAGACTATGGAGGAGGAAGCTTATAGCCAGGAATAACTCCTGGACTAGTTTTAAGTAAGAAGGCAGGAAGATGGGAGGCTGCCTGAGAGCAGACTAAGGTTGAGGGGGCAATGCCCTATTTGCCCTAATGGACCAGCCACCGCGGCTCCCAAATGAAGCTTGAGCTTCTAATAAAGCTGTACCTGGCTCCAGAAATTTCATTTACACATGGCTGTATACCTCATGGGTCGATTTAGATGGCAAATTTTAGTTAGGAAAAGTAACAGACTTCTTTGTAATATCCAGTCCAGTTGTCTTTTGTGGTGTCTGACTGCAGGATAAGATGAATTTTCATTTGAAACCAAGGTTGTGTATACACTCCCATTTGCCCTTCACCCAGGGTCCTCCCACCACTGCTTTAGGAAGTGGTGTCCATATGGTGTTGGCAACAATCCATATCTATCCTGAATCTGTCTTGTTGCTGCTTACAAAATTCTGCATTTTGATGCATTTCCCCCAAAAACCATCTTCAATCCAAACTGAGAGAAAAAAATGACTTAGCTGTGTTTTAAGCTGGCAATATATACACAGCCTGACTTATCATCGAAATCTAGGCACCAAATCACATAACTTACCTCTAAAAGCTGCTTCATAAATTAGATACTATCTGCATGAGTGTACTTTATTTTAGAGAACTCTATATACACCCCATGATTTGCAAGCGCTGCTCAAGAATCTGTTTTACCACATGCATACAGCATAACATAGAAGCTTGCATGATTCTCAAAATAAATGTCAATGGTGTCTCCCTACCCTGCCTTACACCTATGTATACCCAAATCAGGAATACACCCTATATGAAGCCGCTATGCTGCCACAACTTAATGCAGATCCTGATAGACTCATGTGACTATAGGACATACATTTGTAGGTAGCAGAATGATTCATTTTTGTAGCTTTCCACACCACTCCTGCCTTGCGGTCTTACAGCCCCAGGTGATGGTGGCAATGATTATTTACTATCCTGTCTGTATTCATTCAGCCCATTTGGAATGGCTGTAGAAAACTAGGCTGAAGTTTTACCCCTATTTAATCCAAGACAAGTTAATAGTGAGGTCAATGGATTAAGTGATTTATACTGTTTGATATTCAGAATGGAGGATGTTACTTCATAAACATTATTCATCTGAGCTCCACTCACCATCTCCTACTATTGGGAAACTTATTTTTCCCCATATGCTGCTGCTTTTGACTTGTACTGCTTAGATTTGTGTAGTATGATCTCTATGAGCCCGCATTTTTACTTGAAAGCATCAGTTTGTGTGTGTAGTGTGATGAACTCAGAACAACACACTCACTGGCCACAGTGGCATGATGATAGTGTTGCACGCCAGCCCAATTTCTGAGCGGTGCAAGATTCCAGGGGTTCCAGGCGCTTACCCAGGGTTTGTGTTTCCTTTTGGAAATGAGGCACACTGGAGATTGTGGTGTCTTTATGATATATGGTTTATATTCAGATCTATACAGACTGAGTCTACAATGGAGGGGTTCACAGCATCAACACCCCAAAAGAGTCTTGTTTCTCCCATAGCCGCTGCCTTGGAGTCAAACAGAAATCAAACATCATGATCTCTGACCAGTTTGATGCTTTTCTTCTAGGTTACATCACACACACACTCTACTCTAAACTCTGACTCTGTCTGTTGAGGGAGGGGGCACTAGCCATTAGCCGTCTCGCACCAAGCCCCTTAATCCCTCTTAATGGCTCATCACCCAGGCTGTCACCTCATGAGAAGGTAACTGGCTTGATCCAGGGATCCAGGGATTAATGGGGGGGTCTGGCACCCACAAACCTGTAACACCATCAAAGCTTTGAAGCTCAACTGTAAGCCTCACCTCTTCTGCCTAAAGGGAAAATTATTAGGAAGCTAGCAACAGTGCTGATTCTAGAAGGTAGAGGTTAGCTATATAAATAGGAAAAGTATTACGCAGCATGCAATTCTGAGAAAGAATAGGATTTGTTCAATTATCACTGATTCTAATAAAGGACATAGTAATAACAATTTCATGCAGAGTTGCAGCTTGTCGCAACCTGGTGCCCTCCAGCTGTTGCTGGACCTGCTGACTGGGCCTGATGGGAGTTGCAGTCCAAAATCATCTTTGAGCACCAGAAGTTGGGGGAAGCTTTTAACAACATCTTGATTCTGCATATACTTGAGACCCTCACAGTAATTTTATTTAGGTTTTTAAAAGTAACTTTTTATTTTGTCTTCAGCTGTATTCTGCCTGATCTAGTTTCCTTCTCTCTCTCTCAAACATATTACATTTGCAGGTTTAGGATTACTGTCAAAAATTCCTTTTCCTAATTTAGCACTCAGACAATAATCTGATTCCAGCATCTAGCACAGCTCAGAGCACATTTCCCCTGGGACCATACTACTTCTGATTCTAGGTAGGAGGGGTCACATTCCTTAGTGTTCTTCAGTGTTAAAAAATACTCTTGTGTACAAGGAATCTAGTATCTACAGTACATTTGATTTTGCTTTAGGGTTAACAAGTGGGATTTGTGCAGTGTGGAAGTACCCCTGTTTAGATTTCTGCTTACTCCATTCCATAATTTCTGAGCATGTTCAGTTCTCCTTGGACTGTTCTGGAGACCCCTCCCACCAGCTTCCACCCCCCCCCCAAAGTTCTGTTAATCTTGGAACTGGCATTTATTTCTTGTGCATGAAAGATACTGTTTTGACTGCATGACAACTGGCAGCCAGAGGAATGAGTTTGCTGTTGGTATATATGACTAATAAATATTAATGCAGTGCCAGTTAAAACATGTTTCATAATTCCAGATTATTACATTCCCTTACATTGGCCTAAATTGGGGTATTCTGCCTACCAATGTTTCCTGACTGAAACATTTATTTATTGGTTGGGATTGTTGGAACTGTATCTTTGTCCATTGCTTTTTTGTACAACAAAGAAAACCCATGTATTTTGAAAAATCACCACTACGTTTTATTTTACATTGCAACCATACAGGAACATATATATATTTATGTGTGTGCTTATATACATAAGATTATAAACACAGGGAAACATATGCTTCCTATGAGCTTTTCTTGAGATTCCTGCCTTCTGCAGTGCTAATCATCAAAACTGAAAGGTAACATTTTACATATAAAAATATTAATAAATGTCCAAATGTCATAGTACATATTTCCCAACATATGTATGTCCTCGTTCTTTTACTATAAAATATGAAAATGCAATAAAAATTGTTTTAAACATATCTGGGTATTGCTTGGATTTATTCTTAAAGCTTACTCTAATAGCATGTTCCTCTGCTTTAACTTCCTCATTTGGGATGGCCAGGGTGGAGTGGGGGGGGGGCTAAAGATAGGCTTACATATTGTTGTGGTTTCAGTATGTACCTTCAATCCTGTCATTTGCCCCTTCTGCCCTTGCTTCCAATGAGGGTTGGATCTAGACAAATCAATAAAGCATTTCAGGAAAATGTGTTGTGAACTTCAAAGTGGGGAGAACTCCACAGTGCCATCTGGTGTCACAGTGTTATAATGCATATAAAACACTTTTTTCTTTACTAATGTATCTGAGGTCTCCTGGGTTGTGTGCACAGTAGGGTGGGCCACTGTTTCGGTGTGTTCATTTCTGTACTTTTGTCCATGCATGAACACATGCAATGTTATGCCTCCCAAATCAACCTGCATCCACACTGTGTGTTGTTGTTCCCTTCCCTCAGTTAGTACTTTCCTGCTCTCTGGAAATTGAAGATCCATAATGAGCATGCATGCACATATTTGTGCGTGTGTACACACCTCTTTCTAAAAAAAAATGTGGAAGTATTTTTGCAATTAAACATTTTCAATTAACCAGATTCACGCAAAACAGCAGCCTTTAAAAAAAAATAGATTGCTGTTTCCATTTCCAAGAGAGTGGAGGAGAGGCCTTCTTTGTCTCAGGACCTCACAGATCAAGTACTGTAACTGAAAATTGGTCACTTCTCTATAAGCTGTATAATCAACAGGATGGATCATTCCCCCCCGCCACTCCACGCCTTTGCTAAGCGGGTGTCTGCAGCTGCTCTCACTTGCTTTTAGAAAGCTATGCTGGCTGTATCACTTGAGCTGCTGGAGCTAAATCTAGCTGAAAAGTGAACACACACATTTCCTTTAATACAATATTTTGAATATACCAGATTTGCATAAAAGGCCAGCAACAAATTTAAAGAATATGTATGTTTGGAGTTATTTCCTTGCTTGAAAGGGTGTTTCTTTTCCTCTCTATTCCTTGCCATCTGCAAGGGCAATTTTTATTTTTAAAACAGCTGTTTTTTGTGGAAGAGCAATTCTGCACAAAACAGCTGTTTCAATGTTAGGCTTTTTTAAAACTGCAACCACGGCCTCAGCAACAACTGGTAGAAAAAGGCAGGTTGTATGGAACCTTTCCTTTGGGCTGATGGAAAAAGAATGGAAGTAGGAGGGCTGGGATTTTCATTGGGATGACACTGGTTGGGGAGGAGGGCTTAACTCTCCCTCCTCACATTGTGTAGTTCTGATGCCACAGATGCTGCTCAGACAACAGAGTGCACATCTGTTGGGCCTTTAGGAATGTTTCTCTGCTATGGAATTCCTGAAGTTTGATGCAATCCAATTACTTTCAACAAGGTAAAATTTACAAGGAGCTTGAATGCAAACTCTGAAAATACAAAGGTTTGCAGGCTCATTTTAACACTGAGTGGGGAAGGGTAGGTTACCGGGGGGGCGGGGACCCTCTAGATACTCCTTCCTCCACCAACAAAAACAACAATACTGCAAGTGATCCATTGTATGGCAACTATTACATTGCTAAATATGTAGCCTTGGGACTCAGCTACATTAGTAAAGAAAAAGCGTTTTATATGCGTTGTAACTGTGACACCAGATGGCGATGAGGAGTCCCATCTTTCGCCAACATGATTTCCCATAATAAAGTTTACAACACATTTTCTTGAAACACTTCTTTGATGTGTCTAAATCCAGCCTTGTACAGCTGTGGTCACATGCAACCGTGGCCCAACTCTTTGGCTATTATCTGGAAAGACCCCTTGACTTCAAAACTTGCTAGAAACAATGATCTATTGGTTCTAAAAGGAAGGCGCACTGTGTCATTACCACAGGCTCTCCGTACTGGTGATCATTTGTCATAGCTTTTACAGTAATTTCCTCCCTGTCTGTTACCATCCTATGTCTAGCCCGCTTCATTATCTTCATAATCACAGCTTTGCCACATATGCATGAAATCAGCTTCTGGTTTCCCACATTCCCAACAATGAAGCTAGATCTTAGCTAGATGGTGGATGATTAAAAAGGTAAAGGGATCCCTGACCATTAGGTCCAGTCGTGACCGACTCTGGGGTTGCAGCGCTCATCTTGCTTTATTGGCTGAGGGAGCCGGCGTACAGCTTCCGGGTCATGTGGCCAGCATAAGTAAGCCGCTTCTGGCGAACCAGAGCAGCGCACAGAAACACTGTTTACCTTCCTGCCAGAGCGGTACCTATTTATCTACTTGCACTTTGACGTGCTTTCGAGCTGCTAGGTTGGCAGGAGCAGGGACCGAGCAACGAGAGCTCACCCCATCGCGGGGATTCAAACTGCCAACCTTCTGATCGGCAAGTCCTAGGCTCTGTGGTGATTTGATACCCACAAAAATAACTATACATTTAAACATTTAAATGGTCTACCTCCAGCCTCTACATCACTAACAGCTTACCCACCCTACCCCCATGGATATCTACTCAAGAATTAAGTCTCAGTTTAATCAGGATTAGTCCCATGTAAGCGTGTTTAGGATTGCAGGCCTTGAGTCCCAAAGAGTGAGTGGCCAAGTTGTCTTATCCACCAACAACATGCCCATTTTCTTTTGTGAATGGGTGGCAGATTGCAACTTCAGTAGAAGCAAAGTACAAGTGTTCCAGGCAGGAAAGAGGGTAATGTTGCAATAGCAAGTTCTCTGGAGTGCATTATGTCATTACCATAACCGTCTGACTATGGGCACCACAAGTGCTAAGATAAATGATTTATGAGACACCCTCCCACGATTTGTCTATTTTACACGATCCATCTTTGGATACATGCAAATAAGTGCATGCAAAAAAGTAACAGTATGAACTGGCCTTTTCTGAGGCATCAGTGGAAACAGCAATATCTGACACAGAGTCTAAAACTGCCAATCCAAATCTTGAATTATATAAAGCTCCAGAGGAGGAATGACTCAGAGCTTCTGGGCAGTCACAGGAGAAATAATTATGTTTACATGATGAACCAAACTGGGACTCGGAATGTTATTCTTTGTATGTCATATTATCTGTGCTGACCTGGGTGCTCCATGGGAAATGGATGCATTTTAACAGCACAACATAAACTGAATGCTAAGCCTGGGTTCACTAAAATATCCATTGAGCACTTCAGCTCAGCTCCATATCACTGACCCTAAAGAATGGCTGCTGCACTATACTGTTTCACATCTCCCATATGTCACAAGGCTAGACCCATGGGAGGGAAACTAGGTGGATTTCTTTCCTCCTGAATTTCATAGTCTGGATCATTTTGTGCTTGTTGCTGGCTTGCACAAGGACATATTGGGAGCTCCCCATGAGACAAAGCCTTTGAAAATAAGAGCATCCAGGAAGAAGCATTCATATGATTATTAGTAATAGTAGCATTCACTCATAGATTTATACCGCAGAAAAGGTAAGTTTCTCATTTAAGTAATGTATTTTCCTCATATGATTCAGACATCCTGTTTACTTTTTAAAACCCATAAGCACTAAATCCTTCATTGCTTTTTTCCATAACGTTTTCACTAATACCAGGTTTTAAACAACACAATCCCCAAAGAGTGGCAGCTTATTAAGAGAATTTTAAATTGCATTTTGAATTTCCATACTTTGGAGATATATTTATTAGAAGGGCTACTTCTGTCTCTTACCATGTTAACAGCTTTGAAAAATGCTAGATCTGTAAAAGTTTTAGATGTAAAATGATCCAGCAAGGAGCAATAGACTTCCTAAACATCTTTACACATAGATGCTTCAATGATCAATCAAAATGACTTTTAGCTTTTGTGCATTATTTCAAATCCTTTTTAAATGAGAATTTCCCATCTGGACATGGAAGATGGAATATTAGCCTTGCTTCACAGTAGAGGCACCTATTCCTACACTTTCCCACTTCTCATTCTTTTAAAAAACAGGTGGCTAGATGATTGCTCCAGCACAATACGGGTCCAAAACAAAGCTTCCGAAATAAACAAAATATATACAGTAATCCTGTCACTTGTTTCCTTTTATCTATTCTTTGTTGTTACTGTCCTTTCTTAATCTTGCTTTCTCATTCTTTCTTAACTGTTAGTGCTTTGTTATTGTTCCAGTTCACAAAGGACTTTGTTTAATCATGTTGTCCCCACTTTGGCAGCACCAATGAGTCACAGAACAAAATGAGTGGTCTTTAAAAATGTTTCAGTTCCTACATCTCCAGTGCCTTGTGCCTGCGTTTCCTTGACTCAGAAGAAATATCAATGCACCTCAAATATCTACGCAAAATGGTCGCCTTTTTTTCAGGCAAGACCTTGAGCACCTAGCATAATTAGGTGATTTCCACCACCACCATCCCTGCTGTTATGGTGTAATACTGGGGGGAAGCCTCCTCTGTTGAATATATATACCCAGCTGAATTTATTATGTTGATTTTGCTTGGCAATTATTTAAATATCCTTAGTAAAGATCTTTATTAGCCTGTTGCTTTTTCCTAGGTGGGCACAGTAAGTTGGGAAAATTTCCTCTCTTGGGAATGCATCCCTTTGTGTTGGGATTTTAGAATAAACAAACTTGGCAACACTCCCAGATGGCAAGTATACCTGCTTCTCTGATTTTTAAAAAAATCTTTTGTATTGGTTTTACAAATACAAAATACAAATAAACAAAGAATAAAAAAGTATATAAAGAGATTATCCGAATCTCAAGACTTCCGCCCCATTGCCTCCATGGGGGTCTCATTTTAAACATCTACTACTGCATATTCATCCATACTCCATTTTTTATATCAAACCGTATTATCCGTTGTAATTTTTACACAAGTGAAATCAAAGTCCTGCCTTTGTTTCCATCTGCTTACAGTGGTCTCCTAAATAACTTATCATTTCCCCCCATTTTTTTTTATTAAAAAAAATTGTTTCTGAGTTTCCCAGTCCGTTTCGCCATCTCGGCGTAGTCCATAGTGTTTCCCTGACATTTCATCCATTGCCTTGTGAGGTTCCTGCACCTTGAACGAAAGGGGGAGAAATCCTACAGGTGGGGCTTTTCCGCAGAGCTGGCGGAACCTCGCCTGTTGAGTTTCTTCCACTCACACCGCAGTGATAGGAACGGGGAGGCTGTCAGATAGCACATCTAAATAGAGGAAGGGGGTGGTGGGACCAGCAGCCACGGAGGAGCTGCTCTCGGCGGCGGGGAGAACGGGGGACCGGCCACAGTTCCACCCAGGAACGGAGCGGTTCGCGGTTGCCGTGGCAACGTCTTTTCTCGGCCTCCTCCGGTCGGAGCAGCAGCCCCGCCGCCATCACTGGCCCGAAGAGGCTGCCGAGGCCACGCCCTCGCTGCGCTGCGCTTTGACTTGGCGGCTGGGCTTTTCCGCCAAGGGCGGGGTTGAGGTTTAGCCATGCGGGGTTAGGGACTTCCCGGCTCCTCCGCACCCCACCCCCGAACCCGGGAATCAGCATTCACACGTTAATTCAAAGGTGAGGGAGGAGCGGCCATGAATGGTGTGCGGGCAACGGAAGGGCGCCTGTGGCACTGAAAGGCGGGTAGGCAGAAACTGGGGGGGGGGGGGGGACGACAGATGCAGCTCTCCAGGAACGTGGGAATAGGTGCCTCTTGGCTCCTGACACGTATGTTTGTGACCTTTACCGAGCCTTGTTGCTCTGGCGGGGGCTGG
Organism: Podarcis gaigeae; assembly: GCF_964106915.1. Taxonomy (NCBI): domain Eukaryota; kingdom Metazoa; phylum Chordata; class Lepidosauria; order Squamata; family Lacertidae; genus Podarcis; species Podarcis gaigeae. The sequence goes on from NC_139686.1 coordinate 33,450,575, forward strand.
TGTTTATAATGGGATAGGTGCTCCTCATACCCACCGTTTGTTTGTTTGTTTGATTCTCTTTTGCAGCGAGCACATGACGTCGTTGGCATCAAAATGCTAGCCTGTGATTCTTTCCCATTTAATCCAGGCCTACTTTTTTCCCCCGGAGGAAAATCCTGTACGTCCTTTGTTTTTAAACAACTGGTTGCCAACCTATTTGCGATACCTCAATGACCCATTTTCAGTGTTAAGCCCTCTGGAAGTGCCCAAGCTTGGCAGTTCAGGGTAAACTCAGTGGTGCAGTGAAATAATTTTAGTTTCTGTCTATAATGGTGAGGGGGGGGGGGCGGAGTTGATAAAGTGTATTATTACTTTACTAACTTCAAAATATGCTTATCCAGTACAGTACTGCTGTATTTGGGGGCACTTCTCATTCTGTTAAATAGTGCCCTGGAATTAATTCCCCAGAGGATACCACTGGGCAAACCTTTGCACTGGGGCTGGAGGTGCGGAAAACATTCCAGGGGCCACAATCACTGCTGGGCAACTTTCCAAGGGCCATATGCAAGTGATTGGTGGGGCCAGAGGCCTTTTCTGTCATCCATCCAGACAGGCAAAAATGCTGAGGTTGTAAAGTGGGGCATGGGGAGAGTTTATAGACCTGGAGGGCAGTATTGGCCCCTGGGTCTATAGTTCCCAAACACGGCTTTGTGTATGTGTTTGTGTGCACATTGTTGCATTTGGGGTACTGGAGACGCTTACATAGTGCATTTGAGGCAAGGTCCAGCTTTTTACCATGCACGGGACTTGTAGTATGCTAGTTTGCCTCCATGCATTCCTCCTTAACTGAAAACAACTGTTGAACCTTGATAAATGTCTGAAATAGCATTTTAATGGAAATGCTGACCGTGTCTTACAGCCTGAGGGCTGAGAAAAACTGTGATTGCTTAAGTTCCTCCTAGAATATGCCTTTCATTCCAAAATATTTCTTTTCTACAGTACAGTACTCTGAAATAAAGGTCAAAACTCTAGAAGTGTCCCTCACTTTGAAATTTTGAGTGGTACCTGGTTGTAGCTGAATAATTTAAGTGGTACCTGGTTGTAGCTGAATACATAATAAGTGCACAGAATGAGTGTGGGCTGAAACTGTTCATCCTTTGCTTTTACAGTCATCCTTGTCAAATGTGACCTTTATTGGCAACACTATTGATTTACTTTTGCCTAGCAAAACAAGAAAGTGTTTGTGGTGCTCCTTGACTGCTTATTGGCAGATTAAGAGCAACATAGGTTCTTGCTATCTGTTAATGTTTCTTTTCTTTCTTCCCATCCTTTGTTTTTACAGCTGTTATGATTTCCTCAAGTGGGTTCTGGGGATCGGAAATTGTTTCCCATTTTTAATAGCTCTGTCTTACACAGACAGGGCACAAGGATAGGCAAGCTTTATTGCCCCTTTTCATTCTGGCCAGGGAGGCTGTGAAGATGATACATCTCAGCAAAATGTTTGATTTTCAAAGTGATACATTTCCTACATTACTGAGGAAAATAAATCAACACACAGTAAAACCACATACTATGTTGCCCATAATCTGCCAGTAAGCAGAGAAGGTAGCATCAGACACATACTATTGTTTTGCAAAAATAGATAAATAGGTATTGTCAATAATCTGCTCATGAGTAAAATCAATTAACAACTAGAATTCAAAACTTATGGAGGAGTAATTCACTGTATCTTCATAATGTGTACAATGCTTTTGGCACGCTGACAAAAAATTATGTTGCTTCATCAGTAATGGCCATCCACTCCACACGTAAACTGCCTGGCAGAGGGCACAGATGGCTCTTTGCCTTTGACAGAATTTGTGCAGTTGATATGCACTATGAAAGCAACATTTCCCTCTCTTCATTCCTACATCAGCCCAGTATATTGTTGATGTTCCCTTAGCATTATTCAAGACCTTTGCTTTCAGCATTGAAAATGAGTGGCTTACATCTGTAAAATCTGGGATCTCACCCACAGAAGCCATAGCAGTTAAATGGAGGAATATGAAAGGAGAGTGGCCCACGTACCGATTATTAGCAGAAGTGGATAAAGATGAGCCAACTTTGAAGAAATATGATGAAATCAAAAACCACCTGTCAGATTGGCTCCAATATTTTCAGTCAAAGATTGTGTATAGATAGGAAAGAAAGTCTTGCAAAAGAAATATCCAAATTCAAAAAAGAGTTAACTCACAATAAAGGAAAACACATTTCACGAATTTACGACTATTTATTAGAACGGGAAGTAAAAGAGGAACAAGTTAAAGTAGTAATGGTAAGGTTGGCACAGGACCTTGTATACAATATCTAAATGGAACAATGGGAAAGATTATGGAGGACAAATATTAAATTCATGGCACCTTAGGGAAAACACTATGAAGATGCTATACACCTCTTTAAAACTCGCTAAAATGTATAAAGGCAGGTCGCCAACATGCTGGAGATGCAAAAAGGACATAGGGTCATATTTTCATATCTGGTGGAACTGTGTAGTTATCCGTGAATTTTGAAATAACATCTATAGTGAACGTAAAAAACTATTTAAATTTACATTTGAAAAAAGACCAGAAAGCCTCCTATTAGGTATACTACCAATAGAATTTTAAAAATATATAAGACCATTGTTTATGTATGCAATCACGGCAGCCAGAATAATAGTGGTAAGAAACTGGAAAAATGAAATCCTACCAATGATTACAGAGTGGCAGACTCTAATGATAGAATACCTGCAACTAGCAAAACTGACGGGAAAAATCAGAGGATTGTCAAACCAGAAAGTGTATGGACAATGGAAACTAATCAAAGAATAACTAAAATTGCATTGTACAAACAACAAGATACTTGCAGAACTAGATTGATACTTGTAAGCAAAAAGTGTATTAGATACCATATCAGATTACATATATATATATATATATATATATGAAATGAAATAACATAAATCTGTGCAAGAAAATATAGACAATACTGTATAAGCAGTATAATGAGAATTATTGGAAGTTTTACATTTTAACCTGTTATTTAATTGTAATATATTGTATTATTTTTTTTCTTTATTTTTTTCTTTATTTGTATTGCTTTTGCTTTGTATGATTTGTTATTTATGTATATATGTCTATGTGGGAAATTAATAAAGATTATTTTTAAAAAGAAAAAAAATCTGAGAAAGCTGACATAGGACTGTAGGAAACTGCCTTATACCGAGTTGGATTGTTGGCACATCTATTCTAGCTTAATATTATCTACACACTGATTGACAGCGTCTCTTCAGGATTTCAGATGGGGGATTTCCCGTTCTTAAGGTGATGCCGGAAATTTAGTCTGTAATCTTTTGCATATAAGGCAGATGCTATACCACTGAGCTTTCCAAAAGAATGGGAATAAGGTCAATTCTGTGATTTTTCTCTCTTATGGTAAATAATGATGCAGTGTTTCATCATGAAAGACCAGCAATGGTTTGAGGTCTTATCCTCACTACATTTTTGTGGCAATAACATGGACTCTAGTCCAGTAAAGCTTATACCACAATAAATTTGTAAGTCTTTAAGTCTTTTGTAAGTCTTTAAAGTGCCACTAAACTATTGGTTGGCTTTGGTGGAAGAGACGTAACACATTTATCCCTCTGGGAATTAGAAGCTGTTTATCTGTATCAATGGCTACTATTTTTTGGGAATCTACAGAAAAGATTAAATGAGAGAATGAAGATGTCAGAATCAAAAGTCCCAACTATAATAATTCCAAAGCAATCAGCAGCATCTTCTATGTGGAACATTGCGCTTGAGTCTGCTTATTTTTGGCTGCCTGCAGCAACGTTACTTGTGTCAAAATGACTGACAATGGAAACAACTACCTCACTATACAGGAAAATGTATAGTAGTGATGTTTTCATCACCTTCTCAGAATCTGTGTAGTTGGTGGGCAACCATGCTCAGGGGCTCTTGTGCCATCCAAGAAGGCCTGAGACTGTTGTTTTTGATACACATCCTACATAGCATCAAAAAGCAAGGGCAAATTATAATTGTAACTGTGCATAGCGAAATTATAATAAACAGATAATCTGGAGATTTATGCTTTGTTCAGTTATAAACCTATTAGGTGATACATAGGGCAGTACTAGAACTCACACATCCTATGCTTAAAATGGAAAAATGCCTCTGAGCTGGAAAAGTGTTATTTCATTATATAATAAATACTAGTTGGTCAAAATGATTAGTAACATGAAACACCTAAAAAACCCACAGGATTCTGGTGTTCTAATGCCTCCTCTTTGTTTGTGACAAGAGCTGTAGTCAAAGTTGCCATAGAGTTCACAGTTGATTTTTATGTGTTTTACAGTCTGTGGAGGAAAAATAAAAGGCCTGGTTTCAGGAGATTATGTCCGAAGATTCAGATAAGGACAAGCAGCACATAGAACAAATAACCAGTGATGATTACAATTCGGTATGCTCAGTCTTCAGTTTTATACATTATTCTAGAACTATGTTTGATTCGTTAAAGAAAATTTAGTTTGCCATCCCTGAATGGGAATATCCATGCCAGAGGAAACATGGTCTAGCTGGTGTGCTGTGGTGGTTAGAGTGTTGGACCAAGGAGCCTAGGGTTCGAATTCCGATGTAGCCATGGGTGGCCTTGGGCCAGTCATTGTTTCTCAACCCAATGTACCTCACAGTGTTGTTGTGAAGATAAAATAGAGAGAAGGGAAACCATGTACTTCATTCCAAGTATTGATTTTCACCACTGACTACTAAGGAGCATTTATAATCATTCTGGCCCTATTAATCCTCTCACATGTTTCCAAATTCACAGCAGGATATTATGCAATGAGCAGTTAACATAATTCATTGGACTCATGCACAACAGATTCAGCAGAAGTTTAGAAGTCTATACAGTCTGGGGGTGGGGGAAAACCAACTCATTTATCTGACTTACAAGGGAGGCATTACTTACATCTTTGCTCACAATCCAACAATTCTTGCTATACTGTTTATTAAACTGTTTATTTAAGGTCTCTGGTGTGTCTATTTTTCATATTTTAAAGCCTGCAATCTGTTCTCTTTCATGATGATACCCTCTTGGTTTTATTTGCACTGTAGTACAAAGTTAGCAAAAAATAGATTCAATTATTTCTTTATTTAGAATCATAATGGTCACTGTTATTGAGTGCACAGTGTCCCATTTCAGATATTTTTGTCCACTTTCCGTGTGCAAGAAACACGTGACCTTACTTTCTGTTGTATTTTTCTGTTGTTGTTTTTAGGACGAAGATCCCTTTAACCCATTTTTAACAGAAGATCTTGAGCGGTGTGCCTTTTATGCAGGTCTGAATATCGTTGTTCATTGTCAAACTAGTGAATTTAAATGCATTTGGGTAGAGAAGAATTAGTGGCTAGGTGGAACACAGCAAAGTTCTAGCATGCAGTGTTGCAAAAAACGTCTAAATAAATCATGTTTAGTGTCAGACATGAGGATAACTCGCTGTCAAAATCTAGTAGTGGTATAATATTAATATTCATATGTGGTAATAATCTTTTTGTGATCTGTACAGGCGACTCCCCACTTATGCAGTGAAATGTGCATAAGTGGAAGCCCCCTGGAGAGTCTTCATGGCTTGCGATGAGACCCTCCCCAGAGCCTGAAGAGGGCGTCATCTTTGGGCTCTGGGGAAGGTCTCCTCATGAGCCAGGAAGTCTTTCCAGTTCTTTCCACACTGCTGGGTTGCTGGCGCTGCATGTGTGCAAGTAGATCACACACAAGTGGGGAATTGTCTGTGATGTGATGATGGCATGAGAAGAGTTCCTTGAAGCTGGAGGCATAAAGTAGCCACCCTAAAAAGGGTATGTGCTAATAGAAATGAAGAAATAATAGCACTTGCAAAACAGAACAAAACCACACACCCAAGTATTTTGAAAGCAAATTCTGCATTTTCTTCCTTAAACAAATTTGATAAGGGAGCCCTGGACCTGTTTATAAATTACTATAAAAACACAGTTGCTACTTTTGCAATGTTGTGTTCTTATACAGATTGATATTTTGTTGTTTTTAATGCCCAGCAGCTGCAAATGAACTTTGTGTTTTAATGATCTTGTTATTTTATAGCTTGTTTGTGGTTATTTGTTTATGCTTGCTTTATTGTAGCTTCTTCATGTTCTATAAGATAGAAGCTCCTTTTGGAGGAAAAGCAATTCATACATACAGTAAAAAAATAAATACAGTACAGGAATGATGTCAGATAGGCAGATGAGATTATTCTTTTCAATTGTATCAGACAACTTGGCTGTCTAATTTAAGTTATCCAAGGCAAAACGAGTCAATGCCTTCTCTCCTCCCCCCCAATCTTATAGATTCTTTTTATGATCAACTTTTGCCACGGACCACACAGATTTTATTGGAATATAACTCGGGGAAATGGGTGCCACGGCTTCGTGAACCACGAGATTTATATGGCCTGTCTCCTGCAGCTGGACACCTGAATCTAGTACGCTGGCCCCATGAGTATGAAGTTATCAGAGAGAAAATTAAGCATATTGGTAAATGATATTAAAAGAGTGTTATGATGTGATAGTGGTTAAAACAACTAGTTATTAAAACAATATTTTCCTAAATTATAATTTCTATAGCAAAGCATTTTATAATCCTTGCTGCAGTCAGTTAAAATTTTGAAAACCTTATATTGAAGAAAGTGTGGAATACATACAGTATTACTTTGAATGTTAAAAGGAAAGGACGACTGATCCTAAATAGCCTCATAAATAAATGTGCCCTTAACTTTCATATAAATAAAGCCACCACCCCCTTAATTAACAGTATCATTCCACCCTTTAGTTTCATTAGTTGAATGAGAATAGGATTGAGACTACATGCATAGGATCCAACTGTAATGTTTAATAATAGAAGAGCCCTGCTGGTTCAGACCAAAGATATATCTAGTTCAGCATCCTGTTTCCACTGGATAGTTGCCAATAAAGTCTGCAGTGCAATAGCATTTGACTTCATTTTTTTTATAATAATTTTTATTGGTTTTTTAACAAAAAGACAAACAAAACACAAAACAAAAACATATAAAGAACATTTAAAACATGACTTCCCCATACCTCCCTTTCACTGCATCCTTGTTTTACAACTCTTTAGCAACCCTTCAGTCAATTTCTCTAGTAGTTTTCTTTAAATTTCCTTAATGTTAATGTTTACAGCTGTAATTCTCTATTTCTTACCCCTAGACATCTTGTCAGTCCTCAATTTTACAACAATTTTTAAGATATATTTTAAATTTCTTCCAGTCCTCTTCCACTGTCTCTTTCCCCTGGTCACGGATTCTGCCGGTCATCTCTGCCAGTCCCATAAAGTCAATCACCTTTGTCTGCCATTCTTCCAGAGTAGGTAGTTCTTGCATCTTCCAATACTTTGCCAACAGGATCCTTGCTGCTGTGGTCGCATACATAAAAAAAGTCCTATCCTTCCTTGGCACCAACTGGCCGACCATGCCCAAGAGAAAAGCCTCCGGTTTCTTTATAAATGTCCACTTAAGGACTTTTTTAATTTCATTATAGATCATTTCCCAAAAGGCTTTGATCTTTGGGCAGGTCCACCAAAGATGATAGAAGGTACCTTTAGACTCATTACATTTCCAACATTTATTATTGGGCAAATGGTAGATTTTTGCAAGCTTGACTGGGGTCATGTACCACCTATAGATCATTTTCATTATGTTCTCTTTTAAGGCACTAGATGCCGTAAACTTAATGCCGGTGGTCCATAACTGTTCCCAGTCAGCAAACATAATGTCATGACCGATATCCTGTGCCCATTTAATCATAGCTGATTTAACCATTTCCTCCTGTGTATTCCATTTCAACAGCAAGTTATACATTCTAGATAGATTCTTAGTATTGGGTTCTAGCAGTTCTGTTTCTAACTTTGACCTCTCCTTCTGAAATCCTAATTTCCTGTCCTGCTTAAATGTCTCATTTATCTGATAGTAATGTAACCAATCTCGAACTTTAAACTTTAGCTTCTCATGACTCTGGAGTTTAAACTTTTCACCATCTTGTTCTAGGATTTCACAATATTTTGGCCAGTTAGGTTCCATGTTTAATTTTTTCACCGCCTTGGCTTCCATTGGTGACAGCCACCTAGGGGTTTTACTTTCCAACAAATCTTTATATCGAATCCAAACATTATACAAAGCTTTCCTAATAATATGGTTTTTAAAGCCTTTATGCACCTTTACCTTGTCATACCATAGATATGCATGCCAACCAAAGTTATTATCATACCCTTCTAAGTCCAAAATGTCTGTGTCTTCAAGGAGTAGCCAGTGTTTCAACCAGCAAAAAGCCGCTGATTCATAATAGAGTCTTAAGTCCGGCAGGGCAAAACCCCCTCTATCTTTTGCATCAGTTAAGATCTTAAATTTTATTCTGGGCTTTTTGCCCTGCCAGACAAATTTAGATATATCTTTCTGCCACCTCTTGAAGCAATCCATCTTGTCTAGAATCTGTAAGGTCTGAAATAAGAATAACATTCTAGGCAATACGTTCATCTTGATAACAGCAATTCGGCCTAACAAGGAAAGTCTCAGCCTAGACCATATTTCTAGATCTTTCGCAATAGCATTTGACTTCAAAACTTATTTACGATTTCCCTTTTTTGTATAAATTGCATACTTTTTAAAGAAAAGTCAACAGGGTCAACCCTCTTCAGAACACTTGTGGGTTATTTAATACATCAACAAAATAAGCTAAGCTAGAAGGTCTACTGTTATTGAGAAGTTACTGAAATGCAAGTGTGGGATGTATAACAAATGCAAAAGGAGATGTAGAACCGGAGGAGCACATGGCTAAAAACATGAAGAGCAAAAATTAAATACATTGGAAGCAAGAAATCAGATAGGAGTCAGTATGTTGAATCACAGGAGAGTTTAAAGGTAGGAGAATACATAGATTTCACAGCAGCAGCAGAATAAAGCCGGTGCATCCGACTTCACAATGAAATATGTCGGGCACAGATCAGTGCTTCTGAGCTTTTTCAGGAAAATGTCTGAGAAACTGAGGCAGATAGTGATCATAAGATATTAAGTTATAGGCCTTATTTGCACATTAAAAAAAAAATTATCAAATCCCCCGTTCTGCATGGTACCCCTCCATGGGTTTCTCAAGAACTCAAACGTGAAAATGCTGAGCTTTTAACAAAAGTAAGTTACTCAACCCTAAATTGACCTCAATACCAGCCCAGCCTTTATTCTTGTTTTAAAGATAAGTAACAAAAGCTGGGGAATTGTTATGACAATAACTTAATCTGATATTATGTTTTCAATTCCACTTGGTTTTCCAATTGGATAGTAGTGGTTATTTTTATAAGTGCATTATGATACAACTGGATTATTTGTGTAATAGGAATTATGCTTTGAGTTGAACCTTACTCCGTCATAGAAATAATCCGTGGAGATCAGTTGTCTTCAGAATCATGTACTTATGTAGCTGATAACAGAGGGCCCTTCAAAATCTTAATTAAGTCACTATTTGTAATCATGGATGGATACCATGTTGTTGTTCGTTGCCCCTTTCAGCTCAATTTCTAAATAACTTTAGCGCCTATACATTATTATCACAAGGTTGCATTAGCCAAAGGATTCTGTCATTTACCAGATAAGTTAAAATGTGTATAAATATGCCAGCAACTAATATAAAGCTGAGGCTCCCAAAACTATAAATATTATTTTGTACTCAGATCAAATTTTAGCTCTTTGGCACCATATTTTCCAACTGTAAAGTAGAAACCAAATGTAATTTTAATATAAGCTGACATCTGTTAACTCTCAGCAACAGGATCAGATTCCTGTTTGTTTATAATCCAACATGTGAAGTTTTTTTTAACTTAAGGCATAAGTATTAACTTAAAGCATTGGTATTTCCATAATAGGACAATTTTGAATGCCTGCTACAAAATGAAAATGAAATGTTATCATAAAGATACAGAGATAGTCTTAAGAAATTAAGGTCTATCACATATGAAAAGATAATATGTGTAATTGTCTATCATATCCTGTCTGCTTTGGTGAAGCTTCATACATTTCAGTGGGGATTTCAAGTTGAATCATTTTTGTGCAAGTTTTTTTCTTCTTCCAAAGTTTGTGGTCTGATACTGACACCTTCTGGAAAAAGCATCCTTTTGCTCTTGAAAAATAATTTCATGAGGAAATGCTTGAAAAACCTTGGAGGTATTCATAGAACATAATGAATCTGTGAACTAGATCAGAGTAATCTGTACTTGTGACACATTAAGAGTGTATAGTTCTTATTCTTGAATTATATTTCCTTTAATGTGAACAAAATGATCCTTTCTTAGTTCAGGGCCTTCTAAAGGTACATTATACTAAAGCAAAGTATAATATCTATACAGCACACACACACACACACCCAACTACAGTATATAACGATCGTATCTGGGATTTAAAGAAATACACTTGACCAGCCAGTCACGTACACCAGTGGTTGTTTTAAGTGGTTGTTTTCATTAAAGAATGAGGTCAATTCTTTGTAAAGCATCCTGAAGATGAATGGTGATTTTATTATTAATAATAAGCATGTATACATATTAGTATACAACAATGTGTTTACACAATAATGTGTCTGTGAGAGGGGAATTATTGGTTTGTAAATGTTTTTGTTTTATTATGTATTTTGTGTTCTCATTTTGTATTTTTATGTTATGAACTACCCTATGATAGGGACACGGGTGGCGCTGTGGGTTAAACCACAGAGCCTGGGGCTTGCCGATCAGAAGGTTAGTGGTTTGAATCCCCGCGACAGGGTGAGCTCCTGTTGCTCGGTCCCTGCTCCTGCCAACCTAGCAGTTCGAAAGCACATCAAGTGGAAGTAGATAAATAGGTACCGCTCTGGCGGGAAGGTAAATGGCGTTTCCGTGCGCTGCTCTGGTTCGCCAGAAGCGGCTTAGTCATGCTGGCCACATGACCCGGAAGCTGTATGCCGGCTCCCTTGGCCAATAAAGCGACATGAGCGCCGCAACCCCAGAGTCGGCCACGACTGGACCTAATGGTCAGGGGTCCCTTTACCTTTACCTTTACCTTACCCTATGATCTTTGGATGAAGGGCAGTATAATGAACAACAACAAGAAGAAGTGTGCATGCACAGGAAAGCTCATACCAATAACAAACTTGGTTGGTCTCTAAGATGCTACTGGAAGAATTTTTTTTATTCTGTTTTGACTATGGCAGACCATCAGCATTGCCAAAGGAAGATGCTGATGTTCAGTTTTTAAGTTGTCTTGTGAGTTATCTCTTTGGCAGTGAGGAACTCTTGTAGTACCAACAGCAAATGTAAACTTGTACGCATTGCTTCTTTGGATCGCAGCCACTATGTTGACAACATACATGCATCTGCTATACAAATTATGTATAAGATGTAATAGAGAACAAGGAGCTGTCCAGATTTCAGTGGTGCAGGTAATGATTTGGTTGTAGATAGGGCTGAAGGTTCTTCTCATAGGCTACAAATGAATCTTGTTAACTTCTGGGGTGTCCATCTCTTTTGTTTTATCAAGATTCTACTATATTGTCCATGGCATTTACATCTTGATCATGAAAGAGGAGATGACAGACTATCAGCATTTCCATTTAAAAAATAGATTAAATGTATCTTATCAATAGTAGCCAGCCACAAAGGGATTTTTCCTTACAGTTTCCTTACTGTTTAACAATGCATAAATATAAAGCTAATTTCATGATTTTTAGTTGCATGACACGCAATGATTGTTTTGAATTAACAGCTATAATTAAATATTAATTTATTTGTTTTGTTTTTCCAGAGTGGGTTCCCCCTCAGCCGGAGCCACTATACAGTCCAACATGTCTGGAGACTGAGCCTCTTTGCACAGACCCCGGAGAGGGTGCTGTGGTGTATCTAGCAGATGGAGGTCTGAGCACATTTCCTTACTGAGTGCATAATACTTGAAGCATAACCATGTTTGTGATATTAAATGGTTTTCAATAGAAAAAGATACATAGTACTATCTTAGAAGTTACTGAAAAAGAGAAACTGGAGAGCAAAAGACCTAGATCTACATTTTTTTTAAAAGTTGCAAGTATTTATTTAGAATACAAACACCACTCAAAATGCACGTGTTGAAATATAATGGCAGACAGTGGTTGTTACTGAACAATTAACAGGCTGTTATCCTAAAGATAATCTCATGGGCAACTAGTTGCATATACTTTCTGGAGGCCCTTGATGACAGAAGGCTCATTCTGTATGTATAAGAAACTTAGTTATCCATCTGGGGCTACACTGAGCATCAAAATGAAGATTCAAATACACAGTTAAGTGTGAATGTGCATTTGTTTTAAGCTACACACATGTATAGTCTGCAGCTGCATGCAGATCTGGTTTTTTGAATGGGGGAGATTAACATGGGAGCAAGTCCTACTGAATTCAGCAGAATTCACGTTCATTGACGTAATGAGTGTAACTGTCCTCACTCCGACCCTCAATTCTGGATTCCAGAAATCCCGAAAGCTTTATTAAAGAGTTCCGTACACAATCTCTGCATCAGCTCAAGATACAGGTTACAAGGTTAAAAGGCACATCAGCAGAGTCTAGGATACATGGCTAGACATAAGTGAAGACATGTTCCAACACATGTTGTGCACCTTCCACTCCGGAGCTCATAATGCATGTAGTTTCCCTCCCAAGCAAGAAGACTGAGCCTGCAGGTATGTGCTCCTGTGGGGATGGATCTGTTTGCACTTGTACTGTCAGTGGCATGCTCTTGACAATGGAACTTGAGTCCAGGCCTGCAATCTGGTTGGCTCCATTCATTGACTGGCCAGCTCCTCTATTACTGTGGGAACCTTAACTCTCAGAAAGCAGGTTAGGGTTCCCCATCCCCTTCTGGAACACCTGATAGCCCCAGGTCAGCGTCGCCCCCCACATCATTGCTTGAGCTTTTTCCAACCCCTTTCTCAGCCTTTTCATCTGACCGATTACCACCCCATCCCACTTGGTGGCATGGGGCCCGTGACAGTAGCTGATATTTTGAGGCAAAAATGTTATTATATAACGCATATGAAAGTTAGTGTAAGCATTAAGAAAGCACTGCAGGATTGAACAAAGGCAGTGACACTTGCTTAAAGGGATGCTATATACGGAGGCTGTATTCAGATGCTGCATATATAAACCCAATAGGTACCATTTTAAACAGCTGTCTATATGATGCTGAATGCTTCTTGACCAAGTTTTTGGTTTGAAATTCCTAAGGGAAATCAGGCAATTCTGCAGTGGCACTAGGACACCACCAAGTGGGTAGTCTCTGAGTGACCTCTCCCTTCTTGCACAGAAGATTTTTCTAATCGTAATTCACAACTGAATAATAATTGTATATTTTGCTTCTCTCACTAGCTGATAAAGAGTCCAGCTTTATGTATTCTCGATTAGGGGGGAGCTTCCCCTCAAAGCAGGTGCTTCCTCAATCATGGGATGACTGGGACAATACTTTGATCTTTGAAGCACGATTTGAAAGTGGCAATCTGCAAAAGGTGGTCAAAATGTAGGTTGCTCACCATTTCCCTTTGATTTGCAGGAGTAGTTGCTGGTTTCTGTCTGCATTTGTTCTGGCATTAAAGGGTGACATCCAACTAAGTAATTACTTGAAGTAGTCACATTGAAATCAGTAGGTTGACTACTTAGACTGAGTATGGATATCATCTGTACTCTTGTTTTGGCAGACCTGGATTAATAGCTTAGAAAACGTGAAATGCAGATATCCATATACACTTGCTGGAAAGTTTGTATTGGCTTATTAGAATCCCAGAATCACACAAAGAGGACTAATTTCTGACTACTCAGCATTTGTACAAAATATAGACAGTCAGGACCACAAAAACACTCCAAATGTGTGAATTGGTATGTAATCATACATGAATCAAAATAAAGCAGTAAGATAAAACAGCTAATGAACATAATTGTAAAATACAATATATATTGAAAAGACATAAGAGAATATAACTTAACTGCTCATTCAAGACATCTGAGAATTTGATCTAAGCCCACCATAAAGATCATGTGGACTATTGTTAAAATACAAATATGTGCATGAACAAATTCCTTACAAGTTTATTATAGGCAACAAAATCTACAAAAAAAATTTTGTGAAAGAAATTTGGGTTTAAAAAGATACATTTGAAATAAGAGAGATAAAGGAGCATGATATATCATGTTTCATAACTGCCTGAATGCCCAACAGTATATTATATACTAAAATACTTTTCTCCTTTTCCCATGCCAGTAGTGATTTTGAGTACCAGCTGACACTACGCACTGATCTCTACACAAATAAGCACACCCAGTGGTACTACTTCCAGGTCACCAACACCCAAGCAGGAATGCCCTACCGTTTCACCATTGTCAACTTCACCAAGCCAACAAGTTTGTATAATCGTGGTATGCGTCCGTTGCTGTATTCAGAAGCAGAAGCAAAGATCCACAAGGTGGGGTGGCAAAGGACAGGAGATGAAATCAAGTATTATAAAAACAATCTCGGCCAAGGTGGGCGCCAGTATTTTTCCCTGACATGGACGTTCCAGTTCCCGCATGATAGAGACACCTGCTATTTTGCCCATTGCTATCCTTACACTTACAGTAACCTGCAAGACTACCTAGCAACCGTTGCTAGCGACCCAAGGCGGTCCACGTTCTGCAAGATCCGCATCTTGTGCCATTCCCTGGCTAGGAACATAGTCTATGTTCTAACCATCACTAACCCCTTGCAAGATTTTCAGGAGGAAAAACGCAAGGCAGCGGTGATTTTGACTGCCAGGGTGCACCCAGGTGAAACGAATAGTTCCTGGGTGATGAAGGGCTTTCTGGATTACATTCTGGGGGATTCAAATAATGCCCAGTGGCTTCGGGACACTTTTGTTTTTAAGGTGGTACCAATGCTGAATCCAGATGGTGTGATTGTAGGCAATTACCGCTGCTCTTTAGCAGGCAGGGACTTAAACCGCAACTATAAATCGGATCTCAAGGAATCATTCCCTCCCATCTGGTGTACCCGCAGCATGATCAAAAGGTAAAAAGGTAACACCATCCCTCTTCTGTGTCCAGTATCACCACTCTTTGTTCATTATTATACCAGCATTAATTAATACATAATGTGAATTCATCTTGTTGCACTGAACTTATTTTTGTTCACATTTTGTTGAAATTTTAGGTACATCTAAATGTTGTTTTAATACTTTCCCTGATTGGCATGTAGAAGGCCTCCAGGAAAATCATGAGTTAGCACTCCCTGCTACTGAGGACAGGCAAGGACATGTGATAAAGTTAGAATTATAAAACCAGCAGCAGCTTCTCAAGCTTCCTTTCCCTGCCTAGCCTAGGATAGAGTATTCCTTCAGCTTCTGCTGGAATTCTATTCAAGACATTTTATCTTCTAACTATTAGCTTTTTTTCTATTTGCTGATCTTTAGCCCGTTCCTTTTTTGTTTTCACCTGTTTCCCACTGTGTGTTTTAAAAAAGAAAAGACTATTTTAGTTGCTCTCTTTCCTGGTTTGGCTGTCTGTCCTTCATGGCTTCATCAGGGAAAGCCACTTTTGCTCACTGGTTTCCCACGGGCATCTGGTTTGGCCGCTGTGAAAACAAGATGGTGGACTAGATGGGCCATTGGCCTGATCTAGCAGGCTATTCTTATGCTCTTATATGTATAGAAATGCTCTGAGGGGATAGGGGAAACGAGCCCTGTGTGTTTCAAATATTTAATGTGTACATAGAGCTATCAGTGATCTTACAACTCCTGACCTCTCTTGCTGCATGGCATCTGGCATCAGTCAAGAACACGAGAGCCCTTCAGGAAGTCTGGTTTTCTTTTTCTTATGTTTGTTTTCACTCTACCTACTTCCCTGGGGGAAAAAAAACTGCAGTCAAGGTGGTTTTTGAGTTGAGGGTTTAACGGGAGGTTTGTATGGGTCTTAATTTGGACCATCTGTTTTGGGCTCAGATCTGGAAGCTTTGGGAAGTTGCATTTTCCTGAAGGCCTCCTACACACTGACCAGGAAATGAAACTTGTTAGTCATTGTGTGTGTGGGTTCTGGTGGGCATGCAGGAGGCCTCCTTCTCCACCCTGGCTTAGTACAGATGACACTAGTCATCACTGGTTTTTGAATGTTTTAAATTACCTGTTTTTAACGGTCTTTTACTGATAATGTTTATTTAATGTAACCTTCTTTGAGGTTTTATTATGATAAAGCAGAACAAACATTTTATTAAATGTAAAATGAAATAAAAATAAATCATCTTGGTCTTTGGGGGTTTGGTCCTTCTAGTTTAAACCTTGCCTTTTTCAGAGGTGTTTTTCTTTCGTTTCTGTATGTGTGTGTTTGTTTGTTTGTTTGTTGTTTGTTCCTTCAGTCATACACTCTCTCTTTTTCTCTGTCTTTCAACAATGGTTGGAACTTGAGAGGGGCTGAGGAATTGGCTGTATAATTCTAACTTATTCATATGCTCCTTCCTTCCTCCTTCCTTCCTTCCTTCCTTCCTGGTGATGGGTTTAACACATTGTTTCCATGGAAGACTCCTGCAAAGCCACTGGAAGGGAATATCCACAGTGAAGTAACCAGTGTTCCATTCTAACAAACATAGACTGGAAAGACCAACCTCTGGAGAAGGAAGGGAATTCCCCTATACCAATAAAGGGGACTATTTTCCTCAACAAAGCTCTTTAATCTTCTGTTAACTGTGTTTTTCACATAATGACAGCAACTTATGTGATAGTTCTGTTTTTTAAACATTTGTCACGTGTCGGCTGCAATGGAAAAAGCATTTTAATATTGCGCATTTAGTATCTGTCACTGGAAAGGAAAGGCAGTGATGGCCTAATAGGTGCAACTCAGCTCTTATTGGACTCAAGGGAAAAGCTTCCCTGACACTAATGCAGCTAACCAGTGCAGCTAACCAGTGCAGGTTGTTCCAGTAGAAAAACAATCTGTCCAGCAATTATCATCTTTAATACCTTTAAGAGATTTCCTACAATTGTTATCATAACCCAAAAAATCAAGAGTGTCTGATTTGCAGAAACCAAAGCTGCTCTTATTTAACTTTCTACCTTGTTACAGAATGATGGGAGAGCGCAAGGTTCTCCTATATTGTGACCTTCATGGTCATAGCAGAAAAGAGAATGTCTTCATGTATGGCTGTGAAAAACGAGATCATCAAGAAGAAGGGGCAGGCTTACATCAGCGCGTTTTCCCTCTCATTATGAGCAAACGTTGTCCCGATAAAGTAAGCTGACATTTAACATTAATATGTAAGAAATCATCTCTTTCAGTACATTAAAAATTTGCTAAATCACTTGACAGTTTTCTAAGTTGTTGTTGAGGAAGACTGTGGCACGGGGAGGTCATTTCTGGGCACAGCTGTATAGTTTTGGCCTCGTTGCAAAAGCGCAGTAGTAATTCCACTTCTCTCTTTGTTAAGTTCTCATTCCAAGATTGCAATTTCAAGATACAAAAAGCTAGAGATGGGACAGGTCGAATAGTAATGTGGAAGATGGGCATCAGCAACAGCTATACCTTAGAAGTTACTTTCTGTGGGTCTAAACTGGGTAAGGCAAATATAGTTTTTCTCTAGAATCTATATTTAAAGCATTCAAAGAAGTCTCATGTCTTGTAGCTGCAGATTCTTTAAGAGATAATGTGAGCTTACTGTGTTTGACAGATAAATACTACATAGGAAGGCATGTTGAAATGTTAATGTTATAGGTGTATATTAAAATTGCATTTGGCCCAAGAAATAGTGGTTGTGGGTACCAAATGTAACAATTACAGGGAGTAAATGACTACAGAAGGGTGAGATTTTGGCTAATGAGTTTAAAACTGAGTTTATGCTTACCTGAAAGTCAGTTACGCTGTATTTACACAGCAGACTAGTTTAACAGTGATTCCCTCTTTGGGTATTGTAGTTCTTTGAAGTTGGGTAGGTAGGAATCTCTAACACAGAATTCTCACACTTTCACAACTTTGAAACTGTGGTTGTTGAACTGATATCAAATATTTATCTACCTTATACTGAAGATGTGTCCTTGTGAAGGAATCAGACTAAGACTATTTAACAAGAAATAGCAATCTTTTATATAGTTTTATGTGGAAATTATTGGTGTTAATTTGCATCCTACTGTCAACCTTAGATGGTAGAAAATAATGAGGGAAAGTGTGAATGTGAGGCAGACTAATCTGCAGTGGAGCTAAGGCAGAAGTGTACTTGTTTGGTTTATCTGTGGATTGGGTTATTTTAAAAAAGGTAGCTGAATGTTATAATTGGAAAGCAAAGGGTATCATTGGAAAGGCAAAGGAATGGAGGTTCTCAAAAGGAACTATGGGAAGGAGTTTGGGAATATGGAATGTGAAAAGCCATTTGATGAACTTTTGAAAGTAACAGATAGGTAGCCGTGTTGGTCTGCCATAGTCAAAACAAAAAAAATTCCTTCCAGTAGCACCTTAAAGACCAACTAAGTTAGCTCTTGGTATGAGCTTTCGTGTGCATGCAAACTTCTTCAGATTCTTGGTATGAGCTTTCGTGCATGCACACTTCTTCAGATACACTTCTTCAGATACACACTTCTTCAGATACACTTCAGTGTATCTGAAGAAGTGTGCATGCACACGAAAGCTCATACCAAGAACTAACTTAGTTGGTCTTTAAGGTGCTACTGGAAGGAATTTTTTTTGTTTTGAAAGTAAAAGATTTAAAATAAAGATAAAATGTTTTGCTAACAAAGAAGTGTTATTGGGTTGGTAGCAGTCCAAATTAAATGTGGAATTCCATCAGTGGAATTAAAATCATTGCTGATATTGAATAGGACAATTATTTCTTCACTTGTGACTGGTCCCCCCCCCCCTTTCCAGGCAGTAGACATGGTACCCACTTTAGTACCAAGGATCTAGAATCCATAGGACACCATTTCTGTGACTCACTGTTGGACTTCTGTAATAAAAAGAAGAGTAAGGTAATGCAAATAAACATTATTTCTTGCAGCAGTAATATCTGCAGCAATTATGTACTTAAAGGAATACAGTCAAAGTATTTATTATTATTTGGCAGTAAATTTTATGGTTAACAGTGTGTGTTTTTCCTTAGTATAACGAGTGCCTGAATGAATTGGAGGTAATGCTGAAAAAGGGTGATCTATCTGCCTCTGTCAATGACAGAGATTCCAGGTAAAAGGACCTCTTCTAACAATTGTTTTATTTCTAGCTTGTTATTGAGGAAATCGGTGCCATGCTTTCCAGATGTGTTTGCGGAGCAGATAATTGATTTGTAGACGAATTCTAGAAATCCATACTCTTGTAAATGAAAATAAACATAATTATTTTTCTTTTACAGTTCTGACAGTTCAGACTCCAATGAGGTTACCGTTAAACTAGAAGCCCAGGTACAATATACATTATCATCAAAAATTCAGCTTTAGTAAGATTTTACTTGAAATTAATTTCCTTGAAATGTAATATAATGATATACAGAACAGTATACTGATGTTTAGTTGCAATGTGACAAAATAATATAGACACACCAGTTTTTTTTATTCATAAGAAATATACTGGAAAATAAAAAAAACAACTAGCAGTGCTTGATATATAATGTAGAACACAACTACTTTATAATATCAGCTTGAATGGCAGATTTAGAATTCTTCATACTATCGGAAACACGCTTCTCAATATTAACTGACATACCAACTATTCTGTAAATTGTATCTTCAGACAAAGGAATTTTCACAATCAAGGCTCAGGCAGGCTTAATTGATTTTTCCTGCTGTTGTATGTGGTTTTGTCTGTTGAGCAATCCATTCTGTCACTTGGTAAGATATAATTTGCATCTTATCTGAGACTTTTACTCATTTTTTGAAATATGTTCGCTGGTATTTCTGCTATTCCAAAAGCCTTTCAAAATATTGAACCTTCTTGTTCGCCAGATTTCCGTGTTTTGACAGCAGACGTCTTGTCATCTTGTTTAGGGCCATGTTGGAATTGGAAAGCTTCTGGCCACAGATCAAACACATAGGCTGTTTTCATCTCCAGCCCATGGGAAACTGAGACTCAGATAGATATCCACATATTGCTGACAAACGTGGATCACTAGGATTGTTTTCAGTATCACTTGATGCACTTATGCTCATTTTGAAAAGATGGCTATCCATATTCTGCAAATAAAAAAAAATTGATACTGTACTACACTACACTGAAATGTTTAACTATTTCTTGGATTGTCCTTGAAACTTTCCACCACACTTGCCATCCTTTCCTGCCAGAACCTCTGCTTTAAAGAGTCTTCTTGAACCAGACACAGCAGACCACAATATTGTTATTGTGAGGAGCAAGTGGTGGCACCTAGTTTTGCTCTTCTTGTCTCCCTGCACAGCAAGATCAGTTCTGTCTTCTGAGAGACCCAGCTCCCATCATCACTGAGGGAGGTGGGATGAGGCAAGAAGCAGCTGGCTGGGAACAGGCCTTGCCTCCCTCTCCCAAGACTTATAGCATGCACTTCTTGTTAGTTGGGGACATATGAAAGGTGCAGAATAGGTGGGGCTGGACAAGACATACACACATACTGTGAGTGATAAATCAGAAATCAAACGTGGAGAACATATGCTCAAAGAGGGAAAGATGTCATGCTAAAAAGTCATTTCATTTAGGGGGAAACTAAGCATTTCAAGAAATATTACTTTGGTGCTACTGACAAAAATAGAAACCTCAAAATAATAGTCTTCATCTCTATCAATAACATCTGATACAATTTACCCCATCCCTTGGCTGACATTGTTACACAGTGTTTCCACCCCAGTCCAGTCATTGGGGTGCAGCCACTGATGTGGAGGAGGGTGAGGAGATGCACATTACATTTTCAGGAAATCAGGATGAATTGTGTTAGATTTTATTGAGGAGGATTTGGGATGTGAAATGGGGGCATGTCTGCCATTTAGTTGTTCAACATCTAGTTGACACAACATCTAGTTGTTCCCTTAAATCCTTTTGAGTTACTAAGATATAAGAATAAAATGTAAAGGTTAAATAAAGAAAATATATATAATGTAGATAACTGTAATCCTATTAAACCCAGATATACATTTTAATTTGTTTGTTTTGCTTGTTAGGCAAAACCAAGAAAGAAGTATCTGAAAACCAAGAAAGAAAGGAGTGCCTTTCTGGTGTCATCAGGAAGAAGATTTTCCAAGCAACCCCATGAATCAATTGTAAAGCATTATTATTATTATTATCATCATCATCATCATCATCATCATCATCACTAGGTATTAATGAGATTAGTAGGGTTGACCTTCAGGATTCTATCCAGCATAAGACCAGGAACAGACCTTATTCTTCGCCTCTTAGATCCATCACAATAAAGTTATAGACTGAACTAGCAAGATCCAGTACTTATTTGAGTAGACTGGTGCAGTTCAGAAAAGGTGTCTTCAGTACTTTCTTTTGTGGAAATAGAAGGAAAGTGTATCTTGAAAATTCCTGAAATATTATGAGAGTATTTTGTTTACTTTTGCATCCTTTTAAGTATAATAGTGTCTCTTATAAATACAGCAATCCCTTTCTTCCTGTTTAGAGTGAAACCAAAAAATCAGAAGAATCTTCCCACAAAATTTCCAAGAGCCATGAACAAATTATAAAAAGTGTAAGGATTTCTATGTATTGTGAAACATCTGTTGTCCTTTTGTGATCAGAATAGGATTATACAGTATACAGCACAATAGTTAACTGACAGCAAACATTAGTCAGTCAACTCTCCTGCTTATATGATTTCTAAGGTATACCCATAGGAATATATTTGAAATGTTTGATATTTTTAGTAGCTGTTTATAATTGCTCTTTTCCTCAAGTATTCAGACAAGTGAAAGTTTATACTTTGGGATAAGTATAAACTTTTTTTCTTTTTTTAAAGGCTTTTTGCAGTACTGTTACAGTTACTACTAATAACTGTGAAATATAGTTATTCACCGAATCAGCAAGGGAGATACTAATGTGTATTAGTATCATTAAGGATGTAATTGTACATCTCTTTCATGTTTCTGAGCTGGGCCATTGAACAGCTTTTTTTGAAGAGATCGTCCCCTAAAGTTGTTGAGCTTTGGGGGGGGGGGGGCAGGCTTCTGCTGGGGGAAGGCAGAACCTCAGTTAAATGAGTACTTTCAATGCTTTCCAATAATTATGTGCCCCACCCCCATTGGCTATGCCCATGCCATGGTATTATTTTAGTTCTTCCTATGTAAGTGAAGTGACTGGTAAGTAGTACATGTTTCTCTTTCTCCACAGACCCAGGTTTTTCAGAAACTGAAACCAATGGAGCTGCAAAACATACGAAAGGAAAAATATGAAATTACCAAGCAGACTGTAGAACCTTTGTCCAGAACACCCAATGCTAAAAAGGTTTGGCTGGCCCATTAGTAGAATAATTTTCCAGATAATCAGAAAATGCATATAGCTTTATGTTAGTGACAACCAAAAGCAGAGTTTGACTTTGACATTAGGAAAAGCTAAAAGGATGCTGTGTCCTGTTGTTAAAGGGATATCTGACAATGTAATATTACCGCTTAAAATAATATGTGTGCTTTGCAATTTATTTATTTATTTAATTCCTGAAATAGAACAGCATTGTGGAACCCGCTCTAGTTAAAAGAATCATAGTTCCTTTAACTTTGTACAACAGTGCTTGGACAGCAGACTGTAAGGTCACCTGCTGTTTCTTCTATCTCCTAGAAGTTGTTAACACCAAAGGTCCTTTACCTTTGTTTTAAGACTTTCAGTAAAAGTGATTAAAAAAAGCTTTGTAGCTTTATTCAGAACAATCAATGAAATACATTGAGTAATTATTTCTTTAACTTTTAGCAGGCAGGTATTCTGTTTTACAGAAATGTATTTTAAAGTATGGTCCATTTTAAAAGAAAGGGATATAATTATATCTCAGTTCCCTGAAGAGCGTTTAGTTTCAGCGCAACAGGCAGTTTGATCATGCTTTTCTTCATTTGTGATTATCATAACATGTTCTGTGGCCCTTAGCTTCCCATATGCAGAAAGAGAAAGGATGATGTGTCTTTAAACAAGCAATTCTTATGAGATTATGCCCACAGAGGATTCTAATTTGGAAGAATCTGCTCATTCCAGGGGTTAGTGGCTCAAAATTAAGAGCCATGGTAGACATTACATACAGGAAAAAATAAAGACAATACTCATAAATCCCAGATTGGAATCCACTAGTAATTCATTTCAAATTGGTTACACGGACCATCTGAAAGAAACCCAAAGCAAAATGGTGGGTGATTCAGATAAAACCAGAAAATATCAGGGATCGTGAAGGAAAAGAAACTAAGAGAACTTGCTCTGTCAGCCCACTATGCGTACCTGTTAAACCCTCTATGGATTAGTTTAATATGGTTTGAACATCTTTTCATTGAACAAAAATATCCCACAACAACCCAAATCTAGAACTTGCTACAGGGACAGAAGCTCCATAAAACAGCAAATGTTTAAGAACAAGTGAACAAAGCTGTTAATTTACTGCTGAGAGACTTGGAAGGTCCTTTCCTGTGACCCGTTTCAGGGAGTGAGAGAACTTATGCAGAGTACCCGATTGCTGCAATCCACACACAGCACAACATTAATATCAGCCAACATTAATATCTCATGCATCCAGATGACTGATGAGACTCTTAGGTGACTAGCACAAATAACACAAGTTTTTATTATAAGCTTGCCTGCATCACTGCAGGAGTGGCCCCAGACAATATGTTTCTGCCTTCCTAGGAATGCTCTGAGCACTTTTGGGAATGCGCTAAGGAGGAAAATGGGAAGCTGCCATACAGAGGTTGGGTCGGCACCAACACCTCCTTCCACTCCAGTCTGAAAGGAAGACGGAGGAAACATTTTGAGGTAAGCAGAAATGGTGTTGTATGGAATGACCCATTACTGACTCTGCAGTTGCAAATGGCGGCTAGCAAGAGTCCTTCTAATGCTTGCTTGCTCTCTCAACCTTATTTCCATATTTGCATTACAGCAATATTTGCTTTGCTCAGTTTATATTTTGAAGAGCTGTTCCTAGTTGTGTGCTTAATATTAGGAGCCTTGACAGATCATTAGCCTGATGCTGCAAAGCAACTCCTTGTATCTATAGAGCAGTGATCTAGAAAGGGCTGGAGCTATTTTATTAGGAAACCTCTACTTTAGGAAAGTGATGGCTAACCTGTGGCAGTGGCATAGCGTGGGTTGCAAGGCAAGTAATTTGCACCCCCTAACCCGTGGATTTGCGCCCCCTAACCCTAACCCCCAGGTGTTGCGCCCGGTGCGGCCAGCCCCCCCTGCACCCCCCACGCTACGCCACTGACCTGTGGCTCTCAGTATATTGTTGGACTCCACCTTCCTTCATCCTAGTCAGTGTGGCCAGTAGTGAGGGATGGTGGGAGTTGTAGTCCAGCAACATCTGGAGGCCAAAGGTTAGCAATTCTGGTTTAGTCAAAACAGATGCATGAGTAAATTTTGCTCTCAGGCTAGGGTATTATTCAGTAAGACTGTATGGTATAATGTTACGATTTTAACTTGTTAATGGGGGCTGCCTAAAAATAAAAACAAATGCATTCAATAGGGTTTTCACATCATTATCTGACCACACATACTATGTGGATATTGCTTAGAAACATTGACTGTGCCAGGGAATGTTGACTATACGGGGAATGTCTTTTCTGTAAGCTCCAGCCATTCAGTAAGCCAGAGTTGACCACATTCCTGCCAGTGTCATATTGTATACATCTTAAAGGTGGATTATACGAATACTCTGAACTCTTTCCTCTCCCCCTTCTGTTTCTTAAAAGGGTGCTGCTTTCCTTTTTGATATTACAATTGCAATACTGCATGGGTTGTCAGCATGTCACAACACAAGCAGGACAGCTAGCAGGTATCTGTGGCATTTGGACAGAGGCAGGAAGGCACACATTTCAGGTTAGGACATAGTCTCAGGTGTTTCTGCTTGCCTCCCTTTCCTATGCTGTGCTGCTGTTTGCATCCCAGACCAAAGCCAAACTACATCAGAGACACTAAGGAGAGGTTACACTAGAATGGTACTATCCCATACTTCACTGCTATGATGACTCCAGCTAACAGTTTGCCAAGAAAAGGGTTAGCAATCAAATATTATACAGTTTTTTTAGCTGGAATGATTGTTTCTAAAGAAGAGGAAAGCTTTCTTAGTAAGCAAAAAGGCAGGGTACATTAAAAAAAAAGTAATTACATCCAAGGGATGATAAAATAAGCCTTAAAGGCTGAAGAACCACTTTAGACATTGCATACACCAAAATCTCACAAGCACACAGATCCTAAACATTTGGGATATAAAGGCTAATTTGTTCATTTGGTGCAAGGATATGCTTGCATAACAAACTTCCCCACTCACCCTATCTTGTGTGTCCTGCATCATCCTCAATTCTGCTCCAGAGGATTGGGGGAAACTTCAGCACAGGGGGAGGAGAGGGACAGAAGTGCAACAGCACAAGCTTATGCTGACAGAACAAGTTAATTAGCGCTGCATTGGATATAACTCTACAGTTCAGTGCTTCTTTACAACAAACTAATTTCAGACTTTGGTGGGAAGTTTAATAATAATAGTGCATTTCCCTCCTTTTACTCTTGCAGTCAAAAGCCTTAGCAGGGCTTCATAAACTCCTCAGAGAAACTAACTCAGTTGTAGAAGGTAAACTTCATGAAATGTCGTTTGATTCCCAAGCAGGTAAGAGATAACATGGGCAAAACAGTTCTATGAACGTGTGAATCTTTTCGTTTGAAAAATTAATATAGGTATTTACAAAGTTGTAAGAAAAGAATTAATTTGTTTTAGCCATAGTCGTCATCAGTGCAGATACAGCGTCATGCCGTTAAAGCAATCCATGAAAAGGAAAGAGGAATTCATGCACTGAGTATCTGTGAGGCCATGGCATGCTTCTAGAACATTGCATCTACACTGGACAATAGAATGGTGGCATGCAGATAGCAGCCTCTGCTTTTTGTTCCCTATTCAGTCCAATGTACAGAACAATTACAAAGGACGATTACAGCAAAAGAACTGGGATTTAATAGCAACTAACATTGCATTTCTCATATCTTTTATGGGAAGCTCTTCTCACACTATATGAAAAGCATTTTCTCCCATTTGATAAAGTTTTCTAGACATTGGAGCGTGCTTTATATTCCCTAAATATTTAGAATACTCTAACTGGATACTTTCTAAACTTCCAATTCTATGCGTTAGCATGAAATTAGAAACACAGAAAGCATTTGGGGGTAGGGGAAGGTACCATGTTGCAGAAGATTTGCATATCCTTTGATTGTGCTGTTCCTTCACCTCCCCTCCTTCCCTTTAATTCCTCCAGCCTTCCAAATGGTCTGCTGGGAAATAAGCATACTGCACATAGGTGTATGGGAGATACTGGATGCTCTGAATCAGTATATGAGTGATCTCAGAAACTCTAGGTTGCCATGCCCTAAGCTTTATAGCTTGGTTTATCCTGTTATCTGATACATGTTTATATGTACGTATCACCTTCAAAATCTACTTGATGCATTTGATAGTAGACTGATATGAAAAGTCAGCCAACAAGAAAACAGAAGGATCTCAGTCTTTCTCAGACAATCATTGGAGGAGGTTGTCTGTAGCATAGGATATTTCCAGATCACGCAGTACCACACCATTCACAGTTTCATTCAATATGGCAGCAGGACAAAGACTTAGGCTCATATGATTTCATGAAACAATGTTTTTCTTAAATGTTTATTGGTTGTTAAATTTTAGTGAATATTACCAAATTGTATAATTCTTTATAACAACATATAATGCTCTGGGAAAGCAACTAAAATTTTTCATGTGTTTCCATATTTTCTAATCCTTTCTTGATAACCTATACATTTCCTAGGACTTGTATACAGTGCTGATACAGTACTGAATATGTAACAATATTTTCAGTTGGCTGTTTGGTTCTTTGCCTCCCACCATTCCCCAGAGAATAGATTTCCTAGACATTCCTTAGAATGCCTTGTTTTGGTACTTTGCCCGTAAATAGGCATGCATGCATGCATCTAAGGACATCTAAAGACATGTATCCAATTAAGTTGACTCTAGTCCAGTGTTTCCCAACCGGTGTTCCGCGGCACACTAGTGTGCCGCGAGACTTTGCCTGGTGTGCCGTGGGAGGGAGGCGGGCTCCATGTGCTTAGAGCAACAGGCTGCCGCCCCAAGCCTCGCGCGCCCGACGGGAGCTCCTGCCGGGTGCGCAAGGCTTGCAGACACTCGCCCGAAGCACGGGGCACCCTCCGGAGGGCTCCGCGTGCTTCGGGCAACAGGCTGCCGCCCCAAGCCTCGCGTGCCCAGCGGGAGCTCCTGCCGGGCGCGCAGGGTTGCAGACACTCGCCCGAAGCACAGGGAGCCCTCCGTAGGGCTCCCTGTGCTTCGGGCAACAGGCTGCCGCCCCAAGCCTTGCGCGCCTGGCAGGAGCTCCTGCCCGGCGCGCAAGGCTTG
Organism: Podarcis gaigeae; assembly: GCF_964106915.1. Classification (NCBI taxonomy): domain Eukaryota; kingdom Metazoa; phylum Chordata; class Lepidosauria; order Squamata; family Lacertidae; genus Podarcis; species Podarcis gaigeae. The sequence continues at coordinate 33,478,164 of NC_139686.1, forward strand.
CAGACACTCGCCCGAAGCACGGGGAGCCCTCCGTAGGGCTCCCTGTGCTTCGGGCAACAGGCTGCCGCCCCAAGCCTTGCGCGCCTGGCAGGAGCTCCTGCCGGGCGCGCAGGGTTGCAGACACTCGCCCGAAGCACGGGGAGCCCTCCGTAGGGCTCCCTGTGCTTCGGGCAACAAGCTGCCGCCCCAAGCCTTGCGCGCCTGGCAGGAGCTCCTGCCGGGCGCGCAGGGTTGCAGACACTCGCCGGAAGCACGGGGAGCCCTCCGTAGGGCTCCCTGTGCTTCGGGCAACAGGCTGCCGCCCCAAGCGGCATATAGTCAATATAGGCACAGAGTTAATTTTTTAAACATTTTCTAATGGTGGTGTGCCTCGAGATTTTTTTCATGAAACAAGTGTGCCTTTGCCCAAAAAAGGTTGGGAAACACTGCTCTAGTCCACAAAAGCTCTTTCGGTAATATTTTGTTCAGCCTTTTAAGTTGTCACAAAACTCTTTCTCCCTTTTCTATAAAAGTTAAATGTGTATTCTTTCTGAGATTCATTTTATGATTAGTTCATGACAGTTGTGTCCGTCTTTCAGATTCTATGCCAGATGAACGAAATAAATATACAGTTCAGTACGTCAGTCATTACTTTCCTGAACAAGGATTAAGTAAGTTACTCATATCTTTAATTCATATAATCTTGTGTCTAGACACAGGTTCTACTGTATGTGCAATTATAAGCAATACAATGAAAGCCATGTATTGCGTAAAATAGAGATTTTACAGCCTGATCCTATGCATGTTCACTCACAGTTTCCACTAATTTCAATAGGGCTTGCTTTCAGGGTAGAGTGCATTGGAAGACAGTTTTAGAGCATAGAGAATGAGCTAATGGAGATGTACACCAGAAGCATAAATTCATGCAAGCAAGAATAAACTCAAAAATTTTCTATTTTGTCCTGCCCTTTAAAATAATACTCTGTGTCTGGTTCCGGCCTTTGTTTTCTACAGATATTGGCTGGGACCTAGCCCAACCTTTGAAGCACATCATCTCACAGAGACTTTTTCTGCCTCCTGCCATCCTTGACCAGATGTGCAACACACCAAGACGACACCAAGGTGCACTCTCGGGTTGCAAACTTCCTAGGGTGGAAAATATGAGAAAAGAAGCAAAGATTCCACGAGGAAGTAAGTCAACTGAATACTTGGGGATATACTGTGGTCTAAACCACTGAGCCTTTTGGGCTTGCCGTTCAGAAGGTTGGCAGTTCAAATCCTAAACGGGGTGAGCTCCCGTTCCTCGGTCCCTGCTCCTGCCAACCTAGCAGTTCGAAATCACATCAGTGCAAGTAGATAGAAAGGTAAATGGCGTTTCCGTGTGCTCTGGCTTCCGTCACAGTGTTCCGTTGTGCCAGAAGCGGTTTAGTCATGCTGGCCATATGACCCGGAAAGCTGTCTGTGGACAAACGTCGGCTCCCTCGGCCTGAAAGCGAGATGAGCGCTGCAACCCCATAGTCACCTTTGACTGGACTTAGCCGTCCAGGGGTCCTTTACCTTTTTTTACTGCATGTAGTAACACTACAGTTCTTTCTATGAAAGCCCATGGCACATTTTGGGGGGTAGTGCTGCGCATTTGGCTCCTCATACCACCCTGTTGGCCCTGTGCCACTGGGATCTGATCTGAATGATTTGCTGGGCGTAAGGAAACTTTACAGAGGGGGAAAGGTTATTTCATATAAAGGAAGCATTTCCTGAAACATTTTCAGTAGCATTTTATTTTTATTTTCTACTTACAGCCTCTCTCATACATGTGGAGAGTCATCCTAGGTAGGAAAACGTATTATTTGTTATCAGCAATCTTCCATGTGGATTTCTCAGTCACATTCTTTATATCTTTATTATTTGGGTTTGGAAAGAGTGTAACACCCTTCTTGTTTTTAGATTTCTAAAAAACTGTATTATTCAGACGGGCCAACCAGCTCTTATTGATATGCTTAATGCTTTTATTGGATGATGATGATGATGAAGAAGAAGAAAAATTATATGCAGTGGTACCTTGGTTTTCTAACATCTCTGTTGAGGAACATTCCAGTTTTTGAATGCCATAAACCTGGAAGTAAATGCTTCAGTTTTCGAACACACCTTGGAAGTCGAACATGCCACACGGCTTCCGCTGAGTGTAAGATCCTGAGGCCTAGCTGCCGGCTGTTGAGTTTTCGAACGTTTCAGAACTCGAACCATCTTCTGGAACAGATTACATTCAAAAACCAAGGTACCACTGTACCACCCTTTATCAAAATATCCCAGTGTGATGTACAACATTTTTAAAAGATTACAGAACATCAGTGATAAAAACATAATAAAAAGCATAATAAAAAGCATTCTGACAGACAGCCTAATAATAAAATTGTCAATTTAAATGCTAACTTTTTGTGCACTCTTTCAAAAAAAAATTGCACAAAGCAGGGTGGAATGGATTTAAGATGACTGAGTTCCAAAAGAACAGGTTTAGGTTAATCTCTCTATCCCTAATTAGAAGAGTACTGAACTCTTATGTTGAATGCAATGGCATTTTGAGATGCTTAACTTGGGATGGACAGTGCCCTGAGTCATGTCACCAGTGCGCTATGTCTTAAAATGACAAACTAAAGCTTAAACTAAGACACTGTATTTTATTTTTATTTGTGAATGCTGAATTGTATAGCAATTCTTTATTAAATAAGCATTTATATTTCACCTTGGATTTTATACTGCAATTGCTACTTCATTTGATGTATTTATTTTATTTTATTCTGTGGCCTTAATCTCTTTCAGCTCTCTGGTTCTGTCTCAGGCAACTGGAGAAAATAACACTGAAAGGGGTTGTGTCACATTGGAGTTAGGAGAAAAAGAAGTACAAAACATGGCCCTGGCTCAGGAAACACATTTTAATTCTTTACACAACAAAGCTACAACTTGGCGATTAGAGAAGTGTCGACCTGGAAGAGCCACTAGTTGCAGAGAGAAGACATCTTTACAAGCGAAAGGTTTCTTTCTCCCCTTCATCATTGAAATTATTAGCAAAAGACTCAAGTACAGTGGTACCTCGGGTTAAGAACTTAGTTCATTCTGGAGGTCCATACTTAACCTGAAACTGTTCTTAACCTGAGGTACCACTTTAGCTAATGGGGCCTCCCGCTGCCGCCAGAGCACAATTTCTGTTCTCATCCTGAAGCAAAGTTCTTAACCCGAGATACTATTTCTGGGTTAGCGGAGTCTGTAACCTGAAGCATCTGTAACCCGAGGTACCACTGTACACTAGTATGGATGGTGCAGTGTATCATCAAAATTCCCATAATGGTCCTCTGTTCTACTCCTCTGCTGTGTTTATTTCTATATCTCCTCTAATCTATTAATGAATGTTGGGGCTAAGCCCTGAGAGTTGTAACTCAAATTGATCTCTGGAACAAGTAATAATTTACAGGAGTTTTTTGTTTGTTTTTGATCCCAGATCTTCTTGACAACCTGAAACACAATTTAGATGACAAAGAAAGGAAAATAAAGGAGAAATCACCAGCAAGCAATGTTAAACTGGACAGAAACAATGGAGGAAACCATGAAGGAAGTTTTAGACTCAGTGAGCCCTCTCATACACAAGATTTTCTACAACTCTCCTTACCTTTGGTGTCAGAAGGAAAGTATAGGCAAGTCACTGAAAAATACCAGAGGAATGAACAGCAACCTAAGTTGTCCTTAGGTCGGCCCCGGTAAGTGAACAAGACTGCCTGTTTCATGCAACATTCAGTGTGTCTGCTCTGACAAGATGCTTTAGCATTAAACTGTATTGTAGCTTGTGCTCCCTGAAGACAGAATGCTATGCGAAGGAAGAATCTGATGCCAATATTGCACCTGAAACAGTGTAACCAGCACTGCCCATGCTGCTTCCACAATTGCTACTCTTCGTCATTCACTGGCATCTTCTACACACTGGGGGAAACCAATGTACCAAGAGAGCATAAACTCCTCCATGCCAATATGCCCCTAGAATTCATGTTGCCACTCAGTGGGATCCCATACTCTCTGGGTGGAGTTATTTCAGTCTCCCAATAGCATACATGACTATTCTATGAAATCAAGTCTGTGCAAATAAGAGTTTGAATTTTCTGTTCCAATGCATAAGAAGCCCCTTGATACAGATTGTCAGTGGGCTGGTTCATACATCACACTTAGACAGAGTTGGTTTTAAACCATGGCTTAATCATGAATGTGCCTTCTATGCCTCCCTGCAAATGTAGCTTTTTCCACCCTGAGGGTGCTGTTCATGGCACAAACAAACCATAGTATGGGTTGCAGTATTGTGCAAACCTAGATCATAATTTGTTTCTTTTATTTTTTAAAAAAACCACACAAGTTTTCTTCAAACTAACTCTGAGTGGTTGTTGTTGTTGTTACATATATTAGTCACATTTCTTTGCCATGGCAAGTGACTTACAAAAGGACAAAAAAAAACCCCAAAGACAACAACCCACATATATACATTAAAACCGAAAAGAAAGAATACATTAAAATATCCCACCCACTCTAAAAAGCAATAGATAGTTAAGAGCCAAATGCCTGGTTAAAAAGGAATGTTTCTACCTGGCATCTGAAGGTATGTAATGACAGTGCCAGACGAGCCCCCATTTCATAAATGGGGAGCCACATCAAAAAGGGCTGTTCTTGTATTGCCCGTCTCCTGATCTTCCACGGAGGGGCACACAAAGAAAGACCTCAGATGGTGACCACAGTCTCTGGGAGACTCATACAGGGAGAGACATTCCTTGAGGTATTGGGAGTCCTGTGTTACATAAGGCATTAAAGGTCAAAACCAGAAATTTAAATTGGGACCATAAATCAATTGATAGCCAGTGCAGTCAGGCCAGGATTGGTGTTATGTGCTCAGACCACCTTGCCCCAGTGAGCAGCCAGGCTGCTGAATTCTGCACCAGCTGAAGTTTCTGAATCATCTTCAAAGGCACTCCCACTTATAATACATTGCAGTAATCTCACTCCTAGAGGTTACCAGTGGTTAGACAACATAAGTTAGATTATTCCTATCCAGATATGGGCATAGCCAGGCCACCAGCTGATAGCAGGTGCTCTGCACTACAGAGGACACCTGAGCTTCAAGTGATGGCAATGAATCCAGAAGTTTCCCCAGGTTACATGCCAACTCCTTCTAGGGTAATGTAACCCCATCAAGAGCAGGTCACTTCCCATCTATCCAGTACATAACCAAGGCAAGACATTGGTCCAGGACATCCACTCCACACCTGCAGATGTAAAGGAGTAGCAGAGCTGTGTGTCCTCAGCATATTGCTGACAATGTATTCCAAAACTCCAGAAATTGCGCCTAGTACAGGTGTTCCTCCTTTACCCCACCTTTTGGCAACACTGGGGCTTTATAAATGGGTATATAAATATAGGCAGTGGTGGGTTACCTTACAAGAAGGCACAGAAAAGGCAAGGCAGTGGTGGTTCAAGAAACACTTTGGTGACGGTACATTTACATTAGGTTTTTATAAAGTTTATATTAGCCCAGTAGGACCCCACATTCTGGATTGACTAAAGCAAGGTAGGAATAACAGGAGACCATGCTAGGAAGATGAAGGTTCATATTAGTCTTTATATGTGACTTTAGAGTGTTCAAAGCACGTCACATACCGTATTTTTCGCTCTATAACACGTACCTGACCATAACACGCACGTAGTTTTTAGAGGAGGAAAACAAGAAAAAAATATTCTAAACGAAACAGTGGATGTATGATTTTTGTGGTTCATGCTGTGGCCACAAACATGTGATCTGACGGTGAGTTTGGGGTAGCCCAATGCAAAAATCCTGAGGATCCATGTGGATCCATGCTTTGTAACCACGTTTTTGAGCCATTGCGGCCCCATGAAACAGTGAGTGCGTGCGTTTTTTGGTGCAGGCTGTAGCCATGGATATGCTATGTGATCTGATGGTGAATTTGGGGTGACCTAGTGCAAAAATCCTGAGGATCCATGTGGATCCGTGCTTTGTAACCACGTTTTAAGTGGGGAGGGAAGGAAAAGAACTCAAGGGACAAGGAGCACGCGTGGGGGTGTGGAGAAGGATGCTGCTGATAATGCAGGAGAGGCTCCTCTCCGGCTTTGCTCCTTTAGAACAAGCAGGCTCTGCATCTCTCCCTCCTCCCTGGCAAGGAAACCATGATAGTAACCACTCTGAGACAAATCAAGAAAAATTGCGACCAACACTCTCCCCCAACAAGCGCAGTGAGGTCAAAACACACACACACGCAGAGAGAGAACTGGCCCTAAAGTCGCAGGGCGCTGGAAGTCGCTGGGGCGTTGGGGGAGTGAACGGGAAGCAAGAGAAGGAGAAGGAGCCCTCACACACATAGAGACACATAGAGTGTCAATTCTAAAGTCGGAGGGAGAGCGCAGGGAGAGTGAAGGGGAAGCAGGAGGAGGAGGAGGAGCCCTCTCTCACACACACAGACACACAGAGTGTCAATTCTAAAGTCGGAGGGAGAGCGCAGGGGCGCAGGGCGAGCGAAGGGGAAGCAGGAGGAGGAGAACGATAGCTCAAGCACACACACACACAGCCCCTATAGTGGCTAATCCAAAATCGGACAGCAAAAAACTGCAGGCAGGGACAGAGAGCAGGGGGTTGTTTTAAAGCAGCCAACCCCGCTCTGCTTCTCTCCCTCCTCCCGGCTAGGCTGGCTGAAAAGCTTCGCTGCTACTTAGCAGCTCAGTGGGGAGGAGATAGGAACATATAGGACGGGGTTGTTTTAAAGCAGCCAAGCCCGCTCTGCTTCTCTCCCTCCTCCCCAGCTCGGCTCGCTGACAGGAGCCGCTTACACCCGCTTTGCTGTTTCAAAGCGAGCCACGGACTGCTCACAACTGCAGCAGATTCCCCCGCCATCTGTAGGCATTCGCTCCATAACATGCACAGACATTTCCCCTTACTTTCTAGGAGGAAAAATCTGCGTGTTATGGAGCGAAATTTACGGTACCTTTTCTCTCGAGATTACAGTAGTCCAGGCAACAAGTAACCACAGGTCTTAGCAGCAACATCCTGAGGATTTCCATTCTGATTTACTGGTGCTTGGAAACCGGGTGCCTTTTAAATAGTTCTTTGGGAAGAAGCTGGTTTATGAAGTAAAATGTAAACAATAAAGAGGCTGCCTGGTTGGGATGACAGTTTGGTGGATTTGTCCTTATGAGAGGGACACTGAGACCAATTTCCTTTGTTTATCTGTGCAGACCTCGCTTGGCTACACTAATGAATACAAAAGGGACCCACAAGACACTTTTACTGAAACGCTGTGAGGATGATGAAGCATCCACTTCTACATCCCTACTGCACACTGGGCCAAAAATGGCAGTGAAAAAGTTACTGTGCCAAAGTGAGAGCAAGTTTTTTTCAAAGAGACGCAAAAGTGAGTGCCTAAATCACAGGCCTTCAATGAAAGACCTTTCAGCAACAACTGAGAGAATTTCCTTTCACGCTTAGAAACAGGTGCCATTTCTTTTCAGGCAGCTAACAAGCCAATGCCTACGCCTGCAAAGGCTCCATCCGGATGGCAACCTGCAATGATATCTTCAGAAATTATTGCGTCAGTTCCTTGGATGTGGTGCTGGGAAAATGAAAAGAAAAAAAAAGTATCTTCATCATAAGCACTTGTGCCATGCGCAGGCTTGGAATACAGGATACAAAAATGTGCTGGAACATCACCCATGAGGCTTCTGTGACAGATAAAAATGAAACCAAAATATGAACTCGTTTATGTTTATTGCTGACAAATTTTACATTGAAGCAAGTCTAGTCATTTTACTTTGAAATTCACTTGCTTTAAAACTGATGCTGTTTTTTAAAAAATGATTAACTGAAAAAGGAGGGATTGGGGTAGTATTTCTCAGTACTAAAACCTATTAGACAAATTAAAAAATCATAGTGAGGATCATCATCCAATCTTGTCTTAAATCTAAAAAGAGAAATAACAAATGATCCGCAGGAAGGAATTGCTTTTCTACAGTTAGTCAAAATGATATTAAATTGGAGGTTCCAGTCAAGCACTGTATTTTCCAACAATGCTCTTCCTAATGGCCAAGATCTGCCTATAGTGTCTACTCACAAGTCCCTTTTAGCAAAGGTTCCAGAAATGTTAATTAAAAGTTTCCTTCTTGTAGGTTCAGCCATTTTATTGGTTCCTGTAGGGTAACGTTCCCATTAGTTGCTTGAAATGCAGCAAGCTGCATTCACACAAAATTGTTCACATCAGAGTGGGGAGATGTCATCACCTGACACGCAGGACCTTTTTTGGTTTCCCCACCCCTGGAACTCCTGTTTATTAAGCCATCTGTGTCTGTGTGTTCATCTGCACCTGCACTGAGGCAGCTAGGGTAGGTTCACATTACTGTTTACTCCGCACTCCGTTTTCTAATCAGTTTGAAGCTGGTTTGAGGGGGGGAAACACATCAAACAACAGTTTCTTGACAGTATTTGTTAAGCCACAATGCAAATTGATCCTGTAATTTCTTAAATTGTGAATGCAGTTTCAAAAATTAGTGGGAGAGCACTGAATAAGTAAGCGGTAAGGTGAGTATACCTTTACTTTCTGTTCCAGAGAGAAAGGGGAGATAAAACTTTAATTATTTCCCTCTCATTTTTTGTTTTATAGTTGTATTTTGCTGCTCTTAAAAATGGGGGAGGGGTGGATAATGCAAGACTTATATTGAATCCCACCCCCAGCTGTGGTATAGACTGGGGAAATGACATGGGTAAAGGATGAAAACTACCTTCCCCCAGTGCCATGGTTCCAATCTGAATCCATAGGCCACATTTAGTCTTTACAAAGCTGAAGGAAGATCTCCCACTTATTGGTATCCATCTGTCTTGAGTCACAATGGAGTGAGCCCCTGGGGATGAAGTCAAACCTCTTTTCAGCAATGACGTGACCTCCCCAGGGTGTGCATGGAGGTCCTCGGCTACCTAGATGACAAGAGTCCATTCAGCATCGCTGATGTGGTCCAAAGGAAAGCAGTTTGGCACCAGCTTGGTTGCAGGAGTTGCAAGAAGGTGGTGTACAGCCATCTTAAGAGAATTCATCACAATCCCCAGACTAACAGGCTAAAGCTGCACAGTTCTAAGAAGCTTTGAAAAGCCGTTTACCTGTGCACATTGGACAGGCTGGTGCTGCACTGTGAGGGGCTTCATATTCAGTTGTGCATCATAGTGCTACAGGGCACGGCAATGCTGTGGTTAGCTGTGCTGGTCCAGTCTTCTTACAGGATATGCCCCCACTCCCTGCATTTTAGCACCTTGCTGCAGTCCTCTTACTGCAGATCTCAGCAAATAAACCTGGGTACACCTTTGGATTGTTATTTTTAGATTGCTACAATAAACTTTTTGAAATTTGCATTGATGAAACCAATGAATTCAAAAGAGCCAACTCATGATACCATCATGAGATCCCACACCCAGGAGTGTGCAACATGAAATGACAAGAAGGTGCAATGTGATGAGTATTTGTGGGGGGTTTTAAGCACATATAAATCCATATTGATTATAAATTAGTTACCACCCAAAGAGTCTGGAATTACTGGGATAAATTTCAGAGCACCAGCATAATGTTTCCATGTGAAAGTGGCCAAATTATGACTCTAGCAACAACCCACATCACCAGGCCATATTATGGTTGAGCAATACTCAGCTGCTAAGTAACTTTATGCCTGCCTTGCAGAGGCAGTTTAAAGTACCCTACAACAAGCAGCCCGGGGATAAAAGCCCTGGGACGACGTCAGAGTTTGCACTTGCATACTATTTCTGCGCATGCACTTGGACGCACTACTGCTGTACTCTAGTGAAGCGTGCATCCCTTTTCTATCAAAGTGCATATGAAGTTCTGCCCCCGCTAACAAAAGCCTTCCCTGGCTACGCCCATGTCATGGTGTATCTCTACAGAAAGTTTTCCGTTTTGTTTCCTGGAAAGGCTCTTGTTGCATTTAAGAAACCGCATGATAAAAACACACCCATTTCCAGGGGAAAAAATCACCCCTTATCGCCGCCTGTTGTGCAGCTGCGTTAAAAAGAAAAGAAGCCTTACCCCCCTGCGGGGAGTTTTGTTTTGCATCCCTGATCAACTTAAAATGAAGCTCATTGGTCACACCTGATTAGATGAGCTGGGAGGTAGAGAAGCAAGCACTAGGTAAAACGTCAAGTCAACTTTCACAAAAAAATAGATCATGTAGCTTGGAGGGCGACAGTAAACACTCGCCATCCGCGAAAAGGCCAATCAGACCGAAAACGAAAAAGAAATCGGCTGAGAGTGCGGCACGTGACGGATGGTTCTGCTTTCTCAAACAAGCAAGTAAACAAGCGCTTAGATCGACTTCTGCGCGGGAGGGCAGCGCGTCTCGCCACCGCCGAGCTCCGTAAGCAAGTAAACATTCTTCCTATTTGCTCCCCGCTTGCTTGCGCTTTTCTTTTTATAACGCATAGAGAACTTTTAAGGGAATAATTTGGGGTTAGGGACGCGGAGATTCACTCCGGTATTTCACGGCAACCAGTTTGCTCGTCGTTCCGACTTTGGGCAACTCGGTGCTAAATCACTTTGCGCAGGTTTCGCCGCAACTCTGGAGGAAGAGAAGCAACGAGTGCATTTGCTGTCGATTTTCGCTTAGTGATGGTCTCGCTTTTCTCCAACGCGGGTGGGCAGGTTTTTCCAAGCATTGGAAATGATATAAAGACAGCAAAGAGTTTTCGGGGAGGGGGGCTGGCTTCCAGCATGTCCAGCTATTTTCTGGAAACGCGTGACAACGCTACTTCTGAAACACGCTTGGCGTTCAACCCAACCCGCTTTAGGCTTACTCCCATGGCATGTCTGGAAGGCCTGAAGAGCGACGAGGGTTGGGAGGGGCATGACGCACCCATTCCCATACACTTGGGGGTCGGGGCAAAGGGTGTCCGGCCATATCCGGCACGAATTGCTCCCCCTGATGTGAAAAGGAGGGGTGAAGGCCGAGTTTGGGGGAGGCATTTGGCCGCTCCGTGATGGGGCGCCTCATTTTTGAGGTGGGGAGAGAGGCGGATCAGAGAGCAGCGCCTCCCGGAGGTCAGTTTGGAAATCCTTTTTCTGCACCTGGCCTTGGCTCACCCCCCCCCCCCGAAAAAGACCTCTCAGGCTGACTTCAACCTCCTTTCCCCGAGTCTCGTTTTTCCTGTTCTCTTCCCGAACAGACCCTGGAAGTTATTTTTAAAAGGGCGTTTGTGTGCCTGTGCTCTGCCTGTGTCTGTCTTAGGGCCACTCCCGTTGCTGCAGGTATCCTGCTTCTGCCTCTTCCCAATCCCCCCTCTAGACCCTTAAGCCACTTGTCTCCCGTCCACTTGTTGTTTTGTCTTCTCAACAAAACTTCCTTCTTCCCCGCCCCGGGCGCACTATTGTTCTCCTTCCTGCTTATCTCTCTTGCTTGCTCTCCTGTTAACTTTCCCTGCCCCCCCCCCCCCAGCAAACTTTTCTTTCTGCGTTTTTTCCTCGCACCTCCCCTTGGTGCAACCCAGCCCCTTCTTCTTATTTTGCTTTCGCTTTTGCTGAACATTCCGCTTCTCTCGAAGTGCGTCGGTGAATCTGAAAGCTTGCGAAGTGAGTAAACATTAACTATTTTGGGTGATGATTGCTCCTGCAGGCGGCTTTCGTCTTCAAAGCCCCTTGGCCGCGCGATCTCCTCGTTATTTCTCCTGCCTCTCTCAGTCTTTGGGAAAAATGCACGCAGTCTCCCTAGGGGCTTGGTCTCGTCCAGCCCACTTGCGTCCGCAAGGGGTGGGGTCAGTCCTCCCACCCCTAATGGCAGAACGCCGAGATTTCAATGCTTAAAAATGGTTTATTATAGCCTTTGTAGAGCTGGAGATACCTATTGGGCAAAGTCTGGTTTGTTTGGTTCCTATCTTTCCTGTTTTTAGCCAATAAGCGAAGTGGTAGCAATGATTGACATTTAGGTGGGAAAGCATCTAGCCAATTGGACAAAAACGGAGTCTACAGTACAGTACAGGCGTTGGAAATTACTGCTTCCGTCTTATTTTAAGACTGTTTGTGCTCCCTGAAGGATGATTGCTGTTGCCCTGTAGAAAACAGTTCAGATATTCAGAATTTCAACACTTGCTTTCACCTGCCTCCTGCCTGGAGGGGTATTGTTCTTGCCATTTGGATGTTTTGTATTTTATTGTTAGGTATTGTTTCTGTGTTTGTTAACATGAGATGTTTGTTTGATATTAGTGTTTAAATTTGTGTTTGATATTAGTGTTTGATATTAGTGTTTAAATTAGTGTTTGATATTAGTGTTTCTGTTTTGTAACTTAATGAATCACCTTAACTTAATGAATCACCTTAAAATAATTAATTCTGTTAGTGCCAATGTAGGTAAAAGTCCTCTTTTGCATCTGTTCCCCTCCATCTTCTCTATCTGCTGTCCTTTCTGATGTCAGGGTATCCTAGGGAATTGAAAATTCTAAATACTATAGTGTAAATCAAAGGTTCTCTTGCCTACAGAGACTTATGCAGATCTTGCTTTTTAAATCATGTATAATTTAGTTGAGATTCCTGCATTGCAGGGGATTGGACTAGAGGACCCTTGGGATCCCTTCAAGCTCTACAACTCTGCTGTCAATTTTTTAAAACCTTGTAGTTCAGCAATTACAAAGAAACTAGCGAGTTGGGGACAAAAAACACATTCCAGCTTTAAGCACAGAATCCAATGGAAAAGTGAGCAGCATAATGTCGCAATCTTAAGCACCAACCAAAATAAAAACATATTTTTGTATACATCCAGGCTTAACTGGCATCTGTTTGGCTTCTGCAAAGGAAAGGGAAGCAAATATTGCTCACTCATTTTTCTTGCTGATAAGGAAGAAAGCAAGTTAACTTGTGGGAAAGGAGTTGAAAATGGAAATGAGTAACTTCTAAGTAGTAATGACGCAGTTTGTGAAAATTTCCTAATTTCCTCTGCAACAAGGTGGTGGCATTAAAGGGCATTTGGGTGATAGCCAAAAATCAAATAATTCTTTGGCAGGAATCATACAGAAATCTAAAAAGCTACTAGTTAGTATATAGCACAAGTGTGTGTTCATATTGGCTAAGACTGGTGAGTTTGCTCCTTCCCCAAAAAACAAAAAGGTGTATATGTACAAGAAGAGCCTTGCTAAATCAGATTAAATGTTTGGTTTAATTAAGTATCCTGTTTCCAACAGTGGCCAGCCCATGTAGGGCATCTTATCCTCCCAGAATCTGAACATCAAAGATTTACGGCCTCTGAACATGGAGTTTTCCCTTGGGTATTAGGAGGAACTTGGGAAGGTGCATCCATCGTTCTAGCTCAGTTCCAGTCATGCAATCCAGCCAATTGGGACTCTCTTAAGTCCCATTTATTTCAGTGGGAATGTGAAGCACATTAAATATCGCCCATGGAAACCAGTGAAACCTCAAATTGCTTTGTATTGCCTGGATCCTGCCCTTATTTTACTGTGTCAATTAAAATATGCTTCTTTCCTGTCACACTACTATATGCCTACAGGAGGGATGTTATTTGGAATTTACCTTGCCATAGTGGCATCATTCTGGCTGCCAGCGCAGCAGTAGTAGCATCATTAAATGTTGTGGCCAACTCACACTTTGAGCAGATGATGACATGGTGAAATCTCGTTTTCCATAGGTGGCACAATGATGCATTCCGGGCATTGAGGAGGCCTTGATCTGCTGGTTGCTGTGTACTGGTTAGAACTAGTTGCGTCTTTTATAAAAAGTGAGTATTAGTCATCCTCTTGTTTCCTCCTCCACTTCAATCTTTATCTAGTGATTCCTCCAGCCTTGCATGGTCTTGCACAGTTCGATGTTGTAATGTATAGATTAGATGGTCTGTGTAAAGTACTCTCCAGTTTAGTAGGGGGCGGGAGGCAAGCATCTGGTAGCATCACATTGACAACTAGTATGAGTAAAACTTTACTAGAATATAGTTGCCAGAACTTAGTATCCTGTCAACTGTGTAGAAGTTGCAACCAGTGCTGCCTCTATCAGTAAGCAGAAGACAGAGACCTGAAGGGTATCAAATTTCCAGATATATAATGTATATTTTACCACAGCATAGCATAAAATGATACTGATACCACAGGATAGGGTATCATTTAAAATCCACATTTTAGCTTTTGTATTTGGGGTACCAAATTGGCTTGTACAACAGTCACAGACAAAGGTGCCTTATCAAGGGATAAAGACAATTTACTAAAAAACTGAATCATGCTCTTCAAAAGCTTTGTCAATTTTATCCTGTTGAGTTGGCCCAAAGAGAAAAATTGTGCTCTGTGACAGTTCTAAGTAATAGAGATGATGACATCTTCACTCAGCATAAATGAGTACCTGAGGAAAAATAACTGGAGCAACAGGACAATAGTTACTCCTGATTTTCTTCCACAGTGAAGCCTGATGTGTGTCGGTTTTCAAAATTTCAGCCAGATAATGTTAGCCTGGAGTGAAACCTTAGAAAGGATGTTGCAAAAGAAGCATAGGTAGTAAGAGACAAGTACACATTAGCCTGATTTGTATAATGCTAAGCCATGGTTTGTTAAACTATGGTGTATTAAACATTAGCTATGACTCGGCGTTGGTTGGGAAGCCAGCACCTTGCTTTAACCATGGGTTGTTTGGGTACCCTATACCAGGTGTGCACCAAGCTTTAAAGGCACAAGGCAAAGGCAGCTAAAAATAAGCCAACCTTTGAAGAAACAAGCCATGGTTTCTTCAGTCATCTGCAGGGCAACTCAGTTAAACAAACCATTGCTTCACAGATGGGTCATCAGCATTGCATTCGCAAGCACCAGTATTTCCAGCAGTTCCTCTTTAAACGTGGCCCCATTTTCACTGGATGACAGGACTGGACACCTACCACCCCTTCTGTTCTGAACAGAGGAGATATAAATACAGTGGTACCTCTGGTTAAGAACTTAATTCGTTCTGGAGGTCCATTCTTAACCTGAAACTGTTCTGAGGCACCACTTTAGCTAATGGGGCCTCCCGCTGCTGCCGTACGATTTCTGTTCTCATCCTGAAGCAAAGTTCTTAACCCGAGGTACTACTTCTGGGTTAGCGGCGTCTGTAAGCTTTTCACTGTGGTGGCTGGTATAGATGTCTGTTTCCCATTGATAGATGGGACATACCTGTACCATTTTCTGGTCCTGTCTTTTTACATTCTTTTAGATGTAATGGCCAGTTTGGAGTAAGTCATGCTCCCACAACAGGCGTTTTGTGATGTGTCATGCCCCCACAGCATCTGCCCTGTTACTGATACCCATGACACGTTCTCAAAATTCCAAGAGTGCCTTGCATACAAATGAGGCCAATGAGTTCGATTTCGTAATCCTTTTCTTAGTCACAGCACTCCTAAATTACTCCGGTATCTTACGTACCAAATGTCACTTATATGTGTTGCAACTGAAAGTAAAAGCATCCTTTTGCATCAATCCCCATGAATAACTTTGCAGTTAAGAGTTGTTCCCACATTCTTTACCCTTTGGTTGCGTAGGAGCCACACATAGTTCAAGGTGGTGGTACTTCTTGCAGGATTTTGCACCCACGCTGCTCACCTCGCCCTTCCCATTTAAACCACATTAATCTTAGTGCTGGGAAAAGGCCATTTGATGGCGCATCCATTACTGTAGTCCACAAGCAGTGGAATATGGCTGCAATTTTTTTTGCATTCCTATTCAATGATGCCCATGTCATTAGTGGCAACAGGAACAACATTTGAATGTTGCACATCTCTCCCCACCACTCCCAGTGTTAATGACAGAGAACTCCTTGCAGTAGTAGCCTTTTTGTAGCTGTTTGAAAGCTACATCACCAGCTGATGTTCCCATCATACATCAACCACCACCCCTCCACCACGAGTTGCTGCTGAGCGCTTTAAAGATAAGCTGTGCATAGAACCTCTCTTGATGTTGCATCCTGAGTTATCAAATACAGATGATTGTAGGGATAGCATGCAAAGCCAAAATTGCGTATACTTAAAAACACATTTGGGTCAGTGGTGGATGGGATTGCCAAAATTTTCCGGGACACCAACCCCCTTGAGACTCAACTCATTTGTTGAGGGGTGACTGGCTGGGAGGATGTGACTATAAAGCTGCTCCCTGTTTTTCCTACTCCTATGGTTTTTACAGAGTCTAGCCAACTAGCCAACCTTCATACACCTGTCAATCCAGACTGTGCCTATACATATCTATTAACCAGCCACACGTTTTATCTTCTAAAAATCTCTGGGTGGCATACATGGTCTCTTTCAACCTTTCCCTACTGTTTATCCTCTCGGGCTGAGAGTATGACTGGCCCAATATCACAAAATGGGCTTTGGGGCTAGGCTAAGCAGGGATTTGACCCCTTGAAACTGAAATGTGATTTTTCTCCTACCAGGTGGCCAAGATGAAAATACAACCGAAATGCTCGAAAGACAATGCTAAGCCCAGCACTGGTCTGCAGAGGCAAAGGTTCAGCCCATGCCTTTTCTACCTGAATAATTTCTTCTTGGCAATTGGCTATGTAGCTCTGCTGCTTTATGCCCTCATCTGGAAAGCTGGGAATATTGTGGACTCTTCCACCAAAAAAATTGGCTTCTACAACTTCTGCTGGTGGGACCAAGAAGCAGAAAAACTTGAATGCTTCAAGAACTTGGAGAAGGTGGGCATCAACAGTGTTGCGCTGGTGTTGTCAAGGATCTGTGTGTATTCTACGCCAGTCTTGTGTCTCTTTGTTGCCACTACAGTTTTGCAAGCCCTGTGCTTGAAAGACAGAGATGGATTCAAACTGGCCTGCATCCTTTTGGCCATTGGCAGCTTGATGTTGCCCGTTGGCCTCGCTTTGTTCATCTTCCACACTGAGCCATGGATAAGGGTCTCTGAATTTGGAGAGGTTTTCGTAGCCCTGGGAGGGGCTCACATTTTGATGCTACTCCACTTGATCTTTCTTGTCCTGTTCCTTGCACATTGCAAGGATGCTCTACCCAAAGGACAAATCTTTCCTGTGTAAATATGTGAAGTTCCTACCTGGGATACCAAATACTGTAGTGGATTTAAAAGATAAGTGGATCCAGTGACCCCGATGCCTTTCCAAGCCCTCACATGAATGATGAGCGTGTTGGGGGAAGAGTTGGCACTCCTAGCACACAGATATTTCTCTCTCTAAGGTGCTGGGGGAGGGAGGGAGAGATTGCATGATTGCTGCCTCCTTCAATCAAGCACTCATTTAGGTGTGATCAGTACATGGCTCTTTAAAAGTCAGCAGTAGCTAACTGCTGCTTGGCAGTATTGGAATTTTGCTGGGCATCCAAACTGTTTAGAACAAATTATTGATAGAAGATAAGCTAGTATCTCACAAGTCATGGTTTGACTTACAAGCCTAGTCATCATTTGTGGTCATCAATTGCCCCATCCTCTGGCACATGCAGAGGGGCAGTTTTCTCATCTGTGCTGAGGTTTAGAGAAAGTAAAGTACAGCATGAGTCACTCACTGCTTTGAAGAGAATTATCCTGCTGCTGCTTTTCTCCAAACTTGTAATGCAAGCAAAAACTTGAGGATGGAGTGATCCTCATGCTGTTCTACCACTGCCATGCTTATGTTGCACGAATTTGGGGTTTTGTTTTTTCAAAAAAAGAAGTGATATACAATGTTCTTTTACAACTTTTGTATTGATCAAAGGCGTTTAAAGTTGGACGTGGTTGTGTATTTTCTAGCTTTCAACCAAAGACGGGTTCAGTGAACAGGAGCCAGGATTACTTCACTTCCCTGTGTATAGATGGCTGCTAATATTCCATTTATTCATGCCATCAAACAAACGCAACGGTGCAGGGGGCTGCTTCTTTTATGCTTGGCGTGGGGACCCTGCAGCCCTCCTGGTGCTTTTGGGACTGCCAGCGCACAGCATGGTTAATAGGAGGGACTACAGGAATCACAGCCCCCCATCTCTGCCATGGGTCACAGCCCCCCATCTCTGGCATGTGCAAGATTCCTGGTTTCCTTTGTATTTAGTTGTTTGCAAAATAATTCATTTAAGTATGGCTGAACACACATTGCAGACACCTAGCTGCTGCTGCTATCATGAGAATACTGATAGTGACTGATAAAAGTGCTGATGCGTAGCCATATTGCTATGGGATGCTGGGAGGTTTTTCTTTTCCTTCAGTTCCAAGTGTAAACAAAGCATTTTGGGAAGTTTAACATTATACAATTGTAGCCAAAGAATATTTTTTCAAGTGTCTTGTGGCCAAACCCAAGTCTTTGTTACTTATACAAGAGATACTGAAATTAAAGGTTTGTTAAACACTACTCGGTGTGACTGATTAAAAACAGAACAAATATCCATTGGAAGCATTTTATCTTATCTACCAGTTCTGAAAAAAAATACATTTTTTAAAGTGTTTCACCAACATTAGCTTAGCAGTCCTTTACACAACAGGGATGGACAACAGATCGTCTGACCTTCATGTGTCCAAATTGCCAGTGCCTCAAATAAGGGATTATCTGCTCATGGTTTAAAGTTAAGTGAAGAAGATCTCCCGGACATATTTTAAGGCATCCTCCTCCTCCTCTTCCTCAGATTTGGTCTTCTCAATGCAGCCTAAAGCCTCCAACTCCTTTGGGGGTTTGGATCCAACAAGGGGGGTTCTTCTGCCTTGGTGGCTGCCACTAACTGAACTGCAGAGAGGATTTTCCAGCACTTGCTGAGGCCCTTGGGACTCATCTTCTGATGAAGTCATCTCGGCTTCCTTGGCCTTGCAATTCTAGCAAATAAAAGAATAATGTTATGTACACATTTCTGTGTGTTAGGTAGCAATCTCTTAAGAGAGAACCTCCATCCAGTGCGTGGGCCAAATTTGGACCATCAGACCATTCCCCCTAAACCACATCTGATGTCCTTTGTGGGGGAGTTGGAGTCGCAGCTACATCAGCTGCTTTTGCAGCTGAAACCAGGATTGACCTCCCTGCACAACAGTTGATACATGTGGGCGTTCAGGTGTGCAAAAGTGTTACCTGCAGGGAACTATTGCATACCTAAACTCTACAGAAAGCAAAACTGTCCTTCCCTGAGCATTAACTGATGCATGGGGAGTGCCAATCTGTGTTGGTCAATATCTCACCCCACTGATGTGGGCAATATGTTGTCATTACAAGTATTTTAAAAAATAATGGTGACAGGTGGATGGCCACACACTCCTGTCAAAGTTGGCCTGCAAAAGGGCAGGGAGCTAAAAATGGAGGTCAAAAAAGTTTATTCACTCCTGTCTTCAGGATACATAGTTGCCAAGAATGGAATATTATGTCCAGCCCAGGGAAGTAGGAATACATGCTCATTGTGAATGATGAGAGTCCATTCAAAATCCTGGTCCCTCTCTTCAAAATTGCAAGTGATTCTCCATGGCCAAAGAAACACGCTGGAGTCTGCTGTGTTTCTCAGAGAAGGGGACACAGCAAATACAAACTATGTTTCAGTCACAATGTACTTCTCTGTCCTCAGCCAGTTCTACTGAGATGGGATTAACAGAAGAGGGTCAACCAAAAATCATCAGATGTGGTTATTTGCACCTTCACTCCAACTGGGATAACATGCCCCTAAGTGCTCACCTCGGCCATAATGCAAAGAGCCACATCTACTAGCTCAGCTTCATTCATACAATAGATAGTCTCAAATCTGCAACAACAGCAAAAAAAAAGTTTCATGAAATCTAAAATCAACCAGACAGAAGATAGTTTGGAAAGTACATGCTCATACACACCAAAACTTTATTTTCTGCAACCAGACTGTGTTTGCCATTTAGAGATTATAAGGCTGAAATCAACCATAGATGCACAGTAGCGCTATTGTTTGGTAACAGATTTTAGAAAGGAAATGTATGGAGAATGGAGCAGGTGAGATGGGACTGGGCCAGACTGCTTCCGCACTGAAACATTTATGAGCAACTGGAACACAAGCAGCACAGCCGACGCCCACAAATTCACACAAGACTGCAGGCAAGCTTCTAGCTGAATCGGCCTGATCAGTGCCGTTGGAATAGCAACATTGGCACCAAAATCTGCAATAGGTTCTATTCTGTCGTGCACTCCCTCCCCTCCCTGCCACCTCTATTTAATACTACCATCACTGGGCACACAACAACTTGCATGTGTTCAAAGTGTATAAGGCAATGCTTTCCAAACCCATTAATGATGGAGGGAACAAAGACAAGACTGCCAACGTGCCAGTTATTCTGCCTTTCTTGGGAGCCACCAACATAAAAGATAGTCCATGTTTTATAGAGGAAACTGCCTTAAACTACGTCAGACCATCTAGCGTAGTATCGTCTACATTAGCTAGCAGCAAAATCTCCATGGTTTCGGGGTTTTCCTAGCCCTAACTCAACTTGCCAGGGAGCGAACCTGGGACCTTCTGCCATACCACGGAGCTACAGCCTTTAGCATCGACATGCAGACAAAGTCAAACATATAGATGGAAGACTGGGATAGCTCAGTTGGTAGAGCGCAAGGCTCTTAACCTCAGGGTCATGGGTTTGAGCCCCACAGAAACTTCTAAGTAGAGGCCAAAGTAAAAACATTCCTTCCTTGGGTTAAAAGAAACAACACAAAAGCCACTTACTTTGCCAAAGCTGCCTTCTTCCTTCTCTTTGGCTTCATCCCTGCTTGCTGTGTTGGCTCAGTCACCCTCTTTGTCATCCACGCTGGGAGGATCCTCTTGGCTGCTTCAGGAGACCCCATTTCCTTCTGTTCCAGAAGACAGGGAACAGCTTTCACACCATGGGAACTGAGAATCCCTTTGCAGCAGAGTTAATATAATTTATTAGGGAATAGTGATTGATCCGTCTACAAGAAAGGGGAGTGAGCTTTCTGATTATCACAGAATAAGTTATATCATGGCTCATTTCAGTAGTCTACTCATACTAATTTCATGACATCAACAGGATGAGAGACAGGCAAACCTAGGAGACACGGAAGGGCCTGTATTGTGAAAGTCCAGCAGCTATTGCTCAGGACAGGGCACAAAGAGGAGCACTAGTTTTATGTAAAAAGAGAGAGAAGCAAGACACAGCTATTCATGGTTTGCTAAAATTTATAACCCTGTAACAAGCTCTCAACACTGCTTACAATACACTCACTGTTACATTTTTTGTTAACATCCCTGATCAAACCAACTGTACAATACAGTGCAGGCAACTATTAAAAACAACCCAATCAATTGCAACAGCCATCTCCAGCCCAAGAATGTCCAGCTAGGGAAACCTGCCTGCAAAGCAGGACTGACAACATACATGTCTACACAGAAGTCCATCCCAGAGGGTTGAATGGTGCTTACTCCCAAGAAAGTGGGTAGAGGATTGTTGCAGTGGTAGGGAGAATGAGAAGTAAAGCACTGAACATGCTTAGCAAGCATCAGGCCTATCAAATCCTGTCAGGGGTTGTGTCACTAGTCCATTTGCTCAAGGAGCACATGGAAAGTTTGCCTGGAGTGGCATTCAATCAACTCCCGCAAGTTCTCTGGGAAAGGGGAAGAGCTGATCTCTCACCTCCTCTGAACTTCCTGCATAGATCGTTGTCCTGGCAAGAGATACCTCTGGACCAGGGGGTGAGGAAACTCAAGTCTGGGGGCTGAAGCTGGCCCTCCAGGCCTGTCTGGCGCTTGGATCTCTTCCCAGGCAACACCTGTTTCTCCTAAGTCAAACCCATCACTTCACACACCTTTCAGGGCTGGCTGGAAGGTGTCCTTGAACTCCGATAATGCCTCTTGCTTGTATGAATTGGGGACAAAGAGGTGTGTGAATAAGTGTAGAAACTAGCCTACGGCAAATGTGACATCCCTTGCTCTGCCCACTTTTGCCTCCATCCCTGCCCACAGCTGGCCTGCGGCCCCTGGAAAGATGTCCAAAAGGGAATGTGGCCCTCGGGCTGAAAGGGGTTCTCCATCCCTGGTCTGGACTCTTGCCACCAGAGCGCCAATTCCCACGAAAGGTAATCTAGCAGCAGATAAATTTTAGTTATAAATATGAAGTACATGCAATGGCACCATGTTGCAGGCCTGAAGAGAGAGTGGTGGAGACACTGCTACCTATACAGGCCTGCTGTTTCTAATTGTGCTTCAGGGCAGGTGCCACAGGACAGAAACACAAAAGCAAAAGAATTAAGCAATGTGGCCCCTCCCCAATGTAAAACACCCAATGCAGACATGATTTCAGGGCAAATAAAATGTCTTTTCATTCACCCCTTATTTGCTTAGATGTCCAAGCGCTCAGTTACTATCAGAGAGAGATCAGTCTACAGTCACAGTTTGTATATTCAGGCCTCAGAGACGGTTCTCAGGTTGCTGGAAAAGGGGATGGCAAATACTGTGCTACCACTCTGTGGCCTCTACAACGTAGAGCTTTCCAGAGGTATGTGGCCGGCAACTTGTTACTGAGGATGTTGACTTGCATGTTTAACAATGCTTACTCCCAGCTAAGCAACGCTGCGCGGGCTGCACCCTCAACCTGCTTCACCACAATTCCCAGGGGCGCGCGTAAGCCGCTCTTTTTAACTTTCGCAAACAACAAACACTCCTCTAGGAAGAAGTCTCAACATTCAAGCCGGGCCCCGGGGGTTGCTCACCTCCTCCGTAGATCACGCTTCTTCCTCTTGCTCGCTCATCCTTGCACCCGACGCCAAGAACTGCAGCCGGGAAGGACTCTCGCCTTCGAGAGCTAGACAAGCGGCTTCCCCCACCGCGCGCGCAAACTTCGCGACTCCCTGCCTGGAACTGCAGTTTCCCAGGAGCGGAGGGAGGAGGGGCGAGCGCCGCTCGGGAACAAGCGTTTCTTCCGCTGCATGTGACCCACCGGCTCCACCTCCCTCTCCTTCCATTGGCTGAGAACTCTCTCCCTGAAGCCGCCCTCCCGGGCTCCGCCTCCAGCCCAAAGCTGCGTTTCCGAAGAGGCGCATGCGCTGAACTACCGCAGCTTAACTTCAACCGTGATATATATCTAGTCTCTGCTGTGCCAACAACTACTCCTGTTTATCTTATGGCAGCTGCATCAACTTAAATGAAATACTTTACTGCTAGAGTAAACTGCTCTTTGAGAGGAGAAGGGGTAGGGGTAAAGGTAAAGGGACCCCTGACCATTAGGTCCAGTCGTGGCCAACTCTGGGGTTGTGGCGTTCATCTCGCTTTATTGGCCGAAGGAGCTGGCGTACAGCTTCTGGGTCATGTGGCCAGCATGACTAAGCCGCTTCTGGCGAATCAGAGCAGCGCACGGAAACGCCGTTTACCTTCCCGTGGGAGCGGTACCTATTTATTTACTTGCACTGTGACGTGCTTTTGAACTGTTAGGTTGGCAGGAGCAGGGACCGAGCAATGGGAGCTCACCCCATTGCGGGGCTTCGAACCGCTGACCTTCTGATCGGCCAGCCTTAGGCTCTGTGGTTCAACCCACAGCACCACCCGCGTCCCTAGGAGAAGGGGTAAAGTTCTTCAAATTTATTAATTTTGTATTCCACCCCTTCACCCTAAGATCTTCACCCAAAGGCTTCTTCAGTGTAAAATACTTTACAGAAACTTAAAAGAGTTTCCCCTCCGCATCACCCTGTGATGAAGACCTGTGTTACTCTTCCCATGCACTGCAAAGGGGTTAGGCGAAATGATTCTCGTGGTCCCTGAAGTTTCTTTTAAAGCCGCAGAAGCAACACACACAGGAAAAATGCAATGAAAACATTTGCTTTTAATAAGAAACACAGGAGCAGACACAGAATACTGTTAAGGTTTCACACAGGCCCTGTTTTCCGCTGGGATGTTTACAAGTCTGTATCGCATACCTTGGCACAATCCTGGAGGTTTATGGCCATGTGCTGTTGAGGACCCAGGAGGGGGGAACGGGGCTGGTCGTCACTGCTAAGAGCCTGTAGATCAGTGCATGCCTGCTAAGAGCATCGTTTAATTTAGGGGGAACGGCTGTAACTGAAACTCCTATCTGGCAGTGGTTTGGCATCAGCTTTAAAAAAGTTTCCAACCTTAGAGGAGAAAGCAACACTAAGACGAGTGGTTTAAACAGCCTCTCCTGCCCAAAGTAGTCTGAATCTAGATGGCTAATACTGATTTCTCCCCCAGAAAAGTCAACAGTTTGTGCTTTCCTATCAGCACAGTTTCCTCTATGACTTCTGTGCAAGTAAAGTGGTTAGTTTGATCTTTCCATCCATGGAGGCAGTGAGGCAGGTCCCACAATCCATCGCTGTGCACCAGTCCACGGTGACCACCGGGGCCCTGTGTCCTCCCAGAGAGAGGCAGCTCTCCAGGACCTTGTCGTTACTGTTCAGCTGAAAGAGAAGAAAGGCAGGCAAACATGAAGGAGAAGAAGAAGAAGAAGAAGGAGAAGAAGAAGAAGAGTAGTAGTAGTAAGAGTTTGGATCTGATATCCCACTTTATCATTACCCTAAGGAGTCTTAAAGCAGCTAACAATCTCCTTTCCCTTCCTCCCCCACAACAAACACTCTGTGAGGTGAGTGAGGCTGAGAGACTTCAGAGAAGTGTGACTGGCCCAAGGTCACCCAGCAGCTGCATGTGGAGGAGCAGTGAAGCAAACCTGGTTCGCCAGATTACTAGTCCACCGCTCTTAACCACTACACCACACTGGCTCTCAATCAACACTTAGCAAGCTTCTGTGATAGATTTCAAACTGGGGCCAGGGATTGCTAAGAAGTCTAGCTGCACAAACCACACTCATTTTTACCAGAATAGTGCTCTGTAGTTCTACGAAGGAGGTAGCAAGCATAGCCAAATCACTTCAGCTGGACAACCTGAGGGCTGTGATGGATGCCACTAGCATTTTCCTGTCATCTTTTTCACCTACCTGATTAGCAGCTTATGATCCAGGCTACGACCATCTATATTATACACATATTAGGATCTGGGCCCAAATAAAGGACTTTTGCCTAGGCTACCAAGCAGGGCCAGACAGAAGTGGGATTTGAGGTCTCTGAGGTCTCTGTCCCAAGTCAAATGTTGGGCTGTGCTGGTTCTCAAAAGGCAGTGGCTAAACTTGAGGGCATAATGGCTAATATGGGAAGGAGCCCTGAAGGGCAGTATAGAAATCTTGAACTAGCCTTGTCAAAGCTTGCAGGGGACATGCAGTAGGTAGAACAGGGAAGCCCATAACAACGCAGCTATATTTAAGGTGAGGAAACCAAGAGGTCAGACTGGCAAGGCAACCCAAATCCCCTTTGCTGGGACTGGGGAGTTGAATTAGGCAGACATGCCCCTCTGCTCAGCCCTGCCAGCCTCCACTGGCCTGCTGCCTCCTGCTGCCTGCAGCGCGGTACCATACTATTCGTAAAAGTCCCTAACAGCTTGGGATCAGTTTACATTTGAGATCACCTTGCTCCATATGCAAGAGGCAGAATTGGTGCCACATAATACCTGTTCTGAATTTGTAGGAACTCAATCTTTTAGTGCGGCTGCACCTACCCTTTGGAACTCCCTGCCTATTGATATCAGGCAGACACCTTCACTGCACTCTTTCTGATGCCTGCTAAAAGCAATTTTGGTTAGACAAGCCTACTCAGATGTTTAGAAAGTTGTTGCAAGTTGTTCTAACTTTTTGAAAGATTTAAATTACTGTTGTTAATTTTTCTCAGTGGTAATTTTATTGGGTTTGGGTTTTTTTGTAAACTGTTTTGAAGGTGTGTTTTTTTAAAAAAAATCAAGCGGCATAGAAACGTTATGAAATAAATAAATATAAATAAATAAATAACGTTATGAAATAAATAAATAAATAAATAAATAAATAAATAAATAAATATAAGCATCACTCCATTGGTGCAGAATTCCACCTCCCACCCTCTAAACATGAAGGCAGAAATGTCAGCAGCAATGTGCAGTCACACGCCTTGGCGAAAACTATAAGCAGGATGTGACCGCAGTAGCACTCTCCAGCTATTGTTCCCCAGGAGCTTTAATGCTACCTCTGATCTTTTGTGATAACTTTTGTGACTAGCAGCCAGTACCTTGTAGATGACACCCCCATTGGAAGAACAGGTCAGCATGTAGTTTCCTTCCGAGTCAAATGCAAAGAGCCTTCCACGTGGGAACTGGACCTGCTTGTATCCGCTGTAGCCAGACAACACAAAGGGGCCGGTGGCATCTCTGGGAAGAGCATATTCGGACACTTTGGAGCCGCTTTTGTGAATGTTCCACTGAATAAACTAGGATGGGGAACAAGAGACTCTACGTTAGATGCCAGAAGGAAAACACTTGATCTTCTTCATTCTGCTTTGCAGTGGCATCTGCAGCTGTGGAGACAGAAATGACAGCTGGCAAAAAACCCAGGAAAAACACAGCCACTGCAGCTCCTGCCTTCAGGACACCAGCATTTCCCGCCCATGGGGTTTGTGCACCACCTTGCTTGAGAAGGTGCAGCATGCCGCCGGATCCTTTCTGGGTGGAATTATGCAAATCAGATGTCACTGCCATTAATGGATTCTTAATGCTTTTACCTGAATATGTGGTTATTGACTTTATTTGGCTATTTCACATTCATGGTAAGCTGCTTTGAGAGCCCCGTGTGCGATCAAAGAAGCAGCACACTGATAAACGCAAACATAGATTGATACAACCCCACGTCTCCCTAGAACCTACCTTCCCATCTTCTCCAATGCTGTAAACAGCATTCTCGTCATAACTGAATTCAACAGAGTAGACTTCCCCATCATGGGCCTTCCAACTCATAGCACATTCATGCTGCTGCATGTCTGAAAGGGTACATAGAAGGGGTGGGGTGGGGAGTTATTTTTAAGTGTGCTTTTTTAAAATTAAAAACAAATCTTCACAGAATTCTAAAGAAGATGCAGGGGAAAGGCTCCCCAAACTGTAAAAGGACAGTGTTTCTTCCCCATGTCTGTGTAGTTGGGTGATTACAGTGGTAGACTAGGACTTGGGAGACCAGGGGCTCAAATCCCCACTAGGTCCATGAATCTCACTGGGTGATCTTGGGCCAGTCACTGTCTCCCACAGAGAAGAAGGGCTGACCATCTAGTTGGCAAAGGAGCATATTGAAAGCTGCACAGAACATTCTGCGTGTGTGCATTTCTTGCTGCACAGTGATCTGCAAAGAAGGGTAAAGGGGTGCTAAAGATACAGCAGCAAGGACATTCTTCTGTCTCACTCTGCCCCACATCTCCCTGAATGAGGGCTCTCTGAAGGTGGTGTGGAGAACCGGAGGTGTTGAGAATGCTTTGAGCATGGAAAGAATCCCATCTTTCAATTGCTCTCAACATAATATCATCACTTCTGCCTGAAGCTGGTGTCTTGATACCTCACATTCTTCGTTCACAGTGGGTGCCCCCCCCCCATTTGAAATCCACAGACCAAAAGAGTTTAGGATGAATACACCAAGCTATGACATTACAGGCAGGGATAGGGAACCTCTGGCAATCCAGATGTTGCACTCTCATGAGCGCCAGCCAGCACGGCCAATGGGCAGGGGTGCTGTGAGCCACAGTCCAGCCTCAGGCGCCCTATTCTCTGTGTTACAGGAATCTAAGTTGTATTCCCGGCTGGCAATTTACCAAAGAGACGGATTATGCCATCCGCTGCTCCAGTGACCAGCAGATTCCCATTGTGGTTGAAGGCTGTGCAGTTTATAGCAATGGGCTCAGGTTCAAGAGAAAACTGGAGCTGAGAAAGACAACAAAACAAAATGTTAAAGAGAACTTACTTAGATGTCCTTTGCCCTAGAAACTTTGCTTGTACAGCAGACACACAGGGGAACAATTACTCAGAGCTCTTGGGTTGCTCAACCAAATGGACACTCACTCCATCTGGGTTTCCCCTCTCCTGCTCAGTTCTGCCCCAGAGGGAATTGGGGACATTTTGACCAATCCGGTCCATCTTGCCCTTAGAGGCTTTCTTGTACTGTTGCCTCTCACCACAGAAGTCTGAGAACTGTTTCTCACCAGAGAGAAGCTTAAATATAACTCTGGGTAAACAAGGAAGGATATCCTTTCTTATGCTCCTGGGAGAGAGATGCATAACTTTCTTCAGGCATGTCTCCTTTACATGAAAAATAACTTAAAAATTCTGCCACAAAATCCTGTGTGGGCACTGACTCTCCCACTTGTCAGTGGCTGCCACAACCCATCACGACTTAGCACACAGGAATGCAAGAAGACTGGATCCATTCTGAGAGTGTCATTAGTTTATTTTGCTTCCACTAGTGAAGCCACGCTCTTGAGAAACTGAGGTCCTCTTTGATTGTGTTCCAGGATTAAAAAAATTGCCTGAAACATAGGGAATGGGTGAATAAGACCAAACTGGAGAAGGAACTCGGCCTAAACCACAAGGAGATGGAAGGGAGGGCAGATGCTACAAGGGAGTGGGTTGGGGCAGAGTAGGGGAAGCAGCAGAGCCCGGAAGAGAAAAACAAAACCAAGCTGATGGCAAGTTAGGAAAGTCACATGAATGGAAAGGAGGACAGACTGTGGAACTATAGAAATGGGGAATGGGGTAGGTTGGGGGCACAATTCAGAACACTCCTGACAAGTTCAGAGAAAAGCCTAAAAATTCAGCCAGAGTTTTATGACATTATAATAAGGTGGCAACAACAAACATTCACTAGACTGTTCACAACTGGCACAGATCAATATTAAAGCAACTGGGATGCAACATTAATCAGACCCGGCCAGCATTCCCAGGGCTCAGGGAGTTGTAGACCAACAAAAAGCTGGAGGGCCACAAATTCCCCATCTGTGAACGTTCCCCTTTGCTCTTTGGGCTCAAGGAAACAACACAACCATACCTGCTGCTTCATGGTTTTAGTGTCCCATAGAAGCAGTTTCCCTGGAACTTGATTCATGCCTTTCCCTCCAGAATCTTGAGCTCCATGATCGAGCTGGTTGCCAAGGCCAGACGCAGCAGCTGAACACACAAAAGAAGCACCACTTGGGCTACACGCAAGGGAGAGGATCCTGAAACAGAGACAGACACGGTCAGCCCTGGCGCTCTGCACAGGAAGTCCATGAGCTGCCAGGCTGGAAAGCAGCCGTTTCTGGCTTTGATCCGACTTTTCTTCAGCCCCTACTCCAACACCGTAAAAACCATGCATCCAAACAAGCCTCTCACTGCATTGGGGCTATGGGCGGTTCCCTTTCTTTTATTCTCTATTCCTTTGGCCTCTGGATGTTAAGAGGCAGAGAGGTGTTTCTAAGTAAGGAGTGCAAACAAAGAAGAGTAGCTTTTGATAGTCATGGCCAAACATGAGCAGAAGGGAAGGATTAATCAAGAACTAGCAATCCCTCTGCCTGGCCTGTTCTTCCATCAGGGTGATGCTGTACATGGAGGGGTCCAAGCCAAAAATTGTGGATGGATACATTTGATCTTCTGTTTGTCTCCAATCTCATGCTCTGCCTTCAAAAAAAGTCAGGGGTGACCCAAGTTTGGAGCAAGAAAAGATGTGGGCACTTTTGGGAGCCTTGTAGTGGCCAAATCACTTTGGCCTTCTCTCTTACCATGAAGGAGGTTGAAAGGGTGGGGATTTCTAGGCACAACCAAGCACCACACCCTCCGTCACATCTCTGCAGCTACAAGTTTGGATGAAGGTGGGGGGGGGGGGGCTCTGCACACTTGCCTATGGAATTCTGTTGGTATGGCTCTTTTGTTCCTGGAAACTGATTCTGTGTTGGAAAATCACGGCATACAAGACTGCTCTCAATCCAGCATGAATGAAGTTGTGTGCACCCAGACATGGCGCTAAAGCAGTGTACCACTCACACGTGCAAAGGGAAACGTGCACAAAGGAGTATTAAGAATCACAAACAAGCAGTTGCCTTAGTGTAATAAGTGTTGGTGAGCTCTGGACAGGTGAACACTGCCTCTGAAGCACAAGCTGGGCATCGCCACGCAAAACAGGGACACCAAATGACTAGTTTTACGACAGGTGAAGCAAGAGGGACCCTGCTCAAGAGGGTTACCTGGGCATGTCTTCATCAATGCTGATTTCACAAAGATTCTTCTTGGCTTCAGTGTCGTAAAGACGAACAGTCCCAACTCCGCTACCCAGCAACAACTGGAACACAGCACCAAGGATAATGTTAATCAAGGGCTGGGTGGCGGCGACTTCCTGTTCTAGCCACCTTACCCAAAACCTTTGCAGCCATTTCTGTTTAGTCTTTCGCTGCCCCCACCTCCACCCTGTCACTGCTACCCTTCCATCATCCATTGCACCTACAACCCCATGAGCATAAATGAGGGATATGCTTCAAGGGAGGCAGCAATGACCAAAGTCTAAAAGTCTCGCATCTCTCTCCACCCAGGACTTGGTCTGCTCCATTTTTCTCCAGGGGGAAAGAAAGGGCAGCCAACAAAAAGACCAAAAAGGAAAAAAGACAGAGCACCAAATTGGAAGGAACAGATTACAAGGATGCAGTGTGTGGAAATGGCTGAGGCCCTGGTGACCCGATTAGGAAATTAGTAAAGATTGTTGTTCTCCTTTGTACAATCTCTCATCCTGTGGTCAATCAGGCTATGAAGTCTTTGCATCAAACAGAATCTGGAAAGAGCCATGGGAAACCTACTTTGTTCATAGAAGAATGATCAACTGTGCTGAGCATTCATGGGAAGGGATATATTGCCCTCAGGAAGTACCATGCAATACAGTTTAGGCCTTGGGACATCTAAGACTAGTCAGAGGTTGAATCTAGGATACAGTAGTTACAGATGCTTCAGCAGCAGTTCCAGATGTTCCCTGTTGCACCAAGCCCAGCTACTCACCAGCCTGTCCCGTTTGGTCGCCCATTCTAGGGAAAGCAGGGGAGACTTGGAAATGGAAGATGCTTTCGTTTGCATGATGGGGTTGAAAGACCACACCTTGATGACTCCGTCCACGTCCAAACTGGCCACTCTTCGACCAGAGCAGTCAACCCTAAGCACAGAAGGAAGTTATGCAATGGTCCTTTCCAACCCCCACAATTACAGCTTCCTCAAGATTTTCTTCTGCCACGTTTCATACAAACTATGCCGGCACTATCATTAAAATAGTACTTTAAACATGTAGAGCCCTTTGCAATCCTTACAAAAAGTCAAAGTCACAGTTTACATATTGCAGATAAGGAACAGAAGCTGAGGGGCTGGGGAATGCCAAGGCCATAGCCAAGCTCAGACCCCACAACTGCAAGTCCACTGAACCGCGGTGGCTCCCTGACAGCCACCCTCTCCTTCCCCCAAGGGGGAGTACCCCTTACCGGCAATGCATGATGGATGAGTGGTGTTCTCCATATTCCTCCTGGCTCAGGACAATGAAAGGCTGCTCTTGCCTGATGCCTCCAGCATCTATGCTGGACCCGAAAGCTTTGGTCAGGGTTTCTGCTTGCTCAGCATGCAGCTCAGGGGGAGGGTCTGTTTCAGTGGCAATAGCCTCCATCTTCCTGTCAACATTCTGCCCCTAAACCAAGAGAAGGACCCTGCATATAGTACAGCAAGCCAGGAAAATCAGTTAAGCTACTCTTGTCCATCTCAGTGAGTACAGAGTTTTAGGTAACCAAGGCAGAGCTTTGCATCATGCCAGCAGCTAAAATGCATCCAGGCATGTTGCAAGTAGCAGTAACCACCTTCCATAGATGGGCATCGTTGTTCACTTTCTGCATGTTCCACCCGCTTGCAGAGAAACCAGCCTTGGGGGAAGGCCCTGCCTATGAAATACAGGGGAGGGCAGCATCTATCACCAACAGCCTGGAGCTTTCAATCTAGTATCCTTCTCCACACTATCGTGGAAAGCAGAGGGGCATCAGTCCATGGAGTTCACACTAATACACCTGGATAATTTGCCATACCTGAAAAAGCTCTCCATGTATCCCTGCCATTAACTGGGGCGTTAAGAGAGGCAGGCAAACACAAAATGCAACACAAAGGCTGCATCTTTTAACTTTTGGTTGGTGCCCAAAGGCTCCTCAGCAATATTAATACACATACAAAGCAACACACAGAAAGTGGAAAATGCCAAGCAGAAGCAGACATTTTCCCTTTTCAGCAAAGTTAGCACACAAAGAAATCCAAACAGGAAATGAAGCAGGCTGGGCCTGTTTACAGAGCAGCAACCAATGAAGGAAACAGAAGGCAGGACTGATCAGATAGTTTCCAATACGAGAGGAAGCATGCAGTGAGAACTGTGCTGGGGCCAGTGTTCTTTAACCTTATCAAATAATCTGCAGTCGAGATAGTTTGCAACACAAAATTATTCAGGATCGTGAGAGCAGACCAAGGAACTCCAAAGCCCTCCAAACAAGTCTCTCCAAATGTGGTTTCTTTGCAAGAGAATGGGCAATTAGATTCAGTCATTCATGTCCATTGAAACAAAAAGTATATGCCCTGCATTCGGCTACAAAAAAGTGGGGTCTAAAGTAACTCTTAACGACCCAGGAAATAAATCTTAGGGTCCCAGCGGAAAGCTTCCTGAAAATGGCAGCTAAGGATTCTTAAAAGATTTTTCAGTTTGAAGGGTATTTCATTTCTGTGCTGCTGACCTCTCTCCTAGACACAAGACACCTACATGCCTCTTGCTTATGCGCAGCCACTGCCATTAGAGGTCAATGCTCTGAATGAAAATGCCTTCAAATCGGTACCCGCTCCATTCAGACAGCCAAGAGGTTCGGAGGTAAGATGTATGATTGCAAGCAAGCTCCCTCCTGCTTCTATAGGCAACTGAAGGACTGGGGCCCATTCCAGCCCACAGGAGCTTTCATTTGGACAAGAGCCAGGGATACATCTCTGTGCACATTGTGTCATTTCTCCCTAGCAAACAGGTAGAGAGCACGGACAAAGTTCTTTCTAGCCTCATGCTTCCTAGCGTCAACGGCAAGAAAGGTTGTGCCATAGATTCACTCCCACGTGCAAGAGCCACAAACCAGAGAACAGCAGCTGACATGCCGAAGGGAAGAACTCCATTCAAGACAGTGTTGAAGTTTACTCAGGAGGAGGGGGTGGGAGTTAAGGAGAACCCTTTGTCCCCGACTTAGTTCACACGTGAGGATGTCACTAAGTAAAGCAAACAATTCTGATTCTTCATTCCCTGCTTGATCCAAACATGAGACTCTCATTTTAAAAAATCAGAACAGTAAGTAATTATCGGCTCAGGCACACATGGATCTGCATTGCTTAGACAAATCATCAGCCTGACTATTACTAGACTGCCTGCATCTGATTTGCTGCACACAGAAATACAGAGAAGACTTTATGCCATTCTCTAACCCATCAGAGACACACCAGTCCATACCTGGGAAGCTGTTTTAGTTAAAAGTTCTTTCCTTTCCTTCCCATGATCCTGCAGACGCCTCTGACGCTGCTGTAGGAAGTTGGACTCTGCTGCCACTGGGCTACTGAAGTGACTTTTTAAATCCTTGCAGGCAGTGGCTGCCTCCTTTCCTTTGGTGCTCTGGAAGGCAAAGAGAAGACTTCTCAAGTTTTGGCTCTCCCAGATGCTGTGCCTAAGCTGAAATTTCTGGTACCTAACACATCTAGGAACATCATTTGTGAGAATCCTTTCATGCGATTGGTTCTGTGTCCCTTGCACATTACCCCACCACCCAACTTGGAAATAGCAGAAGAATTCAGTGATTTGAGAAGGGGAACACCCCCATGTCACCTAGAAGAACCAGCTGTGACTTATTTCAGTTGATCTAGGAGCCTGTGCACCTCTTAGGGTTGCTGTATTTAACTTCGGCTTTCAATAAAGGTTATTGAGAAGTGGCTGTCGGATGTAGGTCCTCAGTATATCCCAGTCACCATCCTTGGGCAAGGTGCAAAATACAAGAACCTGCCAGGAGCAGGTTACCATCAACATGCAGATTAATTTGGAGGACAATTGGCAAGTGGGCACTTGTGCCATTCCTTCCCCCTAGAGGTGCAGCCACCACCTTCACTGATGGGCTTTCAGAGGTATCTTAACAGATTATTCTTTTTGCCCAGGTCTTTGGGGAAAACTGATGTTCTCAAGACCCACTGTAACTGTGATGCCCACTGCCATACTTATTTAAACCTTTAGCATTTGTTAAGGGTTGTATTGATGACATAGTAAATGTTATTGCTTCAAACAGCTATTTAATCAACTACCCTGGGATCTTCCTTGATGAAAGGTGTTAAAAAATTAAATAAGCACATTACCTTCATGTAAATGCAAAAGAGCAACCTGTAAATCTAAGATCAACACAGCAGACATCCAGGTTGACTCTAAACACAGGTGTTAGCCTGGCTGCTCTTACGGTACCTCACCTGGTGGTTTGATTGCTCTTTCTTGCCCATCGACGCCACACCAGTCTGTGCCGAGCTGGATCCTGTTGTTCTAGAGGAGCCCTTTTTGCTCTGAGACAGCAGAGACGACAGGAATCCCCCTCGGGTCTGCAGAGAGTGAGCAGGGCTTCTTTGGTTGCATGTCATGTCACTAGAAAAAAGGCAGAAAACCCAAAAACCTCAGCATCAGGTCCATTAGACAGAGGCATGTTCAAAAAAGTCCCAATATCATCATCATCATGCTGTGTGTCACAGAGATAACAGCAGGGATTTCTATACGTCTTCCTCCCCAGCTCAGGACTGGGGCCATAAGGGAACTTCCATTTGCTAGAGTTAAACAAGAAGTCACCTCTGATCTAATTGCAGCTCCTGGACTATACAGCTATGTTAGGAATGGCTGCAAGGGAACAGAGCCTGCAGCAAACCTTAGTGGACAGTCCCAGATGTGGGTGGAAGGTCCTGCTAAGGCAAATAAACTAAATAAAGCCATTAAGGGAGCTCCATAGATTCAGGAAGATGCATGATGCTCAACCGCAGGATGAGATTTCCCACATTTTAAACAAAAGGACATTTAAAAGTAACTTAAAGTTATGAAGCTCTGATAGAAAACTCCTATAAAGAGACTGTTCCGTTAAGTGTGGTTGGTTTTTTTTAAAGGGAGAGGCCAGTCAATTGGTTCAGCAAGACCAGGGAGCAGGGGAGAGAGAAAACACCCAACCGTTCTCAAATCTTTGTGGATCTTTCTGACTTCTCCAAAGCTGCTTGTCCAAGTTTGCCAGCAAGTGAACAATGGCAAAAGGGCCAAGATCTGCCTCTACCATCCAATCATGCAGCCGTTTGTCCTGGCCTCTCACATACAGACTCACAGCTCTGAGTCCCCCAGATGGTCCATGTTGGTCACGTAGGAAGGAAGCTTGTGGTGGAGAATCAGCTCTTCCTCCTCTTCCTGCTGCTGCTGCTCCTCTTTCTTTATTCGGAAGTACTCTGCTTGCAAGGCAAACAGCTGAAAAAAGTGGGGTTACAGGGAGAACAGAGAGAGATGAATTGCAGGTTCCATGCAAAGTTTATATTAGGGGTCGGCAACCTAAGGCCCATGGGCCACAAGTGGCCCACGGGGGTCGTTTAACCAGCCCACAAGCCGTCCCCAAACTGAGTTGCCCACTCGGCAAGTCCCTATTTGCTGCACTAAACCAGCGTGGCATGGGAACTCGCTTCCGCGGCGCCGGAAATCGTGTCGGCACAGACACCGGAAATCGCGGGCACGGATGCGCGATCCGGCCCAAGAAGAGATCTCTGCTGGAGTGAACCAGCCAAGGTGAGGTAAACCTTGTCGACCCCTGGTTTATATCATGCACCAGTTTATATCGTACACTATTTATTGGCTCTGAGTCAATAGCTCAATTTGAAGTTTAAACATGTGTTCTCCAGTTTTTGTACATAAGAGAATTCGAGAACGGACATTCTCACCTTTTGACGCAGAATTTCATTTTCTTCTTGCAGGAAACAACTTCTCTGACATTCTGTCTCAAAGTTCAAGATTACTGGTACAGGTAATAAAGGCTAAGGGTGAAAAACTTAAAGCAAGAATGGAAGTCCTTCCTCTAAAGCAGACTTTGCCTACCGAATGCTCTCTAGATGTTTTGAAGGGTACCAGGTTGCTTTGTGGCACCTTGAAGACTAACACACCTTTTATGGGATAACATTATGTCAAACCTACCTAGATATATAGAATGTTGGCATATATTTTACTTTGTAGCATATCATTGATTTTAACTATTTTTTAATGGTTAAAGTAGCTATTTTTACTGATTTTTTTTGTTCCAAGCAGTATATAAATTTAATAACATAAATAAATAAATAAATTCCACTGCAACAGACTAACAGAGCTAGCCATCTGGAGATTGATGCCACTTTTACAGCTGTTTTAATTTTCGACAATAGAAAAGGCAATTTAAATCAATCCATTTCTTAACACCTTGCCCACCAAAGGCAGCACCAAACAGGTCTTAAGTGTGTCCCTAGAAACATGGTAGTTTGTGAGATCATATTTATCTCACTCCTCACTTGGCATCCCCACTACTCAGGGATTTATATTTATTATATATTTGGGTGGAAGAAGATGGAGGAATATATATTATACAAAACAGGAAAAAAACACAACTGGCTACTACCATCACCATCAGTGTTTCCAGTGGCTTGAAACACTATCGAGAAAATGCTTGAGCTGCAAAGAAGTAACATAATGCTGCAGGTCTCTTGCCCAGTTGGTCTAGTTGTGACATGCCAGTTTTGTGGGCTACAATCCAGAATAAAATATTCTAGCATTACGTTTGGCCTTGGTTTCCTTAGTAAGCAATTTTGATAAAGTGGGGATGAGGACAGTGATCTGCCGAAAGAACAAAAGATATAAATCCATAAGTTGTAGATGATATAGATGGACCAGACTAACAAGCCACACCATTGTTCTGTAACAAACATGGCAGAAAGCTGATTACCACTCTCTAAAAAGCAAGAGAAAGGGAGAGAGAACAAAGGATGAAGCTGTTTCATAATTAAAACTAATTTTTCACATCTAGAAAGGATATGCATACACTGAAATAAGACACTGAGGAAGTTGTGCAGAGAAACAATGAAAGTGTCTGCCCACTGGCGAGAAAAATATGTTGCAAAAGTAGGATTTGCATCTGGATTGGTGATGAAAGGTAGAACAAACCAGTCCTTCCACTCAGCTTGGTTCTGAAGTTCAGAGGCTTGTTTGAGAAAGAATTCCTGTGTCTTGTCGTTCCTGTTTGTCTAAAACACAGAAAAAAGAAAAGGGGTTCAGATTACAAATTTTAATGCTGCTCTGGCAGCTGCAAATATTGGTTTCTGTTCTGGACCCAGCAGGGTGATAGGAGTACTTTCCCCCACCTAACTGCACACCTTCTAGAGAAGAAGGATGTGTACAACATTTTGTTAGATAAGGCAACATATTCACTCTTAAAACAAACCAATTGTATTTTGAAGAAAAGCTATCTGCTTGACACAAACCTGCACAGTATGAACGAGGTAGTAGCGGTATAAACTAATTTTCAGCTTGTTCACGGTAGGTCGGTACATATCTTCCAATCGACTGAAAAGGCGTCTGTCGAGGTAGCTCCAATAATCCCGAAGGGCAGCCAGATCATAGCTATGAACAAACTGCAGAAACTGGTCCACTATCTTATCTACCTGAAGAGACAGCACAGAACCCCAAAAACCCAGTTAGTTCTTGCCCACGTTAACTGTCAGCTTCTGTCACCAAAAGCCATAACAAAAACCACACATAAACGCTGGAGACAAGGTCAGGTTACACAACCTGCATCAGTTAAGAGCCTCAAGTGGGGAATTCCAAGAGCCACTAGCAATACCTTTCAGTTTTCCTTTTGGGGCTGAGGCACCTTAGTGCCTCTGAGTCACTGGCAGTGCTGAAGGACCTAGTAACATCATTCCAAAGCAGTAAGTCTGTCAACCCGCTTGTAGAACAGCCTCTTAGACAGCCCTCACCAACTCAATGCCCTCCAATTATTTCGGACAACAACATCAGCCCTAGCCAGCTGGAATCCAACAATATCTGGAGGGCCACATGTCCCCCACCTCTGATATAAACAAAGCATAGCTTCTATGATATTGTGTACTGACATGCGGGGGGGGGGGGGTGCAAGGAAAGAAGAAAGAATCAAAGTCTTGCTTTCTTTGCCAAGATTTTCCAGGCAGATGTTCCCTTCTGTTACAGCAGCTAGGCTTGAAAAGAGGCTATAAATGTTATGTTTGACTGATATTTCCAGTTTTGTCACATCCAAATGGAACTTTTATCACTCAGTTTTGGGAGACTCACTGAAAACAAGGAAGCTGGTTTCAACAAAACATGGCTAACTTATTTCAAAGCCAGGCTAAAGTCATCCTTGGCACTGTAATTTCTCAGCAGGCCCAGTAAGAATTATTGTGCTGCATCCCATTGTCTATCTAACACAGCCTCCCTCAACCTGCTGCTCTGCAGGTGTCACTGGACTACACCTCCCATAATCCCTAACCCCCAGTGATGCTGGCTGGGGGTGATGGGAATTGAAGTCCAAGAATGCCTGGAGGGCACCAGGTTGGAGAGGCTAATCTGAGTCAATGTTTTATCTTCCCAGCTTATTGTTTCCACAAGGCAAAACTCTAAATGAGATTGGCTAGTTACTCAGGTTGCTTGAATCAGGGGGAACAGAATGAAGAAGACAGAAAGATGAAGAAAACTGCCAAAAACCAAATGTAGAGAAGGCACTTTCCAACAAGCTTAACTGGAAGTATACCAATGTGACAGGCAGTTCTAACATCAAAACTAAAGCATTATATGAATAGGTGAGGTGATGGGATTTCATGTTCTGGAGGAACTGGCAAAAGACCCCCTCGCCAAAAAAATTGAAGGAAGGACTTGGCAATAAAATCTGGCAGTTCTTAATATAACCTCACAGAAGGGTCATAATGCAACGTAATGATTCATATACAGTATATGCATAATTTTAATCACATATGAAATTATGGTTTCAAACACTGCATTGGAATGGAAAACAATCTGGGTTGATACTAGGCCTTCACGTGCAATCCTTTTATCATTTACATTCCCAATCCTATAAGGCAGGGGACTATTATTCCCATTATATAGTGTTGCAGCTGAAAAAAAATGAAGTGTGGGGTGTGGGGTTTGCTCCAATCAGTTTGGGACTGATTTCAGACAGGACTGTTTTCTATTTTCGGGATGAGCAAAACTAGCCCCTAGGCAAATTTTGAGCACAAGGCAATTTCCTTCACACCAAACTCACATGTCCTATACCTGAAGTCATATGTGAGGTAGACACACAGCAGACTCAGAAGTGAATCTGAGTTCCCTTTGGTGAACTCAGCACACAGCCAAGCCCTGCTGTAAGCATCGCCCATCAGCTGAATCACATGCATCCTTTTCAGTGTGAAAAACTTCAAGTGTGCTCATTATCACATGCCAACATCCCTTAGCCTGCAGCTATACTGAATATAGACAGTGCAAGTCAGCAGCAAAATTTAAATTAGCCCAGGTTGGTCAGAAGACTCAGACAAAAGGAGGGGAGAAAAAGAAGAGTTCTAATGGGATACTACAGTGGTACCTCGGGTTAAGTACTTAATTCGTTCTGGAGGTCTGTTCTTAACCTGAAACTGTTCTTAACCTGAAGCACCACTTTAGCTAATGGGGCCTCTCGCTACCGCCACACAATTTCTGTTTTCATCCTGAAGCAAAGTTCTTAACCCGAGGTACTATTTCTGGGTTAGCGGAGTCTGTAACCTGAAGCGTACGTAACCTGAAGTGTATGTAACCCGAGGTACCACTGTATTAGAAGAGGGGAGAGAAAGACCAGTTAGAACTCTCCTCTGTGGGATTCAAGAGAATATTATTCAAATTATCTAGGTTCTGTTTAACAAGTGCAATGTGTTGGGTACTGCTTTATACATATCTGAATTTACTGAAACCCCATTCAAGAGCTTTGTGTAAAGGGAAACACACTGTGTATTACTTCTAATGCCAAATATATTTTCGTTGATGCCCTTGTTCCTAATTCCAGATGCATAAGGACTACAGTACTGCAGTTACTCAGCTGAGGAAAAGGGAAGTACTCTGACCCTACTCAGGCTCTCTCCTCTTCCTTGCTAGCCTGCACTTGCTCCGGTGGGGGAGGCCTGCTTAAATTTAGGAACGGGTGCCGCTACAAGGGGCTGCATGAGGCAGCCATTAGGGGGACGCTGGACTAGCTGCTAAGGAACCCAAAGGCCATCTAAACCAACCGGCCCGCAACACCAGGCCCATCTAGCCCGCGGCAGCAAGTGTCAACGCAGCACTGGCAAAGGCGCTCAAAATCCCAGGCGCGGAGCATTTCACACGTAATGCAATGCTGCTCCTTGCAGGTTCGTGAGTTAAATTGGAAAAGGAAAGAGGAGGGGCGGGCGGGACCTGCTCACCCCAATTTCTCCTCCCCCAGCCCTTCCTTCCCTCCAGCTACCCGCGGGTTCTGCCGGCCTCCCTCCCGGGCAACCCTCACCCGGAAGCCCTTCTCTTTGTCCGCCTTGATCTCCGCGTCGAACTGCTTCAAGGTGGCCGTGAAGCCGCGGAAGAGCAGATATTCCCGCACCAGCTCATCGGTGCGCTCCGCCGCAGCCGCCATCGCGCCGCCGGGTCACGGGGAACAGGGAGGGACGCTCCGAGCTCCGCGCACCGCCCTCGCCGCCACGCTCCGCCCCTAGCCCAGGCGCTCCGCCGCCGCCGCCCTCGGTTCCCCCAGCACCGCTTTTTGCTAGAATCGGCATTTGGCGGACGGCGGCATCCCGTTGGCTTTTATTTCGCTTTGAAAGAGAGGAGACTGTGTGGTTTTGTTGGGTTGAAGGCTCGGGCCTGAGCATCAAGGCGGGCGCTTCTCTGCAACCGCGAGTTGGAACCTTCCTTACTGTTAAGGGGAAATGCATCGTTTTAAGCACACGTTTCGAGATTGTAAGGATCCCAGATGCCGCAACAAACTTGCCGACCATCCAGCCAAGGATTTACCTGCCATTAGCACACATGGTGTTAATACTTCATCCAGATCTGTCAGCAGGCACTCTATGGACTCTAATCATTGTTAAAGGTAAAGGTAAAGGTACCCCTGCCCGTACGGGCCAGTCTTGACAGACTCTGGGGTTGTGCGCCCATCTCACTCAAGAGGCCAGGGGCCAGCGCTGTCCGGAGACACTTCCGGGTCACGTGGCCAGCGTGACATCGCTGCTCTGGCGAGCCAGCGCAGCACACGGAAACGCCGTTTACCTTCCCGCTGGTAAGCGGTCCCTATTTATCTACTTGCACCCGGAGGTGCTTTCGAACTGCTAGGTTGGCAGGCGCTGGGACCGAGCAGCGGGAGCGCACCCCGCCGCAGGGATTCGAACCGCCGACCTTTCGATCGGCAAGTCCTAGGCGCTGAGGCTTTAACCCACAGCGCCACCTGTGTCCCCCCTAATCATTGTTACTTTATTATTATTATTATTAGCCAGTTTGCTCTCTCTCTGGGAGAATGTACTTTCCTGCCTTGTTGCACGTTCCTCTCTCTTCACGCCCACCGATATATTCCATTGTTATACGAGTATAGCATTCCCCACCCGCCCTCAAGACCAGAAAAACAACAACAGTCGCACAGGTGCCAGGGGTTTCTAAGTCAGCATCCATGTGTGTCTGAAAACCCAAGTTCACTCCTGGAATTTTAAACTGAAATGACAGCAAAGCAACATCTTAAGACGTCTGCGAAACAGCACGACAGCAGCTGTCATTGCTTTCCTTGTAAAATTGCTACACATTTTTTTTTGTATACGTGCATCCTATTGAACGTTAGCGAGGCGTGCTTCGTGGTCACCCATAAATCATATTCATTATTTTTACATTTTAAATTCTATTTGTTTCCTATAGTAAAGCAGCAAGGGAGAATTGTTCATGTATTGTTCGTTGTCAGCATTTATTTCTTTGCTGCCAGGGACGTGCTACGTGCAAGTGTAGTAACTGCTCAAGATGGCCAAAGCAGTTCTAAAGCAGCTCGGTCTTGGGGGGAAAGGTAGTAGCTTGTATATCCCAAAATATTACTTCGGGGAGCTGGTCAGACCAGGTTGCCCCACTGCAAGCTGGTAATTTGAAAGTCTTCAATCAAGAGGCGCCTTACAAACTCTCTCTCCGGCATAGTACGTAATCTGTTTACCGCTCGCCTTTTCCCTCCCAAATGCAACTTAAGCCCTATCTTGGGTGGACTGGGCGCGAGCTACACGTGTCAGGTGTTTCATCCGCTAGGCACGTGCAGAGGAAGTGACCCGGTTTAAAGGAGACACCCAGCGCGTACAAACGCTTTTCTTCCAGCACACACAACATCCGGTCTAAATTGGGTTGCGTTTACACGGAGATACTCAAGAGACGACCACCTGCCGCATGCCCGTGTGAACACAGCGCTGCACCAGAAACACAAATGCAGGCGGTACTTAACTATGGGTGTAAACAACTTCCGTTCTATGTACAGCACTATATACTAACCTATACCTAAATTAAACGACACACGAGTAAATAACTGTTTGCTGTCCGGTACTTTAAAACCCCCTCACTCAGCTTCACCCACTTTCCCAAATCTCCGTCCCCGCTTCGCCTCTTTCTCCTTTTCTGCCGCTCCCCCGTTTTTCTTTCCCGCGTTTTTGTTGCCCTTTTCCAGCCCCGCTACCAGAACGGCCGGCTCGACACCGGAGCTTTCCTATTGGCTGCTGGAGATGTCTCCTGCGCTCTGATTGGCTATGCGCCTCTCGGCTAGCGCTAGGGCGAGGGGATAGAGCGGGAAGGCGCGCGGAGGGGCGCGTGCTGCGAAAGCTGCGCTGCTGGCTGCTAGCTTGGCGCAAGGTGAGCTGGAAGAGCAGGCGCCGCCTGAAAAGCATCCTTCGCGTGAGGCATCTTCTGCAAAGACGCGTGCAGCGTATTCCTCTCGTATCCCAGGGCCGAGTCTGCAAAGGGGCAGAGGGAGGCTGGGGGCATAAAGTGGAGAAGGAGTTGGCTCCCCTAAAGCAGAGCAATGCCTGGGGGGAAAGGCGGTGAAATGTAGTGGAGAAACGGGCGGGGCAGGTAGGGGGATTGTAGATATTTTTCAGCAGCAGCGCCGTGGTTGGAGAGACAGCAAATTCCTCCCCCCCCCCCCCTTTGAAGTCAGTTGGGAAAGTGGGTTTTTTAAAATACTGTAATGGAAAGGCTGGTTTGAGACAGCAACGAACTACGGTAGTTGAAATTTGCTGTCAGTATTCTGTCTATATCTACTGCTGCTCTCCAGAGTTTCAGACAAATTCCCAGTGCCCGCGGGGCGATGCCAGGAATCCTGGGAGCTTTTGAAGTAAGGCAGGTGGTCTGCTACCACTAAGCTACGGCCTTCCCCAAATCTTAAAAACAATTTTCTTCTAAATACCAGTTTACTCAGATGTAAGTCTGTATTTGAAAAATGTCACAGTGAGTTTAAATGGGCTCTTGAAAATACCAAGTGGGAGGGATCAATCCTGTGGTCACTCAGTGCCAACTGAGTTAACTATATATTTCTGTGGAGGAGAATAAGAAATCCACTGACACATAATTAACAGGTGATACCAGAATGTTATGTAAATATCAAGAGCCTTTCCACTCAAGATTTGCAGAACTTGGCAGGAGTCTGCAGCACTGTTTGTTTAATTCAAAATATCAAAAATGAATTATATGCTTCTGTTGTATAAAATCTCTAAGTGCTGTTTGGAGCGCAGTCCTTATTCTTTTCTATATATATTTCCAGAACTAAATATTTTTGGTGGCAAAGGAAGGAATAAGCCATGAGTCACACCTCAGTTACAGCTGGTTTTATCCTAGGATCTCAGTAGAATTGGAGGGATGTAATATATGCTCTGTGTTGCAAAAAGGGTCTGTGAAAGCCTCTTGCACTGTTCTTGAATGCAAAATAAATGTGCACCCCAATCCCAAGCATATTTATTTGGAACTAAGTAAGTCCCACTGAATCCAATCAGATGTCCAGTCAGACATAAGCATGCAGAATTTCAGCCTTAAAGGATCTGGTAGAGATTTGTCAAAAGGATGTCTGGCTAAAACAGTGGACCTATTACTTGTGGGTAATAGGGTAACTATTTTCTTCCTGACCACAATTCTGTTTCTTCAACAGCAGCTTGACATACATTGTGAAAGCACACAACAGTTTTCTTATCAGTTTACCTCTGGCCCGGCCCTGGTGTTTCCTGAACCAATTTGATGTAGTGGTTAAGAATGCCAGACTAATTACAAATCCCTGTGCAG
Organism: Podarcis gaigeae; assembly: GCF_964106915.1. Lineage (NCBI taxonomy): Eukaryota > Metazoa > Chordata > Lepidosauria > Squamata > Lacertidae > Podarcis > Podarcis gaigeae. The sequence continues at coordinate 33,522,310 of NC_139686.1, forward strand.
GCATGTTGCTAACTTGTAAGTGTAATTTACTTCTCTGAAACAGCAGCTAGGTTGGTAAAGCTGTGCTGGCTGAATTTCGTCAGGTAGAGTTTTGTGTGACTGAATGCTTTGCAAAAATATTAAAAATTCATGAACATAAAAAATTAGGTATTTCCTCTTCTACTCCCAGACTTGCTGGTTTTCAGTATATGTACAGTGGTACCTCAGGTTACAGACGCTTCAGGTTACAGACTCCACTAACCCAGAAATAGTACCTCGGGTTAAGAACTTTGCTTCAGGATAACAGAAATCGTGCTCTGGCAGCGGGAGGCCCCATTAGCTAAAGTGGTACCTCAGATTAAGAACAGTTTCAGGTTAAGAACGGACCTCCAGAACGAATTAAGTTCTTAACCCAAGGTACCACTGTAAAATATTGTTTTGTTGTTTTCCCTATAGGTGAACTCCACCTGCAGGCTGACATGGTGAAATGCAGACATACAAGTTTTCTGCTGTTTTTAATAACTGGGCTTCTGTGGTGGGAAAAGTGTCATCTGCTAAATTTCGTCGTGTGAGGGGTTTTTCAGAGGACATGAACAGGGCCTAGGAACGCTAATGGATAACAACGACTCAGAGCTGTCTTTAAGGCTTAACAGAGGCTACAAGAGACCATTGGTTTGGTCAACCCAAGTTAAAATGACAGCCTGACCTAGGTCACATCCGGATTGAGCATTAATCTTGATTTGTTTTTACAGGTTTGCAGGGGACTATTTATCAAGAATTTGTTCTGATTTGTTGTGGGGAGGTTATACAACATCCCACACTTTCCAGTGCGTTTACAATTTCCTTATCACAAAAGTCCAGTTGTGGGAGGAAAACAGGTTTGTTGCACAAGAGCTCGAAATCATATTTAATTACACAACCTGAATTTGCTGGTTTGAAAATGCTTTGAAATGGGCTGCTTTAAAAATAAAACCCACATTTTTTCTTGAGATGCGTTCCTATTTTGGCCTTTACTTCAAATACTCTTTGCGCTTCCTATTGTATTTTATTTTTCTGGCTGGGTCTTCTTTTCTTTATTACATGGATATAGATTACCTACAGTGACTTTCTTATCATTTTAGCACTTAGCAGGCATCAACAAGGTAAGGGGTGCTGGGGCTCATGTTGCTTAAAATCAGTTTGCTTTGTTGCACTCGCCACTGCTGATATTAAGCTGTTTTTTAAGCAGGGGAATGACATTGTCTTACAGCTTTTGATGGAGACATCTGGAAATTGTAGCACCCCATATGCTAGAGTGACTTCTAAGTATCGTACACATCTGCAGGATCCAAAGTCGCAAGGGGGCAAAAGACGGTTGTCTCAGGCACGCAACAGAGCTACCTTGGCAGGACTTTTCAACAACCTACGAGAAACAGTATATTCTCAGCAAGATAACTCCACATCAAAGGTATAGAAATAACTCGGAATCAGCACCTATGGGCCCATCTGCACTATTTTTAAAACACTGTTGTTCCTCTTTAAACAGTCATGGCTTTCCTCAAGGACTCTTGGGAACTAGTTTGTTTCCAGGAGTGCTGTGAATTGTTAGGAGACTCCAGTTCTCCTCATAGAACTACAGTTTCTGGGAAGAGAGGTTGACTGTTAAGCCACTCTGAGAACTATAGCTTTTGGAGGAGAATGTTGGCTTCTGAATCCATCTTTTGTTTATGTGTTTTGAGGAATACAATGAAGGGTCGAAACAATCTGCATGAAAGGCTATGCATTTCCTGACTTGGTGGGTATTTATTTACTGTGCTGTCTTCCTTTGCTTTTCATAATCCATTGTACAGTATTTGAAGTCTTCAAATGGATGCTTGGCCAGCAACAAGAAGACGATCAGAAAAATCTAAGGCATATTAAAATGTTAATCTGCTCAGAACACAGCTAGATTGGGCCTGTTCTCTGTTTTTGTTTAGTGTCAGGTTTTATGCAAGGCTAAGAATTATATCCAGGAGCTGGAGAAAACCTTGGAAAACTTGCTGAAAATGAAAGGTATCGTACCAGCACCATGACACCTCATTTAAATATGAAAAACCTTTTCCCTGACTTTTTCAGTAGGAAAATGTACTAGGCAGACATGACTAAAGAGGTAAACTGTCCCTGCAGATGGCTGAGGTTCTTGTTCCTTCTGACATACCATCCTGAGCCTGGTTCTTCTTACAAATAGTAGGTGAGGTGGTAAACCTATGTCTTCAACTAGGGATGTTGGAGAATTCTAATGGAAACAGAAGCAGAAATTGCCACTGTTTGTGCTTTTGTCCCAAAGTGCAGAACAGAAATCAATCCAGCAATTACAATTGGTATTCACTTCTTTTTAGTTTGCAACTGATACCTAATGAATGACCTAATTTTAAACATTGTTCTGACTTTTCCTTTACATTGAAATGAATGGCCTAGGAAGGGTTCCATCATTAATTATTTCATGCCAGGGTCTCATTCTAGCTCACACCTCCTGCCCCCTGCAATTTATTATGGGGGAGGAGCTTGCACTCAAAGATGAACTAGGTGATTGAGTCATATGTATTCTGTCCCTCAGTGTGTTCTAGTAAATGCAGAAGGCGTGCTAGATTTGGACTGGAGAGACCTCAATTTTAATCTTTGCTTTGAAGATTACAAATGATCCTTTGGTGATGTCACTTTTCCCCCAGGCTATCTTGCCTCTTCCTTTCCCCCCATCTGACCCACTGTTGTCTACTCTGACTGGCAGTGGCTCTCCGGAGGCTTGGGCAGAGTTCCCTTCTCATCCCCTGTGCTACCTGCTCCTTTCATGCTGGGGACTGAGCCTTCTGCATGGGCCCTTCCAAAATAAAGTTGCGGGATTTTTCTGTGATCTCTCATAGGCCTTGTCTTCCCTGGCTTGCTAACTTGATTGTATTTCCTTCTGGAATTTACAGTTCTAGTGCTTATTTTGTTTTACTCTGCTTTTCCCTTGGTTTTTACATTGTGATATATAGTGTTTTTTATTGTAAGGTGTTTTCAGCATAAAAAAATAGGATGAGGACTTAAAATATATATACCAGTATCTTGTTGGTAACTTATGAAGCCATTTACCCACATCATTTCCTTGAAATGGGCCCGGTGTGAGAGAGCTTCAGAATGTGCCACTTGGTTGATGGGTGCTCATTCTTCTGGCAACAGAGGTTTTAAATCTGGAGGATGGCCATCCATCGAGCTTGGAGGAAGTAAAGGAAGAATATGTCAAAATGTACTTCAACAATCACAGGTAAGTCACCGAAAAATATAGATGTCCTGAATTTGTCCCCTTTAAGCAACTCAGAAAACTTTTTTGCAAGCTTCAGGAGGATAAACTGCTTCTGCCTTTTGAGTTGTGTATGTACACACAGTTTCAGGCTATAGAAGCAAACAAGAAGCAAAATTACTGCAGAGCAGGCTGAGCCAACCCTTAAGAGCAACTCATTTTGTAGCATCGTATCAGTCCCAGACCCAAACTCCTCTTACATTTGCTTTTCTCTGCCAATGTAGTCCTTTTCTTAACATGATTTGGGTAGCCTGGCAAGTTATTTGGGGAAAAAGTAGCTGCTCATAATAAAAGCTTGTGTCCAATTAAGTTTTACTCAGAGCAGACCTATTGAAGTTAACAAACTAAAATTAGCTAGGGTGATTCATTTCAGTGGGTCTGCTGTGACTGGATAAAATTGACAGCCAGTCAATCTCTCATCCCCTAAATATTTTCTAGCTTTCCTTTTCTTGCTTCTAGTGCTGCTGCATCCCCTCCTTCAAATTCTGCAAGTCAGAGTGGCGCTACTGCCTGGTACATGATTCAGGAACACGAAAAGACCTCGGTAGCGGAGGATGTGACTCTGAGGCTGACGCAGTCGCCAGCTGCCTCTTCTCCTGACCTCATGGAGTTTGAGCGGTATGTGAAGCTTTTCCATTGTTTCTCTCTTTGGAACAACCCACCAGCTAACGTTACAGAGGACGGAATTTTCTGAGTCCTTGCCTGATACAAGAAAGACACCAATAGCTGCAGGATAGGGTAATTTCTGTGGGTCTGACGTCTCCCTTCATAGGACTCCCTAATGAGAGAAACTGTACCCTGTGGAAATTCTGCTGGAGTGATTGGTTACCTTTGTATAGGGTAAATTATTGGGTTCTCTTTGTTTTTATTCTGTATTTTGCATTTTTTATATTGTCATTGTTATATTTTATGTTGTTAGCCACCCTGAGATCTATAGGTATAGGGCGGTATACAAATTTAATTAATAATAATGGTAATAATATAGTCCCTGACACTTTTATACTGGCATACGTAACATAGGAAGGCCACAGGAAAGCAGCTCCATTTGTCACAGAGCTTTGCAGCTTTCAGAAAATTATTCCCCCCTTTGAATAAAGGAAATGTTTGCTCACATCTGTCATAGTCAACAGAATAGCTTAAATGGCTTGAGCACTGTAGAACACACCCACCCACCCATATATATATATATGGGACACGGGTGGCGCTGTGGGTTAAACCACAGAGCCTAGGACTTGCCGATCAGAAGGTTGGCAGTTCAAATCCCCGCGACGGGATGAGCTCCCGTTGCTCAGTCCCTGCTCCTGCCAACCTAGCAGTTCGAAAGCACGTCAAAGTGGAAGTAGATAAATAGGTACTGCTCCGGCGGGAAGGTAAACAGTGTTTCCGTGCGCTGCTCTGGTTTGCCAGAAGTGGCTTAGTCATGCTGGCCACATGACCCGGAAGCTGTACTCCGGCTCCCTCGGCCAATAAAGCGAGATGAGCACTGCAACCCCAGAGTCGGCCATGTTTTGTTGATACAAATGACAAGCTAAGACCTAGCTTGATGCACATTTGTGATGACTTATCATCTATTGCCGTTTTTCTTAAGTATTATATGCCCACCACATAACATAATGTTATAATTCTGCACTATAATTCTGCAATTCTCTTTTGAGGGTCAGGCTGAAACAGAGGTATCAATCAAGCTTGGCCAGCAGGTGGCGCAAGCCTGCTTCTCTCATACACTTTATTGTGGCCTTTTCTAATTAACAGATACTGTCCGCAAAAGTTTTAGCCAGCAAAATAAGTGCTTTACTCCTCACAAAACCTATACTACTCCTTTTGTGGTTTCTGCTCCCTCCCTTCCCACCTTCAGTGATACTCCTTAGAGCAAGTCTGACCAGGTCTGTCACGACAACAGTGAATAACTGGCTGTTGCTGTGCAATAATAGGGCAAGCACATATGTCCTCTTTACATTACTGATTCTCCTCCTTGGTTCTGTAATCAGATATGACACATTTGTGACCTTCCCTTTTAGTGGTTGGTTAGCTCAGCTGGTAGAGCATGAGAAACTTAATCTGTGGGTCATGAGTTCGAACATTGTGCGAAAGATTCCTGCATTCCTGGGGGTTGGACTAGATGACCCTCAGGGTCCCTTCCAACTATGGTTCTATGTACTATGGCTGTATAGTTGGGCAACACAAGAAATCAACTCATTCTCTTCTCCCCCCCCCCCCATGCACCCACCTAGCCTATATCATAATTTAGGGAAACTTCCAGTGAGTTAACAGGCATAATAGACTACTGAATAGGGTGACATGTTTAACACAGCTGAAAACAAGACCATATATGTTCAGTCACCAGGAGAAATGCAGGGCAAGGCAATGATAGAGTGACTCCCTGGCTTGATACTTTGGTGTACAAAGAGAAGGGCCCATTGCTCTGTTGGTGGTTCACTTGTGCATGCAGAATGTCTGTCCCAGGTCCAGACCTTGGTTAACTCCATTTAAAAGAAGAAGAAAAGGGTTCAGGTAGCAGGAAAGAGCACTCTCTTCTTGATCCTCCTGGAAATCTATTAACCATTAGAACAGACCTGGGACGAGGCAGCTTCCTAAATTGTGCCACCTTCTCATGGCTACTACCAAATATATGAGTCACAAAAGGGACTACCTGGTTGGTCTCTGCGCTGTTGGATGCCATCCAGACCACATTCTAAAAGCCGTCTCCTTTCCTCTCTTATCTAGATACTTACATTTTTACAAACAGACAGTAGACCTGCTGGTAGATAATGGGGTTGTGAGCCCCGAAGACGTTACTCTTCCTGTGGTGTCCACAGCCGTTTCCCACCTGTGGCAGGGCCTCCCTGAAGAGAGGAGGGACGGTGTCCTACAGTACTGTAATCAGAGGCAGAATTTCATCACTGAGGTCAAGATGGCTTCCCAAGAGCCTCCTTGTACTGAGGGCAGTGTGAGGGACAGCGGAGCTAGTCAGGAAGCCAGCGGTTCGCTAGTATCCACACCAGAGGAGGTGAGAAAGAATCACTCTTAAGGTAGGATTCAAGCTTCAGAGTTCTAACCAGGACTGGCTCTAAGGTTGAAGCGGCCCCGGGCAAAGCACCTTTTGGTAGGCCCCATCCTCCACCTGTAGCCTTTGCAAGGAGCAGGGCCTCCCTCTGACAGCAGCTAGTAGTGTGTTAATCAGTGTGCTCTAAAAAGGGCAGGCAGCTGATCCAACTGACTGTTTTATTTCTCTGCATGGGATTTATAGCCAGTCTTACACCATAATGTCCCAGGGCGTTGCTTATCAATGAAACAACAATCACACCAGGCCCATCTTATCCATTTTAGGCTAGTGGTGCAGGGCGCCAGGCGTGAGTCCAGGGAACACCGAACGAGTGCGCTGAGTGAGCGAGGGTGCATGCACTTCTCCTGCCAAGCATCAGCTCGTTTTTTTCCCTTTTAGCCTGCAGGCGCCAAATTCTGCAGGGCGCCAGAAGGCTAAAAGGGAAAAAACCGAGCCAATGCTTGGTGGGAGCGGCGCAACACGCCCTCGCTCGGCACAGGCTCGCTCGCTCGGTGTGCTGCCTGTTCTGGCCACCGTGGCATGAAGCTGCCAGCTGAGCCAGGAGGCGCTGCATCCAGCCTCCGCAGGAGGAGCCGCCCTCCAGGTCAACAGCTCTGGGAAAGGGGGGGGGCGCCGGAGGGATCTTTGCACCATGGTGCCGGATATGCTTAAGATGGCCCTGAATCACACAATACATAAGTAAATAGTCATCAAAATAAACAGTGTCAAAACAATACCAAAGCAGGCAATAAACAATTTCAGGTGAATGGCTTGTTAAAATCCTCAGCCCACTCCCAAATGCTGGAGCACAGCGCCTCCAAAGTAGGATCAGTCTAGCAAATCACTTTCGGTGTTTTACTGGCACCGTTTTTATTGTTCTCTTTTGTTGCTTTTTTCATTCTATGTATCGCCCTGCTATGACAGGCAGTTTTACAAATAATAAATAAATGAATACATTGTGGTAAATTAAAATTACGGCTTGACTGAGCTGCTCAATGCTTCGAGGAGCATTTGACTTGGATTAATAAATAAATAAATCTGATGAAACAGAAATCCGGAAGGACAGGCATCAGCAGTGGGCCCTGATGGGGTGTTAAAAAGATTCTAGGTTCTGACACTTGCCCTGGCTCCTAATCTTCAAGAATGCTGGCACACACCCCAAAAGTGTAGAGGAGGTGTAATGACCTATTTTAAAATCACTAGGATAAATTATAAACTCAGAAGGCAGGGCAGGTCCTGGGAATAAATGGCAGGAGTCATTAGACGGGTGAGGAAAAATTACAGGTAAGGCAGCACCTGTTTCCAACAAAAGCTGTAAACCAGAGGTTCTCAGCTGAAGTGACCATCTTGAAATGAAGGAAGAAATGAAGCAAGCAAAACTCACTCATGGAGAAGGGTAAAGAGGTCAGCAATCAAAGCAAGCAGTAGCATCAGCCTCATGTAATTTGAATGGGTGGGTGGGTTTACGTATATAAATTTTATGAAATAAATGAATAAAATAACAAAGTGTAACAAGCAACAAGAGACGCATGTATTAGCAAAAATACAAAAGATTGCAGAATTAAATCTTGACAAGGTTGAGCTGTCAATATGAATAATTAAGGTTAATATTTATATCGGGTTGGCAATGTGCAGCCCACGGGCTGGATGCGGCCCACAAAGACTGTTTTACTGGCCCACAAGCTGCCCCCGAACCGAACGGCACCCAAAATCATAGTTGCACATGCGCAGATACCAGAAATCGCATCTGCACATGTCCAGAAACCCAAAATCACTTATGCTCAGGCGCAATTTTTGGCGTCTGGGCATGCACAGAAGCGATTTCCGGTGTCACGCTGCGCCAGTCCGGCCCACGGAAGATCTCCGTGAGAGTGACCCGGCCCATGGCTGGTAAACCTTGCCAACCCCTGATTTATATGAATGAAATGAATACCGTGTGTGTGTGTGTGTGTGTGTGTGTGTGTGTGTATCTCTATGCTTCCATAGAGTAAATGTACAAATTCCGTGCAAAGGAACAGTTCATGAGACTTTGTGATGTTACTAGCCAATCTACCAATCATATTCCTCATATTTTATCTATTGACTTGATTTCAGCCATCACGGCTAACTGACTAGTCAGTCTAATCAAGCAGCAAAACTTCGTGCTCCGCCACTTAATCAGTTCTGCTGAGGCAATATCATTGCTTTGCAAAGTCTCCCTTCAAATAAAGAGAATAACTGTACCCTGTGGGAGTTCTCCATGCAGTGTGGCTACTGAAAGTGTAAAAGCACATCTCATGTTGAGACAGTGGCTTGGTTGATCCGTTATACTAAGCCAAACCATGGCTTATTAGAAACAGGAATGTGCAGCCTCCCAAGGAAGAGATTAGCTGTTTTGCTCTTCCCCCCAATGTTTTGCTGTGCTATGCTTAGCTAAGGTAAAAGGTTAGTTTAGTGTGCCATCCAAACCTGGGATTGTGACTGAGGAAAGGTGGAATATAAATGTTTTAAATAAATAAATGAGTAGGAGAGAGAGACCTATGTTATGTTAGTGTCTGAGACATTAGTTGTGATTAACTCAAGATTCCTTGAGCCATGAAGAAGGCTGGGGATGAGGAACATGCGGCCCTTCAGATGTTCCTGGACTCCCACTTCTCATCACCCCTAGTCAGTATTCAGGAATGATGGCAGTTGGAGTCCGTCAACATCTGGAGGGCCACAGGTGTCCCATCCTTCCTCGCCTTCACACTTGAGGAATCTTGGTTACAACTAGGCTAAAACAGAAACATAAAACACAGATACGATTCACAAGCTGCAGATACATTCACTGTGTTATAGAAAGGTGATTTAAACCCAGTTACATGCACACAGCCGAGTTGGTTCTGGAATCCAGATGATGCAGTTTAGCACAATGCTAGAAAAGGATGGAGCTCCCAGCACGATCCCTACCTTTCACTGAAGCTGTTGTGAATAACTGACCCAGATTCAAGGGTTACAGAGAATTAAAAAGTGACGCTCACAGTGAAACTAGCTGGCTTCTGTCCCACACTTTTTATTAATTATGGCCAACTCTTATAAAACCAGGAAACAAAACACGACCTATCCTAATAATAGCCTGTGTTTTTTTAAGAGATAAAAACTAGATTTTTAAAGAGATGATTGACACTAAAAGCTTTATTGCTCATGAGTTCCAAGTTCCTTCCTTCCATGTTTGTCCATCTGCATTCCTTTGTCATGAAGAATTGTGAGGTGTGTGTTTTTGTTAGATATAGTGCTTCGCAGAATACCTTCCTGTGGTGTTGTTGTTGTGAGTGGCATAGTGTTCAAACAAGACACTAACACCATATCTAGCTGGGAGCTAGTATCCAAAATGCCATCTCTCTCTTTTTTTTAGACCCTCTTTGAAGATGCATTCGATGTGGCAACTAGCTTCCTGGATAGAAATGAAACCCAAGAAATGTCCAGCCAAAGGTAATAGGCTCAGTTCTGTGAACTGCCAAGATCATGGGTCGACAAACTAAGGCCTGGGGGCCGGATCTGGCCCAGTTGCCTTCTGGATCCAGCCCAGGAATCGCTGTGTGGATTGGTGTGGGGATTCTGATTGTTCGGGCTGCACCATTCTCCCCACACACACACACACACCGCGGCGGCGCCTCCTCCCTCCCTCCTCCTGGCTTATCCCTGCCCTGCCTAGAGGAGGAAAGGGCTTTGTTGAACCGCGGTTGGCTGAGCACCATTTTTAGCAGCGCCTCTCCGGAGCCAGCCCTTTCACGCCGCTCATCATCCCGCCTCCACCAGCCCCTGCCGCTTGCAAGGCACAGGTAAGCAGCCACAGGGGCTTGTCTGGTGCTGTGGAGAAGGGAGGGGAGAGTCGTGGGGTTCCCATTATATAGTCCGGCCTCCCACAAAGTCTGAGGGACAGTGGACCGGCCCCCTGCGAAAAAGGTTTGCTGACCCCTGACCAAGATCATAGCATAAATCACTATTTCACTCCACGACCACCACTTCTCCTTAACAATGCTTTGTAGGTTGGTGGAAAACCTTCCTTTTTAAAGGTGGCTCTGAATTATAAATGGTTGTTTTATTGAAATGGTAATTAGCTGTTTCTGTTTTTTATATCATCTTACTGCTGCTGTATTCTGGCATGTCTTTTCTTTTTGGCTGCTGTTTTAGTGTTATTTTTAAGTGATGTTTTAAAAATGCCAGTTCATGGCTTTATTTCTGTTGTTAGCTGCCGACCTCTTGTAGGGAAGGGCACAATACAAATGTTTTAAATGAACGAATGAATGGTTGGGCAAGAGAGAGAGAGAACCCTATTTTGTTAGCGCCTGAAGCATTAGTTGGTGTGACTGGCCAATTTATTCATTATTCATTATTCATTCATTTATTCATTAGTTAGAAACTGAAACATTTCCTGATCATCCATTGTGTAAATATATAGTTATCTCTGCTGCTAATGATTATGTACGGATGTGGATTGTGTAGGTAGACTCCCTTTAATTGGCATGACAGCGGAAACACAAGGTTCTTTTCTGTAGGTTATGCTTCCCACTTTGACACCTACGGGACGCGGGTGGCGCTGTGGGTTAAACCACTGAGCCTAGGACTTGCCGATCAGAAGGTCGGCGGTTCGAATCCCGGCAACAGGGTGAGCTCCCATTGCTTGGTCCCTGCTCCTGCCAACCTAGCAGTTCGAAACCACGTCAAAATGCAAGTAGATAAATAGGTAGCGCTCCAGCGGGAAGGTAAACTGCGTTTCCGTTCGCTGCTCTGGTTCGCCAGAAGTGGCTTAGTCATGCTGGCCACATGACCCGGAAGGTGTACGCCAGCTCCTCGGCCAATAAAGCGAGATTAGCGCCGCAACCCCAGAGTTGGCCACGACTGGACCTAATGGTCAGGGGTCCCTTTACCTTTACTTATGACACCTAACAGTTGGTGATCATCAAATTTAGTGTCCATATTGAAAGGAAACAATTTATTTTTATTAATTTTCCTTTTCCAGGGTAGATGAAGGTCTCACTATAATCTCTTCTTCTGTTTGTAGCTCAGCATTCACAGGCTGTACTTCAGAAAGCCAAGAGGATTACCATCACCTCTACCTGCAGATCATCAGCTTCTTGAAGAGCCTGTTTTTTGCTAACACACAACCATCCCAGGTAGGACTTTGCAAAGTGCTTGTTATAAGGCAGCCCACCCGGCCTCCACACCCCAAATATAAACTTGTGTTGTTGAAGATATAAGAACTACCACATCACTGCAAGTAGGTTAAATTAATGCACCATTTGAAGGCCTTTTTCAGAATGTCTTGCATATATTTCAAAGCTAATTGGGTGCAACAGCAATTTTCATTTGCCTGTTTGTCTTTCAGGCAGTCTTTCAATTGAAACATGAGGGTATACCTAACTGCTCTTGGTGATTCAGTTCGTGGGAAAACAGGGCTTTCACAGGGGCAGGTGCCCTATTACAGAACTACTATCCCCAGGGTGCAGCATTTTCCTGTAGTGTCCTTGTTGTTGTGGAAGTCCAAACTGTTTGTGTTTGATACATCGATAGCAGACTCATATAATCTGGATGTAGATCTTCTATACAGTAGAGCCCTAACAGCAGCATCTATGCACAAGAGAGTTCATTTAAGACTGAGCCTGCGGATGAAGGAAAACAGAAAAGGGGGAAGGGAGAATAGAACAGAGAATCCTGAAGAGGAGCACCACTGGCTGGTACTCTAAGCAGTTGCACTGTATACACTATAACATTTTGTGTCCTTGCTGTGAATCCTTCTTTTCTATCTGGCTTAATGCAGCAGGAACCAAAGAGGAGGCAGAAGCCAGAAGCCAGCACCAGTTTTGCAAGGATTCTTCCAAGTGCCCCAGGGAGAAGCAGCAGCTTCGGGGTGCAGGAAGTAGTGGGACAGACTATTCATAAGGCTGAGAAGGAAAGAGAAAAGAAGCTGTGAGGAGCAAATGCCCTGTGCAGTGAGATTAATGATTATGGGTCTCTAGATGTTTTTGGACTACAACTCCCATCACCAGTAGCTAGCAGGACCAGTGGTTGGGGATGATGGGATTTATAGTCCAAATACAGCTGGAGTCCCAAGTTTGAAAAGCCTCGGATTAGAGCATAGAAGCAGTACAGATGGATGATAAAAGCCATGTCCTCTGGACAGGAGATCCTGGGATGTAAAAGGGGGCTAGGAGATCCTGGGATGTAAAGGGGGGCTAGGTATCCTGAGTAAATCTCAGCACCCTCACCAGACTAAAATTATGTGACTCACCTGCAGGCTGATGATGACTAAGACTGTCCATCCCAGTCCAACTCATTCATAACAGCAAAAGAGAGATAACTGCAAAGTTTAATTGGGCAGGAATAGCAGGTTTCTAGTTGAGAGATGATGGGCTGAACAGGAAGAAGTAGGAGGACTTGTTTACTTCTTCTTTTTTTAAGAAGCAATGGCGCCCACTTTCTTTTTTACATAACTGCAGGAGAATACACATCAATGAAGAGAAATGTGCAGCTAGGATAACTGGTTTCAGCCACAGCTTTTGTCCTTGCTTAACGCCATATCCGTTAAATGCTTCACATTATCCCTAGAGACCAGGATGAGGTGTCAACACAAAGTTCTTCAGGGCTGGGCACATGCATTAAAGTCTGTGACACTATTATCTCTGAACAATATAAGAAGGGCTGCTTGTAATAATACTGCATGTATCCTATACTTACAACAGCAACAAATCACACACTTTTCCATCAGTGTGGAGCAGGTAGAGAAGGTCCAGCTGCAATGATCAAAAGACTTAGAACCACTTTTTGTTTTTAAGAAAGAGGCTGGAACTCTAGAATATTGAAAGGTGGCTGTCATGATGTGGCACACCGTGATGAAACTTGACAGAACTATGAATCGTCGAGGGAGAGCAAACAGAGTAAAAAATACTCGTTCTCAAAATACTAGAACTTGGGGCCATTCACCAAAATTGCTTTATCACCCATTGCCTAGGCATTCCATGTCTAGAGTTAGTATGGTTCAGATTAACAAGGTTTGGCTATTTCTGTTGTACTTTGCTGGGTTAAATGGACATTTGCTCTTATCCTTCCAGGCAGTTTGAACTGCATCCTTTTTCTTTCTGCTTTTGTGGCACCCTTTCCACTTTTGAAGGAAAATGTATTGTTCCGTTTAAAGCAAGAAATGGCTAGCAGAGCTCTTGTTCTTTCTCCTTGAAAGCCCAGCTAACTTAACTCGGCTAACATTTACTTCACCTCCACAAAGCTGCCATGTGTGGGTTGGGTAGAAGTGAATTAATGACAGGTGTGCCCATCAAAATCAACAATTATAAACATTTTGCTGAGTGCCAGACTTTGAGTTGCTCCATCCAATGAATCAGTTTGTCCCAGAGCTCACTTTTTAAAAATCAAATAACGGGAACATTAAAACTCCATTGGTATGTGGGAAGGGGGAACCCTGCAGGAAGTAAGTAACTAGATTCTGCTAGTTATCATTACCTAGGATAGGGATGGGAGATCTGCTGCCCTTCCAATGTTATTGGACACCCAGCTTCCATCAGGGCTGGATGAGGATTGGAGCCTGACCACATCTGGAGGGCCCCAAGTCAGCCTAGAGAAAGAATATTTATTTACCTGTTTTGCCAATGCCATTCACTGCTAATAAGAGCTTTATCTCTCTCCCCCTGCGTATGTTTGACAGGAAGAGGTTCTCCAGCTGGATTATGAGACTGTGATGCTGAGATGCACAGAGACATTTGATGACGAAGATTTGTAAATTAAGATGGTTCTATTAAGCATGTGCGGGGCGGGGTCCTAATTGTTACTTAATGACACGTCTCAGCCTATGCCACCATGAGAAGAGATGCTGCTTCAATTCCTTGGTGTTCATCATGTTTAAACGAGTTCTGTTTGTTTATACTACACAATTCTTCATCAGTTAAATTATTTGTACTTTTTACATGTATTGCAGTTTGATATTTATAAAGTTAAAATTTTTAAAAAAGAAGTACGTCTGAAATTTGGTGCTGAGAAGTGCAAAACAAGACACGTTGGGAAGATATAGCCACTATTTCTACTCATAGCATATAGCATGAAGGAAAAACTCCCCTCTGGAGAGAGGTTGCAGCATTTGGGACTTTTTAGTTTAGAGAAAAGGTGAGTAACAGGTCGCATGACAGAAGCTGGTAAGATTGTGGGTGGCGTGGAGAAAATGGCTAGAGAAAAGTTTTTCTCCTTGAAACACTGGAACTTGGGGACATCCAATTTTGGAAATTTCAGGACAGATAAAGCACTTCTTCACACAGTGCATAGCAAAACTATGGAACTCATTCCCACAGCAGGCAGGAGTGGCCGCCAACTCAGATGACTTTAATTTGTGGAGGATCTGCTATGGATGGCTACCAGTGTACAGTGTTACAGAGAGAGCCAGTGTGGTGTAGTGGTTAGGAGCAGTAGACTCGTAATCTGGTGAACTGGGTTTGATTCCTCGCTCCTCCACATGCAGCTGCTGGGTGACCTTGGGCCAGTCACACTTCTCTGAAGTCTCAGCCCCACTCACCTCACAGAGTGTTTGTTGTGGGGGAGGAAGGGAAAGGAGAATGTTAGCCGCTTTGAGACTCCTTCGGGTAGTGATAAAGTGGGGTATCAAATCCAAACCCTTCTTCTACTACTACTAGCCATCATGGCTGTGCCCCCACAGAGGCAGTAATACTAGTTGCTGGAAACCACAGGAGGGCAGAGTGCTCTTAGCTCTCACATCAATGCGACTTCAGTTTATTTGTGCTAGTGCACACAGCAGGGGTGTTGACGGCTGGGGATGTCTACCCAAAGGTGTCCACACGTTGAGTATAGACAAAATAGGTGACGCATTAAACTGCAGCATCTTACAGCCGAGTACAGGATACATATGCAGTAAACAGGAGTGTGAACACAGCCTCAAGGAGGCAGCAAATTTCCTACACATGTATGCACACTGCAGCGAATATGCTGCCTGATTTCAGCAGATGGAATATTTGAAAACCAGCTGCTATCAATATCTGCAAATGTCAGGGATGGTGGTAGTTCAGTGACATCCAAAGGGCACTAGTCTGGGGAATGCTGGATCTTCTCCATTAGGAAGACAGCAAAATATGGGGTGGTTTTCTGCCAAGTAAAAACACTTTAACAAAAAATAATAATCATGATTTATTTATTTTTCAGTACAGAGTTTGCTTGTGTACAGAGCATTTTTTTCATACAAGATTGTCAAATCCACAATATAGGATAATCCATTTTAATGGCACATTGAGAAGGTGAAATTAAAAGCACACAAATTGGGTGGGGTAGAGCTTGTTAATACAGGGTTAACACTTCACCCACAGTGCTGTATACAAAAAGTGGTTTGAAGTGGTAAAAAGTGTCACCCAACTATGTTTTAATCTCTTAATTACACGGTTGGTTAAATCTGCACAACTAGCATGAGGATAAAATAATCACTTTGGGGGGGAAATGCTTGTCTTCTAAATTTAGGTAATGTGCACAGCAGATGCCATCTTAGGAGAGATGATGGCTTGAGTCCTAGCTTCCCAAGAATAGAACAGAGTTCATGTTCACAGAACAAGGCTTTCCTGCATAGGCATAGCCAGAATATTTGTGGGGGAGGAAGGCTTTTGTTGAAGGGGCAGAACCTCTGATTTATATTGATTTTAATTACGGGGGCAGCTGCCCTCCTGCACCCCCCATACTTTCCTGCATCTGCCCCCCCCCCCAAGATCTGCTCCTTAGGATTGATAGACCCTTGAAAATGGCCTGGTCTTTGGTGCAGAGGGCTGTCGACGGAGGCAGCTTTGACAGAAACCAACCTCTTAAAAGAAAGGAGGAGCCACTTGGGAGCCAGGGATTTGTCTTGTGTGCGAGAGAGGATGAGTGCTGTACCCAAGATGCTTTTATGTGCCACCCAAGGTGTTTTGCAAATACCTCTATTAAAAAATAAAATCAACCCAGCAGCACATTTTGAACTTTTAAGAGGTACAGTAATTTAAAAATACCTGCATGTAAACAACTGGCTTACTGTGTAGAATGGGAGCTTCTGATCCACATGTGACTGGTGGCCCTCATTCAAAAGTGCACACATGCAACAGCTAGCCTTGTAAGCAGTAGGGACTTCATGTATCTGTTCTGCATGTGGTAGAACGGAATCATTTCTTCCATCCTCCAGCTGAGCTGACAGATTGCATCTGCTGTTCCTGGAGCAGACCAGAAAATCCACACCTGCAGTTTCCCATCAGCCAATGGTTTATAGGCATCGTGGTTCAATAACCATTGAAGGGCCACAAATTCAGCCACACCTGAACTAAGCATATGTAAGCAAAATCCCATGGCAGAGTCAGGACAACTGAACACGTGGAGCAAGTGTATATCATTACAAATACAATCTTATGCAAGACCTTGTGTAGGGCATCTTAAGTGGCTGATATTGAGAAACCACATAAAAACACCCAAGTAAGAGCAAAGGATAGAAAGGTAGGCAGGAAACATACTCAGTCACAGCCCATGCTGATGTTATCGCTTATCAGACACCACCACACAGTGGGAGAAGAATGGGGCACGCACAGTGCAGCCTTGTGACTAACACAAACAAACTCTTGTCAAAAGAGCAATTAAAATACTTTTGTCTGCGGCTCAGGTGTAGTAGGATAATTTGTGTACAGCTCTTGCTCAGTAAAATGCACAAGTGTTTTCAGGTAAATAGCAAGTGAGTGTAGGTGGGATTGTGAAAGCCAGGACATGGGGAGAAATTGAGGAAGGATCAGCAAAGTGGAAACGGAGAGCTGTGCACAGATAGGAGGCAACGGCAAAAGAGCTCTGTAGTATGAACAGATAGGCAGAAATGGAAAGAAACAACACACAAGTGTAAAGGAAATTCATCCTGTCTGGCCTAAAAATACCCAATATGTATTTGGGGCATATTTTGAGCAAGGAGAATTTCTACAAAAACAGAAATAGAGAACGGCCCTAAGAATTTGGCAGAGGCACACAGTTTTGTTTGTGCATCAGCACTGTATAGGAGAGTCATCCCAGCAGTCACCAGAATGAAACTTGGCTTTCCAAAAGTTTTTTTTTCAAAAAAGGTGAATGTGAATGCCCTAGTCTTAGTCTACCACAATTAAAGCTTTGTTTATCTTAGACAGAAGGCCCTTTGGGATAATGCCAACAGTAAACCTAAGAGGTCTCTTGTTATATACACACAGGAAGATGAACAAGAGTCCATCCCTGAGGAAAGTTTATTGAATCCTTCCTTTAGGATAGATTTAAAATACAAAGTACAACATTTTATGAATATAATCAAGATCAAGCATATCTTGTTCTGTGTGGCTTCTCACATGGAAGTCACTGACTTCCATGAAAGCCTAAAAGCAGCTTAGAACTATTTTATAGACTTTGGAAGCCCCAGTTTAACTCAGGAGCCTGTTGTAGCAAACAACACAGGTGTTGTTGAGCTACAGCTCCCGATGTTACTGACCACTGGCCATGTTGAGCAAAGGCTAATGGAGTCCAGCAACATTTGACGGCCCACAGGTTCCCCATACTTATGGACTCAACAAAGCTGAAGACGAAAAGGTGTGGGAGCAACAAAGTATTGTGACACACACATTAAGCAGTCTGGCCAACTGCACATGATCAGAGACAAAAGCTGAGGCTGGATTTAAGGAGGCCTAGGACAGCAGCTTTTCTCCTTGGAACTAGCTTGTCTAGTTACTCAGAAACTCAAGAACCACGGATTCAATTTTCAGGAAAAGAGTTTCCCACAGTAGAAAGGAGAACAAATTCTTGTCTTGGGTGCTGCTGGGCTCCCTAGCCAGGCTGTCCCTCAAACTGGCACTGTATTCTCGCAGCAGAGAAATTGGCAAACATGGCCAATTTGCATTGATGGCAAATTATGGAGTCGTTTGCCAGAACTTAGTCTCTTGCTACAGCCACAATCTCGTTGATAAGAAACCAGAAAAAGGAAGATGTTGCTTCAGTGGCTTAGCAAGTTAAGTTTGTTTACTGATGCAGTCTTATATTCTCGTGTCAATGTTTATTTCTGTGTCTTTTTCTGAATTAAATTTGCTTTTATTCTCCTGTGCATAATTATTGCGCTCCTTTGCATTGTTTCTGGCTGGCCGCTTTGGGCACATTGGGAGGTACTGAAACCAGTCAGCAGCACAGAACTTAGAACCTATTCCGAAGGGTAGATCATAGACGTCCGAGGTGTTCACACTATCATCAGATTCCTCCTTATAACCCTCTTTCCATGCCAGGAGTCCCCGCTCTTCCAAGCTCCCTACCAAAGGAAAACAGAATAGTTAGCAGAGACTAGTAGAAAAAGGCATCCTATAGAATAACAAAGCGATTTCGTGTCATCGGTAAGCATCAGCCTCTCGTGCCACAAAAAGTATGAATCTCACATAAACACAAACATGACAGTCATTTTAGAGTATAAGAAAAAAATAGAAGCCATTCACAATAAGCATCAGTTCTTGCAAGACAACTTCCCAGTTATAACAAAAATATGAAAAGCGTCAGGAATGTAACTCTCAGACTCTTTTTGTATATGGGCAAAATGCAATGCACGGTGTAATGACAAGTACACTGAATACGTTATGAACACAGCTCTGTCATGCTAATTGCCACTATAAACCTGTAAAGTGGTTTTGACTGTGACTTTCTGCTACAAAAAGCAAAACTTGGGTGCAGTTTTGTCCTCAGAACCCACAAGGCTTGCTCTAAAAAGAAACCTCCCTGATCCCAATCTTTGTAGCGGCCACACCCTCGGCCTCCTCAAATCAAAACGCTGAGGACAATTGTACTGCATCAGCAGAGTGCTTTCAGGGACAGCACAGCACCTGACACAGGTGCAGCTACACAGCTGCAAAAGCCTGGCAAGGCCTGCCAATGTTTCCCACCATGGGCCCCCTGTAACATTTTCTCCCCAGACTAGTGATCTGAGAGGCACCAGGTGGCTGAGTATAGCTGCCATTTTAATTTCCCACAATGCCCTGTCATAGCATTGCTCTAGGATACTCCCAACCCTCAGGATACACCCTCCCCACCCTAGGATACTGTTGACATTCATGATCCACTACAGAAAGTTATCTGGGTGGGGTGGCAGTGGCCAAATAAGACGCTGAAAGCAGGTTAAAAGGTAAAGGTACCCCTGCCTGTACGGGCCAGTCGTGTCTGACTCTAGGGTTGTGCGCTCATCTCACTTAAGAGGCCAGGAGCCAGCGCTGTCTGAAGACACTTCCGGATCACGTGGCAAGCGTGACGAAGCTACTTGGCGAGCCAACACCAGCGCAGCACACGGAAACGCCGTTCCCGCTATAAAGCAGTACCTATTTATCTACTTGCACTTGTACTTAGGGGTGCTTTCGAACTGCTAGGTGGGCAGGAGCTGGGACCGAAAGATGGGAGCTCACCCCGCCGCGGGGATTCGAACCGCCGACCATATGATCAGCAAGTCCTAGGCACTGAGGTTTTACACACAGCGCCACCCGCGTCCTGAAAGCAGGTTAGTTGGTCACAAAAATACCTTCCCATTTTGCCTCCTCTCTCATGTTCTACAAATGTCAGAAACTTACTCTTAAAAATATATATGAAAGCTTGAAATCTTAGAAACTTACTCTTAAAAATATATATGAAAGCTTGAAATCTGCGGAATATTGTTCATCCAGGGGCCAGAGGACAGGGATTGACTGCCCTAACGATGGACGCCCCATGACCACACAAAAGTCCCCCCCCCCTCAAACCTGGAGTTGACTCCTTTAAATTTTACTCCAGCTGTGTTGAGAGCTGCCCTCTTGTAGGGTAACTTTTAAATGACCCAACCAAGCATTGGGAAGCCAACTGCATGATTAGTTTCCCCCAAGGAATTAGCACTCTGCTCCCAATGTGTTGTTGACTCAGTGGTCAGGGCCTATGCCTGCATGTGGTTTAAACATGACCTAGCCACGCCAGAGCCTCTCATGGAAAAACAGGTCCTCCTCTGTTAAGCTAATGTTTTAAGAGCTCCAGTGTTGCTGATTCAGAGGCAGTGGCTAGAAAGCTAAAGATCTCTGTGTTTTTAAGGCCATCAGGACTGGATCTCAGATTTATTCTGAAAATGACGTGGGGCCCCAAAACTCTGGCAACCAAAGGCAGCCATACCTGTGAAATGCGCATTAGCAACGAACACTAGAATATAGTCAAGGAAGCTGGGATATTATTGTAATTCCTACCTGGAATAGTGTTATCGAGGATAAAGCCCAGGAATCCCCCAACAAACATGCCTGTGGTGAGCAGCACATTGATTACTTGGTCCAGTTGTTGAATTCCTAGAAACAAAATCCACTTGTCAAACAAACAAGCCAAACAAATGAGAAACCCCAACAAGTCCCTACAGCTCATAATGGAAGTCTTTTTTTAAAAGTGCAGGGAAGCTATCACATAATTGCAAACATCACCCTGCACTCAATCCACATTCTCAACTCTGCAACTCAAGCATAAAGGTAAAGGGACCCCTGACCATTAGGTCCAGTCATGGCCAACTCTGGGGTTGCGGCGCTCATCTCGCTTTATTGGCCATGACTAAGCTGCTTCTGGTGAAACCAGAGCAGCACACGGAAATGCCGTTTACCTTCCCGCCAGAGCGGTACCACTTTGACATGCTTTCGAACTGTTAGGTTGGCAGGAGCTGGGACTAAACAATGGGAGCTCACCCCATCACGGGGATTCGAACCGCAACCTTTCAATCGGCAAGCCCAAGCGGCACAGTGGTTTAACCCACCGAGCCACCCACGTCCCTCTTCTTTTAGATACCTGATATCTATTAGATACCTGATATCTATTGTTCTGATATCTATTGTAAGTTGCTTTGGGCATGGTACACTGTGGGAAAGGAATGTATAAATTAAATTAAAATAAGCTAAAACAACAGTCTTCATATTTTAACCCATTTGACCCAATCTACAGATTCCATACACGTTAACTGGCTGCACAAACATGGATTTGCCTGCATGTCTCCACCCAAAAAAGGTGGCTGGCATAGTCAGCTTTGATAATGCTGTTAAGTGATTTTGGAGTATGACAGCTACAAACATGTGACTGGAACAGTTATCATCTGGCATCTTAAGGCTGAAACCACTTGCAGCAGATGAGAAACCACCTACGGCAGCTTCTTAGCATGAGCACTGTATCTGTCAAACTCCAGTCATTCAAATACATGAAATCTAAGGTAAGGTAAGGTAAGGGACCCCTGGACAGTTAAGGCAAATATGGGGTGCGTCACTCATCTTGCTTCAGGCTGAGGGAGCTGGTGTTTGACCACAGACAGCTTTCCAGGTCATGTGGCCAGGATGGCTGAACAGCTTTTGGTGCATCAGAACACCGTGACAGAAACCAGAGCATATGGAAATGCCGTTTACCTTCCCGCCACAGCAGTACCTATTTATCTACTTGCACTGGTGTGCTTTCGAACTCCTGGGTTGGCAGAAGCAATGTAACTGAAACCACAGTGTGGGCAGAAGTTAATTATGGGAACCACATCCCAATTTTTGTGGGTTACATTTCTAATTCATTTTCTGTTGACATGAGGCAAAAATATATATAATAAAACAACATTCACCTGTTTCCACCAATTCTGAATTTTTCTGCACCCAGAATGGAACCGTCAGACCCGCAAATATAGAAAATCCAAAAATGAAAAGGTTTCTTGAAGAGTTCATATCTGTATACTGAATAAAGAGGAGATTATTCTTTAGAGGGAAAACAAATGGATACCACAATATCCATTAATTTCACCAGCTATTTTTGGCATGTAGACAATGCAGCATTGTTGATTCTTTATTATTCCATCTGTGTGCATAGTGCTTTACTGAGTATAAGAGGGCAAGTCCATGCACCAAAGGGCTTATACTCTAAAATTCAACACAAGGAAAACAGAATAAGGAGAGCCCAGGGAAAACGGGTAAGCAATATGTGGTGGTTTCAGTTGCACATGCTTAGGCTTAGCTACTCGCTGAGTTACAGTAGGGCAGGAATTGCCAACCGGGTGCCCACAGGCACCATGGTGCCCTTGAAAGTTTTCATCAGTGTCCCTGAGCAGGTGTTGCAGACTCTGAGCTCAGACAGAAAAAGAGCCATGAGACAGTGACAGACACAGGCAGAAGAAAATGGCTGGAATAGATCTGCAGCTTCTGTTTCTGCTTACATCTGTCTCTGGAAGTGGCACGACATACATGGGAGCTGGGTTGCTACTCTGTACTCTCTCCTCCTCACCAGAACCCTCAGGTTTTTTTAAAAAAAACATTAGGATGTGTCCAGCACACCCTGTGCATGCCTATTTGTATAACATAGTAATAATAAATATTTCAGGGCAATATAGTCTTGAATATATTCCACAACTCGAAAGCTGATGGTATGAAAGAACTGAAATATGGTACACTTATGCTTTTATGGTACCCAAGACAATGATAAGTGAAGTAGTTGGATATTGCTTCAGTGCTGTTCTAAGAAGAATGCTTTCATTTGTTCTAGACTTATTTTAATCTGATAATAGACAAGTTTGGGCAAGCAGTCAAGCTGCTCTCTTTGGGTTTCTATAAAGCAATTAATGCCACACTAGGGTGTTTACTTTTCCATATAAGATATGTAAGTATCCTTGATGAAAAAGAAAATGAATAATTTTCAAACAAAGATAAAGCCTTTGATAACGCTTTTTTATGATTGCAATTTTATCTAACAACAAAATCTTCACCTTTTATCAGCTCGGAAAATCTCTTGTAATCTTTTCTATCAGATAATGATGTCGATAAAGGCAATCTATTCTGTTAGAAAGATGTCACCTTGGTTTTAGGACACATTTCAACCTGCTGATTTATCCCATTTTTTAAAAGCAGCGTTAATGTTTAAACTTAATAGTTTTGTTTTATTTCTATTAAATATTGTAGTTTGAACACACCTGTACTTTTTAAAAGAAGTTAACTCATAGTTCATTGACACTTTTGGATTTGTTAATGATCTCAAATCATCTTCATCTTAAGGTCATGTTACCAGGTTCCTTCAACTTTCTGAAATGCTTACAAGAAAGAAGATTCCACCTAAACATTAGGAAGAACTTCCTGACAGTAAGAGCTGTTCGACAGTGGAATTTGCTGCCAAGGAGTGGTGGTGGAGTCTCCTTCTTTGGAGGTCTTTAAGCAGAGGTTTGACAACCATATGTCAGGAGTGCTCTGATGGTGTTTCCTGCTTGGCAGGGGGTTGGACTCGATGGCCCTTGTGGTCTCTTCCAACTCTATGATTCTATGATTCTCTACTTACAGTGAAAAACCATCCTTGGCATATATCTCACCGAAAATTGAAATTTTGTGAATTCCCATCCCTTCAATAACCCAATTCATTGTCTTTCATAAATTGTAACTATCTCATCAGTGCAACTAGCAGTCTTAACAATTTGTAATCCTTGCCTATCATCTCAGCTGTAGACACACCAACCATGCAAAATAGGAAGAACTACTTATTACATCTTGTTACCCATCTGCAATGGTCCTTGATAACTTTCTTACCTGAAACACATTTAATATGAAATTTGTGCTATTCAATTATTTCTTAGCTGTCACAGATTATGCTTTTCTTAAATGTAAGATGCCTTGATGGACTATATTTAGGCTAAGAGGCAGGATACAATAACTCACCCACACCATACATTTAAAGCACGTACCCCACAAAGAATTGTGGGAACTGTAGTTTCCCCCTCACAGAGCTACAGTCCTAAGCAGCCTTAACAAACTACAGTTCCCAGGATTTGTAGGTGGGGGGGGTGATCCATGTGCTTTAAAATGTTTGCTGTGGATGTCAGGTTGGCATTTGAGTTCTGAGGATATCCAGAGAAACTGAAACTGTGCACAAATGGCTCCTCCTCACCTATGCAGAATTAAATTGATTTTTGAAGCAAAACTCTCACCTGTAAATTGGAAACTCCCACAGCCGTGATGATGCCAAACATCACAAAAAACATTCCTCCAATGATGGGAGTTGGAATGCTGGCAAATATAGCTCCAACCTTGCCAAACATGCCAGTCAAAAGCATAACGCAGCCCCCAGCCACAATGACCATTCTGCTCCCAACCTGTGTTGAGAAGAACAGAAGAAAATTAAAAGCCCCCACAAAAGGACAAAGAAAATGATATGGGTATGTTTCAGAGCTCTGTCAGTTCTGACAGTAGGGCTTTGGTTAATTAGCTCATGCTGCCTCATACAGCGGTGCTCATCTTTTAGGGTGGAAGGTAGGACCTTGTCCTTATTAATATGTTGCTGAATAAAAATACTGTTAAGTATTGTTCACTGTTTTATTTTTTCCGGGTCTTAAATGGCTTTTACATGTTGTATTTTACCATGTCAAGCCGCTTTAAGACTTTTTACTGAGTAAATGTTCTAATAAATGTAATAACTAATAATAATAGCCATATTATAAGATAAGATTACAGTAAGACTCAATAGCCAAGCCAGGTGTTTTTTATACCAATGGAAGTACAGGCTTTCTGGTTGTTTCATGGATTTTCCTGTTAAAGATGCTTTGTTTTTATAGTGTTCCATGTTCTATTAATAAATACTTATAAGAGGTGTTAACAATATTCCCTTTAAATGCTCTAAATGACAATAGCAGATATTAAACATAGCATCATGTGGGCGTGGTTTGTGGGAAACAGACCTGCAGGGCAGAGGTTCCCCTCACCCTTGTTCTTTCTATAAGCTATAGAACATTAATAAACTTTCTGAAGGTAATCATATTACTGCACAACTTGATTCCTGATAATATACTGCCACGGAAAGGACTAAAATGTTGTGGCTCATTAGAGAGAAAAGCTAACCCTCTGAATGAGGTAAGTCTACATAGAGCAACAGGCTGCTTGGAAGGACTCTTCAGCACAGCAATCCAGCAAACGTGCTCATTTAGAAGCTTAGCAGAGCTTGTGCTAGTGCCTCAAGCATAGGGCAGCAAGATGGCGCCTAACCCCATTAACTTTTTCTTCCATTTCCCTTTGCTACACTTTTTACGAAGACCACAATGTGAGCGCTGAGCCTGCCCACCGCTGCTGATCTCCTCCTGCAGTGTGCAGATCCAGGGGAGTATTGGGGGATTCTCAGGCTATGCTCTCAGTTCGGATGTGCCAGTGGTGTGTGTGGCCTGGCCAATGCCCTACACATAAACTCTAGAACTCTAGAAAATTCCCCAGAATCCTCTGCAAAGCACAGGATTTCCACAGCAGATGCCCTCATTGTTGCTCAGCAGAAAACCTAATGTGGAAAGGGTTCCCTGGTGTTAGAACAGTTGGGAAAATACTATCCATGTTTGTTTTAAGACAGACACCCCCAACCTGCAGCCCTCCAGATGTTTCGGCCTACAACTCCCATGAATCCTAGCTAACAGGACCAGGGGTCAGGGATGATGGGAATTGTAGTCCAAAACATCTGGAGGGCCGAAGGTTGGGGGTGTCTGTTTTCAGAGCATATGTGTGGCTGCCTCTTCTGCAAAAATGCTGGCACTTTGCTGCAGTGGAATTCAATTTATCATACTGAAATCAGACTTACCCGAGTGATCCCCAAAGCACCCACGTTTTCACTGTACGAAGTGGTGCCATTTCCTGTCCCCCAGGCTCCCGCCAGAAGGCAGCCAATCCCCTCCACTCCAATTCCACGGTTGATTGCGTGCTTGGGAGGAGGAGGAGCACCAGATAAACGAGCACAGGCATAGTAATCTCCTACCGACTCCACCATGGAGGAGATCACTCCAGCTATGATGCCAAAAATCCCGGCCAAGCTAATGGTTGGAACTCCCCACTGACCTGTGTGTCGCAAACACAAAAACAAAGTGTCCATGTTGAGACTGTGGATCTGAGGCTGGTGAAGCTCACCAGCATAAGTAGCTAAACCTTCTCGAGATGTTGTCGAATGTTGGAGCCAAAGGAACTGTTATTTTGCCAATTACAATTATTAACAGGACAACAATTAGGACTGTTTTGCAGGCGATAACCACCACATGGGAAGCTACTTTAACTTGCTCGACATATCAGTCATTACATGGTAAATCATTCAAGTACGAACTTGAACATGTTGTCCCTCACATTTTCCCAAGTGGAAGCTGTCGCCAAGGATGGACTATTTGTGTGCAATCTCTCACTATGGAAGAGTGGCTGTTGCCTAAATCAGAAGTGCCTGGAACGAGGATCAGTCCTGTCAGTTGTGTTCTTGCATATCCACCTCTACCTGCTTCCAAGTCAATTCCTAGACAATCTTGCTGCTCCAAAATTTTACCCCCCAAAAACGTTGCATCCCTGTATAGGATGGGCAGCTATGCCACTGTAACATGGGTGTAGCCAGGATTTATGTTGGGGCGGGGGCAAGACACCCACCTGTCATCATACTCTCTCTGGCTCTGTCTAGCAGATTCAGATCGAAATGTCTGCACAACTGTTGTTTTAAATTACTTTCTTTTGACCTCAAGTGCTCAGAAAAATCTGTGAAATCTTTCTACAATTTCTACTTTTAGTTAAGTATTTTTATTTATTTATTAACTTGATTGGGGGAGTGGGACAGCCGATTCCTCCTGGCTATGCCCACACACTGTAATAAATACCCAATTATTGTTTGAAACATAGTCTTAAACACATTGGCAGAATCAACAGATATATATAGACTGTTACCAGTACAGTGGTACCTTGGGTTAAGTACTTAATTCGTTCCGGAGGTCCGTACTTAACCTGAAACTGTTCTTAACCTGAAACACCACTTTAGCTAATGGAGCCTCCTGCTACCGCTGCACTGCTGGAGCACGATTTCTGTTCTCACCCTGAAGCAAAGTTCTTAACCTGAGGTACTATTTCTGGGTTAGCAGAGTCTGTAACCTGAAGCATATGTAACCTGAAGCGTATGTAACCTGAGGTACCACTGTACTGTTAACAATGAAGCCCATTTGTCTGAAGAAGACCATATTAACATTAATCTGAAATCAACTAATAAAGAGAACCAAGAAGTTGATTAATGTTTTCACTTCCAATGGGGAGGCAAAAAATCAGCAACATTACGGCATGACAATACCTGGGTAAGGAAACCGAAACCAGGGAGCTTGTGAAAGAACATCCCCTTTGCTGTCAGTCCGAGCTTTGTAGCCATAAGCAAGTGGGTCCGAAGGGAACACATTGGTGATGGTAAGTATAAAACAGAGAAGCCAAGTAAGTGTGAGGCCAAACAGCACCTAATGTGTTACAGAAGACAATGGATCTCTGTTAGTGGCAGGACTCACTCCTACAGACTAGAAGTTGTATAGTTCAACAGTATTTCCCATTACATTTGCAAAGAGCATCAAATAAATGTAGTTGTGGTATAGCTACTCAATCATATCAAAAACCACCAAATCCCCACTCAAATAAAGGCAAGTTGGTAAGACACAGCACGAAACAATTGGCAATCTTCCTCTACAGCTGGCTTATTTCATTGCCAACGAACAAGTGGAAGTCAATGCAATTCATTAGGTGACTGAAATGAAGCATGCTTTAGTTTTATTGTGGTCTATCTGGTCACCAAAAGTTCAAAGGGGTTAACTCACAGGGAAAATCTGGAAGAGGTAGATCTTGGAGAAATGGCATCTCTTGCTTGTGCTGTAAGATGGCACTGGAACAGGGACGTTTTTCAGGTACTGAGAGAACAGAACTATGAAGAATATGGTTCTGAGGTGGAAAAGAAAGTTAAGAAAAAGTTGTTTATGTTTTATGTTGACTTGGAGGTCCTGATTCAGAACTGAAGGGAGTATTTATACAGGAACAAATACAAACATTTGTGCCACTTGTATGCTTGCATTGAACTTATTCAGATATTGGGGCACAATGTTCCTACTACACTGACTTTTCACAACCATGTTTATTACACTGTTTTTTCTACACTATTGTATGGGATCGTCTTCATTTACTGAGATACCAACTGTCCTGAATCATCTTACAAAATTCCACACACGGTAGTGCAAGTTACAAACAGAGACAAGCATCTGATATCCAAGTTCTCATGACTGGATTTTTGTGTTTTCCAAAATACCTATTTTAGGCTGGGATCCTAATATTTACATGCAAGCAGACCTTACTTAATTCACAGTAATTTACTTCGTTCTGAGCGGATATGCAAAGCAGTGGATTGCACTGTTAATCTGCTGTTGTGTATGTCGTGCATTTGTATTTTCTGATTATTGTGCATTGTTGTGTTTCATTAGTTTTATTGTGTTTGTAAATCTTGTAAGCCACTTTGTGTCCTGTGACAGAAAAGCAGGGTAAAAAAACAAAACAAAACAACAACAGTTGATTCAAGCAGCTTTGTTCCAAGCAGTGTGCACTTATTAGTATTCCACACTTAGAAACAGATGAAAAGCTCATTGTAAAAATCAGAGGATCAAGCCTATTCAATGCCTTGAAGAATATATCTACATGTGAGCATAAAGCACATGCCATGATAGGAGTGTGACTGAAACGAGGCATGGAACTAACAACAGAAATTGGGAATTTCATTATTTTGCCCATTAAAGATGCATTGTTTCCAAGTAACTGTGACTTCGTCCCAGGTATGGATTATTTTACATTTGCTGGTTGATACAGATAGGGTGGACTCTAACTGATGGCCGCCTAATAATAATAATAATAATAATAATAGACAAAAGTACAAAGATTCACAAAATGTTTGGGGATATGCGTACCCCTGCATACCCCCAGAAAAAAGCACTGGGTGTATGTTCTCTGTTTGCATCACATTCATCTTGCTATTAAAGGGAGGTAAAACTTACACGGCTGCTATACCCCAGTGTTGTCCTGCCTCTTCTCCTGCAGAGACAAAGAGAGGCAGCGCCACCAAGGAAATGGTTGGGGCAATTGTCAAAGGGCCAATGAACCTCAACAGAAATCCAATGAGACCAGAAAAACCAATAAAGATTTGGAAGCAGGAAGCTACCATGATTGCACCCTGCAACTGAAACAGAGAAAGAAAAAGTAAACATTTCACAAATAAACTTCTGCAAGCTTTGTCCTTCAATATGCTTGGTTATTGCATCTTTAATAATACTTCCAACCAGTTTTCCCAGGACAGGTGTTAAGCTAACTGACTTGTAATTTTCAGGACTGCTCCCTTTCCAATCTTTTTTAAAAAATGATGTTGCATTGCTACTTTCCAGTCCTCAAGTACAGAGACTGATCTGAGACACAAGTTACATATAGTAGAGGATCAGCAATTGCACATTTCTGTTCTTTGATAGTTCTCAGGTGGATGTTATCTGAACCCAGCAATTTGTCAGGTTTTAATCAGTGTATTAGGCCTATAACTTCATCTCTCACCACCACTATCTGCTTCAGTTCCTCAAATTCCCCTCCTGCAAAAGTTAGTTTTAGATTATCTTCCTCCTGCCTTCATGGTTGGAGGCAGTGATGCTGCTAAATACCAGTTGCTGGAGGATTCTGTGGGCATCTGGGAAGCCACTGTGAGAAGAGGATGCTGGAATAGATGGACCATTGGCCTGATCCAGCAGGCTCTTCTTATGTTCTTACTTTCCATTGGTTTTATTTTAATGTAGACTCTTTCCCTGCACATCAGCTTTTAATAGTGACATTAAAATTTCTACCATAACAAAATGTTTACATATTTAAGCTGCCATCTTTGTTAGTTTTAGATATGTGAGACATAATCATGTCATCAACATCTCCCATGGTACTGTAGACTTTAATTATTACTGGAGAACAGGGAAATCTCCAGGTTTTGGAGGGCCCTTGGGCAAGATACCCTTCATGCATGCCCAACTCAATGAATCTACCTCCTCACTGCAGCAAGTCCTGCTAGGATGTGGACCACTGGCAGATGCCAACCATGCTGACCTTTGGCACTGGCCCTGTTGGAAGACCATGGAAAGGAACTATGGGGAATAGAAACCACGCTGGTCCTCTAACATATGGACCCAGTCAAAGAGCAAGTAAAGTATAATCTCCCTGTGGCTGATCAAGAGAAGATTTGAAAGCAAAAGTGAAATCACCCTCTCCATAGCTATTGGAGAAGCTACATAAACTTGTAGGATATCCTACTATTCAGAACCAAACTTCAAGATATTCCCCCACATATATATGGAATGCCCAGTGGGTTACCTCTCGCATTCGTTTTTGCCAGGTCTCAACAAAGTCTGGAGAAGAAGTATCCAATGAGCTGGAATTTTGGGTCCACTCTGGGCACTTCCATTGGGGGAGAGAGAGCATAGCCAGCGTTGGAGTTAAGAAGGCAAAAGTCCCTCCTTGCAGGATAGGTAGCCTGTGTTCGGGATTGGAGGTAAGAATGGCACTGATGAGTGGGTTGCACTTTGTAGGTTTTTTGTACATAAAACAGACTAAACAACAATGCAAATACAAATACACAGAGAAAACATTTGAAGAGCTTTATCTAACTCTGCTGTCATAGAAATGGAAGAGGCTTGTCAATATGGTCTTTGCAGGCACCGGTGTGCCTGCCTGTATTGCCAGTGGCGCCTTGTAAATGATTCAGTATAAATATTCATAATGGACCAAAGACGGTTTCATCTTCTTGTTCAGCTAATGCCTGTCCTAGCTCAGCCTGTTGTATATTGAACAGGCCTACATTTCTTTGGGCACCCACTCTTTCTTCCTTTCTGAGCAGAAAGGAGGTGCAAAGAAAGAGTGCAGCAATGGCTGATATAGGAACCTTTTATCCATTGATTGAGGGGAGGGCTGATGGGGTGGCACACATGTGCCATTTTGTAGCCCTTTCTATTTTTATATGTGGCAGTCATTTTGCATTGTGCCATGTCCCCTATGGGTGCCATTTTGTGTTATGCCACACATCCCTCAGCAGCCATTTTGTGACTGGAATCCGCTGCACTCTCTCAAAATTCCTGCTGTGCCCACAGATCCAAAGCAGTTCTCAAATAGATCATTGGCTCTCATCCAGTGTGTTGACCTTACCTAAGGAAGATCACACCAGCAAACACCACAGTTGTCTACTAGAGAGAAACTGAGAAAGGGAAGGAGAAAGAGACGAATGAATGAATGAGGAGCAGGAAAAGAAGGCCAGATTTCCATAGTAGTCAAGAAAAACATAGAAAGGCTGTACTGTAAAGAAAAATATGATGCAAGGTGGAAGAAAGTGGGGTCCATAAGGACTCCAGCCTAGATGACAACAACAAGAAATATGCAATCCATGAGCTCTTCAGAAGAGGGTGCTCCTGCTCTACCTGCTCCTCAGGACATTCCTTTGCTGCTCAGTTCCTACATATTGCATTGAAACCAATAGGATCATATTTGTATTGAAACAAACAGGATCAATGCCCTAACAAAAAACATCAATGCAACAGAAAAGTGGGGTGGGAGGGAATATACATTATCACATAAAAAAAAATTGCAACACAAACAGGTGCCACAAAGTACTCCTGCAGATAGCAATGGCTGCAATTATACCTGCAGGCTCCCCTTATGCCCCGCCCTATAGGTGGCCTTGGAGTTTGCAGACAGGCTGCAGGTACTTACACTTGCTTATGTCAGGGTAAACTCCGGTATGAGGGGCAGATTACATGTTACCCAAGAACAGCCATGTGCAGTGAAGCCTTGGCAGTCAGTTCTGCCATTTAAAGCACCCTTAGTGGGAAGGCCATTTGCACAGTGTTTAAGCCATGGGTAGGCAAACTAAGGCCCGGGGGCTGGATCCAGCCCAATCACCTTCTAAATCGGGCCCACAGACGGTTCTGGAATCAGCATGTTTTTACATGAGTAGAATGTGTCCTTTTATTTAAAATGCATCTCTGGGTTATTTGTGGGGCATAGGAATTTGTTCATTTTTTCTTCAAAATATAGTCCGGCCCCCCACAAGGTCTGAGGGACAGTGGACCGGCCCCCTGCTGAAAAAGTTTGCTGACCCCTGGGCTTAAGCTTTCACTTACCAGTGGCTTTCCCCTAAAAAAATTCCCCTTTCACCCGTATCACCCTTCATCTCAAACACATACATATAGTGTGTCCAGGGCTGCAAAAGCAGCTGAGGAAGGAAGTTTCAGAAGAAAAAGTGATGATTAGCAAACAAAGGACCAAGCATTCCCTTCCTTCTTCTATGCAAATGCCAATTCCTTGGAAACCAAGGTAGAAAACTGGTTCCATGCTTTTCTCTTTCTTCCGGATCTTTAGTATGGCAAGAACAGGAGTCTTCCTGTATTAGCCACTTACAGCATGGTAACTTGTACAGCTGATTGCTGTTGCTCTTTATCCACTGGTCTCCCTTCAAGACAGTGTCATGGGAATTGTAGATATCATAAAATTAAACATTGGAAATGTGTGTGAGGAGGGCTGGGCAAGTGAAGGTTGGAATGTGACGGCCGTGACTGCAGGGAAATCATGAGAGAAGGCCGGAACGACATGTACCACAGGAGCTATTGCTCCTATTTACCGTTAAGGGCAAAGGAAGAAAGGAAAGATAAGAAGGTTGCTATGCCGTGTGATTAAACAAGTAGAAGGAAGTACTGTCATATATGGCCATCACTGCTGCTTTGCCTCCCTCTGCTTAGAAGTGTATAAATGATTGTGCTTTTTTCATGTTGGTGCATAGCTGTCAACTTACAGATTTGAAAATAAGGGACCAGCAGCCAAAATAAGGGATTTTAGTCAACCAGCTCCCGAGCCAAAGGCAGAATGCCCAGCAGCCAAACGAAGCCTCATGTGGTGGTTCCCACAGCACAGCAAACCGGCAAAGGGGGTGCAGCAAGGAAACCACCATCACCTCTCCGCTGAGAAGCGCTGATTTGATCGGCACAAGCCATGCAAGCTCTACCCCAGTCCTTCTTAGACTCCTTATTGGGTGAGCAACGCAGCTAAGCAACACAGTTGGAGCCTCCCTCCTCCCTGGCCGGCAGAGGAGCTGCTTCCTTTGAAACCCGGGAAATTTAAGGGACATCATCAATAAGGGACAGCAGCTGGACACGGCGCTGGGATAAGGGACTTTCCTGCCAAATAAGGGACGGTTGACAGCTATGTGGTGGTGGTGCCACCCATCAACTACTTGCTGGTTGAGGTTTTGCCGTGCTGTCTTTGCGACACTTAAATAAAACGTCTTGTTAACTGACACAATTGGAGCCTGGATTTTACTGGCCTACATAGTATTGAACTCCAATATTTCCCCAACAGCAGCACTTTTGACAGGGAGTTATCACATTTTCCCGCTGCTAGTCACAAGCCAATATATTTTGTTTTGGGGGAACAATGATTCGTTTCCCCAAGTATAGCATGAAACAGGGCTACACAGGTGTCATAAGCTGCTCCCTCTCACACCTTCCTCTATTTTGGTTTCTCAATCGTTGCAGTGGTTCGCTGGCTATGCTTTTAACCTAGGAACAGTTCAAGAGCTTGTGCAAAGAATGGAGGCAGAGATCTGTGGTATCCAAAGTTTTGGCGATTTCTTGCCTTTCCTTAGACCCAGCATTAACCTCACTAGTAAATTTGAATTATAAGACTATAAAGTATTTTGGCCCCCGTGTTTGCATAGGTGTGCAGGGACAGTAATAACTCGTCCCCAGTGCAGCCAGTATTTGGGATGTTGCAAAGAAATCCCATCCAAAAAGTACATCCTCCACTTTGTAGGAGAAGCTAAGACCAAGGCAAACATGGTGACTCTAAGCATGACCAGATTTTTCAAGACAATCCTTTATCATCACCTTCCATATTTACATTGCCTTTTCCTGCACATCCAGCAATGCAGAAACACATTAACTAAATAGACATGCCTTCTTCTCCTTCATCTTAATTGTCATTTACCACTGTTTCACTGCTCTATGAGGTAAGTTATTTAATATTTGCCATCCTGGGAGTGCCTGTGGGCTTTTCCACAACGACATCGCAACTGAAATAAGCCTCGGCAAAGTATATAAAGGAGTGTTACTGCACTGTATGTACCCAAGACTTCAAAGGCGTTTTAATATTTTATTTTATGAGCCACAGCTCACTAATTTCTTCTGGAAATAGTAACAGGCATATTGCTACCTGAGGCATTCATTACATCCATTATGCCCCTGAGCTCCCTGTATCAGAGAGTTACTTGCACAGATCAGAGGTTACATCAGAGGCATTCCTAGAGGTGATCTGGGTGTGGAGGAAACAGATTCCTTAAAAGCTCCTGTTTCATTGGTAACCTTCCATTATATTGAAAGATATCATTATTATGTCTAAAAAATGTCAGTGGGCTAAGACAACTGAAGCCAACAGGAAGGCGCCTTGCTTTGTGTGTTTTAGAGCTGTAAATCATGGCTTCAGAACCTTCTGGAACTGGGAGTTCTTTCTTCTTTAATTACAACAAATGCCAATATGTGGCGTAACTTAGCTTAGCCATCAAGTTCACTGGCTGACCATTTCCTAGCTTAACCTACCTTACAAGTTTAAAATGAGTAACCACTGTGTGGAACTACCAATCTCAGCTCCTTGGAGAAAGGCCAGGATATAAATACAATTTTTTTAAAAAAATAAACAATAAAATCCCTATTGAAATGAAGAGCTTTAGACCAGGTCGAAGTGACCTTGCAGTATTGGCGATATTTACTGTGCCTAAATCAGAGACGGTGAACTTGTGGTCCTCCAGACATTGTCAGATTACAACTCCTATCATCCCTGATGGAACCCAACATCATCTGGAGGGCAACAGGTCCCCCATCCCTGACCTTAATTCTAATTTAAAAGGTTTCTACTTGGCTGTCTAGTGAACTGTCTAGTTTTCCAATGAAGTGAGCCATCAGTGTTAGGCCTGCCAAAGAAAGAGCTCATAAATCTAGAGAGGATAATCTCCCTACCCTACCTACTATATCAGTGCTGACAGCAGCAGCAGCAGCCTCTGCTTGAGGGTGGGTAGAACCATCTGGACTGAGCTGACTTCATCCCTGAATAATCTTCATCCCTGACTGATCCACAAGTCTTCAAGGGCTATGATGCCACAGTGCCTGGAGAGTAGTATTCTCCAACTTGGTGGCGTCCAGATATTTTGGACCTCCATCAGCCCCAGCCATCATCTAGAAAGCTTGGGAAACGATGTTTCCCAGGTTGGGAAACGATGTCAAGTGATTTGTTAGAAGGCAAGAAGGGACGCAGGTGGCGCTGTGGGTTAAAGCCTCAGCGCCTAGGACTTGCCGATCGAAAGGTCGGCGGTTCGAATCCCTGCGGCGGGGTGCGCTCCCGCTGCTCGGTCCCAGCGCCTGCCAACCTAGCAGTTCGAAAGCACCTCCGGGTGCAAGTAGATAAATAGGGACCGCTTACCAGCGGGAAGGTAAACGGCGTTTCCGTGTGCGGCTCTGGCTCACCAGAGCAGCGATGTCACGCTGGCCACGTGACCCGGAAGTGTCTCCGGACAGCGCTGGCTCCTGGCCTCTTAAGTGAGATGGGCGCACAACCCCAGAGTCTGTCAAGACTGGCCCGTACGGGCAGGGGTACCTTTACCTTTACCTTTAAGAAGGGACAGATCTATTTGCCTCCAGATCTTATCAGTACTCACAGTGCAGCTCCTGCTGGAACTGAAGGCAGCCGCTTTATACAGAGTCAGACCAATTAATTATCTAGGTCTGTATTGTCTACACGCTGACATGCGGCAGCTCTCCGGGGTTTCAGACAGGGCTTTCTCCAGCCCTACCTGGAAATGTCCAGGATTGAAACGGTGGCCTTACCAATCCAAAGCATGAGCTACCCAATGAACTGTGGCCCTTCATCCAGTTGCTCCTTTGTCCCAGTGATATGACAACACAGTGATATGGCAACACAGCTTTTAGGACAGTACTCGCAGTACTGCTCTATTATTATTATTATTATTATTATTATTATTATTATTATTATTTAAAAGTAGGAGCCACCTGTAAACTTACCTCAACCTTTTGGGACCAACTCATATAGCGGGAGTAAACAATGTGGTGCAGATGTTACACTACAACTCCCATAATTCCTGACAATTGGTCATGTTTGCTGAGACTGATGGGAATTTGAGTCCAACAACACTACGTGGGGCTACCCTTGGGTCTGGTTCAGAGGCTCAAGCAATATGCTGCAGATGGAGAGTTGACGAGGCTAAAAATATTTTTACTGGCTGCCCATACACTACTGGACTGGGTTGGTAGTTCTTTATTAATTTGCAAGGCTCTTAACAGCTTGGGTGCAGGATACCTCAGGGACCATGTGATCAGTTAAACACATTTTGAACCCCAAAATGTTCTGTGGACCCTAACATGCAAAAACTTGCAAAGGCTTTAAGAGAGCACTCTGAGCCTCCTGAAGGTGGAGGCTGCTTCAAAGACTGCTTCTGAACAGTGCTCTTTGAAGCAGCCCCTCCCTCCCATTCAGTGGCATAGCGTGGGTTGTCAGCACCCGGGGCAAGGCAAGTAATTTGTGCCCCCTAACCCGTGGATTTGCGCCCCCTAACCCTAACCCCCAGATGTTGCGCCCGGTGCGGCCGACCCCCCCTGCACCCCCTACGCTACGCCACTGCTCCCATTTGTGCCTCTGGAGGCTCAAACAGAACTGAAAGAGCATCTCTTAAAGCCTTTGCACATGGGGGTTCACATTTTTTTAAAAAATTGGGGTTAAAAGGGGGGTCCTCATCCTCAAAAAGGTTGGGGAATGCTGTCTTAGGAGATTCAACTCAGCAGCTCTCAAAGCTATTTGCCCAACCTCTGCCGAATCAAAAGAGCAATTGTGAAGTTGCAGGAGTGCAGGGCGGGGGGGGGGGGGTGAACTCTGAAGTAGACTCTGAACAAAGATTATCTGTGCCCTGTGCTGAGAGTTTGTTTTTGAGAAAAGAAACACCGTGTCTTTGAATAATGGTTTGTTTTGCTTCTTCTCCTGCTGGCTGGCTTAGAAGAACAAAGGCACATACAAAACGGCGCATGGCCATTCTTTCAAGAGAGTCTCATGATAGTCTGGAAAGGCTGCTCATATGAACCCTTGTCAAAGCTGGACCCTGGAACTGCTTCATTTCACGAAGCTGATCTGCACTATAGAGCTCCGTGTCAAATTTTGTTTCTTTTCATGACTCAGCAGTAATCCCTGCAAACTTCCTATGCAACACAAGCTTCCTTTTCCCAGGACTGTAGGATCGGGGTCATTATCCTCCACCACCCCCTGCAAAAAATAGTGTTGAATTTGCACAGCTGCACCCCAACATCCCAGTAAGGATTAATGTACACATCACATGACAACAGCATCTGCCAGAGGCACACTGGTCCTTCTCATAACAAATTCATAACAAGAGAATATAGATAGATAGACTTCTTTAGAAGTTTGTAACCATCTTGGTTTTCAGGGAGCCACAGCTGATTGAAATCTACACTTTGCTTGAGCTACACAGCTGTTTTAAGGATATGTATATTTGTACTTGTTGCAAGAAACAGTGGTGCATGTACAGCAAATATGATTGCTGCATAAAGGGTATGAATTGGCACTTGTCTCCCCCGCCCCTAGTCAGTGCCAGGGGAGGAAAACGACTCATAATGAAGGAAGAGGGGTACGACAATAATGTAGAAGAGACATTGAAAAAACTTTTGTCTGTTCTAACTGTGGGAAAGTTCATGTGTCAGTTCTATTTAAATACATACTGCCTGTGTTAACTTGTTCAGGGTTTAACTCAGGGGTCGGCAACCTAAGGCCCATGGGCCACAAGTGGCCTATGTGGGTCATTTAACCGGCCCACAAGCCACCCCCGAACCGAGCCGGCCACTCGGCGAGTCCCCGCGCACTGCACTAAACTGGTGCAGCGCAGCACGGAGACTCACGTCTGCAGCACCAGAAATCGTGTCTGCACAGACGCCGGAAA
Organism: Podarcis gaigeae; assembly: GCF_964106915.1. Taxonomy (NCBI): domain Eukaryota; kingdom Metazoa; phylum Chordata; class Lepidosauria; order Squamata; family Lacertidae; genus Podarcis; species Podarcis gaigeae. The sequence continues at coordinate 33,560,448 of NC_139686.1, forward strand.
TTGCATCTGCACAGACGCCAGAAACTGCGGGCATGCGTGCTCGCGATCTGGCCCACGGAGGGATCTCCACTGGAGTGAATCAGCCCAGGTGAGGTAAATCTTGCCAACCCCTTGTTTAACTTCTCCCGCATAATGAAAGAAAAAGAAGAAAATGTAGCATACAGGGGTACCAACTATAGAGGGCTCTGAGTGCCTGAGCACCCAGAATTTTTTTGTTGTGGGTGCTTAGCACCCACACCACAGGGCCCCCATGCAACTTCTGAGGTATCACAAGGCCTTTCTGAGGTCTTGTGAGGTCTCAGAACCTGATTTTTGGTGCCACCAGAAGTCAGGTTACAAGACTGGGGGCCCTGCATAACATCATGACATCATGTACACTGATCACCCATAACCTGGGGCCCTGGTAGCGTATAAAGCCAGCCACCATTGTCAGGGTGTTAATAGTGGCACAGAAGCTAGAACATATTATGCCACACACTAGTCTTGCTGCACATGTAAGAGGCAAAATTGTTTCCCTAACTATACAACCAAGCTTTTTCTTTTCAATCCTAACCCATTTTAGTATTTGCATCAGGAGCAAGCAATGTTCCAAAATTCCATAGCATCTGTCCAAACTGGGTTTAGAGAGAGAAGTACTTCCTGGAAAAATTCTCACCTGTGTATTCCACCCAATACATTTATTTCTTTAGCAAAATAATTCATATCCTGCCTTCCTACTTTGCAGCAGAGTAGTGCCCAAGGCAGCTAACGGTCAAAGAATAAAATAATCACCAACAATTAAAGAGCTAAAAACAGAAATAGCATGGCCGATAATTAAACATCACAGTCAGCTTAAAACATCAAGGCAAATAAAACATTTCACAGACATTAGGCAAGCCTTTATGGGATCAGAGATCTAATTATGTCTTCTTATGGGGAGAATACAAGTACCAGAAATGGGAGGTGACTAAAGAACCTACACACCGTCAATACCATCCAGCTTGCTTACAAGATCATCTGCAAATGATTCCAATGTTCCTTAAGGTTGGTGATACAGCTCTTAATGATTGCTAGAAAGATGAAAGCATGCTGCTTCCACAATGCAACACTCAGCAGCACTGCATGAATTAAGAACAAGATTCCACACATTCTCAGAAGATGTCAGCTAGTGAGCAATTTCCTGGTTTCTTTATATCAATGCCCCCACACACAAAAATGGAACACAGTCTCTGAAGATTTTGGAAACAGATAACATTCCACAAAATCTAACTCCAGAATTTTATAGTTAACTATAGAGAAGAAATTTTTTTATTTTTGTACAAAACCAACTTACATTTTACTATCTGTATATACAGGGGCGGGGAACCAAATCTGACCAGTGGACTGGTTCAAGGCCTCGCCCACCCCTGCAGGCCACTTTGACAAGTGGAAGAGAACACCCACCTGTCAGCCAACAGACATTGATGTGACAATGTTAGAAGAGGGCCCCCCCCCACGCCCTGACAGCATCAGATAGCTGATTGACGCCAACAGTGAACTTTACTTGGTCTGCTTACAGACAAAGTGTGGATTTAAACCACAACTGTGCATGAACATTTTTCTTCTAAAATGTCCATTTGCAGGTGTGGTTTGAATCTAAACTGTACCTGCAAACAGACAACATTAAAGGGACTTGCTGTCAGTTAGTGAGCTCTATGTACCAAATAGCAATTGAGAACACATTCTGAGCCCCCATTTGTTCCTTTATAGCTGCATTTTTGCATGCCCCACACCTGATGTTTCATATACCATCAGCATGGTTTGGGGAAAAACAACCTCACAGGCCAAATTAATAGGTCTGTCAGCTGGAGGCTCCCCACTGCGGCTTTTAAAAAAAGATTCCTGGTTCCTAAATCATTTTGCTTCACTTATTTCAAAAGGAAGTCGCTAAAACCAGTTTGTAAGACTATATTGTTCCATTGCGCAAACATGAAAGGAGGGACACGCAATATTTGCACACTAATATGCATTCTCCACTTTTATCTTATCCTCTGCTTCCTAGGATCCTGATCCAGCTCACTGAAATTAGAAGATGCTGCTGAGTTTATTATGCTTTAAGTGAGGTTTTCCAGTCAAACTGTTAAAAAAATTCTCTTTCTTAGTGAGCTGTTAGTAGTTTAACTAATAATACACTGCATTCATCTCAGCCACATGCAAATGTAATGTAATGTTGCACTCCCAGAGGTACATGCCTACCTGACTCCAAAGATGACTTGAAGAAGGGTGCAGATTCCCGAGACAAAGAAGATGGTGCTGATCAGGTGACTCTGTGTAAGGGTATCATGCTCCAAGCAAAGAGATTTGGACAGGATGAGAGGGATAGCAACAAGACCTCCAAGAGCAGTGAGGTAGTGCTAAGAACCAGAGAGAGAGAGAGAGAGAAAAGAGTTAAGAGAAAGAGCGTTGTGTATAATAGCGGAGAAGACAGGGCCTTTTTTGTGGTGGTACCCAGAATACAGAACTCCCTCCCTCCCAAGAGAGGTGAAGTTGGCTCCCACTCTTTGAAGCTTCTGCTCCCATTACTTTAATGTAGCTGGACGTCTATACTTTCCAGCTTTAAGAATGTGTGGGGTAGGTAAGGGTGGGGCTTCAAAAGAACAATTGGATACTCAAAGTGAGCTCCCAATTGTTTGGGAGCAAGGCATTCCCAACACTCCATGCTATGCTCCAAAGTCCCAACAATCAAGGCTTCAAACCACAGCATCAGTTGACGTCAAAGTGACATCAGGTGACTGACAGGTCAAGCCTCTGTCAAATTTGGACAGCAGGAGTAGAGAGATAAGGATCTGGCCTGTTGGCCAGAAAAGGTTCCTTTTCTCCAATGTAAGCAATACTGTATTGCTTCAGACTGCAGGTAGGGCTCAGATTGACTGAATGCTCTTTCACACACAAGAATCCACCCAAAATTGATCTATTGGAGAATAGGTAAATTGGATTCATTTTCCATATGTATTAGTTTTCTACATAGTGTTCTTTTCAAGTCTGGTTCTGAGAATTTAGGCTATAAACTGCTTTGCGGGAACAACAAAATATTCTGGCTCTGCAGCAGCAGAGTAAGGATTTTTTTAAATCTTTCCTCTCCCCCTCCCCTTACCATGATCTGTCCCCAAAACCACTAATGAACACAGAGGAGAGGAACACAGGTTCTTGCATTGTAACTGTCTTCCCCTCACTCCTTGCCCCAAGCTAGTGACAACTTTTGAGGATTAAATTGGGGAAAATCTTTAAAACACCTTCCCTCACCAAAATAGCTCCTGTACAAATAGCCTCCCTCCTCCAACAAACAAACAAAAGAATGGTTGATATTCCTGTTGCTCATCTCACATGTAATAGCTTATACCTTAGCCCTGAGTTTCATTGACATAATGCCCCTATCACTAAATCAATATCTGAGCATTACCTCAAGGCTGCCCGCTACAGACTTTTAAAAAACTCCACTAATAGGATTATACATATTTATTACAAAATGATTTTTGAACCGATGAGAATGAGGAAGCTGCTTCATGTATCAAACTGCCTGAGAAAGTTCTCTCAGTACACCTGTTGACCTCTAGTTTTAAAGAGCAGGCAAGTCTGCACCTAAGACAGCTGAGGGAATTACAAAAGTCTCACAAAGCTAAAGCTGTGTGGAAAAGGAAAGGCTGAACTAGGGTTGTCAGAACCATTGTGGGGTGTTGTGCAATAGAGCCCTGGGCAGACTTGGGTGACTGAAATCCCCATTCAGTCATAAAGCTGGACCTGTAGTGCTGGCTCCATGTTTTATGGGGCCCTTGAGCAAGATACCTGTCATGGGCATCTCTCTTCCCTTCAGTCATTCCCTTGGTCTGCCTCTGGGCCCAGTTCCAACCAGTAGCCAACACTGATTCCTAGCACTCTCCCTCTGGGCCAGAGGGTAAAGAAAAGGGAGCAACAACAGGACCAGGGGCTGTGCTGAGATAGGTTTCCGGTAGGTTGGAGCTTTCTCTGAGGGAAATTGGAAAAAAATGGCACTGCCTGCTATACATCTGAATTTTGCCAGACATTTAGCCAATTTCTGCCCAGACACTGCTTGCGGTTGCAATATTCCGGATATGTCCAGTAAATTCCGGACGTGTGGCAACCCTGTGATATGAGCCTTGGCAAACACAACATTATAATAATTTATAATAATAATAATTTATTATTTATTCCCCGCCCATCTGGCTGGGCTTCCCCAGCCACCATTACCAACCCCCTGATACCAATTCTAGTGATCTGAGTAGCCACCAGTCTCTCTCTCTCTCTCTCTCTCTCTCTCTCTCTCTCTCTCTCTCTCTCTCACAGACTCACTTGCCTCACAGGGTTGTTGTAAGAATAAATTGAATTACCCCCAAATATGTAATCCTGAATTCTTTGGAGGGATATAATTCTCCCTTGAGAGACATAATCACCCCCATATATACACCACCCAGAGCATTTTTGCTACAATATAATCAAGCACATGTTGTGTCTCCTTTGCCTATTTATCACATACTGGCTGACTTTAAATCTGTTATAATTTATTATTAACCTCAGCCATTGTTTTGTTCAACTGGTCACACAAGACCCTCCACCTAACTTTTCCTTCCAATCCTCACCTGAATTCCCAAGAAGATGCAGAGGTACCAAGGGGGGATATCTGTGACGGTGTAAGCGAGACGGCTGGAGTCTTTGCCTTTCTGCCTTTCTTCGCACTCGGGAACCGTGGCACCAGCTTCAGGGAAGTTGCAGTAATGCCCTCCATCATCGGTCTGCAGGAACCAAGGGAGAACATTTCAGTTAGGGCTTGAACCCGAGGGCACCAGCATTTGCTTCTCTGAAATGTGTTTTACAAAGTTACTGGCCCCTCTTTGGGGCCTCTGGGTGCCTATCTTGCTACCTGTCTCAATATGGATGGGTTGGAATGGAATGGACTTGGACTGGCAGGAGAAAATGCCAGAATACGCAGTTAGCAAAAATGACAGGGAGAATTAGAGATGATACAGAACAAAGATTTAATAGAGAATGGGACACTTACAGAGGATACCTAAAAGAGCATTGTAAACATCTAAATTCTTTGGCAGGTCTTGATTAATCCTTGCATGACAGTAGGAAACTTTACACAACCAAGACAATAGAGACAATTTATGAGAGACAATGGAAAGTGTGCAGTCGGAAAAAAGCAACTCAGGAACGATGTTGGGGTGATCGGAAGTCATAATGGAATCTGTTATGTATGAATCTATTTTTTTTCTTTTTGTAATATGTATTGACCTTGGATTGTTTGTGTCGATTGTTGTTGTTTTTGCAAAATTAATAAAGTATTAAAAAATGTGGATGGGTTGGGAAGGGGGAAAACAAAGTTATCTGTGAATCTATTTCAATTGTAAATCTTCAGAGCTGCCCCTGTATTTTCTAATCTGTTCCTTCTTAAACAAGCTCACTCCAGTTTCATTCAGAAAAGTTACTGGCTTTCCTTTTAAAAAAAGACAATAATACACTACAAATGTTTCATTTACACTGCTCTTTCTCTGCAGCATGGTTTGTCACATGTATCACATGCATCATAAATAGGAAAGACATAATGAGGTTGAGCTGATTTCACTCTAGCTAAAGAGGACAACTTTTTATTTCTCACGTAACTATGTCAGTCATGGGGGAGAGAGGAGGGAGGAGACTTGGAAGCAGCAATGACACACAACGTAAAGAGAATAAGAGGCAAGTAATAAAATCTGGGACGCAGGTGGCGCTGTGGGTTAAAGCCTCAGCGCCTAGGACTTGCCGATTGAAAGGTCGGCGGTTCGAATCCCTGCGGCGGGGTGCGCTCCCGTCGTTCGGTCCCAGCGCCTGCCAACCTAGCAGTTCGAAAGCACCTTCGGGTGCAAGTAGATAAATAGGGACCGCTTACCAGCGGGAAGGTAAACGGCGTTTCCGTGTGCAGCTCTGGCTCGCCAGATGCAGCTTTGTCACGCTGGCCACGTGACCCAGAAGTGTCTCCGGACAGCGCTGGCCCCTGGCCTCTTAAGTGAGATGGGCGCACAACCCCAGAGTCTGTCAAGACTGGCCCGTACGGGCAGGGGTACGTTTACCTTTACCTTTAATAAAATCTGCAGCAGATTTGAAAGCTAGAACGAGCTTGGACATTGGCCTAGTTATCCCTCTCAAGTTTGTTATCATCAGGCTCCCTTTTTGAGGAAGAGAGAAGCTTAGCAATCTGTTCCACTTAGTTGTTATGAGGGGGAAAAGAAAGACCATTGAGAATTCCATTTGCTGAAGGTGGTCCAGAAACACACCATCTAATAGGAAACTCAGGTGCTGAGTGCAGGTAGCTATGTAACCAAAATTGGGTCACTGAGAAAATAAGGCAGTAGAAATTCCAAGATTTGCAGAAGTACAAGAAATGCTTCTGGGCAGAAGGGATGACTAAGGTGGCAAAAAGAGAGAGGACCCAACAGACATGTGGAAACTGGTCATTTTAAGTGGCCAATAAAATGCTGAGTATCAGTCATTAGAGTGGGGAGGGAAAGAAGAAAAACAGGAGGAAATATTACAAGCATCTGAGATGGGGGCAATGCTGTCTGGAACCCCACACAGGAGCACTTAATTTTGTTGCAGTCCCTACTTGCTGATACTAATAGTAAAAATTAATAGTTGTTTTAAATAACCCTATGTACGGACCATCCAAAGAGCCTTAGTAGGGTGTAACAACAACAACAACATTGCTGGTACTATTCATTTATACAACACAAGCTGCGCATTTTCATTCAAACTTCTGCTATGAAATTATTTGCATGTGGCTTGGACTCTTTCCAAATAGCACGAGGACTTGATTTACCAGACTTGCTGATGGCAAAGCAATTTAGCCCTGGAAGTCTAAACAGCAAAGGTATCCTCAAGCACAGAGAACAAAAGAAGAATACTGAATTTCCAGTGGTCCAGCTAGCATGTTGTCTAACCAGTAGTGGCTCTCTAGGGTCTCTGGAACAGATCTTTCTTAGCAGCTGTGATCCTTTAACTAGAGATGGATCCTGGACCCTTTTGCAAGCTCTGCCTGCTGATCCCCTCTTTGAGGCTATATGAAAGCATAACATTTTTCACTGCTGTGCTGCTAGATATTATCTACATTGTTTACAAAGGTAGTCAGGCAGGTGTATTCCTCCTTTAGCCATGTATTTGTGCATGTACACACATTTGTGTTCTTTTTTTTCTCCTAGACGTGCAGTCTAATTCTATGAAAGTTTGCTCAGTTGTAAGCTCCGGAGAATATAATGGAATTACTTCTAAGCATAGGCGTAGCTGGGGGGGGGAGGCAGCTGCCCCCCCAATCAAGTAAAACTATAGAAATACTTAACTAACTGACCAACCACATTGGTTCTGGCCCCCCTAACAAAAGTCATACCCCTCTAACAAAGTACCCCCCCCCACGAAAATCCTGGCTGCGCCCATGCTTCTAAGCAAGCGTTAACAAAATTGCAGCCTCAGAACCCACCTAAGGCATACCATGATGCAGGATAGGAGTGCGTAAACTTTAGGAACGTTCACTATCCTAAAGTTTTTAAAATGCTAACAATATTTCTTTGTTCTAGCCTGTATTAATCTAGAGTAGCAGCAGAAAAGCAAGAGATTATCTTTTTTTAAGCAGAGAAGGAAATGATAGGGAGTGAACTGTCATGTAATAAAAAATAATCCATTCTTCCTCTCTTTTATTTGTCAAATTTAAAGGACTATACAAGTAGCGAATTGTTACAATTTACTCAGAAACAGAAGTGTATTCAACATAGTTCCACCACACATAAGGGGGGAAAAGAGTTTTACAAGAAATAAATACGTTTTGGCAATTATAAACACAGCCTAACATTGCTAAGTCCAGGGGTGTTAACCCATGCCCACCCCTACCCCAGATTCCACTTCCCAGGAGACCTAGCCAGCATGCCCAACGGTCAAGGATGTTGGGTGCTGAAGCCCCAAGTTCCTATCCCCTGGCTTACTCTACCCATTTTTCTCTTTCCCCACTTTTTTATTTTTATTTTCTTGTTGTTTGGTTTTATTCAAGCTCACTATGCAGGCATCTGATTTAAAATACAAATATAGAACTTACTATAAATATGGGGTTGTCTAGTCCATTTGGGTCCTTGTTTGAGGGAGTCATCTCCATTTCAAGGTTTCTTCAGCACCTTCTTCGAAAAAACAAGACAGAAGAGAAGATGAGATTTCCCATAAAACCTTCATGCTTCAAGCTCTGAACAAGCAGCAACAGAGAAGCTGAATGAGCCTGACTTGTAGGAGTCCAAATTCTTTTCCAGGCATTCATGTGAGAATTACTGCAAAGGAATTTCCCTTTTCACTGGCTTGCTGAAATAACTCTCCCTCTCTTTCCACTCAATTACACAGGATGGTTAAGTTTCTAGATCTTTGAGATTGCCCTGCCTGACACACAGGGCAGTGTGTCAGTTTTCATGGGCATCGCAGATAATTCATTAAAATTTACTGAGTGCCCTTCCTAAATTAATGCATATTTTCGTGTTGAGTAACAGATTTGTTTTTTCAGACTGAGCAATATTTAAAAAAACATCCGCAGTTGTTTACCGTGAAACAGAGAAATGAAACTCAAAAACCATACAGATATACCTGTCACCTGAAGAATATAACTATTTGGTAACTTTACATATTATATATATACACGTGTGTGTGTGTGTGTTACACATCACCCCAATCTCCAAGAGGTGATAGACTCCACACTTAAGCAGGATTTGGTTTCTTTGGAATGAAGGTCAGTGAAGATATATGGTTTTATTTACACATAAATATAACCTTAGCATAGGATGAGGAAAGAGGGTCTTGCAGAATTGACACCCCAACAGATCTTGCTCCTTTAGTTCTAGCCTGGACCAAGGCTATTCTTCTCCTATGTAACGGCTAGGTGAGTGGGGTGGAGAAGAGCCCACCCATCTGAGTCTGTGGCACAGAGCAATTTCTTTGCATAGGCTAAATCATGGTACTTGACTAGCTAGCGAAAGCCATTACCTTGACAAAGGAACCAATTCCAGCAAGTCTGCTCTCATACGTTCTATCCCCACAGATACAGGATCCCACAACAAGAAATATACATACATACATACATATATACATGCATGCACACACACACACACACACACACACACACACACATGCATCCATATAGTTTTTAAGCGTTTAATGATAATGAGCCTACCTTGAAGGCTTGATAGTGGGAAGCCAATATACATGTTTTAAATGTTAGATTACGGATCAGTTTTAGAATGCAGTTGGATTCTGATGGCAAGGAAGTAAAAGGTGTAGCAAAAGAGGAGATTACGGATGGGTGTTTGGTCTGTTCCAGCAGGGCTCCCCTCTTATGTTGCTTGGTACTAGAAGGCTCTACCACCCACCCCCCATAACATCCATCTGTTATTAGGAATGTGGGAAGTGTAGCCAATTAGGCAATTAAAAACAACATAGAATTCCACAATGCAATTTTTGGTTAGAACAGTTTGCTTGAGAACATTCCCATCACGATTGGTCACCAATTATTATTTCAGTAATGCAAACCGGGGAAAGGTGAGCTGTCTGACTTATTGCAATAGTTACTCAGAAAACCCTGGCATGCTATCTCAGACTCCGGTTGAGCATGCACAAGAGCTAACCAGCTTAAGAGAGATGCCACTCCTGACACTCATTGTGTTTCATGCTGAAACTTAGCCTTCAGTGACAAATTTTAGTGGTAAGGTAACCATTTTCTTGGTGCATCAAAACAACAAGAAGCAAGGCACTGGAACAATGTGCCCTACTTCCTAAGACACCACATGCTGTTTTCAAGATGGACTGAAAATCTTACTCAGCTATCTCTTTCATACTTCAGAGATTTCAGTCGGGATTATCCAAACACTTTCAATTGTCTCTCTGCAGCTCTGAGGATTGGAAGCTAATCTTCTCCAAGAAAACAAAAGATTCTCAAAGATTCATAGGAAACAGAGTTCCGTACTCAGTAACACAACTTGCTTCATTTTCCTGTGGCCTTGTAGAACCATGGCACATACTCGGTACTGCAGATTCCTCGAGCATTAGGGTCAAAATATTAGGTCTGAATGAAGTTTCAATATTTAGCTAACAATCCAATAGCCAAAGACTGCCAAATAAAATCACGCGGCTATGGTATGCTTGGCCAGCTATACAGTACTGCCACAGGACTGGGGAGAGGAGAGAAGGGGGGCAATATGCAAGGTGGTGGGTGTGGGGTTGCCTTGCTCCTGTCATTATAAACAGGGGTGAGAAACCTCTGACCCATGGGCCAAATTTGGCCTGGCATGGGTTCGATGTAGCCCAGGTAATTTTTGAAAGCCACACCCACCTGCCCCATGCCTGAAAGCAGATATGAGACACGACTATGTTGGCTATGCAACCAATTTCCCCATGGATAATTCGATCACAAAGTCAATCCTTGCAGAAAACAGCTTTGCTGCCATAGCTAATCTGCCAGTGCTTGATAAGCGTCAAACACAGGGATGGCAAAGCCCCTTGTGCTACAACTCCCAAGCAGCCAGCAACCTACTGACAGTTGGGCACTTGGAAAGCACTATGCAAGGACTTTGACAGGTGGGGAGGACAACCACCTGTCAAAGTTGGCCCACGGAGGTGGGGACAAAAGGAAGGATCGGGCCTGCAAAGCCAGGAAAAAATTCCCCACCCCCGGTGATCAATCATGGTTTATTGTAACATCCAATAACAATGTGAAAGACATAGATGATGAGAACTGAATGAAGCAATGGGTATTGCCTAGGGGCAGAAACCCAACAAGAACTGCAATAACTTTGCGCCAGCACTTTTAACCAACCAATTGATAGTAGAACCAGCCAGACAGGTTGCAAAACTCCACCAATGGCTACCTCAGAACATATGCTCCAACCTTTGTTACTGATATTATTTTCTGCCCTGTTTGCGTAAATGAACAGTGTGACAGCTTCTGAAAACCACACAAGCTCATTATCCAGTCTACCAACAGTCTGGACATGCATTAAGATATCATTTCTAGCCTTTCCAGGTTTCTAAAAACTGCATTTTATTGGTTTTCAAATATAACAAGCCTAAAAAGAACTACAGCAGTGTAGATGCTGCTATCTTAATAAAGCAGCTTGCAAGCCTCCTTGGTGTTGACCATTGACAAAACTACTCAAATTAATATTCAAGTAACAAGAGTTCGCCTGGCAAGTCTGATTGAGAAGTTGTCCAGTTTGTGTGCGTGCTAACTAGGTTCTAGGGGAAGCAGGACCTTGCCTGCTACTAGATGGATGGAGAATATGGGTGTCATAGACATGCCTTTGCTAACAATGGACTTTGCTGGGGCAACAGATTACACAAAACAAACTATAGAACTGATGATTACATAATTTCTATAGAAGTGGTTCAAGCCTGAAGAAACCACATGGATGCAGGTGGCAGAAATAATTGTAGAAACATTTTGCTGCTGCCTAGCATTGCAAACATTAACACACAACAAGTGTACAGCAGTTTTAGAACCAGTGTCATTGTATGTCAGGGCAGCGGTAGTACCTCTGGTGGGGAACATGTTGTGCTCCTTCTGGGGTAGTTTGTAAACTTTTGGTCCCCACCTTACATTCAACCCTTACCCGTGGCTCCTCGAAGCTGTCTGCATGCAACAGCGGCCATACCCTGGAAAATGGCTAAACCAGGTGAGTGTAGCCGCTGGGTCTGAAACTCCCGGTGAGTTAGGGATTTCCTCTGCATGTGAAGACAGGCTCTGGTGGATTGCGCCGATGAGACCAAGAGTGTGTTCAATAGTCAAGAAGCTGGTTTCTTCACATGCCATAGAGGGAAGTGTGGGGCAGATGGGGCTCATCAACCTAGGAAGGTAGCCCATCTAGGAGAAGGAAAACTCTGATCTTGCAGGATATCTTTGGCAGAAGAAAAGGCTAAGGAGTAAACCATACAAAAATCTGGAGTACAGTTCCATAAGACAGTTGGATGGTGCCCTGTGTGCCTCCTTATAGCAATTCCTGCAGCCAAGCTTGTGCCAAACATATCACTCTGCTTTCTTTGGGCTAAGGGGAGGGGTGTTGTCAACTGGGCAGCCCAGGACCCCCAGGCTTGTGCCCCGAGGAGGTCACTTCAGTGCTGGTAACACAGCAGTTTACTTCACCCCAGAGGCGCACTCTATTGTTGAGAGAGAGAGAGAGAGAGAGAGAGAGAGAGAGAGAGAGAGAGAGAGATGCCAACAACAACATGGTCACAAATGAATTTCAGTTAGATGTGAGGGTTCAGGCCTCTGACAGCTTCCCTGTTTTCCTGGCTTATATGTGTGTCTCTAAACACTCAGTCGATCTAGTTTCCCAATAGGTCACGAAAAAAAAGTTAAAGTTTAACGATGTTTACAGACAATGTTGTAGCATAATGATCACAATTACGACAAAAAGCAGATCATTACTAATGATAACAAAGATAACATTTCTTGTGCAAACAGTGAACAGGACAAATCATTATGATTATTCCAGTAAGGTGAATAAACTTAATGACCAAGACAAGATGATAATGACAACCTGAATAACAATCAGATAAGAACATGAAGAAGAACCAGAAGTTCATTTTAGAATTTAAAAGATTCTCCTCTGTAGTTTGCCAGGCCAAGACTGGTGTTAATTGCAGATTCTATTCCAGACAGATGAATCAGGAAGTCAGAGTGCTTTCTGGACCAGTGTTTTCACCCTAATATATATCTTTTAAATATTTTATTTGGATTTTCAATTTTAAAAATAACAAAACCAAGCAATAACTCTGGTATAGAGGTTTTTTTTCATTTCCATTTGTCTATATAACATACAGAGAGCATGTTCAGATACTCGTTGCCACCTGGATCATGCGATTAACTAATTTCTAGACCTCTCAAGATAGCTTATTATTCATTTTTGACAGATGCACTCCCCACCTCTATTTACCAGTGCAATAAATGAAAACCAAATCCATATGACATTATGCGATCTTATTATCTCTCTTACCCATTTGCTATAGCTAATGAGCTTCTTTGAGAGGCATCTATCAATTCTCCCACATCACCCTTTCCTTTCCAGCTTTTCCATCCTCACTGCTACCGAAAACAGCCTCACCGGTGCAACATGCTCCTCTCCCTTTGGTCAAACAAATATAGTAAAGCCATCAGAGGTTGAATTAATCTCTGATATTTCGCTCATGATTTCTTAAGTGCCTTGCAAACATGTTTGAACCTGAAAGCACATTAATCAGTATCACATTAAAGTATCCCATTAACCTTTGTGTCCTTCTGGAGGCATGAAGTCGAACTTCTGTAATGGGATGACCCCTCCCAAACCAGTTACACAACATATAGAATCCCCTTCTTTTCCATCGATTTAATGGCCAGGATTTATCCCTTCCCACACAGACAGAAAATCAAGTTAAGGATGAGAGAGGAAATACTAGGGGAAGAAATGCCCAATGGCTACAATAAAATATTGCCACCTACAAAAGAAAAAAAGGAATGTTAACATTGCTGCCTTTGCTCTTTTCATCAACAGAATTTCGTTTCTATAGATGCCTGGAGGACATTGAATTTGGGCTGTGGCATAGTCATCTGAAACTGGGAAGTTAATTCTGCCTCAACTTGATAACGTCCACAGCAGTGACTCCATGTTTTACACTCCTATCTCCACTGCCTCATCAGAGTGGTCTTTAGTGCCTTTATCCTGTTTTCTTACTCCTCTCACCATGATGGCTCACCAGAGTCAGACTTACCTGATGAGTTGTCTGTCACAAGGAGGAAAATGTCTCCAAATCCTTGCCAATTCCACAGAAACAGTCTCCAGTGAATTGCCCCTTATTTGGTTGCCTTTTGATGCCAGGTCATTTGTATTTTCCCACTATTTGAACCCTTTTCCTTTAGGAGCTTCTCAACTATGAAGCCATCTCAACAGAGTTAGCTATGCCCTTACACTCTCGCCCCTAATATTGGTCGGCTAAAACTATGAATGTTCTAGGAAAATTACCCAGCTCAGATAGAAAAGACATGACATAATTTGCAGCACCTGAAGGAGAAATAGACCTTAGCTTGGTGACATCATTATATGTGGGCATTATTTGGATCAGCCTGCAACAATTAAGTTTTTAGCTTTAACCTATTTTAGATTATTACATCAGTCACAGGTGTGAGCACTGGCCAAGTTTATACCATACTTTGTTTTGTATGTGTGGATGACATTTCCAACCAACTCTCTCTCCCTGCCTAAAAATAATGCTCTGGTGCTCATCTAATAACTATATTGGATTTTCACAAGGCTTGCCCAGCTTCAAATATGTGCTAAGTATTAGGTTGAACTTTAACATGGCCTTCCTAGTCTCTCTGGTCCAAAGTGTTTCCATGTGTTCTGAAATCAGTGCCATGTCATTCAAATGGCACCATTCACACACAAGAGGAAGATGTCAGCAGCCTTGGGGGTCGCAAGATTTACAGAAATACTATTATTATTATTATTATTATTATTATTATTATTATTATTATTATTATTATTAAATTTAACAGGGGAAGGATCCCTAAAACAGCCCCATGAGGAGTGAGCATGCTCAGCTTGCATGGAATGCAGAATGACTATTAGAGAGGAAGAAACAGCAGTGGGGGGTGGCAGGGAATAGAATGAAGTAGCTAGAAACCTGAAGAAGAGCACTCCACACAAATAACATTTTGTTACAAGTCCAACTCATCTGTCCAATCTGATATATATTATTATATATTTATTTATACCCTGCCTTTTTCCCTGTTGGGACTCAAGGCAGTTTACAGCTAAAAACAAAGACTGGCTATAAACATTTTGAAAAATTTAGTACAGTTAAACTTTAATAGAATTAAAACTATACCTATATAAAATCTGTTTGTAATTATTTGTATGCTTTCATTACAATAAATCTTCAGCCTACACCTTCTGTTGTTGACCGTCTACTGTTCTTGCTTGACTCTTCCAGCCCTTTCACAGCCACCCCACCTGCCTCTGGCCCATCAGATTCAGACTTCATGGCTGGCTGTCATAAACTAGATTTGAGTTTTGCAGCTTCTCTAGATTAATTCTCTTGCAGAGGAATAAAAGGTAATTCACTTGAGAGACACAAACATGGCAGACTGCCTTTTCCTTCCAAGAAAATGTTATTTATTTGTGTGCACCCAACATTAGATTCAAAATCAACTGTTACATGCAAACAAAGAGTTCTTAAATTACTCTGGAATTGATTTGATTTTAAATCAGTCTGATGCACTGTAGCTCTAAAAAGAAACAGGATCTTCAGTACTAGGAAGACACACAGAGTTCCTTGCATTTTTATCTTCCACTTCATTTACATTATATCTGAACAAACACCTTGTGAGGTAGGTTAGTTATTGTCAGCAACAAGGCCAAAGTTAAATATTATTGCATAAATCAATCATGCACTGATAACTTTGCACCTGTGTGAAGTTGTGCTCACCCCACATAGAGAGATGAGTGAGTAATCCAGGGAATAGAACAGATTCTTTAGTCATATGGAATTTAACTCTAGAGAAAATTAAAGGTCACAAAAGGAATAGGAAAATGAATGAAAGAGCTAAGCATCACAATAGATGATCAAGTAGGTAAAAAAACACCTATTGGAACTGTTATAGGATATTTATAAAAAGAATAGATTAAAAATAGCATGATATAAAATATATAAAATAGTTGCTGCAGTTTCCTTAAATTTCTGGCTACCTGAATGGTGCATTTGTAGACATTTGCCCAGGGTCTTTTTATACTATATTTTCTTTAATAAAGTAGTAACACTGCATTCACTGCTTTTGGTAGCACCAAAGGGTGCTCATCAATGGTTCCTCTTCATCCTGGAGAAGAGTGACTAGTGGGGTGCCACAGGGTTCTGTCTTGGGCCCGGTATTATTCAACATCTTTATCAACGACTTGGATGATGGACTCAAGGGCATCCTGATCAAATTTGCAGATGACACCAAACTGGGAACCGGGACGCAGGTGGCGCTGTGGGTTAAAGCCTCAGCACCTAGGACTTGCTGATCGAAAGGTCGGCGGTTCGAATCCCTGCGGCGGGGTGCACTCCCGCTGCTTGGTCCCAGCGCCTGCCAACCTAGCAGTTCGAAAGCACCTCCGGGTGCAAGTAGATAAATAGGGACCGCTTACCAGCGGGAAGGTAAACGGCGTTTCCGTGTGCGGCTCTGGCTCGCCAGAGCAGCGATGTCATGCTGGCCACGTGACCCGGAAGTGTCTCCGGACAGCGCTGGCCCCTGGCCTCTTGAGTGAGATGGGCGCACAACCCCAGAGTCTGTCAAGACTGGCCCGTACGGGCAGGGGTACCTTTACCTTTACCTTACCAAACCGGGAGGGGTGGCTAACACCCCAGAGGACAGGATCACATTTCAAAACGACCTTGACAGATTAGAGAACTGGGCCAAAACAGATGAATTTTAACAGGGAGAAATGTAAAGTATTGCACTTGGGCAAAAAAAAATGAGAGGCACAAATACAAGATGGGTGACACCTGGCTTGAGAGCAGTACATGTGAAAAGGATCTAGGAGTCTTGGTTGACCACAAACTTGACATGAGCCAACAGTGTGACGCGGCAGCTAAAAAAGCCAATGCAATTCTGGGCTGCATCAATACGAGTATAGCATCTAGATCAAGGGAAGTAATAGTGCCACTGTATTCTGCTCTGGTCAGACCTCACCTGGAGTACTGTGTCCAGTTCTGGGCACCACAGTTCAAGGAGGACACTGACAAACTGGAACGTGTCCAGAGGAGGGCAACCAAAATGGTCAAAGGCCTGGAAACGATGCCTTATGAGGAACGGCTAAGGGAGCTGGGCATGTTTAGCCTGGAGAAGAGGAGGTTAAGGGGTGATATGATAGCTATGTTCAAATATATAAAAGGATGTCACATAGAGGAGGGAGAAAGGTTGTTTTCTGCTGCTCCAGAGAAGTGGACACGGAGCAATGGATCCAAACTACAAGAAAGAAGATTCCACCTAAACATTAGGAAGAACTTCCTGACAGTAAGAGCTGTTTGACAGTGGAATTTGCTGCCAAGGAGTGTGGTGGAGTCTCCTTCTTTGGAGGTCTTTAAGCAGAGGCTTGACAGCCATATGTCAGGAGTGCTCTGATGGTGTTTCCTGCTTGGCAGGGGGTTGGACTCGATGGCCCTTGTGGTCTCTTCCAACTCTATGATTCTATGATTCTATGGTATTTACACCACTTCATATGCTATTATCTTATGCTCTTCCTCATTACCACTTGCTCAGCCTCATTATTTAATTGTTCTTCCCATTTTATAGATGGGAAACAGAGTATATTGTGGTTTCTCCAGGATCATCTAATGTGTCATTAATACTAGACCAAAATTGTGAAACCAGGTCTACTGAATAGAAGGCAAAAACTTTATCCTCTAAGATACTGCGTCCTATCTCAGAATAAAATGGACGTCTTAGACAAAAGCCACTAGGTTTAATTTTCTCATACTCAATTTGCAGCTTTGACTCAAAATAATGGAACTGTATTAGAAAGTTGCCAATACTCTCTCATCCAAAAGAAAGTAAACGATGCAGTGCTCCCTGCCTTCCCACTGCACTTAATAGGAAGCACTTAATATTTCAAAGCACTCCTGCATCTGAAATTCCAAAACAAGAAGGTATACTTATTTTTAAAAGGATCGCTAAAGTCTTAAGGGCATTATTTAACCAGTGCGACGTGCAAAACTTTTTGGTGTTTCTCTGTGGACTGAGTCATGAAAACACAACCCTACCAGCATCTGCTTGTGAAGAAAGCTTAATTAGCTGGAGTTCCTTTTTACTTTGGTGTTGTTGGCCATGTAAAGTGCATGGCACTTAGGAATAACATCAGCAGACCATCTCATGTCAACATTGCATGTAATTCGGCAGGCTATACCATTAATCAAATGAGGGCAGGGTGAAGACCTTTTTTTTTAAATAAAAGAACTCCAAACAAACAAACCAGCAATTCATTACTTTTAATGCTTTCCCCCTAATATACCTATCAGCAGACCAACTGTTCCTAGAAAACAAAAATGCAGACTTGTGTAATGCTATACGCTGAATTAGCCAGGGATAAGGAAATCTGAAATCCTGCTTATGCTAATTCAAGTTGGTCCATAAGGAGATTTTACCTTGTTGCTGAGTTACCCCCACTTCCACCACTAATTTGTGAGTTAGCAGTCTAAAGGGGGGCTGCCACAGTGTGCTTCAAAGGTATCATGATGCTAATGCAGATATATAAATAGTTCTTTTCTGGTTTGACTGTGCGCGTGCGCGCGCGCGCACACACACACACACACATTCTGAAGTCCAGTCAAAGAAGTTCACTTCATAGCATCTGAAAAGCTAGTTATGTGCTACACTTGATCATGTTAACTTTGTGCTACTTTTGTGTTTATCTGCTATGGGGTACATTCATTACACTCCATTCCTAGTTTTAAGTAAAACTGCCTTGGATTCCTATTTTCCCACCTGCCTATTTCCATAGCTAGCTCTCAAAATCCTTTTGATCAAACTCAGGGAATGTAGCAAACCAACAAAAGCAAGCAGAAGGCAACTCTAACTTAGTACCTGCAACGCCAATCCTTTTATTCTCCTACTGGGCTTTGTTGCTAACTTGTCCCTCTGTCAGGCCAGACCCCAGAAGGTGCTATCAATCATCCTGGGTTTGTCATAATAGCTTAGCAGCTTGACCTGCACCTCTACAGCAACAGGAGCCAGATTCCTCAAAGGGCTCTTTTGTCCTGTCTTAGTGCTACCTATTCCCACTACCTGTCAGTTCACGACAGCCAAGCAGGCAGAAAAGCTTCGGAGCAGGGACTGAAGGATTGTGCATTTCCTCTTGGGATGATCTATCTATCCGTCTATGAAGAGTTAAAGGGTACCTGAGCTTTTCAGACAGTTCTCTGCCCAGCTGTTCTTGGTCCGCTGAGATGCGAGTCACAGAGGTAGCTGCTCTCCTCCAGGGCTTATGCTTTTTGGCGTCATTGAAACTGCTCTGGGCTGGAGCACAAGAATAAATTGAAGAGCTGCCAGGATGTCAACACCAGGCGATTTGTACGTGGGTGTAGGTGGCACCGATACAACAAAGGAGGGGACAAAAGGAAGAGGGGAGGTGGGAAAACACTATGGAAGATTAAAGAAGATTCTGGCTTGTTTACACATGGGATGGGCTGAGGAAGATATATCTATACTACTTAACCTGCAATAAAAGAGGGAAGCAGCTTGCTCCACATTTTTCTGTGGCTTGCCCGTGTCACACATTCCATGCAAGTTAGGAGGCAGGCGCTCAGCTAAAGCAGGAAGGACCAGCAAAGTGAAATGGTCAAATAGAAGCAGCAGCACATATGAAACTGTTTCACACCAATGTAAGTAGGTGTGAATGTACGCTTCCCCTAATAATCCAGCTAGGGGAAGGACCCGTTTTCACAGAAAGCACAGGCAGGAAAGGGTTAAAAAAATCCCCCAATTCTTCTTAAAAACATAGGAAGCCTTGTACCGAGTCATCCCATTGGTCCATCTTGTTCAGTTTTGTCTACACTCCAGGCTTTCTGGTGAGGGTCTCTCTCAGTCCTACCTGGAGATGTTCTTGTTTAGTCGTTTAGTCGTGTCCGACTCTTCGTGGCCCCATGGACCAGAGCACGCCAGGCACCCCTGTCTTCCACTGCCTCCCGCAGCTTGGTCAAACTCATGCTGGTAGCTTCGAGAACAGTGTCCAACCATCTCGTCCTCTGTCGTCCCCTTCTCCTTGTGCCCTCCATCTTTCCCAACATGAGGGTCTTTTCCAGGGAGTCTTCTCTTCTCATGAGGTGGCCAAAGTATTGGAGCCTCAGCTTCAGGATCTGTCCTTCCAGTGAGCACTCAGGGCTGATTTCCTTAAGAATGGATAGGTTTGATCTTCTTGCAGTCCATGGGACTCTCAAGAGTCTCCTCCAGCAGCAGGGGATTGAACTTGGGACCTTCTACATGCAAGGCAAATGCTCTACCACCGGGCTACAGCTCTTCCATTAATGCATCTTCACCTTCACTGCCTCTTCCCTCTCTCATCTACCGTCTTGTCTAGTTTGGCTTCCAGTCTGTACTGGTTCAGGATGGTGTGCTCTGCCAAAGGCTCCCACGACACTCTCTAGCAGGGGTCTTCCTCAAGTCCAGGCATTGCCCAAAATCACTAGGGTCCCACTTGGCTCCGTCACAAAGCTATGCTCCTTTCCCCCCTCTCTTTCCAGAAACAAAAGAGCACAAGTGAGCATTATAGGAAGGAACAGGTCTCTTACTGTGTGTGCTCCATGCTTGTCACCAAACAGCAGGAGAGCTTGCGGAAAGAGTGTTGAAGAGCAAAGGGCACACGGCCTCACGAGGAGAGAAGAGTTGCTGGGTTGGATCTAATGTGAATTCTACTCAGGGTAGACCTCTTGAAATTAAAGGCCAGGGCTAACTTCAGTCCATTCAGTTAAATATAACCCACTGGGGGAGAATCAGGAAAAAGTCCGTTAATGAAGTAACATCAAGCATAGCATTGTAACCAATAAGCGAAGACACCGCACAATGGAAGAAGAGCAGCAATGACCAAATAAGCTTTTAGGAAAGCATGAGTGGGACTTGTTCAGGGAAGTTTTTAATATGTAATGCTGTACTGTTTTTAACACTGATTGGGAGCCGCCCAGAGTGGCTGGGGAAACTCAGCCAGATGGGCGGGGTATAAATAATAAATTATTATTATTATTATTATTATTATTATTATTATTATTCAACAAAAATTTGCCAGGTGGAATGCTTCTGTTCAGCATTCCACTCCTGACCTATTTATTCCCTTTTCTATGATACTCCAACTCTCTTCTCTCCACCTGCCTCACCCTGCAAATAGACATGGGAGCATTCCACAACCATGGGAGCATTCCACAACCACTGAGCATGCTCGGTCATGACTGGGTTGTTTGAAGGGGTCTCACCCCCTTATACTTTCCCCCTAAAGTTTCTACTTCTTCTTCTGATCTTGGGACTGCTTCTCTCTTGGGCATTGAGGGCTACACAAGCAACGGCACTCACACCTGAGCACAGGGAATATAGCCTTTCAAGAAAAGGATATGTGATGTCAAATGTGGAAATAGGGAGGGAAGCACTAGCTAGCAGGAAAGGGAAGGTATACTGGGGAAAGTTATGTAAGAGGCCAGGTTTGCTTCATTAGATACATCCATTTCGTTTTCTTTATTCTGTGATGAGGCCATCTAATAAATATACATGGATTAAAATAGTTTTAAAATATCTGTGGTTAAAACTAATCCAAATGTGATTGTTCAACTGGCTAGTTCACTTTCCTAATCCAGCCATACACATATTTTTTGCACTGTCATTCAGTTAAATTACATAAAATAGGTGGGAGGACTCTATAAAAGCTCTCCCTCCACTGCCACTGCCACTGCCATTCCAAGCTTTGTATACAAGGCCAGATCGCCCCGACTGAACCCACATCTCTGAGCCACATTTTGCTAGGCTCAGAGCTGATAAAACAGGAATCTAAAAGCAGATTGCCAGGCATGAGCCTTTTGAGTCTTAATTCCAAAATAACAAGCCTTTGTATTCTCTAGGCTGCTTTAAAATATTTCTAAAAGGGTGGAAATGCACGCTGATTATCCAATCAGCATTTTCAGCCTAAAATACTACAACTTCACAGCCTAAAACAGTAACTGGAGTCACTCAATGTTAGCTGGGCTGATACTCTCTGAACATGTGATGCAACTCAGCCATGGCTTTGCAGCACAGACCTTAATTGAAACATGTGCTCTGTTTTCTGGCAACTTTAATGCCAGGGGACTTTTTCTCCCATAGCCTAGCAGGCAGTGAGATGCCATCAGCCAGTGAAACGATTTGGTGACATTTCACTGCCAGTATTTACTTGTCTCGTCTAGTACAGTGAGGTGCCAAACAGCAACTTCCTCATGTGCCATTGCTTCACATCTCTGACTGCTTCTCCCTTGGTCCTTGTTGTGTTCACATTTGACTAATCCTCAGAAAGCAAGGTATCAGCAAGTGCAACAAGCACACGTGACGGGCAGGTTGAAGCCGGAGCTTCTGTAAAGATTGGGCAACAGAAGGGAGTGAAACTCCCAAATTCTGATTACAGCCAGGGGCATCATCTGGCGGGGAGCAACACCCAGCAGACACGGGGGAGGGATTTTTAAAACCACATTTATACAGGGGTCACAAGTGCTGACTCATCTTGCTCAGACGGTTTGTGTCTCTGGCACTATAAATTAAGAAATAAGTGGGCTGTCCAAGGTTGTTGTTGTTTTTGTTTAAAGTAGGATTATTATCGGTATAAAATGGCTTCACTCTGTGGCTCAGTTCAGACATGACCTAACTATTCAATATACTGTGGTATCTCTGGTTATGAACTTAATTCATTCTGGAGGTCCGTTCTTAACCTGAAACTGTTCTTAACCTGAGGTACTTTAGCTAATGGGGCCTCCCACTGCCGCTGTGCAGTCACCATGCGATTTCTGTTCTCATCCTGAGGTAAAGTTCTTAACCCGAGGTGCTACTTCTGGGTTAGTGGAGTCTGTAACCCGAAGTGTTTGTAACCCGAGGTACCACTGTATTTTGAAGTGCTTCCTGAGCTTTCTCTTTCCCCCTGCCATTTTTTTTTTTTTTTTGCTAACCATCATTTGCTAGAATATCAGGACTGATGAACCATATTAGACCCACAATCGCCCCACCCATGAGGCAAGGTGAAGCAGATGCCTTAGGCAGCAGAAGTACAAGAGGTACCACCTGCCCCACAGCCTCCGCTGCTGGAATGCATCCCCCTCTCACTGAATTGGCAAGAGGGGAGTATTTTGGTGGCAGTGGAAGTGGTGGGGCAAGTAAGGGGTGGGAAACAGTGGGAAGAGCAGGGGCAGCAAATTCCTGTTTCACCTCAGATGGCGAAACGGGATGGGCCACCCCTGATTAGCCCCATGCTTCCAAGCCCAATTTGAATACGGTTTCCAAACCATGCTGTGGAAGACACGATCTGTAGTTTGCCAATTTGTGACAACTTGTGGTTAGCAAAAGCGAACCAGTAATGGAAGGAACCTGTACACGAAAGGGTAAGAAGTAGTGTGGGAGCCCAGGGGGGCATTCCCAAGAGCAAAACTATAGTTTTGCATTACGTCAAGCATACTAGCTGCGCTTCTGCTAGGTAGAGGTTAACAGAGAAAGTTTCCTTCCTGTTATGTGCACACAACAAAGCTGGGCTACCCTTCATACCATGCTCAGTATAGTGCAGAATCCTTTTATATAGGCGCACTCTCCTAGCACCCTTGCCTATTGTACTTGAGGCGCTAGAACTGAGATAGGTGATACCCCATCCCACCTGCCACAGACAGATATTGCTCTGTAGGGCCCACAGCACCAAACAGACGTAATCTTCTCAAAGAACCATACGGAAGAAAAGCAGGGACTTTGAAGTAGGCCATCAACAGTTGGTACTTGGCAGTGGACTGATCTTCCCCACCACTGGATTTCTATGTGAATTACTAATTGTTTCTAATCTTGCATCTGTACATACTTATTGGAATGTATCATTTTCATGCAATTTGGGTCCACTTTCCTCTTCTTTGTAGGTGGTGCATTTCCTCTTTTTCTAGCAAATTCTAAGTGTCCAGCCTATTTTCTCCTCCACCCCATGGCCAAAAGTGAAAACCCAGTGGGAGCACCAAAGCGAGGCTTGGCAGAGAAACAGTCAGGCCCAAGGGGCTTAGAAAACAGCAATGCTTCATCTCAAAAATTAGAAACACTGGTCCTCAATCCTGCCTGGAAGTTGCACTCTCCAATAAGCAAGGCCTCCTTAACAAACTACATACTCAGATACACACTACTGTGCCGTGTCTCAGTCCTAGAAGAAAACAGATCCCAGTGCTAAACCCTTGATTCACTTTAAGCAAAAACTTCCTGGAATTGCTACTGTCTGCCTGTCATCCTTCCCATTAGCTTCAGGGTAGGGAGAATCCAACATTAGACTTCGCCCTGCTATGTGGAGGAAGAAGCAGCTTTTATAGTGCCCTTCATTTCGTTCTCCTTCTGCTGCCCCAACTCTGTGAATCATGGGGGAGCAGTCGTCAGCACACTCATTGTGGCAGCCAGCTGCAGCTTAGAACAGGAGACTCCACTCCATCACAGCCAGAAGTTATGCATGTAAGGAAGAGCCCTATAAAAAGAGGATAATAGAATCGTAGAATTGGAAGGGACCTCGAGAGTAACCTAGTCCAACTCCCGCCCCTGTGGCTGATGAAGGATACTCATTGCTACTGCACCCCTGAAATGTCAGGGGGCCCATCCAGTCTTCACTTTAAAACCTCTAACAAAAATAGAGTCCAATGCATCCTGAGGCCGTCTGTCCCACTGTCAAACAGGCTTGAGCTGCCAGGAAGTTCTTCCTAATGCTAAGCTGAAATCCACTTGCAATTTGAACCCACTGATTCAGGCCCTACCCTGTGGAGCAACAGAATGCAATAGCAATGGCTTCTTCACCTGGCTGGTTTCTAACACACCCAAACATGCTTAGCATGGCAACCTGGCTATTTGTCAGAAGAGCATCCCTCTCTCTCTCTCTGTCTCTCTCACACACATTTATGCTCATTGAAATTTTTGAGAATGAACAAAAACACAAGAGAACAAACAAACAAATGGCCGTGCATGATAAACTGACAGAGAAAGGAAAGAAGCAAAGTGAATACTTGCAGAAAGGCCATCCATTTGCCTCCCTGCAATCCACAGTGAAGTAATTATAGTTATGGCATTAACACTCCTTATATGCAGAGAAGTCATTACAGATGATTTATCTTGAATAAGAGCACCAGCACTATTTAGCATGTATAAGAGGCCTCCCAAATGTTTTGCATGCACACTGTATTCAACTTTACTTTTATTAGCCCTGGTTTCCCCATAGGAGAAACTGGTCACTGAGCCAACACTGGAACAGGACATCATTGTATTTTATCTTTGGGGGGGGTGCATGAATGTACATGCATGGTGAGGGCAGAGGAAGACAATTCAAAGAGATATTTGTGTGTGTGTGTGTGTGAGAGAGAGAGAGAGAGAGAGAGAGAGAGAGAGAGAGAGGTACCTCAGGTTACACATGCTTCAGGTTACATACACTTCAGGTTACAGAGACTCTGCTAACCCAGAAATATTACCTCGGGTTAAGAACTTTGCTTCAGGATGAGAACAAAAATCATGTTCCGGCAGCACTGTGGCAGCAGGAGGCCCTATTAGCTAAAGTGGTGCTTCAGGTTAAGAACGGTTTCAGGTTAAGAACGAACCTCCGGAACGAATTAAGTACTTAACCCAAGGTACCATTGTAGGTTCCTTCAGTCTTGTAAGATTTGGTGAAATGGCAGCTGGTCTCTGGGGAACAAACAGGCTTTCCTCCTCAAGGCTTAAAGACCTCAAATCCAGCTTACTGCTGCCAGGTCAGATTTTGAGTGAAGAAGGGGAAAACATGCACACATACATTCAATATTATTGGGAGAACTCCAGGATGCCACAGCAAAGCCTCAAGATATGAAGAAGCAACCATCCCAGGAACACGCAGCCCTCTGCCTACTAGCCTGGAGTTGCCTAGAGTTTACCTTGAGTGAAGCTCTGGAATCCTTGACCACCATCCCTGCAGAGGAAGCTGGTGTAAAGAAATTTCTTAGAGATGCTGGAAATGGGACCATTGTTCAAGGCAACCTTTCAGGTACTCTGAAACGTCTTGTGTTTAAGTGTGTGTTTGTGTCCTCAGATCTTCAGCCAAAAGTCACATCTTGTGTGTCTAATACACTCAACTTGCTATCGAAAGGGTATTCTTCCTACCATCGCTCAAGGGGCTCATTACTAGGTCACTCATTACTTGCCCCTTGGCATCCCGGTTTAGCCACTCGCTCATATTAACTGCTACAAAAACCACAACGTTAACTCTTAAGCGTCACTGAGGATCAAAGCTATGGATTTTTTTCTCACAGACTCAATGCACACATATAAGTGGTATGAAGAATTTAACCTACTTTAGTGCATATAAATGTTGAGGGATGTGGTGGCAATTATTCTGTGCTAGTAAATGTAAAGTACAAGTGTGTCGTTTTGTAAGCATGGTGCAAATTCACTAGGAAGCACACTATGGCATCTTCAACTATCCTGTTGGAACAGGCAGAACTACCACATATGTTCTAGATGTTCTCTGAATCTCCTCTTTTTTGAGCAAAAATATTTCTTTTATACCATGCAAAAATCAGTGCATCATTACATCTTCTCCCCTCCTGGGGGGTGGGGATATTGGTAGTTTGATAAACTTTTCAGGAGGAGCAGAGCTGGTACCAAGGGGATAACATTATCTTAGGAGGAAAACTTAGGATTCGTTATTTCAGTTGTTTTCTCTGTAAGGCAATTGCAGGGAAAGGGGGCACTTGGTGGGGAATTGGTGAACAGGTCCCTCTCTCCCCCCTGCACTATACATACTATGTTTATTTATTTAAAAACTGTTTATTGAAGTGTTTTTGAAGGATTTTTAAAGATCAGCAAAGTATAATAGAATGGCATAACAAACTATAAAGGAGTAGGCACGAATATGTTGTCCCCATTAGAATGAAATCAACGCACAATGTAGAAACATGTCCAGTCCAAAATTGATGAGAGGTGTATATTTATATTGATGAATTGTTGTTAATGAATGCAATGAATGGAAACCATTACATGTTAAAGACATCTGATTTAGAGAAGCCATTGATCACATGGTCCTGGTACTTCACTTATGCCACTGAAGAACAGCCCAAAACCTTATTGAATTCTGCTGCCTCCAGTGTTATGAAGTATGTCTGGTTGAAAAGGCTTGTGATTGGGAGACAAATTATCTGTATTATTTTGTTAATATTGTATGCCTGAGTCCATCAGACTGCTCTACCACAAGCTTTGAGGTCCAAGTTTTCTCCAACTCCAAAGTGAGGGAAGTTTATGCTGTGAGCCTCCCTGGGATCTATGAGAATGGGGCAGTGAACAAATTTAATAAATAAACAAACAAACAAGCCTTAGAAGTAGCAGGTGCTTCTGGTGCACTAATTTTAATGTGGACTGAGATGAACTCTAGGCAAATTTACCTTCATGGCATATCTTTGCCAAATTTTCTTCTGGTCATCTTCAGAGATCTGGTTGTCTATGTCTCTTTCCCAAACTAACCATGGCCTCTCAGTAGAGACAAACAAGTAGCCTAGCAAAAGGATGTAAGTTTGAGAAACTAAGCATTTAGCCTTAGGTGAGCTGTTTACCAGCCAGCCAGTTCCATAGTTTTAGACTGCAATCCTACACACACTTACCTGGGAGCAAATTCTGTTGAACTTAGTGGGACTTACTTCTGAGTAGGCACAGAGAACTGTGTTGTCCCAGTTACACTGGATGCCAAATCCGTACTTACTGCTTAGTTTCCAGCCTGAAGGAATTTGCTAACCCTCTTATGAGCGCTGAACCATACTTACCCTCAAGAGGCAGCAAGTACAATAATGAAAAACCAGCATTTTCCTGGGAACACTTCAGACCTCACCATGTGCCCTGATTTCCTTCCCTTGCTTTAAAATGTGGTGTATGGAGAGAAGAGATGGAATGCACAAATGCAATACATCTGGTTTTGCTTGTCATAGTATGGACAGTTTGCACAGCTGTACAATACAAAACACCCACTTTTTTCAGGGAGTACCCTTCTTTCATACATACAGTTCAACATGAGAAGCACCAAGTTATAAGAGCCACTTTCCTTAGTCTGATTCAAAGACCTATCTAACCCAGCATAAAGTTTACCAGAGCAGCCAATCAGATACAGTGGTACCTCAAGTTACATACGCTTCAGGTTACATACACTTCAGGTTACAGACTCCGCTAACCCAGAAATAGTGCTTCAGGTTAAGAACTTTGCTTCAGGATGAGAACAGAAATCGTGCAGCAGCAGCGGTGCGGCGGCAGCAGGAGGCCCCATTAGCTAAAGTGGTGCTTCAGGTTAAGAACAGTTTCAGGTTAAGAACGGACCTCCGGAACGAATTAAGTACTTAACCCGAGGTACCACTGTACACAAGAGGGCAACAGCCCTCTCCCACTGTTGTTCCCCAGCTACCAGAATTCAAGGCACGCTGTCTCTGATCCTGGTGCTGGCATGTAGCCATCATGACTAGTGGTCACTGATAGCCTTATCCTCCATCAATTCACCCTCTTGTGATGCCATCACATTACAGCAGCTCCCATGCAGACAAAAGCTGCTGCTGCACAAGTCACTTTGCAGAACCTCATTTACAGACCTGAGCTGCCAATGCCATTGATTCATACAGATGTGTTCTTCAGATAACCCATATTTAGTTTCCCTGTGTCTGTTGCAGCTCAGTGCACAGCTCTCCTCCCTCCAAGCTATGGGTTTTATTATACCGAAGAAGGCTCTGGCAGCTCCCTGGGTTCAGTGGTCACATACTGGTGCAAAGAAGGCTATCAGCTTGTGGGCAAACGAAAACTGACCTGTTTGCTAGAAGGAAGCATCTTTTACTGGAGTCACCCCCCACCTCACTGTGAAGGTAAGCTACTGGTTAAACTTATTTCTGAATTGCTGGGCTTTGTATGAACAGAATATTGCGCTGTTCAAATGTGGATCAAGAAAGTATGCATCTTTTCAGATCAATCTCTCCTCAAAAATAAAGATTCTAAATGGAGAAACTAAGGAGTGAACTGGCAATATTCCAGGTGCCCTTCAGTTAATGCCATTTACAGTGACTCATAACAAGCATGCTTTGTTTTTGTCACCTTAGTGATCCCAAAGCCCCTGGACAAAGGTTTCCGGGTGGCAGTAATCGCCTCTCTCATCAGTGGAGTGATCATTATTACCATGTCAATCTCCTTCGCTGTTTGTTGTCTGCAAGACAGGATGTTGAGGGCAAAAGAACAAAGCAGTGACACCAGAAGAGGGTAAGTATTGACTAGATTCCGCCTGTAACCTCAGTCAGGCCCATTCACCACCATAATTAGGCCCTCACGTGAGAAATGACTCCACCACTAAGGCTGTTCGATGAGGAATGGCCAGATATCCAAGACTGAGCCAAACAAATTAAAGAAAGGAGTGCTGCATAGCCCTCAGTCTCCTTTCCATTCAGATTGGCAATGTTTTTATTAGAGCCCACTGAAAAATCTCTAGGCCGGTAATAGGTACAACTCTCTTATTAGACTTTATCAACCTATAGAGAGCGTGAATCGCCCATGTAGTTCCTGCCATCCTCTCCCTGACAACTGGTTGGGAAGTTGGGGTGCAACAACATATTGAGGGCCCCACATTGACTATTAGTGAGAGGGAGACATGTTTGTTTCTTAAGCATCTGCCTGTTCCACTGACTGCGCTGGGAAGATTATGTTTTCAGTGTGAAGTCTTTTAGCTCTGGAAACTGTGGCTATGGAAGTTGTATTCTGTCAGTAACTTTCCCCACGTGCATGCCAAGATCCTGTGAGAATATCGTACAGTGGTACCTCAGGTTAAGAACTTAATTCGTTCTGGAGGTCCTTATGAAACCTTAACCTGAGGTACCACTTTAGCTAATGGGGCCTCCAGCCACCGCTGCGCGATTTCTGTTCTCATCCTGAAGCAAAGTTCTTAACCTGAGGTACTATATCTGGGTTAGCGGAGACTGTAACCTGAAGCGTCTGTAATGCGAGGTACCACTGTACTTTGCCCCAAAGCAGCAAGATGTGAAGTAGCTATTCTTACACCACCCATTTTCCCCTCATCTGTGCCCTGCAGTCTCTCTAAGTAGGAAAACACAAATTTGTCAGGGGCAGGTGTGCGTACATATATATATATATTCTGATTGCTGACTTGGATATCTCTGGTTAGGTTCATTCATCCAACTCCTGATCCTCAATAGTTTATTAAAATTAACTCCCTTCCTCTCTCAAATGAGCAAAATTTGGCACAGATGGTTCTCTCCTTTCCGAATGACTGGGGCACCTCTTCCATATCTCCCCCATTAATTGTGCCCTTGCACCCTTTGATTGTTGCTTCTGAGGGAATCCACTGCTATCCCGTTCCGTTGGCATGTGCCCATAAGAAAGCTCTCCATACTTAAATTGGGTAAGCATTATGTGTATGTACATGTAATGGCATGGCATGGCAGGAATGCATGGGAACATTAGGAAAGATGGTGGCTGAAACTTGGCAGCTACAGGAGCTCAGGAAAGGGAGAAAGTCTGGGGATCAGATTGGCTTGTTGGGTTATTTGAAAAACAGTCCATTCGGCAAAAATAATATTTGTGGCAGGGAGTCGCAAGGGTGGTGGCTGATGAATTCAGCAGCCAACTAGCAGGTGTTTCCAGAGCCAAGCCCTCACTTACATTTTGAGGTCCAGCTTCATGAGCTATTTTACCACTCCAGTGATTCAAAGCAGTTTGATCAGTTGCAAGGGCCCCACATCCCCTCCTACACTTTTTCCAGACTTGGGGAGAGGAAGGGGCAGGGCTGGGCCCTCATCCAAGAACACGTATCTTTGGGTTTTGGGTAGACTGTGAAAAGCAAGTTCCCTTTCTGCAACCAACGAGGCTGGATCCAGTGCAATAGGCTTTCGGCAGGACATTTATTTAAGCATTTGTCCTGCGTATTATGGTGTGTATAGAATGAAGCTCCCTCTGGTGATGGAGAAATGGAGCCCAGTTTTAAAATGAGTCTCTACAATCTACATGTTTGCTCTTCTCAATCCCTTGCAAGATTTGCCATATGGATTAGGAGTATTAGAGCAGCACCACACTGCTCTTGGCTTCCTATCCCACCTTTATGGGCATAATAAATCCCACTAAGTACAATAGGACTTCCTTCTGAGAAAATATACATAGTCCTTGATGGTTATATGTTCCCTATGAGACAGCTATATAAATGTACAACCATCAAAATATATCATTCAAGTGCTTACCCTTTTCCCGAATACTATGCATGTATGCTCTAATAGACTCAGTCACTGTGCCAATATAACACCTCTGGTTCCTCCCTGTAGTTTGTTTGTAGTACTCACAGAGAAGGGTCTCATATTAACCAAACCCATCACATCTCTGGTAGAATGAGGTATTTGCAAAGGATATATATACAGAGAGAGAGTGTGTGTCATGGCAAGAATGTTGTGCTCTATTTTCTGTCATGGATGCTTTAGCTGAGAATCCTGTATTCCAGGGGGTTGTACTAAATGACCCTTGAGGTCCCTTCCAACTCCACAATTCTATGATTCTATGATTTCAGCAGCCTTAAAACACTAAGGGCAGTTGGTCAAATATATTTTTTTCTGCACTAGCACAAGATTCCCCGTTCTCCTTCCTCTGCACACACTCTGGAATCAGTGGTGGAGCTTCATATTCTGGCACGGGGGGGGGGGCATGGAGAGCAGGCGGGGGCATGGCTGGCGCGCATCCCAGGGGCGTGGCGCACATCCTGGGGGTGTGGTGCCCCATCTGTGGGGGCATGGTGCCCAGTGGGAGGGGAGCAGCAATGGCACCCCACCGGGATTGCGCTACCGGGGGTGTGACGCTCCCCCCGCATCCCTCTTCCTCCGCCAGTGTATGCACTGTCCTCAAATTTTCTCCAGGGGGGTTGGGGGGGGGGAGCTGTTCTTCCTTTGTGCAAGGAGAAAACTTTGCACTGGGGGAATGTTCACTTTAGTGCTGTATTGAATATGACCGTAAGCCTGGGAGAATTCTAGATTCTGTTGTAGTTCCATTGCTACTCTCAATCACTTTTTCTCTTGCATTGCAAAGTGTTACACCGTGAGAGGGGTGCATTTTATCGTATATTTCTCCTGCATCAAACTTCTTCTGAGTTACTGAGCAAATTACTAAGCTAGTGCTGCCATCTGCAGGCCAAGGGGTCAAATCTAAAACCTTCTCTAATTTGAAGATGGGTTAGCAGGAGCTGATGGGAAATGTGGTCCAAAACAGCAGGTAGGCCCTAGGCAGGTGAAGACAGGGCCAGGTGGTAGACAAATCGGCTTTATGCTGTTGTTTCCTGTACCACAAGAGGAGTAAACCAAAAGCCACACACTCCAAACTATAATCCCCACATTGAGAGTATGAAAGTCACCCCCCCATACATACGTGAATGCAGAATGACTAAACATCAGGAAGAGCTTTCTGACAGTAAGAGCTGTTTAACAGTGAAACAGACTCCCTCAGAATACGGTGGACTCACTTTCATTGGAGGTTTTAAGCAGAGGTTGGATGGCCATCTGTCAGGGATGCATTAGTTGAGATTCCTGCATTGCAGAGGGTTGGGTTTGATGACTCTTGGAATCCCTTCCAACTCTACGATTCTATGACAGAAACGGTGTAAAAGTGAAGGACTGGAATATGCTGTTGCCTAAGCACACAGCGTCAA
Organism: Podarcis gaigeae; assembly: GCF_964106915.1. NCBI lineage: Eukaryota > Metazoa > Chordata > Lepidosauria > Squamata > Lacertidae > Podarcis > Podarcis gaigeae. Next base: position 33,592,880 of record NC_139686.1, read on the forward strand.
CTACTTGCTGTCAGACATGGTATAGATTTAAAGACTGCTTTTGTGTTTTTACTACATTTCATAATTTGGGGGTCTCCAAATACTTTCTCATTCACTGACAGAACTCATAGCAAGGCCTGATGGAAGCCATTTCCCACCTAAAGGGAAAATGTGGGGGTGTTTGTTTGTTTGTTTGTTTAACAACTCTGTTGTTTACACCCACCAATCTGTCACTTCTTTCTAATTAATTGTAATTTTTTGGCATCTGCATTGCCTCTCGGTGCATCCAACATGGCGGCGAAGGTAGTTTCCGAGTAATTTCGCTTACCCTTATCAGAGTTTTTAAGTGGTTTTAAGCGGTTTTTATCCTCCCTTGTTTTTATCCGTGAGTTTTAATGATCTGCTGGCTGTGCTGGCTGTCTTTTAGTATCTTTTAGTACCCCGCTGCTTGTGTTATCTTTGTTTTCTTTTTATCTGGGTTGCTCTGACGCCGGACTTGCCGCCATGGTTGCCGCCGCCTCCCTAACTGGGAGAGATAAGTGAAAGGTTCTCCTGGGCATAAATCCTCTGCCCTGTCGTCCAGCTCTTTCCTTTAGCTTTTAGTTTATTGCATACTACGAAGTGAATTTTGCCCGACCGCTGGAACTGAGCTGTCTCAAAAATCCTAGGAACAAGGAAGAGGGGAAGGAAGAGGCTTGAATTAACTGCCTTACTGTGAGTAATTTTATGGCACCACTCTCCTGGAAGTGGTAGTATTCTTGTGAGGAAGACTAAAGGATTTAAGGAGCTCCCCAGCACAGTGCCCACGACGGTTCTCCTGCAAAATTGACTTATGGGTCATGGAAAACGTCCAAGAGACTCTGACGAGGCATTATCCTCTCCGAGGCCTAAGCAATTAAGAAAGGGTTCACCTAAAGGAGGGAGAGGCCCCGAGGAATGTACCTACTCAATAGCAACTCAAAATCGTTTCGATCCTCTAACTGCCCTTGAAACAACATCAGAAGATGAGGCCCCTGAGACGTTACAAATTGGAAACGCTAATGGTAACACAAATGGGGATGGTCCCTATCCGAAGGAGGAGTTGGTAGCCGAATCGGACTGCACAGGATGCGAGCAACTCCATCTAATAATTAGAACTCTAAACTGTATATTTAAGAGAATTGACGGTCTATCCTCTCAGCTGCATAGCCTTCAGCAAAAACTGGATGACCAGCCGGCACAGACAGCCCAAGATGGGGCAGTAGATGTTCCATTGCGCCGGCAGAAAGCTCCACCAAACACTGATTGTATGAAGAACTGCAAATACAATCTCAACCCCGCACTGAATCGCCAATCCCTGATTCTACATCCAAGGAAGATTTCCCTAACCTTCCGGGAAAGGGACCTAAGTTGGACAACGCTACATGGGTCTAAAGAGCACCTCAGATGGCTTCTAAAACTCGAGACATCACAAATAGATCTTTGTGCTGTGCTTCCCTTAGTCCGCCAGAACAGATATCAGAGAATAATGCTGGCTTTCCGCTCTGCAAAAATCCCCTCTCTTCTTATTCAGCAAAAAGTGTTTTTGAATAGTCTTGGCATTCTTCCAACGAGAGTTTTCATGGACTCCATAATTAGACCCCTCCTATCGGAGAGATTAATCAAGGAGACGATACAATCTTCCCATCCTGAACCACAAAAGAGGGCTGAGCTGTACACCTCATGTCAGGGCCAGTCCCATAGTACCCCCACTCCTACAACTAAACACTATGATTGTGCCAGTAACTCTTTGACACCCCAGGAGGAAAGAGAGCTTATCGCCTCCTTTGGAGAGTTACCAGCGAGGGAACAACAAGAAATTATAAATAGGCTGGACTCACTTAAACTTCAGCTCCTAAGTATCGCCTGCAACGGAGTTACTATGAATAATACCCACTCTAACTTAGCGGTGCCATGCCCCATGGAGGTGGAAACAACAATCCCCCAATATCCAGCATATAAGGTGCCATCGGCATTGGAGGGGAAGGTCTCACTGCTGGAGGCAGACTCTTCTCCCCCCCTTCACACTGGGAACTCATCCCTGTTTTAATAGACTTATCTGTTCCCTCTGAGATTAACCGATCAAAGAATGAATCTCAGGATAACACTCCCCTGGATAAATTGTCACCCCTGCACCCCTCCATGCCAGACTTGGAATCAACATACATCGAAGACCATCCACGACCTGAGACGGTAGTGGCCACTCCAAGTCAGGCTTCTCCACCAAAAATCCAAAAATTACGTGAGGAAGACACTATAGTGTCGAGAGTCAACACAGAGTGGACTGAAGACCCAGCAGGACATATAAATCAAATGATCACAAGTGCTTCAGTTAGATCCCCAAAGAGGACGGCTCCAGCGGACTTGGCAGGAGCCTCTTCAGAGCCTAGTTGGGCCCGACAGCTAAAATTGCCAAATATTATCTCTACTCACCAGGATGCTAACTCTTTTCTGCCCCCCCAAAAGTCTGGCCCTTGCGACTTGATCGTGCCACAACCGGCTCGCACCAGAGCAAAAGACCCACCACAACCGGCGCGCACCAGAGCAAAAGACTCACCACACCAGGACGTCAACCCTCAGCAAAGGAAAATAACGGACTTCTTTAAGGGAGCGTCCTTGCTGCATAAGAGCTTCCCACAAGAATTTAAATGACGGTTAGCCGGACAACCCAAAAAACCACCAATATCGATCCTCTGTTGGAACATCGCTGGCTGGCGTAGGAAAAAATGTGACCCAGAATTCCAGTCGTACATCAATTCGTTTCATATCATTCTATTGCAAGAAACTTGGGAGGAGGGTGAAATTGTTATAAACGGATTCGACCTTCTATCTCTTCCAGCTTGCCCCTCCCAGAAAGGAGGACGGCCGAAAGGTGGTCTAGTAATTGGTATCTCACTGAAGCTGCATTTCAAATTTTCATTAGTTTTGACTGCTCCCCCCTATGTTTTATCCGGGTTGATGTCGGGGGGGGGGAAGTATCACTGCTAATCTCCAATGTCTACCTCCCGCCAGGGGGTTCGTCCCTTGAACTGCATGATAGATGGGAAATATTAGAAGATCATTTAGTATCATGCCGAGTTAAATATTCCAATAGCCAATCCTTAATTGGGGGTGACTTTAACGCACGCATAGCAGCAAATTGGGTCGATTTAACTAAAGCTAAATGGTGGTCTGCTCCATGCCTCGACAATTATGATTTGAGTCACGCCGTGAGGAGAACCTCAAAAGACTCTAAAGTAAACGAGGCGGGTGTACTTCTTTACCAAATGGCTATTCGCTTAAACCTAGTACCCCTGAATGGTTGCTGCCCTCCCGATATACCGGGGGAGTATACCCACCTAGGCATAAAATCAAACAGTGTACTAGATTACCTTTTAGCCTCGAGTGATCTGATGCCGAAAGCTCTCTCTTTTAAGATTGACAATATTCAGTTCAGTGACCACCTTCCACTTGCTGCTATGTTTGACCTAGACTGGCACGGGGACGAGTACAGTCATCCAACTCAATTAGACACTAACACAGAAAACCCAGTAGAGGGCATTAATACGGCATTACGAGTGAAGGGTATAAAGTGGTCTGTAACGCAGGCTCAAAAATATTCTCAATTTTTTCAGCAGGAGATCATACAAACCTATTCAGTCCTTGACATAACCTCATATGAACACGATCAAACTATTAATCTATTTGCCAATCTGTTGAATGACCTCACGTCATTCTTTACTGTCCCAACCCACCAGGTAAATCGGGCCCACTCCAAGACAGGTGCACTGTGGTTTAACCGTAATTGCAAAGAAGCCAAACAACATCTTTGTGCTATTTATAATGATTACAAATCCTCAGGGGCGACTATGCTTCCCAAGGAGTACTATCAGGCAAAATCAGCTTACAAATATGTGCAAAAAAAGGCCAAACAGGAATGGCAACTGAACCGCTGGCATGCACTTATAGCTGCCTCAAATACCCGTAATTCCCGAAAATTCTGGCTGTTGGTTAACAGAAAATCTAAAAGTTACCCACTAACCGTTATTCCTGCCCCAGTTTGGGAATCATTTCTAAGGAACTATTTTGCCTTACCAGACCTTAATATTAATAAAATCGATGGATTCTATGAGCAGCTCCCTCTTTGGCCACCCACTGACCCAGAAGAAATCCACGGACTCATTTCCAATCTCAAAGTTGGAAAAGCCCCCGGTCCCGACCTAGTCCCGGCGGAAGCTATAAAACTTCATGCACACTGGTGGGCAAAGGTCCTGGCTGTTACTTTTGATGCCGTAAACAACAGTGGGAAGGTTCCAAGAATATGGAAGGATGCGATTATTATTCCAATTCATAAAAAGGGCTCGACAGATGACCCGGGAAATTACAGGAATATCAGTTTATTGTCAGTAATTGGGAAAATATATGCACGGTTCTTGTTAACTAAGCTTACTAAGTGGGCCGAAGAGAACAACCTGATTGGGCCTGAACAGGCTGGTTTTAGACCGAATCAGTCTGCGGTTGATCATGTCTTAGTTTTATACCACCTTGCCCGGAAATATTCCGCCCCAAATAGAGGCCAACTTTGTGCAGCCTTTATTGATTTAAAGGCCGCTTTTGACAGCGTCCCCAGGGGATTACTTTGGGGAAAATTAGCACGATGGGGAATAGACAAAAGACTTTTGTGGCTAATAACTAAATTGCATGACGGATCAGCCGCAAGGGTGAGAATCACTCCGGCCGGCGACCTCTCAAATTCAGTAACCATCAATAGAGGTGTCCGTCAAGGATGTATCCTTGCTCCGACCCTTTTTAATCTATTTATAAGTGATATGAGGGCGCCTCTAATAGATTCTCAAGAAACAATCCATGCCCCCCGCCTTGCCCAATATCGTTGCCCCCTTCTACTCTACGCAGACGACGCAGTGATCCTATCTTTCTCAAGAGTAGGCCTTAGGAGGGCACTGAAAATTTTTGATGCTTACTGCAAATCAAATTTTCTTACAATTAATCATGCCAAGTCCAAAGTTCTAATTTTCACCAAGAGTCGAAAAACCTATAATTGGAGAATAGATGGAAAAGCCATTGACCAAGTCTTTAAATTTCAGTACTTGGGAGTCCTTCTCCAACACAGCATGGGCTGGAAGGTCCATCTGGCATATGTATTGAATAGAGCTAAAGCCCTTTCCTTTGCACTACTGCGTTTTTTCTTTTCAGATGGGGCTTTCCATATTCCATCAGTGTTAAAAGTTTTCAGGGCAAAGGTGATTGCAACAATAGCATATGCAATTCCAATATGGGGGTCCTTTGTTAATCTAACCCAATTGGAGGTAATCCAAAACCAGCTGCTAAGAAGGTTGCTAAAATTACCCAGGTGTGTAGGCAATACTGCTATACGTCTCGAACTAAATGTTACATCTCTAGAAACCACATTATGGAAATGCATCCTCTGTTACTGGTTGGCATTATGGCATAAACTTCCAAATCTCCACTTGATACAGTGTCTCTGGAGAGACGACTTCCCTAGCCCTTGGGCAAAAATAATACATGGGAAACTTGTGTCCTTAGGACTATCTCCATCTGAACTACTAAAATTGGACTTAATTTCTGCCAAGAGAATTATAACTCACAAATTAGAGGAGATGGATTTACAATTTAATATTGCGACAGGTGGTGGCACCTGTTCGCCGATAAACCTTGGCTTAACACCACCAACGAAGCTTCCATCTTATTTAACTACCTTATCTGTGGTGATGCACAGGTACGCCTTTATAAAGGCTAGATTCAACGTTTTCCCATCAAATGTGTTGGGTAACAGACTCTCCAATGGACAGATCTCACTCCTCTGTGACTGTAAAAGTGGATCTACAGAATCGTTATATCATATAATCTTCTGTTGTCCTATACATTCGGCTTCACGGTCCAAGTTTCTGGCCCCATATTTATCGAGAATAGCTGACAGACCTCAGGAGGCCCAAATAATATACTTATTAAACGACGAAGACTCAAGTAGATCCCTTGCAGTCGCTAGATACCTGATAAATGTCTTATTTCATAAGAGGAGAAATGGATCACTGTATGACTCTGACAGCTTAGCCAAACTTAAGAACCATCAATAAGTGCCAGAACTAAGACGCATACCCCCCAAAATCTGAGGGATTTGAATTGCGGTTGACATAGAGGGAGCTTATTGTGTATAGTTTACTAAATTGAAGTAAAATTGGTTTTATAGGGGTGTTTTAACTTGGAACTGTTTAAATTGTATTGTTTATGTTTATTTTGATGTATTGTTTTTAGATATGGGCCAATGGCCGTAATAAACCAATCAATCAATCAATCAATTGGCATCTGCATTGTAGTTTTGCATTTGCCTGCGTGTGTTCAAATTCTACGGGGCAGAAAAATCTTACTCGTCATTTTGTGAAAGCAAACGCTAAAGTAGTATTGAAAAAGGGAACCCAGGGACCTTCTTCTGCAGCACACGTTGCCATATTGTTAAAACAGCGCAAGCTTCCTCTGGTTTAGTAGAAGCGATAAAGATATACCTCATAACCCAAACAGACTTTTCTCTTTCAGGTGTACCACTGAGGGAAGGTATCCATTTGGGGGGGGGAGGGGGACCGGACTAGCAGGATTTTCCAAACAAAACTCCACTTTGAAAGAACCAATTAAATGTCCCACCACAAAAACCCCTCTTAGGAGCTTAATGCTGTTAAATAGACTCTGAAGCCTGATTACATTATAGCAAAGGGAAGGAAACCCTTTGTTTTCATTTATTCACTCTTCTCTTTTAACAAGAAGAACATTTCAGTGATGGTATTGATATCCAACTGAAGGAAAGGGCTAGAATCTGCAGGACAGGCACCTGAAAGACAGGATGCTGGACTACACAGGCCACTGGCCTGATCCAGTAACCTCTCCTGTCCTGAAATATATGTTGCCATTGTAAATGTAGTGAATACCTTGATAAACTAGGACAAATGTAGCACATTTTCTCATATTCCAGGCAACGACCGAGAAGGAAATTCAAAGTTGGGAGAGGAAACTCAGCTAAACAGGAGATGGGGAAAAGCAGGACTCGCTTTGGGAAAATGAAGCAGAATCGCAGGCTTCAATATCGCACCTCTGCCCTCTACAGTTGTGCATACCCTGGGGCTCTGGCAGGATGCAGTAACCAAGGATTCCAAAGGTATTCCATGCCTCTACCCTGCAGTCAATTCTTCCCCTTAGGATGGCCGTGGGCTCCACTTACAGAGCACAGCGGTCTATTTGGAGGGCTGGCAGTGAACCATCTGATGGGCTGTCTGGTCTCAACCTGGTTTAAGAATGAAGAACCATAGGAAGGAAGAACAGGAGCCAGCCCCTACACAGCAGTGCGCAAACAGGTCGCCTAGCCAGGCTTTCCTAGTATGGTGAGCTGGAGTGTGCGTGTGCATGCACACATGGACATTTTGTGCAAACATTGGCTGACTTTTGTGGGAGTGCATTTCATTTTAGTGGGGGGTGGGATGTAATATACAAGTGTTTACCCTATCTTGCCTAGAAGCTTACACTGCATTAGTGAAACTGCTCTGCATGTTGAAAGCTACTATCACCAATTAATGCTGTACTCACTCCCCTTCCTTTATCCACCACAAAGCATTACAATCCTAATAGAGTCCCTCTTAGATCTACTAAGGACTCCTTCACTCAGCCCAGGCCTGTCTCTACTGTATTTTCTCAAGTAGACAAGTTTAAACTATCTGACCTGCTGAAGTTTTTCAAACCTTGTCTTGTATTACCATATTGATGTAGAAAAGAAGTGCCAATTAAAATTTCAGAAAACAATCTTCGGCAGTTGTTCATTCTAGAGACTGACCATGAAGGAATCAAGTGATAGGATTATCAGGGGGTTGGACTCGATGGCCCTTGTGGTCTCTTCCAACTCTATGATTCTATGATTCTATTATTCTATCTTGAAAGTAGGTGTTCTTCCTAGTCTTTGTCCAATATTTAAGATCCTTCCATAGGAGATATCAATGAGAATATTATTACTTTAATTCTATTCCAAATTATCAGAAGCAAGTTATGCCTTTGACTTTCTTTTCTCCAGACCATGGTTGGTATAACTCAAAGAAAATTCTTCTTCCATCTAAATCCAAGTGACTGTTCTTGCCTTATCCAAGAAATCATTGCTTAAAAGGATGGGTTGTTTGGTAACTAGTCCACAGCTGGAGCACTGCTAGCTGAGACAACTCTTTAATGTTTGACATAATTCAGTGCATGCTAAACTGTAACCAGATTTGTTAAACATTTCAGGGTTGTTTAAAAAAAGAGAGAGAGAAATATTTCCTTGCATATAGACACAGAAAGACAGATAGACAAGTTCTGTCTCAGTCTTGCCCAGAAGATGAAGAGGAGCATATTGGCTTAAACCTTCTATGACTGCTGAGGGCTCTTCAGTTATCATAACCCTCAAATTATATTGCAGAAGGCTACTTTTCTTGTAATTTCACCTATTCACTGTTCAGCTGTATTGCGAGGGACCTATTATACAGAAGGGTGCTCTCAGGAGGATTTGAGAGTCCCTGCCACAATAGCCAGGAAATCTTATGGGAACAGTGTTGATCCCTGTTTACCCACAGCACACAGACCAACAATATCAACAAATGGGGCACAGCTAAAAATATATAAAATCAGTTAAATCATGCCAAGCTCCCAATACTAAAAGCACTTCTTATTTTGAGCTACATAGCTGGAAAAGCAGCTATCTAGGATATGGCATGGCTTGATCCTCTTCTCTGTATGGCTTAACCAAGGTTTTGAATATGTAGGAGGGATTCACCAGATGAGAGTAAGGGGATCCTTCCAGATGTTGTAGGACTCCAACTCCCACCAGCCGCAGCTGGTACAGCCAAGGGTGAGGGATGATGAAAGGTGAAGTCCAACATCTGGAGGACTAAATCACAGTGCTGAGAACACCAAGCTGGCAGGTTCGATTCTCATATGGGACAGATGCATATTCCTGCATTGCAGGACTAGATGATCCGCAGGGTCCTTTCCAACTCAACAATTCTATGATCCACACAGCAGGTGATTCAAATGTCCTTCTAAGCAGCAAATGACACTTTCACAGACTGGAGAGAGTGAAATTCATGTCACAAAAGCATGATCATTATTTTCCAGTGGCCCTTTAGTCTTAGAACATTTTGTTCAGAGTGATTTTGATTACTGCCCAACACCTCTCACCATCTCTTTTACTGTGTTCCATTTCTAATAGGAGCCAGGAGAATCTGCAGAAATGGGCACCGCAAAGCTTATGCTCCGAAATCCACATCTTCCCGCAGGTTGTTCTGAAGCCAGGAACTGCCCCATCTGCCTCGATGTTTGTTCATTTGCTTCAGAAACCAGGAGACGCCCCCTTGAATGTGAAACCTTGCCATCGCAATCTCCCCCAAGCCTTGCCTTCTGTTTATTACAGAAGATCTGAAGGACTGAACCCTTTGAATAAGACAGCACTTTGGAATCCGAGATAAATCGCTTTGTAATGAACCAACAGCAATGCACTCATGGAAGTCTGTGGGAACTGACTTCTTGCTCTTTTATGGCATACATAGCCCATTTATGAAACCTGTCATTATAGGTCAGTTTATGTAAAACACAATAGAGAAAATATGTATAATCTGAAGCATGCAACCCTATGATATAGGCTGCTTGTTCAAAATTGAAACATACTACTGAAAATGTACCATCTATTTGGGTAACAGTGGGAGCTCTAAAAAGGAAAATGAGTTTTAACATTTATTTTATTTCAAGGCATAGGTTCATAGTACTATTACTTAGTAAAGTGTTTCTTCTGTAGCCAGGTGGACAACTTGACAGAATAAAGCCACAACCTTTTATGTCATCTCTAGTCTTATTCACTGAGGAAGTAGGAAACAGATCGAATGTTATTTCTCCACAGAATACATGACTAGATCTACAGAATTCCTATACAAAGTGATTTATTGAGAAGTAATACCACGGGGCAGTATGCAACTAAATACTTCTCCTAGTGCAAGCACGTCTGACTGGGCAATGGAAGTTCATCTTCTCCTTCCCCTGTGTACCCCCTAAATATGTACAGTGGTACCTTGGAAGTCAAATGGAATCTGTTCCGGAACTCCGTTTGGAAAACATTGGCTCCTGCAGCCAATTGGAAGCTGCGTCGGACGTTCGGGTTTCAAAGAACGTTCACAAACCGGAAGACTCACTTCCAGGTTTGTGACATTCAGGAGCCCAAACAGTGAACTCGCAAGGCATTTGGGATCCAAGGTACAACTGTACTGGAGACCGGATTTATGGGGTCTATAGCTGCCCTGTTTAACTTGATACCACTCCATGGTTTAGTAAAACAGGTGACTGCAAGCCATATGACAAATACAAGATGTGTCTAAGTTCAGATTTGTGACCAGCAACAGGTTAAGTGGTATTATTACGCCTCAGTTGCTAGTTTCTCTTGATATCTGGCTTCTCATAGTCACTTACATTATGCTGGGATTATGTTGTCTCACCAGAGGCATACAAGTGAGGCCACTCCTAGGGATCCTGACAACATTGCTGCAGATATGCATCAGCATCTGGGCTGCCCCACAGAATTGTCACCACCAAGGGAACTCTGAGACTGATTAGTACTTTATCTTCTGCCTTCCTCCTCCCAAAAATGAATGTAAAAACTGGGGCTCAAGGGTGCTACAAGGGAACTGCACATACCAAAATGCTGCCAAACCTTGTAATTCCATACTCCCATAAAATGGGACATGTCATTGATTTCCTCTCCCCACCCTCAGCAAAACAACATAACTAGCCAAGTAAACCATAAAAAGAAACCAGGGAGGGGTGTCTACAAATTTGCACAAAAACAGATAGCTGTGTTGGTCTATTGGAGGCCTGAAGTGCAGTAAGGAGCGTGTCTTTCTAATCTCAGTAGGGAGAGGCTGCCAAAGGCTTTCACTGACAACGCTCAATGTTTGCTGTGTTGTGCTTACTGGGGCTAAATGGAGTTTTAGTTCAGCAACATTAGGAGGGCCAAAAGTATCCCACTCCTGAACTAGAGATCACTTAAAACCAGAGATGGTAATAATGGTAACGTATTTATATTCAAGATGATGGATCTGACAGGGTACATTTGCTACAGTTAGAAAAATTGCATTTGAGACACACAGTCCAAGACATCCCTATTGCTGGCGAATACAGCACCTCACTAGCGGCAAGCTCAGAGCAAGTTTAAACACAGAGAGAATCCAGGCGTGTGTAGAGCCTTCCTTTCACACACTTCAACTGGCAGGGGAGAAGGCGATTTTCAACAGCAACTTGGAACTTATCTACATTTGCAGAATGCAAGCTATATACAACACATGAAGCAACCTTTTGTGAGGAGTCACATCTACACAAAGTGACTAAGCATTTGCCTTAGGGAGCAAAAATTATCTAGGATGCAACTGAATAGGTCCCTGCATGTCAACCCTTTCAGACACAGAATTTGAAATTCTGAAATTCACATTATATTAATGCAATAGAATGTTTATCATTTATGTTAACGCATTTTACTTGGTTACTTTTTAATCTCGGGACCCAGAAAACAACTCGTACCAAACCATGCATTGCGAGCAACAAGTGGAATTGTAGGACTTGGTTAAATACCTATATTTTCCAGAGTGATGTAGAATCCATTCATCATCTACTGAATGTACCACCATCTTTCTATAATTGTTAGGAAGAGAATGTAAACTGAACAGGAGAACTAAAACAGGTGTCATCCATTCCTTTCAAATCTATATATAGATATGCATCAAAGTCGGAGGAGAAGATGTACATCCTAAATTTATGCATAAAGCAATAAACAAAAGCAGGGGCCCAAAAATAATAATTCTGGTAATACCAAGCAAGTCAATTGGTGTGTAAATCAACTGCAGCTAAACAAACATGGAAGTTGTTATACACAGTATGTATCAAATGCTTATGCATTCATTATGCAAGGATTATTTTATATAAACTCGGTTTTCTATTAAATTCTGTTGTCAGTGCTAGTTCATTAGTAAGCTAAGATTACATGGCTTTTTCTAAGCATCTTCAATGGCTCTATGGCTGCAAGCACAAGTGACCATACTGGATAAAATGTTTTGGAATTCATGTAAAGAAAACTTGCTTTGAATATCCAGTATATTTGCTAATTTTATAGATAGTAGCTTATATCAAAGCTTGAATAGGAAAGACTGTATGTGCACATTCACACACACACAAATTTTAAGTGCCCAAATGCTTCACACATTCTCAGTAGTCTTTACAACAGGCTGAGAACTTTGAGAATTATCCCCATTATAGAAGATGGAATCAGATGCGAATGCCTAACAGCTTGTTTTAAGTCCACACAAAGTGTTTCGTGGCTGAAAATCTGATCTGAACCAGACTTTCTTTAACTTGTGGCCTGTGCTATTCAACACTGTACATGCACAGAGATAGAATACTGCATTCATGAAAAATGTTCATAAAAATGAATGTCATTACAAAAGTTAGACCTATAAATTGTGTAGACCAAATTAAAAATGTAAACAACAGAAATGCCTGGGTTTTAAATGTTAACTTTTCCCAAAAAGGCACACAATATGCAAATCTTATTTGCACACGGTGAGTACATACCAACTTTAAACTTTGCCATAGAGGTGGATGATGGTGGGATGTCCTATAGAGCTCTAACTATGCTCTATGGGGCATGCCATCCTGATATAAAACAATATATTCCTCATAACAGAAAGGCTGGGCTTACTCCAAGGTAAGATTTCAGTCTTTAGTGAGAGTTAAGTGGGTGCCTAAATGCAAGATGTATATTTTTATGTAGGATTATCAGACACATATGCAATCTCACTTTAGAATCTATGGATTAAAACAATACATAAAACTGCTTCACTCTTGCTTTCTCCTGGGGTGAAACTGGAAGCATAAAACATGGTTTATTTGGCCTTGAAACAAGCTATATAGATTCCTTGTGCTGCCTTCAAGTCCTTCCCCTTCCAGCCTGCTTTCTGGGTCTGGAGAGAACCCTTTAAACAGAATTTCCTGGTTTGGAAGTTGTGGTTTAAGCAGCCTACATTATCAGACCAGGATTATGTCTGAACCAGGCTGCTGTGATGGAAGGCATTATTTTATTGTTTACAGCACAAAGGGCACACTGATTTTCTGAGCTCAAATAACGAGAAATTGAACTTTCTCCTGAATATATTAACCCTATTTCTCAGTGTATTTTAAATGCATATGTGCAGTTCCATGTAATAATCAACAGTCAGCAGTGTGTGAAAAGTGGGAATATACAGAACATAGTCTAGTAAGTATTTTTGGTCTATGTAAGCCCCCATATGCAATATACACTAAACAATTTTGTAATCTGCTTTGGAAATTCCCCTAAATTTAAAAACTCTGGAGACAGCATTGCCAAAAAGCAGGGTGTTAACTGAGGAAAATACAGTAAAGCTGGGCAAGATATGGCACAGAAAAGCTAACGTTGGCACTAGGGCAGAAAGAGCAACAGTCCAATGGGGCATGCACAGAGAGCATGTTTTCTGCCAAACCCATCACATGAACTAACAAAAATGAGCACAAAATCAAAGGAGGAGAACTCACAAAAAGCTGTCATCAAGTTTTCTGTTTTATTTAAGATTTTAGTTTTAATTCTGAAGAAAGAGGTACATTTCCTTGTTTTTAGTTTTAGAGTCAGGTTATAACCATGTTTAATTTTATCTGTTTCTCTTTTCCTGTCTTTCAATACTGCACAAACGTCCAGAAACTACAAGGTTAAGTAAAAGCTGCAGGCAGAGGTCGTCAAAGGTTGCGCTCCTGATGGTGATCATGTGGCCCCAATGCAGTGCTATCCCAGAGTGCCTTAATCAGGTGATTTTTTTTTAAATAAAGAAAAGAAAAAAAAGAAAGAGAGACTGACAAGGAGACAGAAAGACTGAAGTAAATATCACTCGTGTTTCAGCTGCTTATAATTATATTATGTATATGCTAGGTATTAAATCTGTGAATATTTTTAAAACATTACGTTTACTTGAAATCTAAAGCCAAAATTTTAAAATATCCCTCTGTTAAACCACTTCTTAGGAACAAGGCAACATGTCAGTTTATTTCAACAGGCAAACTGTCCTTCAACCCACTTCATGACAAATCTTACTGACAATTCTGTCCCACCCTCCCAAACAGAGGGTGGGGGGCTATCTCCCTGCATACTGACACACAGAATGCAAAATAAATGCCAGGCCACTGGTTTTTTCCCTATACCTTGAATCTCTCATTTATATTAAACTGCTTTTACATCGCTGCATTTGATTCTGAATTTTATATTATTTCCCCCTACTTGACATTTTCTGCTAGGCTAAAGTAATTCCGTGCAAAAGATTTATGAAAATAATATTTTCCTTTTTATGCACTTTTGATTTCTCTCTCTCTTTTTTCTTTGTGTGTTTAAAGAAATTTCATCAGTGTATTTCAAACACTGGCTTAGCAGAATCTTAAAATAAAATAAAATAAAGAGATATGGTTATGACCCTGTGATTGCATTGCATTTGGAGGCTGGTGGGGAAGAGTTTTGATCAGGAACTGGATTCTTCAGAAAGAAAGAGGTTGAGGAGGGACCATGGGTGGGTGTAGGAAGTCTGGGTGGGGTAATTCCTGCATTTCTAATGTTTTTGAACTTTTCCTAATGACGATCCAGCGCTGAGCTCTGTAGTAGATCTGTGGGGGTTTTACTGGGGGGTCTGAAAGCTGTCTGGAAGCCTGGGGGAGGAGAGTGAAAACTGGCGGGGTTTGAAGGTGGGGAGTAAGGATTCCAACTGGCTCTGTGCAGAGGAATCTGTGTGCTGAAGGGGTTACTGTGGGGGGTCTGTGTCGGGGCAGCACTGGGGCCATCCATCTCTGTGAGAGCCTGAAGAGATTTTAGCCAGTGTGGTGGATTGTCGTCTTGAAGGGTGTCTAAACTGTTTCCAGCGGAGGCTGGGATACCTAGGAAGAAGAGAAAACATAGGAGGAGAAAGAGGTTAAGTCAGAGCAAGCAAGAACTTCAAATGTGAAGTAGGTCAGCTTAAACCTAACCAATGGCAATGGTAAGAAAACATTATTAGTTGGTACAAAGGACTGTTATAACAGTGTTCCAGACAAAACAGTAGTTGAGCTTTCACAAGAAACATTTGCCCCTTGGAGAACTTTTCACACTTTCTACAACATTCGTCCAGAGATTTATTCACAGTCTAGCTCTACCAGATACCATATGCTCCTCTACCTTTTTCCAAATCATGCTTTAGCCTTTAAAAGGGAAACACAAATAGCCTTATAAGAGAGCTTTATAAACAAGTGGAGTATGTTCCTTTTTAATGAAAAAGAGTCCAGTTAATGTATCAGTGCCTAAGGAATTTCATTGCAAAGAACTGGCAAGCCATTAGATCACAGGGCAACCTACTAAAGTCTAAAGATGGGAAGACGCTGAACATGCAACAGATATTGGGATGGAGGGGGCTAATGCCTGGTTTCCCCCCAAAAAAAGATGCTTGAACCTCTAGAAAGTTTGGTGGATGGAAGCTGGAAGAGACCACCGCATAGAGTTGCTTTTTCTTTCTTTCTTTCGAAAAAAAGGCATTGATTAATTTGTGCAAAATATGCACTTGGTAATTCTCAGTGGAGCTGAAGGAGCGAGAAATTGTTACCTGTGATGATTGCGGGGTCCATCCAGCTGCCAGGGCTGTCCCAATTCAGGCTGTCGGTGGTGGCAGTGTTGGATGTTGGTACACTGTGGTTGGCGTTGGAGGGGGAAGTAGCATTGGGCAGTCCACCAAAGTTGATGTTAATGTTCGGTAGAAGTGCCCTTAGCCCGTCCTGCCATTCCTTCATATTTAAACTCTCTACAGAACTGTTGTTGTCTGGGAGATTTATCAACAAAAAAGAAAAAAGAAAATGAAAGATAGAAAATAAAAAGCTGAAGTTAGAAACAGATGCTGTTTTTAGTGAAAGATGGTGGTTCTCTAAGCATTTAACACTGATTCCCTATCAAGAGAATGGGGCAATGATGATAAATCAAGATGAAGCTTGAATGTTGGGCTGCCACAGTACGCACTATTACTTAAGCATGTGATGGAGAAAAACCTTAGTCCTTCCCCATGAAAATCAGGGTTGAAACCACAATGGTTAAAACACACTGATTTTCATTACTAGCAAGAAAAAACACAACATCTTCAGATGAAAGCTCCCATTGTCCAATGACAAGATCTCTTTAGATTTACCAAAGAAGTTCTAACAGCTTCCTACTGAAGAAGATGCAAGACAATGCTACAGAATCTGAACAGGGTTAGAGAATTGTGCAAACTTTATACATCACTTGTATTTTGTCAGAGGTAGGGAGAACCTGTTTTAGCACAGAGACTCTGAAGAAAAAGGAAATCCCTAAGTCTTTTCAGATGAATTCCAACCTGCTCTGAAGTTATGAACGACACACTAAAGAACCACACTCATATACATGACTACTGGCTTCAGTCTCTCTAAGGGAAGAGAAATGACCAGTACTAAATCGTTACTCTACTAATATTAGAAATATTAGGAATATTTGTATGGCATTCTTTGAACTCCAGTCAAACACACAACTAAGACTTCAAGTCTTAGAGAATTCATAACCGGGAGATATGACTAGTTCACATTTACAAAGGACCAGGCAAAGTTTATGGAGAATAGGCCTATCAACAGTTGCTAGTTGTGATAACTAAATGGCACTTTGATGTCCAGTGGCAGTACCCCTCTGAGTATTAGATCCTGGAAGCATTAGATTCAGAGGTAACTAGGTAGACACTGTTAACAAAAGAATGCTTGACTACATGAATCCTAGGACACAGCAGCTTATTCCCATTATAAAATTATGTTTTTAAAAAATGTTGATTACACATCCAAATTCTATAAAAGGTTAAACAACAAAAAAGTTAAGCTGGACATGACACGTGTACTTAGAAAAACAGAATGTTGAATTTTTTTTGCAATATGATCCTTTGATTTGTGAATTTCCATACAGAGCCTAAGATGGTCATCTATTGTTCAACTACCATTAATTCCCAATTTATTTGAGCTTTCTTGTTCTGCTGATCTCTGTAGGTATGTTATTTCAGTTCTATATTTAAACACCTACAAGTGACTGAGATGGGTTTCATCTGCTGGTGATTCCCCTTTGGCCTGAAGGCTCCAGCACCACCTCCTGTGCTGTTCTGGAGGGTTCTCCAACCACATGGAGCAGGTGGGGTTTTTTTGTTTTTTGGAGGACACAAGGGGAAGCAGGCAACTGAAAAGTCATCTCCCCCTCTTCCACTAGAGGAAATGTCTCGTGAGTGGGACTCTGCTTAGGTAGTGGGTCTTGCAGGCATTTGCCAAGTCTGGATCCAAACCAGAATTTGAAAATAAAATAAATGCTGCAACTGTTTTTAAGTTGTCATATTTGTTTGGATACTTAAAGTGACAAATCCTCATCTTTGGTAAGAAAGATTGTTTTGGGAGGGGAATACAAAGTAGGGATTAATTACTTGACAATACTTTCTAGAACTAGTAATCCAGAGTCACCTTTCTTCTCTTGTGAACAGCATTTGGACAGAGTATACAGCCTTTCTATAACTGATTGAAAATCCTCAAGAATCATTAGACAGATTTCAATCTATATCTGTAAAAAGGCCCACTATTAAGAGCATTTACCCAAGCTATGTCTGACAAGAAGACTGTCTATATTCCTTTTTTAGGGGGGTCTAACTATGTACCGATGAGCACATGCTCATGAAGGCCTTTCCAGATATACAGTTGAGCTGATCTGAAATGGGAGTCAAGAGAGAAATGGGGAAAAGAGCAAACAAGCAAGAGGAGCAATGTTTATCACTCACCGCCCATTGAAGTTACAACTATTGCAGCCTTCAAATCACAAACCAAGGGTATATAACTGCCCTTCCTCAAGAAGCAAACTTTAAAAGCAAAACCTGAAGGGTGACGTGGGGTAGATGGAAACCCTTTGTGAAAATGACCACAGTTTGGAGTCATATCAATTGCAAAATAAGTGAAAATGGTCTGCCATAGGCGGAGGAACAAATTACTGCATGGACAGTAATTTATTTAAATGGGGACAATATTTAACCAAGAAGTTACCCTGGAGGCTGTTCAAGTCATGGGAAAGAAGAAGTGGACTACCAAGCACTGAAAGGCAAACAGCACCCATCTCAGAGAGTGAAATAATTTGGGTTGCTCCATATTTGTTGTTAGTAAACCAATGAAAGCTATTTTAGCTTAGTATCAGTGTGTAAGAGTAAGCACAAAAATTGTGACCTCTCAGCTACCACTGCACAGGAACTGTTGTGTGAAACAGGTGGTCTACACTACTTATCACTTCAGGGCTAAACAAAAGCAGTAAGATTGTCCTCAACTACTGACAAATACTTCTTAAATACTGACAAGTGCTCAAAGAAGCAGTCTCTAGGCTTTGAGAGGTGCACTGTGCACTCAACTAGGTATCTGGTGTAGATATAATACTCCCAGTTTGCTATCTACCATTAACTAAATAAGGTTCTGTCTCCCCTCTTCACCCTTTCCTTCTGGAGCATGAATTTCCTTTGTCCTTCCCCTGCTAACCTTAACCACATTAATTCAGCAGAAACATTAATTGCTACACGGGAATATGGTTTCAGGCTCAGAATTTAGCTTACTGAGAACCTTGGCTTCTTTGTTTTTACGACAAGGGTTGGAGCATATGTGATAAATGACTTGTGAAATCTCAGAAGCCAAATATAGTATTATGTTTAATTTTTTTTTTCTACACCTCTTCACAAAGGAGCCCAGGGTGACAATATGGCTGCATAATATTTCTAGTGAGGTAGAATGGGGGCTTGAGGGCTCCTTGCTGGTCCTGGCCTCTCCTCCATGGTTAGGAGCAGATAAATGATAGAAACGAAACAAGGTGAAAGGAAAATGCATAATAGAGGTTGTAGAATTCAGAAAGGGTTACTCTAGTTCAGCAACTTTTTTCTTCTTAAGTATTTAAGACAGGCCTCCCCAAACCCCCTGACCACTGGTCCTGTTACTGTAGCTAGGGATGATGGGAGTTGTAGTCCCAAAACAGCTGGAGGACTGAGTTTGGGAATGCCTGATTTAAGAGTACATATAGCCCTGTGCTCGAGTACTCTGGGATTGGCTAACTCAGGCACAGTCTTCCTTGAAATCTCAACTACACAAGAGATAGTGTTATCACGGCTTCCTTCCCACAAAGACCTACATGCAGTTGGAATACAGGTGTCAGTAGGATATTAAGGTGAGGGACTTCCACATATTGTTGGACTCAAACCGGCCAAGCAGTCAGGGATGGTGGGACTGTCTTCTGTTAACCTGTTCTGCGTAATACTAAGAAACTGTCATAAGGAAAGGCCATACTGCCTATATGGAATAGCTTTTGTTTATCAGCCAAGTTCAATATTGCAAAAGGCAAAAAATACATAGTGAGGCTTTGGTATTATTCAAATATATTTTATTAACCTGCATTCCAAGTACTGAACTAAAAAAATATTTAACTGGATTATCTTTGACTTTAAGCAATATTGTCCTTAAATATTAACTCTGCCCCCAGTGTTTGTTCTTCCCCTTCTCCTGAGGTAAGTAAAGAGAAAGAGGGTATTCAAATTTTAGTAAGAGGGGAGTTATATTCCTTTATAAACCAGAATGGAATCTGAGCCACAATGCAGAATAGGTGCTATTTAGGGCAGCTCAACTTTTAAACAGGACAAAGTACTGTCAATTTTGTATTTACTCTTATGAAATGGGTGTGATGTGAGAAATGTGTAATCCACAAGTGCATGGTGTGATACTACTTTGTCACTTTCGCAAATGCTAAGCAAAAATGTTTTTTTCTAGCAGCCTCTCTGTAATTTGTCACTTGTTCAGAAGTCATCTATGCTACAGGAATACTGCATGAATTTCAGGCAGAGGCACACCACCAACTTTCAAAAAATGTATCTGCTATAAAGTGATGAATATAAGAAAAGGCAATGGGCTGGATTAAGGAATCCTTGCTAATATGATCGCAGAACAAGTTTACTAATAGAAAGTAGCTGCTGACACACAAAATGGTGGTGTTCCAACACCACAACAACATGGTTTATTGTGACATGAATGAGCCAGAAAAGTCTTGGAAAACATTTACCTTTAACTAGTCACAAATTCCTAATTCATCTGAACCAAGGAATACCGGTTTAATACAAACTATGGTCAGTTGCAAAACCACCCAATTTCAAACCATGGGTTATGATGCTAGCTTATTTAAATTATAGTTACTTTAAATAGAAGAGACAGAGGATAAATACTTTAATGAATGAAATCCATTTTTGCATCAATGAAAACACAAAGAAATGAAAGACGGCAAATGTTTTGTTTCCTTGTAAATAAGGCTTAAGGAAGAAATGTACAATCTTGAAAATGAATATTAGTACCTGAACTACAATAAGTGAAATCAAATCTTATTATTGAAATATTTAAAAACTAAATGCTTCCCGTGTTTTAACAAACTGTTCTTGATCGAGTAGTTAAGAGATTAAGCTGATGCATTTAATTAAATGAAGATTAGCAACAGTGTTTTTTATATTGTTATAAAATTGACATTCTTCAACTGAAGTGTATGGGCCATATTTAACCAAGTCATTCTCAGAGTAGACTGACATGGATATGACTAACTTAAGTCCACTGATTTCAGTAGGTCTGAGTATGGCTTAATCAGATACCATCCTATTTACAGAATCCTTAAATTTCCTTTGACTAATTCTATCTTTAATAAACATTATTCAAACATAATCTGCACCAATATATTTATATTTCAATATTAATTACCATGTAGCCTCACCTTATTCATGTTTTCTCATTAGTCTATGATCAAAAAGGCTTACTCCAAGTGAGCAGAAGAATCATTACTGAAAGTTAATTATTTTCTGAGTGGCCATCCCCTAAACTTGCACATTAAATGGAAATTCTGCTCTTTACCCCCAAGAAATAAATAAATAAGGCAAACAACCCACTTTTATTTGAATATAGTAGAAGATGCTAAGCGATACGGCAACATGCAAGTCAAGCAATTTTACTTGGAAAGCTTCCCTGTTCGTTCCTCAGCTGTGGTGAATAAAAGAAGAAATAAGAACTATGGCAGAAATTTATAGGAGAAAGCTAAATATTGCAAAAGAGCATTTTCAACCATGATCAAAATATTAGTCAAAGCATCTTTTAAAGAAATGTATGCTCCTCATGAGGCTGTCAGCAGCTTGGAACTGGCACAAAATCCCAATCCTGAAGCATTAATACAAATACACTGATCTTCAACTGGTGTGTTGGGAGACACCAGTAAGGTGTGGACTGATCCGAGGTAGGTTGCAACAGAAGCACAACCATCATGCAAATATATGGTAAAAAATTAAGTAATGGATCCCAAAATGCATGTTTGAATTAAAAATAGATCCTGGGTTTAAAAGGGTTGAAGATAGCTGATCTAAGATACTAGACTCATATTTATCTCACAGGTAGCAATTCTGCTTTTCCACCACTAGATGGAGATGAAAACCCAGACATGAGGTGATACATTATGACATACCGAAATCCAGCAGACTGGAGCAGTCTAGTTCAAATAAATTCAAACACAGATTCATAGGAGAATGGACTTTAGTAAACCCTTCTCTAGCACACATTCAGGACTTCTGAATACACGACAAACTATCAAACTCTCTCTGATAGTTTCGATAGTTCGAAGCTCTTCACTGTCAGATGCTTTATACCAAAGCCAGATGGTGGGACACAGTAATCCTGCAACACCTAAGACTTAATTCTAAGAAACAGCAAATTAGGTGGCTAATCTGTGTCTCAACTGTACATTTCAGACAGCAGATATAAGCTTGCTGAAACAACTGCTCCTCCATGCAAAAAAAGTCCCTGCACACAAAACTAGGCGCCAGAGAGATAGGCTCTAAGTCAGCCTTCTCCCCGAAAGGCTAGTTTCCTATGCATATCAATTTTCCATGGGGGAATCTTACCTCCCCGCCCCACCTCTCCCCCACCCCCATCATGCACAATCAGAGGTAATGAAGAACAGACACAGGTTTATCACAATCCATCACCAACATTTATACTCCATCCAAAGCCAGCTAAACATATGAAGGGGACCTAGGGGAAGTGGCTATAGTGTCCCCTGCAATGGCCATACCCTTGATGGACTTATTGACAGGGATGTCCAGAGTTGCAGCAGAGGCATCAACAGCAGTGGTGGCTCAGAGAGGAGAACCAGGTATGCAATGTGAAGCTGTTATTGTGCATTTCTCTACGACCCCAATGTACCGTGTTTTTTGCTCTATAACTCACTTTTTCCCTCCTAAAAAGGGGAAATGTGTGTGCGTCTTATGGAGCGAATGCAGGCTGCGCAGCTATGCCAGAAGCCAGAACAGCAAGAGGGATTGCTGCTTTCACTGTGCAGCGATCTCTCTTGCTGTTCTGGCTTCTGAGATTCAGAATATTTTTTTTCTTGTTTTCCTCCTCCAAAAACTAGATGTGTCTTGTGGTCTGGTGCGTCTTATAGAGCGAAAAATATGGTAGTATTGCTCCAGAGAGCTGCTATATGGGACACAAAACAGACAGCTCATTTGTTCTTCTAGACTGCTAGCCACTCCACCAGAGCAAGCAAATCTTTAAAGGGTCCCTATACAGCCCAGGTGGGCCATTTAAGCATTCCTCTCCCTCCATTCCGCTCTGTGGTGAGAGGAGTTATGAACAACTGCAGTAAGTCAGGAAGCTGTCTGTTTAATCCCTTCCCAAAGTCCCTGACATAGCATCACTGGGAATCAACACAGTATCAGGGGCACGGGAAAGCAATTAAACTGGCTCCTTTGCTGCAACTGCTCAGAGCTCCTTAGCACTGAAAAGCAAAGGATGAGTGGAATTATGAGTCTGCTTAGTTAAGAACTTTTCCTTGCTGCTTGGTGCAGATAGAAGTAGAGTGACTGCAGAGAGCGCTGAAGTCTATTTTAATTCCTCACCCATTTTCCTGTTATGGCATTATTCTGAAGCAATACTACTTTGAGCGCGCTGACAGTATATAGCCATTGCTCCAGCTCCTCAGCAGTGCAGAATGGCAAAACGGAATAACTTTGCCCAGCCCAGAGCAGCAGTGGACTCAGCTGGGGCCCTTTGGGCTCCAGCATCTGACTGACAACATCATGTGCTGATGCCAGGCCCAACTTTCTATAAAATATTCAAGGCACTTAACCATCTCATCTGCTATCTGAAGTCTATAATTCACCTGTGCAGTGTATTGCCAGTGGGAATATAGAAGTCTTTTTAAAAAATAAAATGAAAAAAATATATGCTAAAGGGGCTGTGATCTCGTGGTCTACCTGCAGTAAGTTAGAATGTGTACACCGCTCAATAAGCCTTAGCTTATTTTAAGATTCAGCTGTAAAGTATTCCTCCAAGTTAAAATGATTATCGTCATCTCTTAAAGCATCTATTTTTATCTTGTGAATCACACTGAGGTCCTTTGATGAAAGACGGTATATAAATCTAATAAATAATAAAAAAATATAATAAAATAAAAATAACCCAAGAGCTTTGGAAAGGAAGCATCACAACAGAAGCTGTTACTACTGGTGGAAGTTAACACTAGTTAGCAATGCCTTATTCAAACTGACTTCTGTAAAAATGAGAAATATAGGAGTACACCGGTCTGGCACACAGTGAAAAGACCGAAAGGGTTCTGGTTCATTCACACTCCCTATGCATACTACCTCTGATGGCTCTAGATTCACCATGTAAACTGGCCAGCTGCCAATTTCTGCAGAGGCTAAAATTTTCATTTCACACTCATGGCCAGCGTTCCACACTTCCTGACAATGCACATGTAACTTTTCCAGTTGTTTAACCATAGTCAATTGGTATGAATAGGGTAAGAGATCATGCTCTCCTTTGTCTCCTACCTTCTGGAGGAAGACTGAGCCCCACCTTTTATTGCTGCTGAGTAAGTATTCCTGCAAAGAGGGGAATGCAGCTCATGATAAGTGATTCTAGGAACAGTTTTGTTTAGCCATGGTTAAACCATCAGGAACATCCTGTGTCCATAGGCTCCTACTCTCAACTAGTTTTCTCCTCTAGAGCTTAAGTTCTACTGAGTTTTACAATGCTTGCTCTGTGCACTGAGTAGTTTCAGTTAAAAACATTCCAGAAACAATTACATTTCAAACACTCTTCCACCCAATGATCCTGGGGTTAGATGGTGTTTAACACCTGATGTCTTCACCCTACAGACCAGGGCTGACTACTCAGCCAAGAACATACCATTATTAAACATACCAAGAACACATCATACCATTAAATATGGTACATACCATACTGTACATGGAAACTCCTTTGATAATAAGCAGGTTTTGCATGGCCAGTTATTTTGTAGGACTAAGACTATGAACCAATGAACGGGAAGTGACTGGTCCAAAGGAAAGGAAAATCTAGTATGACGCCCTATATTCTGCCATGCCCAGGGAGAGCCAGGGGCCGTAGTATAGGACTTGCTTTGCATGCAGAAGGTTCAATCCCCAACATCTCAAGGAACTCAGACTGCAGAGCTGAGAAAACACTGCCCTGGAGAGATGTTGCTGCTAATACTGAATGAGATAAACTAGCAGTATAGAGCAAAGTGGTATGCTCACATAGAGAAAAGGGTTTTAGTACTCAGTAGGTTCTGGTTTTTGCATCTGGGAGAGCTTTAAAGTTTTTTTTTCTGGAATAACTGAATAATTTAAAAATATTTCCCTTCAATATTACTATTTCAATGACAACTAATGTACTGAAAAAGCTTCATAGGGGTTTTCAAATACATCAACATAGGAAAAAAGGACAAGGCACCGGAAGTCCAGCACTGGCAGTTTGTGCAATCTTTTCAAACAAAACAATCTTTACAAACGAAACAAAAAATGTATCTTAGCAATATAAATCCCCTCAGCAGTTATGCAGACAAAGGAGACTTTTAATGTAAAGTACATTCGTACTAGATTCTGAAAGCTGCTCCACAAGTTACACTGTAGAAAACACAACACCTGTTTTCTACTGCTATGTACGTGTAGCAAGCAGCCATCACCATTTTTGGATAGCTATTCTGCATTTCATGGCTCTCTTTTTGAAGTGTTTTGCCCTTCATTTCTCATGGTAAATGTAGACATTTAATTCTGGGACCTGTTCCCAGGTAGTCTTTCAGCTTTATATTTGGTAAGAACTTCATTAGATAACAAAAGCATTTTGACATCTAAAATGATAAAAAAGACAATTCAATTCTGTAAGTTACTCTACAGTGTAACATAGCTAAACAGTCCAATACTGCTTACCTGTGTCACCTTTCACTTTAAACTAGGATGAATAAAACACAACATGATGCTGGGTTACAGGAAGATATCCCAATAGGTAAGAGCGTCACAATAAAAGCTTACATGGCTCCGGAACCAAACTCCTCCATGGTATTATAGCAACCTGAATGTACTGACATGAGCAGACCTTTGAAATGGGGTTTGAGTTTAGTTTAGCAAAAGTGTAAAGTACATGCTCTAGATGTAGAAAGCCCCAAATCTGATATTCTAGCTCTCTACTTCAGAATTTGTCAGGCAGCTGGATAGTGGGACACTTCTCCAGCACCCAACAGAGCAGATCTACAACCTAGGTGCCCCGTAGAACTAACCTGACCAAAGCTGAATTCAGATGTACACTTCTCTTTCAGTGAGTGATGCACAAAATACTGTTAATTCTCTTAGACTCACATTTCAGCATCATTTTGGGTAAGATTATCAAATAAGGAAATCCTCCTTACTATATATTTCTCTATGAAACCGAGTCACACAACTGAAACCCAGGAAAATCCCCTAAAAGCCCCTAAGCATCATCAAGACAAAATAAAGATGCCATTTCATATTCATATAGAAAGTGTCTTCACTTTTGAGCTTGAGCAATCAATCAATCAATCAATCAATCAATCAATCATGCCATTGTAATTTTCCTTTGTTAGACTATCTCCTTATAAATCTTAATATCAGCAATGTTGACATCTAATAATATTGAAGTAGCTATGAACTGTCAACTCATATGGAATTTGGTATTTATACAGCATAAGCAGCAGCAATTAACAAGGTCTGAAAAGATATGCCGAGGAAAGTGCAAAGGCCTTGAATGCAGATATCTTTATATACACATACTTTCCTGGGATTGGGCAGTCTGTCCAAAACGCAACTGTGGCCCATTGACTGCCCATCTCTAGTTTAGGATTTAGTTATACTGAAGTTCAAATGAGTAATCTGAGATACTGCTGTATATGTACAAGACTTGGAAACGATACAGGTTGCTTAATATAAAAAAGCAGCTTAGAGAACAGGAAAAGCAAAGCATCTCACTTAAAAAACCAAAATGCACTGGAGCAGAAATAAATATTTTCTCATTCCACGGTTTAGTTGCATCATCACAATTACTCTGTAAACCAATGAACATACCCTTAAATATGTCATTCTGTTTTTATGTTGTGTTTTACATTTATTACGATTCAAACTGAAGAGTTTCAAAAAAAGGGAAGAGTTTCGGGGGGTGGAATTACATTCCCTGCAAATTCTAAATTAAGGTTGTGATCCAAGTCAAATATGGACAGGATATATATATATATATATATATATATATATATATATATACACACACACACACACACACACACACACACCCCAACCACATACGTTGTGTGCTACAAATGCTGTTAGAGCATTTAAACTTTAAGTGTGTGTTAGAGCATTTAAACTTTAAGTGTGTTTAGAAACAAGTTACGTGCTTTGGCATGAGAGCAACTGAAATGGGACCTTGGAGAAATGCTGGAGAGATCTTATAAATACATCCAAACTTTGCAGAAATGGTTTTTAAGTAAAGCAAGGGGGTACTTGAAAGGGAAACTTAGAAAGTAAGTCAATTGTGCATGCAGCTCTGGATCATGACCGAAGCCTTCAGGGACTTGTCAATAAAGTGGCCCAAACACTACTGTGTGCTTAGTAACAATTATTAAGCCATTATGTAGAGCAGCGGACCACTGCGCTCTGTAAGCAAAGATTGGAATCCAGATTCCGCTTTTCATAAGGTCAGATAAACAGAACATGGACTATAAAGAATAGAACACAGAATTTAGCTTTTGCTTTTTTCACTATTGGGAGGTAATCAATTCCCATTTTTATACCTTACATTTGATAGAAATATAGCAGAGTAAAATGAGTGATCTCTCCATTAACATCTCTATGTGCTGGTAACTAGATTTACTAGCTAGTTCTATTCTAAAGCTCTGCTGTAATATCTTAATTTTTAAGCATTGCTCTTGATCTACAATGCCCCCAAAGTGACAGGACTTTCTTGACAGGTACTGCCACATTCATAAGATAACGACACATATATACCAGCAAATAAATCAACATTCTGTGGGAGGAAACAGGAAAGTCGTGAGAATAAAAGATCCTCACAGATTGCCCTCTTGTGGGCCAGCTATTTGTTTGAGCACAGTAATTTCCATAACAGCAATAATTAAATTAAATGTTTGCTAAGTATACTGGCAATGGAGAAATGGCAGAAACAGACAAGAGCGAGCATGACAAGGTATCAACACAAAAGGTCATAAAATGAACAGGTATGACGGTGATGATCCTCATGAACTATCATACTAAAGATAAAACTATGTGCCTAGGGAAGCCCTCTTCTTGTTCAGCTCAGAATTCTAATGCTTTAATTTTACTTAGACTCTTTGAACACAATAATCAGATTTTCACTTTTATTTTAATTTGACAGAAATGATGACAGAAGATAAGGAAAAAAGGGAAATAAAATATATTTCTGTAAGAACTTGGGCCTCATCTTCACCAGAGTTCTTTCTTTCTCCCTACCTACTTGGTCCCTCAATGGAAATGAAATCAAGAAAGCCTGCTGGAGTATCTAATATTTGCAATAAATTCGGATCCTAAGAATATGTTAAAGATGCAAATGCAAAGCATGGCAATGTGGATCACCTTAAAGTCTTTGAATAGAATAATCTTGTGTTAACTTGACAGGAAATGAACTAATTAACAGAGATTAATAGTCTAATGTAAAATGAATGCAAGGTCTAGCGCATATACTTTACTGGACAATACATGACAGACCCAGCTCACCTTTGGAGATCCAAACGATATGCCAGCATCCCCTCTATTACTAGAGGTCATGACTTACAATGGCACTGTGGCTATAACCTGCTGCAATGTCTTCTGCAAACATCCAACCCTGCACATATGTAGCTTACACTGAGGTTGGAACATGACCACCAGGCTATTAACAGATGTTAACTAGGAAGGCTTCCAGTCAAGTGTCAGAACTCAGAAAAGAAGCTTGAAAAATATGAACCAGAAAAACAAAATGACTCTAGTGGACATTGCTGAGTTTCAGTCACTGGAAACCAAGTTCATTTCTAATCTGTTAATAGGCAAGCTATTCCATTGAAGGTCCCTGAAGTGTAGTAAAGCAAGCTCACAATAACATAAGAGTTACACATTGAGACCAAATACATGGGCCAGCTGCTTTGACATCTAAAAAGTGATCAACACATTCCCTCCTTGTCCTTTTGTGTTGTATCATTCGGATTGTAAGCCTGTGGGCAGCAAATGCCTTGCTTGTTACTCTGGGAGCTTTTACGGCTGAAGAGCGGGGTACAAATGTGTTATACATATGAATATTTAAAAAAAAGATAGAACTATAAAACACTATGTTTTTTTTATATTTATTTATATATATATATATATATATATATATATACACACACACACACACACACACATATAATACAAACTGACAAAACAAAACACCCAATACTTCCTTTAGTTATTCCTTTGGAAGAAAAGCTGCACTCAAGAACAAGAAGGAAGTCGCATCATATTCTACACGAGGAGCTCCATAGGGTTGAGTTGCAAGACTGATGCCATTTAATTATCTTCTGAAGCAGTCCACACATTTCACAAAAGTCAATGATGATATAACACTGGAAGAGCCTAGAAACATAATGGGCTAATTTTCTGGGAAGGTGGTGCCAAAGGTTGTGGCAGAGCAACTCCCAAGTATTCCTGAATGATACTGATTATCTGGATTCACTTCAATGTGTCCCCTGCTTCTAAGACTGAATTGTCCTGATTTATGGTCTTTATCAAGAGAAGGACAGAGAAGTGTGACCCTTATTACTCTTACTAGATCTCTCCATGGCTTTGACACCATTGAGCAGG
Source organism: Podarcis gaigeae (assembly GCF_964106915.1). Classification (NCBI taxonomy): domain Eukaryota; kingdom Metazoa; phylum Chordata; class Lepidosauria; order Squamata; family Lacertidae; genus Podarcis; species Podarcis gaigeae. The sequence continues at coordinate 33,622,186 of NC_139686.1, forward strand.
ATGAGTATCAAAAGGCATTATATCACAATGGTTTCGTTCCTACCTGCATGGTCAAATCCAGAAATGAACTGGGGAGTGGGGGGAGAGTGATTTTGGCCTCCTAGCACTTATGCAATAGGATTCCACCAGGCGCTGCTTTGTCCCTGGAGGGCAGGGTTTGCATTCAGAGCCAGTGTGGTGTAGTGGTTAAGAGCGGTAGACTCGTAATCTGGGGAACCGGGTCTGTGTCTCCGCTCCTCCACATGCAGCTGCTGGGTGACCTTGGGCCAGTCACACTTCTCTGAAGTCTCTCAGCCCCACTCACCTCACAGAGTGTTTGTTGTGGGGGAGGAAGGGAAAGGAGAATGTTAGCCGCTTTGAGACTCCTTAGGGTAGTGATAAAGCGGGATATCAAATCCAAACTCCTCCTCTTCTTCTTCTTCCCTTTGATGGAGCAGGCACATAGATTGGAGGGACAGCTGAATACATCTTTGTCAACCAAAGGTTTCCTTTTTTGCTTGGAGGGCTTTTTACCAGCTTCACCCGGTCAGCTACAGCCATATCTAGATGGGGATAACCTGGCCATAATAGACCATGCACTCAAGACTAGATTACTGAAATGCATTCTATGTGGGGCCACCCTTGGGATTGATCCAGAAGCTCCAGCTGGGGCAGAATACAGCACCTAAGATAGTTGATGTGAAGAGATGATGGGCAACATGTAATACTGCTGCTAAAATATCTGCTCTGGCTGCCCATGTTACAGGGCAAGGCTCAAGCCTCATATTAGTATAGAAGGCCCTGTACAACTTGGATTCTGAGTACTTTAAGGGCTGCCATGGTTCTTATATGCCAGTTTGATCATTGAGATCTGGAGGAATGATGTTAGTTGTCCCCCATGTTTCAATAGTCCGACTGCTTTTCATGAGACGTTGGGTATCTAGTGCTGTTGCTCCCCCACTGGAGAATTCTCTTCCAGCAGATGTGGCAGGCAGCCTCACTTCTAAGATTCAGACATCTCTTGAAGATTTTTATGTGTTGCCAGTCCTATTCAATGGTTTACACTTTTAAGATGAGGCACTCATTTTTACAAATATTCTGTATTGCTGTTAATTGTATTTTATCTCTTTTGTAGATCCTCTTGTACACCGCACTGAAATTTTGCATGTGAGTGGTATATAAATATTTTAAATAAATAAAATTAATATGTAATGTAACAACATTGAGAGTCCACTAGCACATACTATGCAACTTGCCAACATAAAATTCAACAGCAAATTCAAAAAAAAATCCTTCTTTCTGCATATTGACCCTGAATTAGCAGGTAAAATCCCCACACTAATATAAAAAACCCTTGCAACTCTTAATTATATTATGACTTAATTTAGATAACATATTCAGTGTATTTGGCCTTGTAATCAAGTTTAGCACTGCTGAAAACAGTATTTTCACTGGGAAATACTGTTCCTATGATTTAAAAAGAAGTCAATAATTACTAAAATATTTGTTAAACTATCTGAAGATAGCTTTCTCACATTGATGGCTAAGTCAGTGAAGCCTGATGTCCACCATTTGTAAATAAAAGATATTAGTTAAAAAAGTAAGTACCTCAAAGACCAATCTAAAAGCCAAGAAAGATTTTTCATCCAATAAGAAAGGTGCAAAATTCAGGAGAAGGGCAAAGCAAAAAATATTTCATGCATATTATGCCTCAGAAAGCTAGAAGCTCTGTCAGAGATGACATAATTATTTAAGGACATCTGTCTTCTCCTAAAATGGGGCGCATAAATGGAAAACTAATAGGCACATACATCATAAAGCCAAGACATTTCTTCAAGAGAGTCAAGGGGAAGGTTAATACAATATGCAGAAAGTTAAGATATTGAAAGCTGCCAGAATGCTCATTAGAGACAATGTTTTCAACATCAAAATATCCATAACCTAACAAGGAACGGTAACTAGTCACAACTTCCAAGTTGTGTTAGCAATTACTACACTTAATTGTAAATCCCAGGCTTTTCATTTTTTGATAAACTTTTCACATGCACGCAGAAAGAGATTAATGCTTTTCAGCACAAGGTTTTATGCCATACAACCAACTTGCCTGTCCCTGGTACAACTTACTGCAGAAGCTTTATATTTCATAATATTAGTTGAATTGTTTTAGTCTTCTAGCATCCCTAAAGCAGCTATGACCACTACTACAATAAAGAGCTTCAAAGATCTATTTTTGAATCAAGCCTCTGAATAGCACAGGCTAAGAATCTAAGTAAGTAAATTAGCAAACACTGTTTTCTGTAGGTTGTGTTCAGAGTTCCTCAAGAGTTTGTGTGGTGTAGTCAAAGCATTGCAGTAGGTTCAAATCCTTACTCATCTGTGAAGCTCACTTAACCAGTCTTCCTCAGCCCACAGAGTTGTTGCAAGGAAAAACATGGGAGTGAAAGAAACAAATTTTACAAGTAGCATAATGTTTACTAAATCAAAGGGGTAGGAAACATATTTCATTCAGCTACACTACAACACTCTACTTCAGAATATACCACGTATTTAGAAGGTGGTTTTGACTCATTGCTCTCAAACTTTTTTCTCAGGACCACAACTTTCAAAATAAAAAATTGCTCATGCCACACTGATTTTTTTTATTGATAAGAAATAAATTGGAGAACAAAAAGAAGCAACTCCTGGCAGTGCTTGATTTTGAAAAGGTATCTATCCATAGTCTGCAAACAAACAAACAAACAAACAAACAAACAAATGATACTATACTCCACGATACTACACTGAAATGGTTAAGTGTTTCTTTGATTGCCCTTGAATCTTCCTGCAACCCTTGCCATCTTCTCTGGCCACACCAGTGTGATGTGCCACACCCTTTGAGAACCACTGCTCTAGAGTTCTCTTCTACTGAAGAGCAGGAAATGGATTTTTCAGGCTAGGCCAGAGTTCAGAGACTTCACACATTCAAACACCACTTCCACACTAACACAGCTGATTGTTAAGTTCAGTGATGGCCCCTTTTATCTAATGGAATATGAATGGGAGGGTCCTTAGCGGACATCTTTTCTGGGTCACATAGAGAATCTAAAATGCTTCTCTGCATGTTTTTATATCCTGACATAATTACTAGCTTTTTCCATGTTCAAACTATATATCTAAGCAAGAGTCAAAGCTAAGACTAAAGTGCCAAAGAAATGCTTTTGTAACCAGAATGAAGAGACAGGTGTTGTGACCATGTTACAGATTTTATGATAAGCTGCAAATCCTATGGATTCCCAAAATACTAACATCCCAAGGAGAAGACCACTGCAAGTTATGATGGAAGGAATAGGTTACTTGAAGTTTGCTCTAAAATTCCAAAAGGTATTATCATGAAGTGATGCTTCCTATGCCACAAAGGCTTGTGTGTGTCAGCTACGAAGTACACTCTTCCAGTGAGAAACAATAATGCCAGCTGGAGTGAAATGTTACAAAAATGAAGGGCAAGGGATTAAAGTGAATGGTATAGGTGTCAGATGGCTTCATATACAGGATCATAAAGAATATTTTTCACACAATTTTAAATTTACTGGCTCATCAATGTAAGATTTCAGATACAATTGAAGATGATAGAGTTCAAATGGCAATGGAGAGAAAAGATATAGCTATTGCATTGGCAGCACACTGGTTGATAAATTCCCTCCCCAGTGAAGTTCATCTGGTGCCTACATTGTTGTTTTTCAGACATCCGGTTGGGGCATTTTTATTCTCTCAGGCATTTTAAATTATTTAAAAAAAGAGAGATTTGAGTGAAAAGGAAACTGAATTTTAATCACTTTAACCGAGTTATCCATTCTGCTGACTTTGGAAAGTGCAAGGACCCCAGGATATATATTGTATGAAAGCAGTATACAAAAACTTCAAAAAATAAATTAAAAAATAGCTTTTTCCTGCCATACATGCCAAGCATCATGAACCGGGACTGAAGAATTCATTTTTTTAAAAAAGTTAAAATGTAATCTACTTATGCAATTAAGTAAACTATATATTTAAAATAAAGATCAACTCCACAGCATGATCAAGACTGTCAATGTAAATCATAAAATCACTTTTGAAATAAGGATGATTGGACATACGATACTCCACTTTCCTTATAAAGCTCATTATAAGGCTAAATTCCAAGCTAAACATTTCATTTCCAAAATGCATAAAAACACATTTCCATCATGATAGTTACATTATCAATTCCAGTACCAAATACCATCAACCCCTTCTCGCTACTCTGATTTAGAGAAGCTGAAGGCATGAAGAAGGCTCACTGATGCTTTCTCAGCGCACTTACCTGCTATAGGGATCCCTCCTAGACCTGTGCTGTGTTGCGGTGGGAGGTTTAAGTCCAAGAAATTACTATTTGAAGGGGGATTTGCTGTGTGGTTCAAGTGCATGATGTTATTGCGTGGGAAGGCCATCCAAGGATAGCGAGCGGCTTGGCCTGGAAAACTGAAGGAGTTGTAAACTGCTCGATGCTGTTGAAATTGCGGGAACCTCTGTGGCAAGACTGAAAATGTGCTATTGAGAGAGTTGGCATTTGCGGGCGCAGCAGGATGAAGAAATCCAGAGCCTGACCCTTTGGCGGTTGTAGTGTGTGGGGAAGGGTTCTGGAGAGACGTGGGCGAGAGGGAGGGTTGGTCTTGGACCGACAGTTCCTTCTCGATCAGGTCTGCTAAGGCTTTGCGGGTGATATCAAAGGGATCAAACCCCAAGTCATCTTCTTGCTGTTTGGAAGAACCAAATCCAAACGCCGCTTGCCAGTCTGTAGACGAGGATACTGGGATGGTTTCTGTGGGATTTAAAACAGGTTATTAAAGACAAAGTTGCATTTTCCCAGCTTAATATGAGTTAAAATACTGACCCGATTTCCCTTTCCAATAATTGGTTATTCTCATTCCTATGGCAGTTTTCCCCAGCCTGGTACTCTCCAGGTGTTTTGGATTATAATTCCCATTGGTCCTTGGAGTTGTAGTCCAAAATATCTGGAGAGTAACAGGTTGGGAAATCCTCTTCTAGGGGCAACTGGTTTTTAGATTAAAGCTCACAATATCCTTTATGTTCTAGTGGTGTACAGTTAGCAAGAAAGCAACTTTCTTTATCTTTGCATTTTTCTTCCCTATACAGTGGTACCCCACAAGATGAACGCATCAGAAGACGAAAAACTCGCTAGACGAAGGAGTTTTTCATTTTCTTAGCCGCTTCGCAAGACGCATTTCCCTATGGGCTTGCTTCGCAAAATGAAGCTTGCCCCGCAAGCTCCGGGGATAGTGGGGAAGCGCGCGCGCCTTTCCCTCTCTCCCCGGACCCCTTTTGAACCAAGGGGCGGCAATGGGGAGAAGCGATTCTCCCCGCTGCCCCTTCCCTTGCTTTAAAACAATCAATTGATTGATTTTCAATGCATTCCTATGGGAAACCGTGCTTCGCAAGACGAAAAACTCGCAAGAAGAAAAAACATGCGGACCGAACGAGGCACCACTGTAGTTCTAAACTGATCCTCTACTTGGGATTTTCACATTTCTGTCTCACCTGAAAAGCTGCTCCCGAAGGTAACAAGCTCCTTCAGAAAATTGAGGTGGAGGCTGTGTGGGCCTACTATGGAAGTTGCTGAAAAATCTGGCAAAAGCACCTCATGGTTTTCAAGATCCAACCCTATGAATTTCCCATCCACCTTCTGCAACACATTACAGTAGCACTTCTTCATCTTTTAAATGTAAGAAGCCACTCTTTCCACTGCATATATTTCTTGCTAGAGGCTAGATAATACAAGAGATATCCTACATGACGAAACTTGATTGAGAAGCACTGTTCAGTTACTAATGAAAATGCCTCACTGCTTGTAATTTTAAGCAAAATGTTCTTATTGGTCTCATTGCTCATTAGCATCAATGACCATATGCATACAAGCACAAAGTATGATTTATGTAAGGTTTTCTTTATTTTGAATCTTTATTTTGAATCTACATTTCCACCAGCTATGAAAAAAGTAAAGCACTTTACAAAATAATAATTGTAACATATTCACAAGTTCTTTAAACTGGAGTACTGAGCAGCACAGTCAAGTTCATGCTAAACTATAAGTAAATGTAAGAGCCTGAAGATATTATTTCAAGCTACTGCGTGCATGGGTTGTCTAACTAATACTATACCTGATGTGAAGAGGCTCTGTGGCTCTGGTGCCATCGGCCAGTCATTTGAAGTCTGTGGGGAGCTGGGAAATGGAGGGAGTCCACTTGGAATAGGGTTGGGGTGCCGGAAGTTGTCCGAGAAGAGAGACTGTGACTCTGTTATAGCCCCTTCAAAGGGAGACCGTGCACTGTGATTGGATGAACTGATGGGGATGACTGAATTGGATTTTGATAAGCCGGGTGGTGGTGAAGGTGTGTCACTATTTGATATCTAAAAAGAAAAAGAAAACAGTTTTACAATTGTATAGTAAAAACAGTTTCTTCTTTTAACAACCATTTGGTCATTTCCAAATAACATGTGTTTTTACAGCTAGTATAAAGTTTTAATCAAGCAACCAACTTATGCAGCTGATAGGCAGGAAGGTATATTTAAGATTATGGCAAATAAATATTTCAACAGACAATATAGTCCTTTTGCAAATATAAGGGTATGCAGTTAACAAGAGTTAAAAAGCGTTGGTTCTCAAATCTTACCTGCTGCGAGTTATCACAGTTTCCTATACTGAGAGAATCTGAAGGTTTGTCGATAGTGCTAGAGAGAAAGAAAAACTATTAGGCAAATGTATAAGACACAGCCTGATGGCCTGAAACTGTAGGAATAAATTTAAAAAGTAATTTTAGAAAACCTAGTTCATGGAGATAACTGACAACAAGCTGATTAGCTCCATCTTGCACATTCTGCTTGTTCATTGGTACTCAGTGTAACCTCACAGCAATCAAAGTTTGTCTATTGCCCCTACTATCAGCCCCCGACATTAAACTGGTGTCCATGAAGCAGGCGCCATATCTATTTATAAGAGCTTTGTGCTCAACTTGAGATTGATGGAGCTCAGAGGACTCCCCAATTTAGATTTCAGTACACTGAGTTGTAAAGAGAGGAGAGACATTAAAGAAAGAGAAGAGGCAAAAGGAATAAAGGTAAAAGAGAAAATGAATGAACCAATAATATTATTCACCACAGCAGAAAAGCTCACTTCTCCTTTGTGCTGCTTCAGTTTCAAGACAATCGGAATGCTGTCACAACCTCTCACTTAAACACAAGAGGAGACAAAACTGAAGCTCCAGCCGCTCATGCATCCACTCACCCAAAATCAGAACCGCAGAGCAACAGGAAGAGCCAGGAAAGGACAAGACAAAACTTGGAATAAGATCAGCAATTACAAAAACCATGAAAAGAATGAGTTGAGGAAGGAATGGTGACAGCAGGACAAGGAGAGATACCAGATCAGGTGCTGTCAAAAGCTAAGTGAGTGAAGGGGATCAGGCCAGGCATGCATGATGGAAGGTGCACTGGCTGGGTTCAGGCTGCAAATGTATGCTAGCACAACCTGCAGTATTAAGTAAGGCTAACATTTGAGACACTAGAAGACACCAAGATGCTAGAAAATGAATTGGCTGATATGGCAGTTCAACTGGAATATAATATACTGTCACTATCTGTTGACAAACCCAGCAGGTGTTGCAGTAAGCCACTGGACATCAACTGATGGACAAATGCAAATATTCAGAAACTATCTGCCTGCTATGTGACCTTAAGACTGAAAGCGTCTCACAGCCAATGACCAAAGCATCTGGGTTACACAAGTGAGCTTCCTCAGTGGTTCAAATGTGAAATTGCTGATCTTCTAATATAAATATGTAATTTGTCCCTAAAATCAGCCTCCATACTAGAGGACTGGAAACTGCTCAATGTAGCTAGCACCTATTGTTTTAAAAGAATCCAGCTAGGACTTGGAACTTTATAGGCAGCTTAACTTAACATCTAGTCTAGTAAAACTGGTGGGCAGAATTATTAAAAAATGAATTACCAAACATGCAGAAGAGCAAGTCAGGCTGAAGCAAAAGCAGCATGGCTTCCACAAGGGTATGTCCTGTCTCACCAACCCATTAAAGTTCTTTGAGGGTGTCAACAAGCATGTAAGTAGAGGTATCCAAGTTGACATTGTATACTTGAGACTCTCAAAAAGCTTTTGATAAATTCTCTCACCAAAAGAACCTAGAACAAGTTTAGCAGTCATGGGAAAAGAAGACAGGTCCTCTTATGGATGAGCAACTGGTTAAGTAACAGAAAGCAGGAATAAATAAGACGGTTGTTCCTCTATAGGGAATGCAAAAATCAGTACTGTAACCAGTGCTTTTTAACTTGTTCATAAATGACCTGGAGTTAGGGGCAAGTACAGAAGTAACCTGGTTTGCTGATGACACTAAGTTGTTCAGAGTATTAAAAACAAAGAAATTGCAAGGAGATCCAAAAAGGTATATTGAAACTAGGTGAAGGTGCATTAAAATGGGAAATGTTGTTTGATGTGAGCAAGTGTAAAGTGATGCATAGTGGAGCAAAAACCCCTAACTTTACATATACACTTATGAGGTCCAAACTGGTTGTGACTGATCAGGAAGGAGATCTTGGGGTCAAACTGGATAGCTCAATTAAGATGTCAACCAAGTGAGCATCTATTAAAATAGTCATATATAAAACAATATATATATTTTCTTTTTCTGCACTAGTTAAACATAAAAAATTCAAACACCCTAAAACATAAGATTGATAAGCAAAGACATTCGAATTAATTACAATATTTGACAAAACAAGACCAATTTCCTCTCCTTTTTTCTCAAACTTGTTAGTTTTGCCCCAAGTGCATATTCCCACACTTGCTCTATCCAATCTCCTGCATATGGTATACTTTGCAGCCTCCAGTACTTTGTGTAAAGTGCTCTGGCTGCAGACACCATAATCCCTTATGCAACTGAATGACAACATAATCCTAACAGTTTAAAAGGTAAAGGTAAAGGTACCCCTGCCCGTACGGGCCAGTCTTGACAGACTCTGGGGTTGTGCGCCCATCTCACTCAAGAGGCCAGGGGCCAGCGCTGTCCGGAGACACTTCCGGGTCACGTGGCCAGCGTGACATCGCTGCTCTGGCGAGCCAGAGCCGCACACGGAAACGCCATTTACCTTCCCGCTGGTAAGCGGTCCCTATTTATCTACTTGCACCCGGAGGTGCTTTCGAACTGCTAGGTTGACAGGCGCTGGGACCGAGCAGCGGGAGCGCACCCCGTCGCAGGGATTCGAACCGCCGACCTTTCGATCGGCAAGTCCTAGGCGCTGAGGCTTTAACCCACAGCGCCACCTGCGTCCCAACAGTTTAAAAGGTAACAAAGAAAAAAGAGGGAGCGTCAAGCAGGCAAGTAAATCATTTGCTGATTTTATCTCAGCCATTGAGTGTAAATGAGCAGAATCACTTCCTGCTTTTAAGATTGATACTTGTAAGGTGTGACCCTGAATTTAGTGATCTATTCAAAGCTATACTGGTCATTCCTAATTCTAAGCACATAGACATATGTCTGTTTTCACGTGTCTGTGGATGATATTGGACTGGATAACCAAGACTATATACAGTCTCATCTGAATCAATTACAGAGGCAGGAAGTCAACATAAGAAAGTATTCTAAAAAGAATTTATGTTTGTTAAGTCATACAAACTCAAAAATCAAACAACCACTATACTCCAGCTATAGCCTACATTTTAGAGGTTTTGGCAGAACACTACTCTTTCAATATCTGTTGAATTATCTTAAGTCCACAGGCAAAGAGGGAAACATATAAATGTATATATTACATTGTTTCAGCCTACTTAACACTATATATATATTTTAAGCAAAGCATGGAGTAAAACTAGGTGAAACAGATTGTTTTTTCTTTGTGTAAAACTATTTAACACTCATAATGAACTGAAACTTTTAAATTAATTATTCAAACACAAAACTTAATTATTTCTTAATTATTTTCTCATTATTAGAAATATTGCAGTCTTTCAGGCCTGCGGCCAGAAACACAGCTGTCTCATAGAAGTTTCCAGATGTTCAAAACCCCTTTACTAATTAATAGGCTTGAGTTCTTGTTAAGTCTGTGATAGCATGCCTCTGAAAATCTTGATATCTGGATTAGACCTATGATCCACTTAGAGGAAGCGCTGAATATGGTTTCAAAAGTACCAAATCAGCCCATTTTAGGCATAAGACTAGCCACAGGCGAAGGCTGGAACCAAAAGATTCTTAAGGTAAGAGTAAAAAGCTCTTCCACTCACGGAGGAAAGGTTGCCAATTTTTTATTTCAACTGTAGTCCTTTTGTACCATGTTAAATCTTGCTCTGAAATGTTTTTTAACCTTCAGGAGTGGTTGTGGGATGGTGGTGGAGGAAGATGAGACAGTAGTGGGGAAAGATGAGAAAGTCCTATTCATTGTGTGGACTTTTAGATCCTGGTCAGCTGAACCAGTACTACAGATGTGTAGAACATTTTCAGATCATTTTTTCAGGCTCATAACTAAACAAGAGCCTAAGAGATGCTTAGCTTCATATAAAGCATTACTACAACATTTCAATAGTGCTATGGTAATCCACAATGGAATATCTAAAGCAGATATCTTCTCAGCAGGACAGCTTCAAAATTAGGTAATGGGATGTTTTTCTAAATAGAAAAGCTCTTCTATTGACATTCTACTTCCAAAAGTGCTGATGTCTGCAATGATTTCTAGTGATGAAGTCTGAAATATTAGGTCAATGTTAGAACAAGAATACAAGGTATTCAGTGAGTTACCCTATTTCCTAATAAGCTTCTTAGGCCCAGCTCATACATTACTGGTGCAACATGGAAGTAACCTCCTGTGTTCTGGTGCCTCATTAACACTAGAACACTAGAAGAAGAAACAATGGAGTCAGGCAACTTATATGACCAGTTTCCCACACCTCAACCTATTACAGGTGGGAAACTAGAGCCTAAGAAAGCAGTTTCCACACTGCAACACTACACATCAGTATTCCCAATTCAAAAGCATAATATGCTGTGCTATGCAACTTGCATTTTTAATCCAACTTGTTAAAAGCCCCACAATGATGCTTATGATGTAAGGAACATATTGCAGTATTAAACACAAATTCAAGTAGTCTTAGTAGTCTAAAGGGAGGGGAAAGCTGATGGATCTCAATCCAGTGCCATACTTGCTTAACAAAATGCCTGGGTGAAGAGTGTAATGTACTTCGATCTGCCAACTGAGATCAGAGTATTCAAGACAATTAATTAAATGACTCTTACCCAAAAGATGAGAGTTCCTACTATGCAACTTTTTCTCTTAAAGAACATTAAAAATTGTTTGCTGAAGTGAGGTACGTGGTTTGCTAGAACACAGACGCAGAAGGAAACTTGTTTCAAAATGCCTTGCCTTTTCCACAACCCTTACCTTTAAAAATCATCTTCTGGCCTAGACACAGACTTCTGAACAAACTGCCCATTGCAAAATAATGTGCAGTCCCCCCACCTAGGCATCACCTAGTGGTTCAGGCCAACCATTTTAACTTGAATCCAGCTCTCTTGACAGAGGCTAGAGAATCATCCCTCCACATCAGTGAGAGAGAAAGAAAGCTAACTAAAGTATAAAAGGCAGCACAATTACCCGAAATCTGAATCTGGACCATCTGGAGTCATGTGTTCTGAGTCTGTGCCATTTTCTAAAATAGGAGGCGTTTTCCTGTGTTCCATAGTTAAGCCGTTGACTGATTTACTTGAACTCTGTAATGATGGCCAGGCATCTTTGTTATTACTGTTGGGTCTGGAAAGAGGTGAAAGTAAAAGAGAGTTCAAGTTATGTAGAAAATCTTAATAGTGAAACACTGGGAAAATTATTCCTCATGCCATATACTGTGCAGAGGAATATGGAGGTCTTCAACAGAAAAGTTATTGTCTGCTATTAAGACTGTAGAAAGAAACTGTTTTCTTGCACCAGGCAGGCTGTTTACACTTATAGTTGTTTTTTAATTAGGTGAATCCCACCAAGACATGTGGTCCTTAAACTGTTCTTTCATCCCAACATTCTCCAGTTTTATGAGTAATGTTACCCCTACCCTTCATATGCTATATCCAAGCTTTGTCCTTGAGGATTTCCCCCATGTGACCGGCATTATACACTTCTGAAATATCACTGTACCGGTGCTGGTAAGCTCTAAGTTACCCAATTTGCCTTGTTTCAAATATTGATTCCCAAAGTTTCAAAACTCAGGCTAATATAAGCATAGATCACTAAATAAGGTTCTTTTGGTGTGTAAAATTGTTTGAGAGGATGAATAAAGGTAAACTGAAGCAGGGAATCACATCTTTAAACAGACATTCCCCTGCTGGGTTTTGTATGTATATGCAAATAAATATTAATATTTATCATCAACATAATTATAAATGTTTCTTTCTCCTAATTAGTCCTTCAGTTTCACCCTATTTTTAAAATCACCATCCCAGGAAGGAATGAAGGATATTTAGAACTGTAACTTATAATGATTATGTTTAGAGACCTGTGCTCTTTTCAAAATGTGTATCTTGTTTTGCCATTCATTCCTTGAAATGCAATAAATTTATGAGTTCTCAAAATGAATGTGGAACAGACACACCCTGCTTTTTAAAACCAAGCGTCACTGATGTAACTAACAAAAATTGATTGCATTTTCAATTTTTATATTGATTCCTCATCTTTCCATGCATTTCAGGATTGGTTCCATAAAACAGACACTACAAGAAGGTAAATATGGCACTGTCAGTTCCATTTATCAAGTTGAAAATTAGTCTGCCATGTAATTCTTATCTGCTTGCCTACCATGTTCTAAAGTTTACACCCACATAAAAGTTGCTTGTCTACATCTCTTCCAGATCTGAATGCTGGTAACTGATGAGTGAACTCACAAACTGGCTATTTTTGTCAGCATTTCAAGTTACTGCCCACAAGAACTGTATGAAATCAGAAAGCAGTGGGAATCACAGCCTTTTCTCTGGACCAATGGAAGTTAAGTTTGAGCAGAAAAAATAATAATAAAGAAATCATGAAAGAAAATCTTCATGAAGTATACAGCAGATGCATTTTCTGTTTTGAATGCAGAACCAACTTATTTGCCACTTAGATGACACTTGTTTCAGGAACAAAGCTGAACTCTATGCTTAAGAACTTAGATTCACAGCAAAGAGTGGCAAAAAACATCAAAACAGATGACAAGAGGATAGCAAGAACCTAACATTTATTCAGTTTCTTCAGCTTACTGGGATCTTATAAAATAAATCACTGGAGATGTAAGACTGCTGAGACAGCACAGACAATTCAGAATGAACCAGTAGGAAGCTTATTTCTACTTTGTTTTATGGTCCAGATAGAATGGTCATGCATACCCAATCTACCTTGGGCTTTTTTGTAAGAATGGTAATTAAGTTCTTGAAAAATTCCTACTGCAGAGACTGGACAGAGCCAAATTTGTAGCCATTTCTAAAGACATTGTATTCTTGCTGTTTCTTCTTGCCTTATGATGTGACTCCATCAGGTCTCAGAACACACAGTGAGAAAACATGACTTGACTCTTGCATGTTTGGTTTATTTCTTTTGATGCTCTTGAAGAAACAGTATTTCTCTCGCAAAGCTCACACTAATACAACAGCCAAGAGAGTAAGAAGGTATCATTATCCATATGAGAGGCTGGCACATGACAAAACTGATCTGATGTTCTGCCCAGAGTCAAAGTATCAACTTTCCTTAATACAAGATTTGTCTTTTCCTTTAACAGGCAATGCTGATCCGCTAAGATTTGACACTGGAAAAATTGTTTAGGATCCTGAGCAAGGTTGCTCTTGAAATCTTATTGGAAAAGGATCCCCATTAAGAAGGATCTAAAGAGTGCAAATTCTTGTTCACCAAAATCATTTGCCATGGTCACAAAGTTCAGGTGTTCAGTCACAAATAGATTTTCCCATTCATTTAGGTTTCCCTTATTAATAGTTCAAGAGGCTAAACCACAGGTAATAGTAGTCTGACTACCATTCAAACTCAAGAAGTATCTTGCAAGCACAAACCTTATGTCATATTCTAAATATTAATGGTGTTTCTGTTATTAAGTAATGTAAGCTTTTCCAGAAATAGACAACCACTTAAAATTGTTACTTGGAATAGATAGGTGCTAAATCAAAAAACCCTCAGCAACCTTTCATTAAACAGACATATAAATCTATGTTACTCTGTCAAAGTCTGCACCCTACATATTAGCAGCCAACGTATTGAAACAAAAATCTCAACTAAGTTGCAATGAGTCAGAACATTTTACACTAACTTTGTCTTTCAGATGAGTCCTTTGTGGCATTCTCACCTTCTAAAGGCAAGGTGGACTCACACATTCATAGTAATGTTGTGTTGTACTTAAAATGAGTAAATCTTGTATTTTGTATTTCCAGTTTAATGACATGCCCTGCTATTTCACACCAAACCATACTATTTTACAATTGTAAATGATGCACTAATGGGAACATCTGCTGAAACAGTTGTTTGAAAATGCTGCATACATCTGTATAATGATGCAAAGGAAGTAAGATGTCAAGTGTGCTGGCTTAAGCAGTAAGGCAGTGAAGCAGAGTGCTTAGAAAGAGGGGTAAAGGGGGAGGTTTGATGAAAACTAAAGAGCACACACAGAGAACCTTTACTTACACATCATACCTCTGTAGTGAAGTCACTTTGTTCTTGTTCTTGTCAACTGTATTTGAAGACAGCTGGAGGAAGTTGGGGTTTAACTTGTATAATTCCTGGAGTAACTTCTGTTCATATTCTTGATGCTTACCAGCCTGGGGTAGAAAAAAAGTTATAAAATAATGCAACTGTCAACCTGGCAATTTGCAGTGAAATCTTTACATCAAAATTTCATTTTTCGTGTTCAAATAAGAGAAGCTTGGTTATTTTAAGCTAGCCTAGTCCATGTCCCACCAAATCACAACACTATGACAACCATTTTGGGCTCTTTTGTAAGAATGTAAATTCAATGCTGCCTAAGGGAGTTTACTGTAAGCTGGTTAAGACATTTCTAAATTCATTGAAAGGTAACCTCAGAACAATTCATATTAATGATCACATTTCATAGGTGTACCCCACAATGCCCATTTCAGTTTCTTAGGTAACCTGCTCAGAAGGTGCAGAGTGATAAGTTAAAGGAAGGAGAGGTAACATGGGGGGCCACATTTCCCATCATCCCTGACCACTGCCCATACTTATTGGGGTTGATCTGAGTTCGGAGTTCTGGCCCTTGTTCTGCAGAATAGCATTCCTGTTGAGGTACAACAAGCACCCACTATCTGCACTTTTGATAACTATTATAGACATTTTTGTGCATTTATCCAGATGGATAAATGAATCTCTGTCATGAGTTTCTAATTTCTTTTAAATGTAGGGTTTTTTGAGTTTTTAATTTGCTGTTTTTATTGTGCATCGCCTTTAGATGATAATGTAGGAGATTTACTATTATATTATATTTATATAATACATAACTGCTACCTTTTATTCTCAGCTCAGTTTATAGAACTTCAAATCAGCAGCAAGAATGCTTCAAAGTCTTTATATTTCCTCTCAATCCAGCCCTGGGCATTATCTCCATTTCAAAAAGAAGGAGCAGAGAAGACAGTCAAGCCAGTTTGGAAATAAATATCCTGGCTGAACATATCCAGGCTGCCATGGTCAACCAGGGACCATCTTGGCTGTGAGACCTGGAAGACCTGCTTCCTGCACTGTAGGCCTTTTCCACTTGGCCTGGGAAGTTGGGGCCCTGGCTGACTCCAGTTACAAAAGCTGAAGCTGAACAGACCCTTAGGTTGGAGAATAGTGTGTGTGTGTTGGTATTGTTGCTCTTGCTTATATTAATTTTTGTATCTTTATTTTTAGATCTTATTATGATTTAAGGTGGAAATTGTTTTACTTGATTGTGCACTTCCTGGTATGTTTTATTTACTGTTTATGACTACTTTTGTTATATTTGTAACTATGTAATTGTTTTCACGTTGGAAGCCCCCTGGAGCATTGTTTGAACTATGGAAAGGTGGCATACAGATAAAATGATGCATGTATGCATGCTTCCCACTCTCCTCATGTGTTGCCTTAAATACTTCGATCGTGCATTCTCTAAACCGCATTCTGAAATCGAAACTGTAGTTTCATTTCTGATTTACTGGCTCAGATCAGAAATATGAGGCATTTAGAGTAATATTTCATGGTATAGGTTGCAACACACATACCTGCATCTCTTCTTTTGTAAAACTGGCTGCTTCATCCCCTAATTCATGTAGATACATACAGTCTGGTTTAGGACACTGCATATTCTTCAAAAAGTAACTGCAATATTTTGTGGTACCTAAAGACGCCTGGGGGGGAAACGAGACATTAACTATAAAGGACAACAAACTATATACTTTAGAAGTAAGCCTGTTTTAGAATCCATCTTCTGGTATCATGGTGCTCAGTTACATGTACTCATAGACATTTGCCATTACGTGTCTCTCTCTCTCTCTCTCTCTCTCTCTCTCTCACACACACACACACACACACACACACACACACACAACCTTATTCTTATATAGTTACAAACACATACATTCATATTACCTTAAGTGTTCTTCCATCTACTACCACATTATTGACACACTGTATGGCTCTGAGTGCATCTTCTGACCGGATGTAAGTTACATATGCACTTGCACTTGGACCCTAGATAATTAAAAAAAAGTGTGTGCGCATAGGTCAGTTTATCAGTCATCCTATAATGCAGCACTGAACTTCACAAAATTCTGAAGTACTTAATACATAAGAAGCCCTCGGCAAAGGATTCATTTGCAAAAGTGCAGTAGTAATTATTACTGCAATATTTGAATAATCAGTTTAAACATATTACAGAAGTGCCTGTGACTAATCGGACAGCAAATTTAAAACACATTTTGTCATAGAAGTACTTCTAAATACTCCACCTGGCAAGCACCATTTTAAGAGGCACTCCTATCCATAAAACAAACACAAAGGAATACTTCTAAGGCAATGTCTGCTACAACAGGAATGCAAAACCTAATTTTTTAAAAAAAAAACTATGTTCCTTGCTTCAGAGTGAGGAAACTATGTTTGTTTCTTCAGAACATATGAGTAAAATCAGTAGAATGAAGCAACTATATACCATACAAGGTTGGGCTTGCTGAAGTTAGGTTTGAATTGATGGTTTCCCAACTCTGTACACTGATATTCATAGCAACAAGGCTACAACAGCTTTACTCCAAAATCCTTACCATGCATTTGGATTCCCTTCTTTCTTTACAATTATGTTAACTTTTTGCCTGCTCTTTGCTCCTCTACCCATTTTGAAGCCAACTTCTAAAAACTTAAGCATTCCAAGTAACATATTCCTTTCCTACTTACAAACTTGAATGAAAAAGTAACATATACTTTGAAATAGGAATTAATTTTTTCATTAGTATGACAATAGCATATCAACCAGATTAGGGTATAATTAAAAATCTTCACCAAGGTATAATGCACACCCAGAAGTCAATACAATCTTTCTATTTAGTGAAAAACTATAACATATTTCGAGTATATCAGCTTCTGCACCAGCAAAACAGCTATAGTAAATCATGGGGTGCTTCAAGTTAGAATGCAACTACATTCCTGAACAGGGGTGTACAAAGCGGCAATAATAAGGAAGGTACATTCCAGACAGAACAAATGAAAAGATCTGGACACATGTTTGCAGGGGAATGCATTCATAGGCTACACTTAACTGAAATTACATTCTAATTGTAGAAATTCAGGGGCAGTTTACACCTTACTGCTGGGTAGTCTACGTTGTAGAATTAATCTGACTCTGGTTATTAGTACATGCAAACAAAAACAGAGCTGCCGAAATGTTCCTGTATGGAATGTTTTTGACCCAAGGATGTCAAAAATGAGTTGTCCATATGCAACTGAAACTGTTGGAACTCCAGCTAAACACCCACCTTTTACCTAGGTCAAGGGGAAATCAGTATCTTACCTGTGAGCCTGCATATGATGTGCTGTTGTTGATTACAACTTTGTGTATTTTACCAAATTTCCCAAAATATTCTGGCCTTTTCAAAACCTGTTTGGAAGATATAAAAGCAATATTAAGAAGCAGCTCAGACAAAACTCAGACTACTAATGGATGCCTAACTATTTTTGCTCCCTTTAAAAAATCTTTTAACCAAAGCAAGCAATGGAAAATTGCTAAGCAGTTACAAATGAACTATACAAAACATTGGTCTCGGGCTGTCAACTGGAGCGGCGCAGGGATCTCCACCCAGGCACGCAACTGGTACTGAGCACATACCATATTTCCTACAATTAGTGGCAGATAACTTCAATTCTCTCTCCTGAAGTCTAACAACACTGTATTATAATGAGTTCTTCTAACAGCCTGCAGTCCATAAATCACATAAAATTCCAAGTGAAGATTGAAAGGCATGCCAAGTGGGTACCAATTTAACAGGCCCACTGCCAGCAGGGACCCCAGACTATGAGCTTTCATTTAAAAAATCTAGCCCTCCTAGAAATAAATGTATAATGCAAGATATTCAGGTACCCTACTAAGCAATGTGCTAGGCTGTCTGCTCCTGTGTTTAAGTGTTTTTTAGCCAATGAATAAAGACAGAACTGTGATTGAAGAGTGCGCTTTGCGAGCCTCAAGAGAAAGAAATTCATGGGATCCTAAAGAGCTTCTGTTTTCCCCTCCCCTTTGGTGCACTTTTCCTGATTCCATCTCATTTTGTAGCACTTGGAACCTCTGGTATACGCTTTTTCCTTATCAACCAGAATGCATCTTCCCTATGGTGGGTTTGTCTGAGATCAGGTAGTCCCCAGAAGTTATTTTCTGAAATACTACTACACAGTAAGCATAGGTGAATGTTAAAGAAAAGCATGGTGAATTCAAAATTTGGAGGAATTGGGCGTGTCTCCTGCTGCGCAGGATCTATGGTGCAAGCATTAATTAACAATTCATTGCATAGCTATCAGCAAAAGGGCACAAAAATTTGAATATGAAAATGTCCTCTTTTGTGAGTAGATCAGAGGTCCCAATACAATGGTCCAGGCCCAGAAAATCCTGATAGCACTCCTGCAGATTGAGAACATAGTAATATGTCTCACTGACCAGTTTAAGATAGTCTGGTCATAGTGTCACCAACCTAAATTTCTGAAAGCTTTTAAGAGCAGCCCCATGTAAAGTCATACTACTGAAGTTGATGCTTTAGCAGGCTTCAGAATGAATTTACCATGGCCAGAATTGTCTTCTGCAAGTAAGTGCAGCTTAGTATATCAGCAAAAGCGGTCCCAGCCCAGCAACCAGAAGCAGTTCCAGATCAAAGAACACATCAAAGCTGAAAGCCTCCATTTTTAGAGCAAATGCAACCCCATCCAAGGCAGGCTATACAACAAACTGCAGATTCATTGGTTCCCACAATCAACAATATTTTTATCTTATTAGGGTTGTTATTGCATATTCAATGACACACTGCTCCCTCAAGTTCAGTGTCCACTGTCTTCCTAGGGTCTGATGAAAAAGAGTGTGTGTGCCGAGTATCATCAGCGTATGGATGACTTTTCAACCAGGATTCCCAGACTAATGACCATGGGATATAACAGAATTCAACTGGCATCATTTTATGGGTCCACAGCCCTGGGTTGGTGGTATTGAACACCACTGAAAAGCCCAGAAGAATCAACTAATTTGAGTAGGAATTTATTTGGCAACTATAATAACTGCAGCAGAAGTTCAGGATACACTTATTCTATAGGAAGTTCATGTTTCTGGCAGCTGCTTACCTCTGGATCTGCTAGGCGTTGGGATAACCCTACTACGAATACAAGATTCTTCTGTACAACCCGTACACTGGCCAAATGTTTACGATTCTCTGATATCTTCTGTTTTCTTTCATTTTGCTTCTGTTTCTTTTCATTTTTTATCCTTTGCAGCTCTTCTTGGGAGAGTGGTTTATACACTGCTGGATCTTCTGGATATGGCTAATAAAAAGAAAAGTGGGTAAGCCTTGATTAATAATTTCCACATCATTGTTTCCTGCAAACCTCAAGCCCACTGCAATAGATGCAATATGAATGATATAGAAACAAGCAATGGCTTCAAATAAATCTGAGCCCACCAAGGAATAGGTGTGCACTTTCTGCCAGTGAGGCTTCTTAAACTTTGATATCATCCTTTGCAAAGATGGCTGACATTTCCTCCCTTGAATTGTGCAGCAGCAGATAAAGGTAATGGTAGATAGGCTGCCATTACCTGTCTTCTCATTGTGAGAAGCTTGGTGCATTTCTATAGAATACAGAAAACAGAGTATAGTGATTAGACGTAAACTTGTTTCAAAGCAGGCATCTGAAAACATAATGGTTGATATTATACGAGTATGAGTGTCATGATAAAACACTAACAGTAACTTGTCACAAAAACACAATAAATGACAATACCATGCGGATTAATACCTTTAAAAAAAAATCAAAAGCTTAAAGGAATGCAAGGCAACAGTTTTTTACACATGCTTCTCTTTAACCACCACTGGCACATGAAATGTGACCCACTTTAGCAGGTCAATGAGTTCAAACAGCTGGGTCATCAGAAGCATTCAAAACAAATATTCTAGTGAAGTAGTTAATGAGCATCTACAGATTTCAAACACCTCACCACATTGCAGAAAAGGTGCAAATTTAGAAAAAAGATAGAGATGATGCAATAACCAAAACACATCTGTTCATTTAAAGAAGTTAAACTGAAAACAGTTTTAGGGTGGCACCTGGCTAAGTCTTACTTAGACCCACTGAAATAAATGAACTTTAGTTTATTTCAATGGATGTACACTAAGCATCACTTAACTGGATACCACAAGTATACTAGCACAAGTAGTGTGGGAATTGCTTTTTCATGAGCAAACAACATTTAAAGTGCCCCAGCTATGTTGCCAGATGCCCATCCCATGTGCTCCATCAAAGGATAAAAGTCCCTAATCCCTTGACCATATCAAGAAAACCATAGGTGGGAAGCCTCAGGCCCAGAGGCCAAGTGCTGCCTTCCAGGCTTCTCTAATCTGGTCATCATCAGGACTCAGACACCCTTCACTGGCCCGACTCCATATTCTCCTCCAGCTCTTTTGCTTGGCTAGAATGTGTCCTTGAACAGTGGCAATGTATCTTACTTATCTGGGTATCTTACATAGAAACCTGCTTCACTTTTTGCCTGTTGCTCTGATAACAGTTCCTATGACAAAAGGAAAGTCTTTTCATCTGTCTGACCACCCTATTCCCACTTGCCCTGCCAACCGAGACACTTGTTGCAGATTTCAGAGGAGATGACTGGAAACAGCTGTGGCTGGAAGAAGTGGAGGATACTGTTTTGCTCTATGTTATATGTACCACTAAACTGATGTTTACAGTGGTACTTGACTTCTGACAATTCATGAGTTCAGGAGAATACTTTGTGGAAAGTATAGAACTCAAAAGTCGAACGAAGATCAATATTTCACTTAAAGAGACTCCATATTCCTCCCTGGTTTGACAGTGAACCCCAAGATAAAGTCTTAGGGGACAAGATACATCATGTTTAAAGCAACATTTCATATTGGTGAACCTTATTACATAACCAAATTTATTCTAATGAACTTAATATACCTTTCTGCAAGCAGGGCAAAGCCCATTCTCATCAGTGCGAATACGATGCCAACAGAAGCGACAGATCTGGTAACCACAGGTGCAAGGGAAGAAGTTTATGTCATCAATTTCAAGAGGCTCCATACAAAGGGGGCATTCCACAGGGTCTTCCTTCGCATCTGGGCTGCGAGACATCTCTGTTTCCGCACAGCAGCAAAAAAGTATATAATAACTTAAGGGAGGAATAGCACAGAAAACTAAAATGAAGATACTTGAAGATCTGGAAAAGAAAAAAGATGAATGAATTACTATTTAAGTCTACATTGGAGCATAACCAATTAATTCTCTCTGAATCAAAAAGCAGTTTATAAGCTTCTTTTTCTTCTTCATTGCTTTTGCTTAAAATATTTCCCAGCCTCCAACTTAGTTCTCAAGGGGTATTAACCCACAAAGTTTTCCACTCTCAATGAACTGTGAAAAAGAGTGGCATCTAACCCTTTAGTTTCCCACTGTCATTTAAGCAAACATCTCAAATTATTTTACAACCCTTTGTTGTATAACAGCGCAATGAAGTCCTCCAAGTAAACAGCCAAAGTGAAAATTTCTTCAAATCTTTGTTCTTACATGATTCACAGAAAGCATTCTTATACGCTTTGGGGTTTGTAGCCCTCCCCCCAATCCTCAATATGTGGTGAAGACATTTACCACACTTAAAAATGAACCAATAGCCAAGCAGTATTCAATTGAGGGGAATGAAATTCCACAGCCGAGGGCTGGCATCAAGAAAAACCTCAACATGTCCTTGGATTTATAACACATGAGTATATTCTATATCTTAGAAATCACAATGGTATGTGGAGGTTGTATGCAAGCTCTCCAGTATAATTACTGTGATAGAAACTGGCCTGCAGCAGTCTATTCAGTGATCAACTAAATCAATAGCAGTCAAATCTGCAGCCTTTGGTTTAATATAATATAGACGGTAAGGAAAGGAAAAACACGAGAAAAATGGTGTGACAGAAAGGAAGAAAAGGGGTAGCCTGTCTCTTGCCCCACCCACTACCAGCATGCACCCCGTGTACCAACATTATCTTGGAGGCAATCTGGCCTTCAGAAAGAAGGTTCCCTGCATTTGATTCTTTGACTAACATTGCTCAGGCAGAGTTAGAGAAGTTTTACATTTTAATCACTGAAGTGCCAGGGGTCCCTCAAACACATAAAGTCAGCTCAGAACCACCATAAATGCCAGCCCATGTAAATAGTCTTCATCTAAGCGTGCACCATTTGCAGTACTGAAGCAAACAATTCTTGAATTGATTCAGAAAAGCACTGATATTATCAATATGATTATCCCAAATGACCTCAATGTTTTTTCCTCTGACACTTGCTCAATCTCCAGTGGATTCCATCAATTTGACAAGATGAAAAACTAAATCAAAAACTTTTTACAAACATCAGCAAGCTGCCACTACTGGTTGCAGAAAAAAATGGAACACAAGGAATAGTGACTTCTACAACAATAGGTAGCACTAGGCCACGAATACAAACACAAGCATCTGGGAACTACAAAATAATAGCACTATTATCTTGGTGCCCAGAAGCAGATAATATTTAGAATTTAACATGAACTGGTGTGCTAAAAGTAACCTTAGGTACTATGTTGAGAAACTATACCTGGGATTCCCTATACATGTAAAAGACCGATTTGTCCAAGTGTTTAACAAAGTTCATGATTTGTTTGGAACAAATTGAGAGAAATAGTTTTGCTTATCATACTGCACTTCAAGATTTGTAACTAACAACACAAATGATATCTGAACATCCTGTCTTCTAATTTGCCCTGCTTGTCCCTCAGTGGGCAAATACAACCAGATTCTAATCTAGCGAATGGGGTGTAGGTGTCAGCAAACACACTTAGAAATTCTTACTGAATTTCAGTGGAGTTACACTGACAGCAGAAGACAGAGGTTTTCAACCTTTTCGAGTCCATGGCTCCCTTGACCAACTAAATACTTTCTGCAGCACCACTGTGGGGCTCTGGAGCCCAGTTATGTCACCACTTGCCTGCAGAGCTGGCAGCCTCTCATCCTTTTTCGAATACCCTCTCTTGTGGAGTGTTCCCTCAGCCTTCCCTCCCCTCTCCTTGGGAGTCCTCCGGGCAGCCGCTGTCAGCGCCCCTGGTCTCTGAGCTGTCCCCCACCCACCCCAAAGAGAGGTGCCTCCCCACACTGCCCCACAGGGGCCTGGGGAAAGAATGCTCCCAGCCTTAGTGCCCCAATGGAGACTGGCCAAAGGTGAATGTGAAGCCAGCACCTTACCTTGAGAGTAAGACTCGCCTTCAGTGGTGGGAACTCAGCTCCCAGGCAGGCCTTGCACACAGCAAGCACAAGAAAGGCCAGTGCGCCACCTGCCTGCTTGCCTGCCTACCTGGCCTCCCACTTGTCCGTCCATTCCAACAGCAAGGGCTGGCGGGCTGGCTGGCTGGGCCCCTTGCACACTTGCTTACTCAGAGGCCAGATCAGCTCCTGGCAACCAGCACTCCCTGGCCAGCCCCAGAGGCACCATTCACCTACGGAACTTGTAGCCAGGGCTGCTGCAATGAAAACCTGTAGCCTTTGGGAGGCAGAGATGTGAGAGAGCATCAGAGGAGGGAGGGAAAGAAAGGGGGGCAGAGACCAATGTTGCCCGCGGCACCCCGACCATCACTCAAGGCACCCCAGGGTGCCACGGAACACGGCATAAGAGTTAGGAGTGCCCTGCATAAAATATATCTGTCTGAAAGTGCTTTAGAATGAATTAACCAATTGCTGAGCTTCTCGCCACCACATGTAAGTATATGAACTAGATCCAAAACAGAAAATTTGGAATTACTTTATTGTACTTTTCTTTTTGAATTTGTATCCTCTTCTTCCCAGAGAATCTCCAAGCAGCTAAATGGGAGCTATCTCACACACAACCACCTTGCACGGTAAGTGGATGAAACAATATTAGTCTGGGTCATCCAGTGAGCATTACAGATCAACACAAATGTGAACTCAGGTCTCCTTGGTCTATGCCCCAAACTCTTGTTATCACCTAGAAATTCTGCAGATGTTTAGGGCTCCAATCTGCAGAAGTCAACCACAGCTTATACCTATTCATTACTACAGCTTGCATCCTTTTAACATCCATGGACATAGAATGCAGGCCCATATATTAGTCCTGGTGAGCCTATAAGTCTCTTCTAAATGAAACTGGACACTTTAGCAAGACTTTCCTCAGTTTACTCCCCAGATACTATTTTTGGCACCCTGTTAAGTAACTGCTTTTTATACAGCAAACATCTTCTGTTACAAACTACATTAACTCAGCAGTCACAGCATGAACACATTTACATGAAGTGTAACTACGCAAAATATATGTGCCTTCATTAAATACACAGCTCCCCAGAATTTAAGGTGGGAACTCTCTCAACTCTACTTAGAGATGCAGTGGCTGGACCTAGGACCTTTTGCATGCAAAGCAGATACTCTAAAGCTGAGCTATGGCCCTTCTCCACAGAAGATCGACTCCAATCTAAAAAACTTACCACCCAGACGTACAGTTCTATTTTGTAACTCTGAAGCATCATATTGTTGTATCTATACCACAGAGAATGGACATGGGGTCCACACACTGTCTATGAGTACTTCTGTGCTGCCCTGGAATTTAGAAAATATCAAGTACTGTAGTTTTACTGATACATGAACCACACAAGGCTAGAAACCATTTAAAATATTGCATCCTGAGTGACTAGGGATTTATTTCTTGAAACTAGCAAGTCCACAGCCCCAGCTGATGAGTACTGCTTGCAAGTGTACTTCTCTATAAATATGTTCATCACCCTGTTGCAAGTTCTACATTTATGTGCAGCCAGAGACAAATATGTAATCATATGACAGTCTATGTGGATTTCATACTTCCTATGCAGAGGTGTTTTTTGTGTAGTCTCTCCTGCTTCCCCCCACCCCCAGCCCAAAGTTTTGGATTTTGTGGTTGGAAAAATAAGCTTGAGAGCATGAGGGAAGAGTGCCCTAGAAGGTTCAGATGTCAAATAAAGAAAACTGCATGCTTCCCAAGTTAATCCAATGAAGTTAAGACTTTGTCAAGAGTTAATACTGAGAAGGAAATTAAGCACTCCAACATGAAGAAAGGATCAGTTCAAAAAAAGAAGCTTGTCAGGCTTCACTGTTTCCAACCACTTTTTCTAAAATTGTAGCATCATTAACAAAAGAGTACATAAATGTACATAGAATTATGATCACAGTGTGTTACTGTAGGTCAGAGCTTTCCAAACTGTGTCGCGACACATTAGTGTGTTGAGGGCAGTGTGTAGGTGTGTCACACAAACACTCCCCACGTTCCTTCCGGGGCTGGAAAGTGGTTAGTTTAACCTCCGGTTTGCTAGTAAAACTGAATTACTGTGTCGCAAAATGATGCATGCCTAAAAGTGTGTCACCAACATGAAAAGTCTGGAAAGCTCTGCTGTAGCTGTATAAAATCATATGCTATAGTCAGACTTGAACATTGGTTTCAGGAATGGAGAGTTCACAAATAAGATAAAACTAAGTTGAACAAGAGAAACAGGAGAGCTAGAAGTTAGCATGGGTTAGATACAGAAAAAGACGCAGGTGGAAGCCTCTATATGGAATGCACTACTATATACACACCCCACACATAGGTTGTCATGTAACCATCACACAGGTGTACATTTTGCTGCATGCTTGCATCCAACATATTCATAGGAGAGAACTATCATGGGCACTGCTCAACAGTTAAGGAAAGGGTTGCAGCTGAGTGGTGCAGCAAATGCTTTTGGTACAAAAAGTCCCAGTTCAATCCTTGGTAAGTCAAAGGAGGGCTGAGAAATATTTCTGTCTGAAACTCTCAGGAGCTGCTATCATTCAGTGTTGACAATACTGAACTAGATGAACCACTGGTCTAACTCTACATAAGGAAAGCCTTCAGTTCGCCTCTGTTACTAGATCCAAGAAGTAAATACCTAGTCACTCAGGATGAAGCAATTTAACAGTTTCAAAGGTGTCTGGCCAAAAATCAGTGAAAGCCCAGAGCTTGAAAGCAATGAGGCAAAACCTGCTGAAAATAAAAATATGCTAGTTTTACTGACTAATAACTTTTTATTTAGAAAAGTTACTGAATTTTATTCTTCAAATAGGTAAACTTTAGCAGGTTTGACTAAGAATTTACATAGGAAGCACTGGGCTGAAAAAGTCAGCTCAGCTCCACACTTATGCAGAAAAAGCCAAATCCTATCACATGAGACTGAGCACAGCAATTAACATAATGCTATTAGCGTAAGGTCATTATATCAGTCTGTAAATTGGCCACATTTAGTATTCTGTGTATATATATAATCAATGCACCTCAAAAGAATATTATGAAAGTTAAGGAGGTACAGAAAAAGTCAACTAAGATTCTTAGAAGGCTGAGAATTTATTGGACCACTTTAACAATGTCAAAAGGCTTTGAGGTTATGGTTTTTCAATTTAGAGGGAAAGGATAGATTAACGTGGAATCACAGTTAAGAAGCACAAAACACAATTTCTAAAATGTAGTCTCTTATAGCTATTACAACCACTGCGCCTTCACACAGAGTTTCTTTTTTCTAACAGAGAAAGCCCTGTACTGTATGGCAGAAAAGTTCATCTATGCTTGCTAATTACATATATGCTACTCCAATAAGATTTATCATCTTACCTATTTTTCCAAGTTAACTAGAGAGATTGTCAACAGCTAAGAACCTAAATTGCTGTTCACTTTTATACTGGTAACTATTTTTGAGATAAGCCACTATCTACACAACAGTCCTTAGTTCAAGAGTTAGTTATGGCAATATAGCCAGATTTCAAATATCAAGAGCAGGCTTCCTCAACCTCGGCCCTCCAGTTTTTTTGAGACTACAATTCCCACCATCCCTGACCACTGGTCCTGCTAGGTAGGGATCATGGGAGTTGTAGGCCAAAAACATCTGGATGGCCGAGGTTGAGGAAGCCTAATCTAGAGCAGCAGTCAGAATACGTACAAGCTACATTTACTACCATGTACTCAATGTTCTAACTTTGGTCTTAATTCAAACATGGTGTAGTACTTAAAAATGATATCAGGTGTTGTAATCTAATTCATAAATTTCATCAAAACCCTTCAAAAGGTAATCACAATCAGTGTTAGAATCATACATTTCATTTAAGATTTTTGATGGTTGAACTAAAATCATTTTTATTGTTCTCACAAATGTAATGTTACTACACACACACTGTTATGGGCATGACCAAAACTGAAATAATTACAGAAAAAGGACATATATTAACAATGTAATGATATGGTCCTTGGGAAGGCATCTAAGGAGCCACAGAGTGTTTTGGATCTCCCCCCTCTGAGGGTGGAGAGAGACCTCATACGCCATACAACATCTAAACCTCTGTGGCCCCTGCCTTACTGACACTGGAGTTCTGACTTCTGTAGAAGAATCATAGAATCATAGAACTGTAGAGTTGGAAGGGACTCTGAGGATCATCTAGTCCAACCCCCTGCAATGCAGGAATATGCAGCTGGTCCATACAGGGATCGAACCTGCAACCTTGGTGTTATCAGCACCATGGTCTAACCAACTGAGCTATCCAGGCTCCTAAGAAGGGATGTGTCAAATCTGGAGTTATGAAGAATCCAAAGCCTTCTCCTTGCCCTGACCTGCACCCAAAAGAGGGGAAATATACACTAGGAGGAAAACCGCTTTAAAGAAAAAGTAGGGGGGACTTTGGGCACGGGAAAAGGTAAAAACACTCTCCCTCTCTTTCACTGCATGCCTTAAGATTCTGATCAGGCAACATATTCATCTTTAGTTATCCCTCTGCCCCACTTTGGACTGCTCTGCCCAGAAGTTAAAATCAGATGTGCAAGTGAGCTTACATCAGTTCTGCAGATTCTCAGAAAGGTAGACAAAGTCCTACTTATGTGCTCACATTCTTAAGAAAAATGCCATTTCAGGCCAATACTGCATAGAGAAATATGCTGGGGAGAATTAAAGGCTTGTCCACACATCTGCCTGCCCTGCCACATTTCTCTGAAGAAAAAGAAAAATGCTCTCTACTGCTGAATCGGAGCAAACGCCAACTGGGTTTTCAGCAGATTAACATTTGCTCCGATTCAGTGGTAAAAGAGCCGGTTTTGCCAGGTAAAGATGTGGAATAAATGTAAAACCACTCAGACCCATGCCTAGAAAGCACAGGACAAGCAGAAAACCTTTTGGACCACTGCTTTCAAGGAATGGGACAAGCGGACATGTGAACGAGCCCCCAGGTTGAGCTGACCAAGTCAATTGTCTTTTGGAACTTATGAATCATGAAATATATGCTTTAGTAAAAGTATATTTTTGGGAGGGAGAATTATTACTATTTTTATTGTTCTTATTATTATTAAAATTAGTATAGCACCCTATCCCTGCAGGTCTCAGGGCAGTTCACAACATAAATCACAAGATCAAAATACATAATAAAAATAAGAGCAAGCTAATAATCCCCCCTCCCCAAATTAATATGCAAGTTTAATACCCTTTAAAATGAAGAGAAGCAAAGCAGTTCAAAGTTCAGAAGCCTTATCCTTTGCCATAAACCAGTGAGATAGATAGAGAGCTCAATGGTTGATTTATACATACAACAAGGTCTTTACCTAACCTCAATGAAACCCTGATTGCTTACCCCAGGGTTGTCATATTTCAAAAAGTGAAAATAAAATTGTTGAGCTTTTTTTTTCTTGCCAAAGTTGTTGAGCTTTTTATGAGGGTCAAATCCAGGCTATGTCTGGGAAATTCTGGACATACGGCAGCCCTAGCTTACTCTGTAATTACCACTTGGGGATACACCTAACACAAGAATGTTTTTTGAAGATGTTTCTCATGCGAACAGGTTACTTCTCCTTATGTGAAACCAAAACATACAACTGCTGGGCATGTGCTCTAATTTAATCACAAGTGCTATGGAAGAACAATATCATGAGCGGCACAGCATTGGAATAGTAAATATATATATATGTATTTCTTTCATCAAGTTTCCTAGATACAGTTTCTCATCAGGGTACCTTCAAGTAGCAGCAGCTATCTACCAAATCTTTTCTTTTACAGGTGACTTGCAGCCATCTGTGTATATGCAGCTACTGAATGACATATTGGTGTGAACAGCTTTATACATGTGTGCAGACAAACCAGTAAACCCAGACAAGTTTTCTATCAGGAGTTTTAAAATCCAGTCTAGATTAGTCCAACACATCACCAAAATAGAAGCTGGTATTACTGTTTCTGAAAATGCTACAAGGATAATAAGTAAGATTATATAAACTTGAAACATATCTTTAAAGTTTAAGTTCTGGAAAAGTTCTGGAAAAGAATCACAGCTTGTACAATTACTTTTCTTTACATTCAGCAGTTATATCTTGATCTGAAATAAGTTTACAAGCAGCTTCTTTTTCTTGATATAGTTAGCGGAAGGGCTTTCTTGATATAGAATATTATGAAGGAACTTCTTTTTATTAGTTACTCAGATGTTAGCTTTTCTGGGGAATGAAAAGAATGCTTCATGAAGTTTTCATATTGCTTGCCATAAAATCAGTGGACAACAGACAATTCAAGAACAACTTATGCAAACATGTGATTCATGGAATCATAAAATCGTAGAGTTGGAAGGGACCCTGAGGGTCATGTAATCCAACCCACTGCAATGCAGGAATCTCAATTAAATCATACATGACAGATGACCATCCAACCTCTGCTTAAAACTGCCAAGGAATGAGAGTCCACCACCTCTTGCGGGAATCTGTTCCACTTCACAACAGAAGAGTCCTACCATTTAACTCTTAGCCCAAACAGTGAATAGACTCCATCAGGAGATATGAGTTAGTTCACAACATTTCCTTAAAATAAAGCCCATTTTCACACATTAGGTAAAGCATTTGTAGTGACATTAGTACCCTTTCTTTTCACAAGTTCATTATTCTAGCATATGATACATATCATGTACTTGTAGAAGGCAGAGAAAAAACCATTATCATTGATTCTTAAGAGGAACAAAGAACTAAATTATTATTATAAGATCACAATGAGCCAGTGTAATATAACTGCAAAGATAGCTAATGAGTACTGGAGGGTTAGCCTCATGATTCACCAAAGAGAAAACCTTGATCACATTCTCTCCACTAGTACAATGATAGACCCATGCACATGAACAGAAAGCAAGATCTCTCATTAGAAACTGGAATTACTTCTGTTTTGGAATGATAATGTTTTATGTGTAAATACTGTTCTAAGATTCCATAAAACAGTTTAGCACAATGTTGATTCTTTACTTTCTTTACCATTTACCAACTTACAAAAAGATATGCTTAAGCAACTTATGGTACAGTACATTTTAAATTAGCCAAGACTTCAGGGAACAAGACAGCCTATGAACACAAGAGACAGAGGGGGGAAAGAAGCAAGAAATTAGAGTTGGGAACTGAAGACTAATGAAATAGTATGATTTCCCACCAATTACCCTGTCCTCACAGCCACCTTATGATACAGTTGCTTGAGAGTTTCTCCCATCAAAGTCAAACCTGACAGTAAATCACACTGGGTATATCAAATTTGAAAAGAGTAGAAATTTGAACTTTTCCATGTGTAGCCTTTAGTCCCTAACCCATAGCTCAGAGTTTTACACTGTCATTGTTCCTTCATATGCACATTATCTTGCTGTCTGAAGCCTAACGGGAAAGAAAAATGTAATGAAACTGATAAACTCTTTGTTTGTGCAAGCTAAGCATCTGCATAGCAGATAAAAAGCAAATTTCAGGGGGACAAGTTGGTATATAATACTGATTTATTTCAAACCTAACCTAAATTTCCCTACCTTAAGCATATGAAAGGTATACTGGTAACCCCGTTTTAGGTGCAATTGCACACACACACTGAACCTGCAAATGTCATTAAAGATGTCACTAAAAGGGTGGAACAGGGGCAAGCATGCAATGACCAGGAAAGCAACCCCTGCGCAAATCGGGGGTTGCCTGCATGTATATCTTAATAGAACATTATATAATGCACTCTTGTATGTTGCTTGGAAATGCACAGCTGACAGGAGGTAAATTGACCTCTATCACTAGTCAGGTGACAATGTGTCACCGGGAGGGTGAACCACCTGACTTTCAGGAAAAATAACATGACATAGGGGAGGCCAACCAGGCCCAATTCTTCAAGATGGCATGGCTGCTCCAATGCCTGAACTGCAGCTAAAATATTACATCCATTTTTCACATGGTCTAGTCTTTCCCCTGCCCATCTCCCTAATAGTCTTAAGAGGGTCTCTTCTCCAGTCTTCGAAGAGTAGCTGGAGGCACGGAGGCAGAAAAGGGTACTCCTTTCCTTCCACTCTGCAGTTTTAATCTGAAATCTTAGGTGCAATACTGTGCCCCGAACTCAGAAACAGCTCACACTAGTGCAAATACCTGTCGCAAAATGTGCCTAGAACAATGGGAGTTTCGAACACTGCCTGAGACAATTTTGCTGTTTTACCGTTTTGTCTTTTGTATATCTCTGATTACTGTTTAAGTATGTATCTTACATTGTAAAGTATCTGAAGTGCACTGGAATAAATGTGGTTTATAAACACAGTACTATTAAACATACATTCTGGTACAAGCTAAATCTACAGCTTCAAAAAAGTTAATGTCAAATCAGAAATTAATACACCACCATACAATGGCAGGTGTGTGGCATTCGAAGTACACCAAGGTTGTCAACTGGACATTTTTCTAGGTGACTCTTGCAGAGCACAAATAACTAGCAAGTTTTCTCAAGAACTCTCTGAAAGGTTAACACAACTACACACTTGCAATCTAGGTGAAGGTAAAGGTACCCCTGACCATTAAGTCCAGTCGCAGATGACTCTGGGGTTGAGCGCTCATCTCGCTCTATAGGCCAAGAAGCCAGCGTTTGTCCACAGACAGCTTCCAGGTCATGTGGCCAGCATGACTAAGCTGCTTCTGGCGAACCAGAGCAGCACACAGAAACACCGTTTACCTTCCAGCCGGAGCGGGACCTATTTATCTACTTGCACTGTGTACTTTCAAACTGTTAGGTGGGCAGGAGCTGGGACCGAACAACATGAGCTCACCCCATCACAGGGATTCGAACCATCGACCTTCTGACTGGCAAGCCCTAGGCTCTGTGGTTTAGACCACAGCACCACCCGCGTCCCTGCAATCTACACATACAATAAATTATTTGAAAGCTAACTGCCATGGCTTAACAAGCCAACTGTTTAACAGGAATCATGTAGGTAATGTTCTCATTGAAATTACATCATCCTTCATGAAGGCTTCTTAATTTACTTATTACAATCCATCACTCACAGGTATACTCCAAAGAGCATAATAAATATTGGTTCAATAGTTGTTGATCCAATAATTCAACAAACAAAATGGAGACCACATTGGTTTGGAACACCTGCTCACTAATATAGAAAGTCACCTTCACTGCAGCACCATGGACAGGGTACAACAAAACCACAATTTTCCTCCAAGAAACTCAAAAGATTTGAAGTTTAGGCTTGACGTTTAAGAATTCTGCTGGGATAAACTAAACTGGTGTCTTAAACACAGTTCAGATTGTTTTACTACAATGAAACCAGAGCTGGAAGGAAGCTCCACTGAGTACTTGCTGTCTGATCAGCCATTTGCACAGGTGGGTTTCTTGCTCCCATAAAAATTAAATAAGATTGGCCTCTTGAAAATTCAAATACAATTCATGCTCATAACAATATGCCTAAGTTAATACACCTGCATCTTTTTTTTTAATAGTCAAGCTTCACTACAACAGGAGCAAATTTACAATTTACAGCTTCCACCTTGCATAAGAAATGCTATTCCTATGATTAAAATGCATTAGCCCCGCGTTCCTCAAAACAGTTCTTTTAAAAATGATCTTAAATACAGTGGTACCTCGTGTTACAGACACTTCAGGTTACAGACTCTGCTAACCCAGAAATAGTACCTCGGGTTAAGAACTTTGCTTCAGGATGAGAACAGAAATCGTGCTCCAGTGGCGCAGCAGCTGCAGGAGGCCCCATTAGCTAAAATGGTGCTTCAGATTAAGAACAGTTTCAGGTTAAGAACGGACCTCCAGAACGAATTAAGTACTTAACCTGAGGTACCACTGTACTGTATTTGCAATTCTGTTGGTTTCCCTGTAACTCTCTCCAAACTTCCGGAAGGAGACTTCCATCTTGGCCAAAAATATAATATAAATATATTTAAGCCTACATGTAAACATAGCTGCTTGTACTTAAGATGTTAATAAGAGCACTACTGAATTGTACCAAAGGTCTATCTAGTCTAGCATTCTGTTCCCACGGCGGCCAACCAGGTATCTATGGGAATCCCATAAGCAGGACATAAGCACAATGGCACTTTCCCACTCAGAGTCCCCAAGTATTCAGGTGCATACTGCATCTGACACTGGAATATACAGTCATCACAGATAGCCATTGCTACCCTTTTCTGCACCTGTACATGCCACCCTATATGCTTGGACAGCAGCAAATACTGAACATGTTGAAATATTGTATCGATAAAATGCACATCATTCTTCCTTACTATGGCATATCAAAGCTTGTAATTAAACCAGGGTGGTATCATGAATTAAAGACGTCAATGAGTCAGATGAAGACACGGCTGCCTTATACCAAGTCAGACCACTGGCCTATGTAGCCCAAGTATTGTCCATCTTAACTGGCAGTACCTCTCCCAAAGGCTCAAGCAGAGGTCGTTCCGAACCCTAAATTTAAAAGCCTTCTAACTGGAGATGTTAGGATTTAACCTGGGGTGTTCTGTAGGTAAACCATGTGCTCTACCACAGAATAATAACCCTTCAAGAATGAGAAAAATCCCTTGTAGAAGCCAAACAATTACTTCCAACAGGGGAGAAATAAAGTTGTACAATGATTCTTGTGACAACTTTGCTTTATCAGATTAACACCACAGTATTTCAAGGATGGAATATTCTCAACCTGCAAATTTAAAAGTCACATTGGCAACTAATGATTGAGAGGGGCTATGTTTTGAGTCATGAAAGGACTAAAGGGCCAGCAATATTGGCTCTGTTCATAGCTCACTATAATTGAAGCCAAGAAAAAGGCAAAAGGTTTATTAAGGCAAACATGCAGAATGTGGACAACACCATATTTTGGCATCCTGCTGCTATCTCAATCCCTGACTCCCACTAATATGCCATGAATAGGCAAATAACAATAAGCAGCTGAATATTGTCAAAAACTTTGCTCAAAACCAAGTTGCTTTTCATATTTGAGTGTGTTACAAACTGTGTCATACAAACTGGAGAGAAGAGGGTTAACAGAGTTATTTGCCCATGTATAGAATAATCCACATAGGTGAGCTAGTAGCTGGCCTGATAGCAGGCCTATCCTACTGCCTCTTATCAGAAGCTTCTGATGCCTACACTAAGCACCTGGAGAACAACTGCCCACTCCTAACATTTTTTGACCTGTTAGATGCAGTATCTTCTTCTTCTCTATTATTATTATCTTTTCAAAACTAATTACTTTTAGTACTTCAAAGCTGCAACCACATTCTGAAGAAACCACCATTAATGAACACAACAAATAGTCTGAAGCAAAGCTTATGAACTAGGGCTCTAGCTAAGTTGTTCAGCAACTGAATGTATCAAGTACTGTAGCACATT
Source organism: Podarcis gaigeae (assembly GCF_964106915.1). Taxonomy (NCBI): domain Eukaryota; kingdom Metazoa; phylum Chordata; class Lepidosauria; order Squamata; family Lacertidae; genus Podarcis; species Podarcis gaigeae. The sequence goes on from NC_139686.1 coordinate 33,657,626, forward strand.
ATATCATCAACCTCTCATGTACATGAGAGATTTTAGCAAAATTGGTTTTTCTAAGCAAGCAGCTGGGCAGTTTCTCCTAATTAATTATATTAAAACATTTCCATGATGTTAGTCAACAATTCAAGATATGTACTTGAGTCATAGTTTTATGTCTATGTATTTTACTGCAAATTAGTTCAGATTACCTAGAGAAGTAATGCTTTTCCCTTTCGCAGAACGAGGCACCTACATTATTGCTATACCTGCAAATGAATGAATAACCCATACACCTTATGCACTAATTCTATGGCAAATAGGTTTCATGGTGACATCACTCTTCAAAATGCCCCTTCTCTTGGCAGGAAAGCATTCACTTTCCCTATAGCACCTTCTTTTTCCCATACCATCCTAAAAGAGAAATATTTGATGACTTCTCCAAATCCCAACTTTATGCCTCAATTTTCCCATCAATCAAAAGGGATAAATTCCACATATTATTTATATAAGTGCTCAGGTATACAGCCCACGTGGAATTCAAGTATCCCCCCGTGGTGTACTGGAAAAAAGGGGGGTAGCTCAGCCAGAAGCGCACGAGACTCTTAATCTCAGGGTTGTGGATTTGAATGCCACGTTGGGCAACAGATTCCTGCACTGCGAGGGGTTGGACTAGATGATCCTCATGGTCCCTTTCCAACTCTACAAAACCCAGAAAAAGTAATAGGGCTGGCCATTTGCCTTTTCTACCTGAAGAAACATTCAAGTGTGAGTTTATGGGAAAGACACATGAGTTGAAGAGCATGTATACATTCTGAAAAGATTTAATAATTAAGATATTCTATTATTTTTCCATATAAACAATTGCTTCATTCCAGCAAGACATTACATATTTGCAAATGGAATGAAAACGGTCAATAAGACCATCACCCTACAACTGAATTTGATTACCTTCTGCAGTAACTATGGATAGTAACTCAGACTTGTTCACACTGTGCAGTTCTACTGTTTATACATTACAGCACCTGCGTCAGAATTCTGGTTGGGGGCATACAAAATCTTTATGTAGTATATTTTGGATGTAACTTGCATTGTGATGCTCTGCATACATTCTTCGAATTACATTTTTAGGAGGCATATGCTTCAAGAGAAGTCTCACGTTATGCAACTTTTTAAGAAGTCAGTGACGAGCTAAAGGATACATTGGTTATTTCACAATTATGACTGATGAGAAATGCAGAAGTTGTATGTATTTATTCTTCTAACAAATTAGTCCAGTATGAATTGATTAGGCTCTCCCAAGACATATGGCTCAAAGATGCCAACTTAAACAACATGCACACCTTTTAGTGTGCAATACTTTCTCTTAAAGAAGCCAAGAATAATAATGAAAATACGGAGTTATAAATGCCTTGTTCCAGTCGTTGTGGCCCCTGTACCATACAGTGACAATTCTCTCTTAGAAGAAACTTTCTTTTTTTGGCAAGTCAAGAAAGTTGGTATACAACTAAAAATAGTTACATATGTCTAACTGTCAAACATATCTAAACGGATGAATGTGTTACTTCTGTTTGGGGGATTAGAAACTAAGAACTTCAGAATGATTTAAACCTGGTATAATGTCTTTGACTATCAAACCATATACAGTGGTACCTCGGGTTAAGTACTTAATTCGTTCCGGAGGTCTGTTCTTAACCTGAAGCACCACTTTAGCTAATGGGGCCTCCTGCTGCTACCACGCCACCAGAGCACGATTTCTGTTCTCATCCTGAAGCAAAGTTCTTAACCTGAAGCACGATTTCTGGGTTAGTGGAGTCTGTAACCTGAAGCGTATGTAACCTGAGGTACCACTGTATGAAGCTACTTGAACAAACGATTTCCTAAAACTACATGTTTTATGGGGACTGTATGAATTTGTTGAACCACAAGGAACAAGTACACCAGACATATTTAATAATTTGTTCCGTTGTTATAATTTCAATAAATAAAAAGTCACGTCAATAATCATTTGCTCTTATTATTACTATCACCAAGCTAACATGCCTATGGCCACAAAGGTAGTAGCTAATATGATCTGGATTTATTTATTTTTTTAAAAAAGTTAAACACAGACAGTATTACAGCATGCACATCACCACCACTTCAATCTAAACCAATTTATTAGAAGTCACAAGCAGAACTCTTAAGCCCTTAAGTAGTGAAAGGTATAGGAAGCCAATTACATGCCAATTTCTACAGCCCAGCTCCTGACTGCATTACTTCCTAGGCTTACATTACATACAATATATGTCCTACACTAGCATAGATTTTCCTCCTGAGAAACATGTTTACCTTTAGTACACAGGGTATAGAAATCTGCCAGGAATTACTACCCTAATAAAAAAGTATGTGTGGAGTGGCAGGAGGAGGCGGGGAGAGATACATGAAGGAACCATAACCTCACTTTGAAGGAAGAAAGGAAATGCAGACCATGGAAGAGAAAGCGGTGAAAGGCCTTCAACCTTACTTAATCGGAGCATCCCACAAAACTTAAGGCATGAGGAACTGACTTCTGTATAACGGGAAAGCCGTATGGGAACGTAAGAGGAAATTTTAAAAATCTAGGGAAATTCGAAATGCCCATCACAATAGGGCAAGAGGGGACACTTAACTGCCACCCACTACCAAACACACGTGCTGCTGCTGGAGAGCCTGGATACTCCCCTCCCCACCAACCACCACCTCTTTCAATACTGTGGATGGAAGGAGGAGAACCCTCCTCCTGCTCAGCACCTTATCAGACCCAAAGACTATGAGCGATAGGTTCCTCCTAAACATGCACACGCGAGAAGCGGCGGAGGGGTGGGGATGGGGATGCGAAGGAGGCGCTGCCCCAGAGCCCTCCGCCTCTCTTGACTCCCCAGCCCCCGCCCTGAGCAGCCACAGTGTGGCCTCCGCCTCGCTCGGAGCCCCCTCTCCATCCAGCTGGTCCCCGGCGCGAGCGGCCAGGCGCCGGCAACCCCTCGGACCACCCTTGCGCTCCTGAGGGAGGCGAGCCGGCCCTCGCCGCCGCCGCCGCAGGGGCAGGAGCCGCCCTGGCTGGCCCCAGCCCGCCTTCCCGCCCCTCCGGCCACAGGGAGCCCCGGCGCCGGCCCAGGGTCTGGAGCAGGCGCATGAGGGATGGCCGAGGCCTGCAGGCTCCCCGCGAAGCCTCCGCTCTCTCGTAGCTAGGCAGCCCCGGCTAGCGCTCCCCGAGCCCCGGCTGCTCACTCACCCGCCGCCTCGTCGTCCCTGCTCCACGGCGACCGGCTGTCTGGCGGCGGGGGCGGCGATACCCTCTCGCGCTCCCTTCCTCCCGCTCGCTCGCTCGCTCGGCTTCTGTAGCAGCGGGGAAGGGGTCCGGGCGGCTCCTCCGACGACCTTTATGTGAGAGACGGGTAATCTCCAGGCTCTGCGCGCTCCGCTGCCAGACCGGCCACCATCTTACATTAGGGAGAGACTGCTTGCCTGCCCCGGACGCTGCTCCCAAGGCGCATGCGCACGAGCCGCCGGAGAGGCGGGTGCGGGGGAAAGGAAAAAGGTAGTAGGCGACGCGACGAGAGAGAGAGCATGACGGGAGTTGTAGTCTTTACGGGCGGGGGAGGGAACTAGGGCAGCCGGCGAGCGTGTCCTTCCCTGGGTTCAAAAGGGGATGGGTTAGGCTGCTGACGAGGCGGTCACACTGTCGCCCAGGAAACAGTGATAGCTGTGGCATTTAAACCGGTTTATTCGACACCAGTCAGAGGGACTGAGCTGGTTTAACGTCAGCTAGTGGTTCGTTTGAAATGCTCCCGGTTCGCTTATCCACCCCAGCCCGCTTCCTCCGGCACACATTCCTAGAGAGCGGGAGCCTGCATTTAAGAATCCCTCCCCTTTTCAAAAGGATGCATCAGATTCCGATCATCTTAAGCACGGCCAGAGAGCGGGTCATGGAGGGATGGGGTAGGCAGTGCCATGAAGATTCATGATTCGTCGACTCTGGTCGGCAAAAGCTTATATCACAACAAAACCTGGCACGGTGGCAAACAATATTCTTCCTTGTTCTGCTGTAACACTAACTCAGTTAACCCTCTGGGGATTTCCTAGCGGTAGTAATTCCTGTATGACACACAGATTCACCATTGAGACTTGTTCTCATATGCGCTAATTACAGTGGTACCTCAGGTTAAGTGTACTTAATTCGTTCCGGAGGCCTGTACTTAACCTGAAGCTGTTCTTAAGCTGAAGCACCACTTTAGCTAATGGGGCCTCCTGCTGCCACTGCGCTGTCAGCATGCAATTTCTGTTCTCATCCTGAAGCAAAGTTCTTAACCTGAAGCACTATTTCTGGGTTAGCGGAGTCTGTAACCTGAAGCATATATAACCTGAGGTACCACTGTACTTAAAAATACACACAGTACATTCAAGAGACGGGCTGTCACCCAGGCAGGGCCGTAGCTACGGGGTGGTGAGGTGGGCCCCCGCCAGGGGCGCAGCCGACTGAGGGGCACAAAATCGGCTTATGTCCATAAATATAAATATTGATTATTGCCTCATAAGAAATGGTTTTAAACAAAGGGTGAATTGAATGGGTGGAGTGGGGGGTTGGGGTTGGAGGAGAGGCGGAAAGAAGAGCTAATTTGTCCGTGGCTAGGGGCGCAGTCTGGATGGTTCTGCCAGGGGTGCAATATTACCAATCTCCAGCTCTGCACCCAGGAGATGTTTTAACTGATATTGCTGTGCATTGCTCCCATTACAATATAGTTACCGTACTGCTGATGGGAGCTGGGGCTACATAGCTGGTTATGTTTGCACTGATGTAACTTGCAATTGTTTTACTTCAAGATGCTTGCTGTGATGCATGGCTATTTTATTTTATTTTATTTTCGGTTTGTGTTTATTGTTGCTAAACAACAGTTTTAACTGTGACCAGAGGCAGATGCTCTTGGCGGTTTTTATAAGCACAAGAATATTCAACTGGCTGCTGTAGCCTAAGGAATTTTAATACAGTATAAAGGTAAAGGTACCCCTGACCGTTAGGTCCAGTCGCGGATGACTCTGGGGTTGTGGCACTCATCTCGCTTTACTGGCCGAGTGAGCCGGCGTACAGCTTCCAGGTCATGTGGCCAGCACAACTAAGCCGCTTCTGGCAAACCAGAGCAGTGCACGGAAATGCCATTTACCTTCCCGCCTACTTGCATTTTGACGTGCTCTTGAACTGCTAGGATGGCAGGAGCTGGGACCAAGCAACGGGAGTTCACCCCATCGCGGGGATTCAAACCGCCAACCTTCTGATCAGCAAGCCCTAGGCTCTGTGGTTTAGACCACAGTGCCACCCGCGTCCCTTATCACAGTATAGTGACATTAGGCTGCATGCCTTTAGCATATAATAAATTTTCCCTGTAATGGGTCAGGTACATAGCTTAAGAGTATATTTTTGTCTGGATATATTTTTGTAATTTTTTTGTCCGAGGAGCCTCTTGTGGTTGAGTGCCTTTTACCAGATTCATTTCGTAATGAAATAATCTGGCCACTGTAGTGTATGCAAAGCAGTCTATGTGAATCGGCCCTTGGGCCTGATGGAGAGCCTCCAAGATGGAACAGTTAGACTGCTTATGGGGACAGATAGCCAGCACCATATAAACCTCTGCTAAAATATATTCACTGGCTTCCCATATGCTACCAAGCTGGGTTCAAGACTGTTGTGCTAATATACAAAACCCTGAACAACTTGGGTCCAGTACATGTTAAGAACCACCTGAGTCCTTCGAACCCAACTCAATAATCCAAAGAAGCACTGTTGGTGGTCCCCTGTGTTATAAAGATCCAAATGACCAATTCTAAAAGTTTGGCATTTAGGGTCATTGGTCCTATGCTGTGGAATACGCTTCCAGCAGAGATTTGGCAGGCATCCTCGCATTTGACTTTCAGGCATCTCTTGAAGAACTTTTTATGCTGACACACTTGTACAGCTGTTTAAACATTCTTGATTAGTCAGTCCTTTCAACGATTCTTTTGTATTGTTTCTATAGTGCACCATGTTTTCTTGTATTATATTGTACACTGTCTTGATGTTTTCTGAAAGTTAGCAGTACAGTTGACTCTCAACGTATGTGGGGGTTATGTTCCAGGAATAGCACAAAAAGTCAAAATCGCACATAGTCAAAAACACTCTCCCTGCACCTGTGTATACTTTTCCAAGGCCACACACACTCTTTCAAGGCCGCTGAACGCTCTCCCTGCACCTTCCAGTTCTCTCCCAACGTGAGTGCAATGGTAGGTGGGATTGCTAATGGTTTTTTCCCTGGATGCCCACCTCCTCTGTGATTCCCCCCCCCCCCCAGTGAAGTGCATAAAACTGAATTTGCACAAGACAGAGCTCTGTATCGTCCTTATCTCTCTATATGCCAGGGTCCTCCCCCACCCCGCCCCAGTAGTTGTGTTGCGCAGTTGTCAGTATGCTCACTTGGGCATTGAAGAGAGTGGACCAAGGCAAGAGTTGCTGTCCAGTAGAATGGTAAGCAAAAGTACAAAAACATATGGAAAGTACAAAGTACAAATAAAAGGCTGAAAGCTTATATGCAGGCATAGCGCATTCAGGGCAACATTCAAGGAGGTTGTCATGTCACAAACATGACATCAAGTCAACGTTGTTCCATTGAATTCAACCGGAGTGGTTCAGAAAAGTTACCGGTAAGTGTGAATAGGTTTTCTGCTTTCCAATTTTTGCAAAGAAGCGAGCACAGAAATAGAATCAGACCCTTTAGCAAGTCCCACATAATTGAATGAGACCTATTTCCTAGTAAGGGCATACATGCAGCAGTCTGTCTTACTGAAATAAATGGGATTGCTTCGAAGTAAACATGATTAGAACTGGGCAATCAAATTTACATCATAAGTCTTATACCAGTGTACTCTAAGGACACCTTACATGTTTTAATATGGCTTGATGCTAGATAAATGTACTTAAGTCTGCAACCTTAATGTGTTAAAACAGAGAAGAGTGCACCTATCCTTTTGGGTAATTTATGAGCAGACCTTCTGTTCTGCATTATTGCCTATTATATTTGATCATTCTGGTGGTAAAAGCATAAATTGTTTCTATGGAAAAATAATATTGTGAAAGTATTTAATGCATTTTAAAAGTATCTTAATGTGATGGTAGCAGCTGGAGGTTAACAGTAGTCAATTTCATGTGACCAGTTATTTCTCTGCAGAACAATAACCCAAGCTGTGCAGAATGATTGTAAACAAATGGTATTCTCTCACCTGTGTGTTACTATATTACACTATATTGCTTTACTTGCATCAGAAATCTACTAAAGAGGGATTGAATTTTTAGAGCTATGGGTCTGATGGATGAATGATTTGAACAGGGCAACTTGGATTAACCATGTACACTGGCCAAAAGTCTGAATATCAATTTATAGCCTTAAAAGTTGTACCATCCAGTAGTGGTTTGCATACTGGTATAAAGTGTACAGTATCTGGTACTACAAGGTCAATTCTCTTTTATTTCTATACAGTACATTAAAACTGTTGTATTTGTTTTTCCTCCCTCAAAGGAATGTGTAAATTATCTCCTTGCCATTCTTTGACAAGTCTTTCTTACAGCAATGATAGGAATTAATTGTAAAAAATAATAATTTTAATAGTCTATATTCTTTTTCAAAAAGTTTAAGATTTGTCTACCTATCAAATCCCTTTTCCTTCCCCAAGTTGTTTTAATTGAAGCTATACAAATCTTTATTGTTATTAATGACTAAGTAATACACATGGCTGTCTGAGGATCCTGCACCACATAAGACCATTAAGTCTGGGATCTAAGTTTTACACTCTAAAATTACCTGACTATGCTCCTGATCTTTCTGCTTTATTTGGAGTTTCTGGACCAGTTTCAAAGGCAGCCACCACAATAATCTAACCAGGTTACCAAAACTTGGATAATTGTTTCAAAGTTATCTGTGTTCAGATATGGGTGTGGTTGTTTTATAAAAGATATTCTGTGCCACAGAAGCCACCTATGAATCTAATACATGGGTAGGCAAACTAAGGCCCGGGGGCCGGATCTGGCCCAATCACCTTCTAAATCCAGCCCATGGATGGTCCAAAAATCAGCATGTTTTTACATGAGTAGGATGTGTCCTTTTATTTAAAATGCATATCTGGGTTATTTGTGAGGCATAGGAATTCATTCATTCCCCGCCCCAATATAGTCCGGTAGGGGGCCTCCCTTAGGGACAGTGGACCGGCCCCCTGCTGAAAAAGTTTGCTGACCCCTGATCTAGTAGCACCTCCAAATTATCTATCTGCTCCTTTTGGGGGTGGGTGGGGTGAGGCTTCATTCAAAACCTATTTGGGCCACTTAACTGGACAAATGAACTACTCATAAGCAGCATTTCTGCCTTAGCTGGATTAGAATTACAAGCCTGGTAGATGAAGGGAACGCAGTGGATGTAGCCTACCTTGATTTCAGCAAGGCATTTGACAAGGTGCCCCATGATATTCTTGTAAAGAAGCTGGTAAAATGCGGTCTTGACTATGCTACCACTCAGTGGATTTGTAACTGGCTGACTGACCGAACCCAAAGGGTGCTCATCAATGGTTCCTCTTCATCCTGGAGAAGAGTGACTAGTGGGGTGCCACAGGGTTCTATCTTGGGCCCGGTCTTATTCAACATCTTTATCAACAACTTGGATGATGGACTCAAGGGCATCCTGATCAAATTTGCAGATGACACCAAACTGGGAGGGGTGGCTAACACCCCAGAGGACAGGATCACACTTCAAAATGACCTTGACAGATTAGAGAACTGGGCCAAAACAAACAAGATGAATTTTAACAGGGAGAAATGTAAAGTATTGTACTTGGGCAAAAAAAATATGAGAGGCACCAATACAAGATGGGTGACACCTGGCTTGAGAGCAGTACATGTGAAAAGGATCTAGGAGTCTTGGTTGACCACAAACTTGACATGAGCCAACAGTGTGACGTGGCAGCTAAAAAAGCCAATGCAATTCTGGGCTGCATCAATAGGAGTATAGCATCTAGATCAAGGGAAGTAATACTGCCACTGTATTCTGCTCTGGTCAGACCTCACCTGGAGTACTGTGTCCAGTTCTGGGCACCACAGTTCAAGGAGGACACTGACAAACTGGAACGTGTCCAGAGGAGGGCAACCAAAGTGGTCAAAGGCCTGGAAACGATGCCTTATGAGGAACGGCTAAGGGAGCTGGGCATGTTTAGCCTGGAGAAGAGGAGGTTAAGGGGTGATATGATAGCCATGTTCAAATATATAAAAAGATGTCACATAGAGGAGGGAGAAAGGTTGTTTTCTGCTGCTCCAGAGAAGTGGACACGGAGCAACTACAAGAAAGAAGATTCCACCTAAGCATTAGGAAGAACTTCCTGACAGTAAGAGCTGTTTGACAGTGGAATTTGCTGCCAAGGAGTGTGGTGGAGTCTCCTTCTTTGGAGGTCTTTAAGCAGAGGCTTGACAACCATATGTCAGGAGTGCTCTGATGGTGTTTCCTGCTTGGCAGGGGGTTGGACTCGATGGCCCTTGTGGTCTCTTCCAACTCTATGATTCTAGGTTTCAGTTTATTGTTCCTCATTCAGTCCATTATGAAGTTTAACTACTGGTTTAGAATGTCTACTGGCTCACCTTAATTAGATGAGAAGTAATGTAGAGCTAGATGGTGGTACCTGAGCCCACATCCCCCTCAATGATTCTCATTCGTTTAACTTAGATCAGGGTTTCCCAAACTTGAGTCTCCAGCTGTTTTTAGACTACAACTCCCATCATCAGGATCAGTGGGCAGATGATGGGAACTGTAGTCCAAAACAGCTGAAACTCAAGATTTTTAAAAGCATAGGGGATAAAACAGAACCTTGTGGATCTCCACCTTAACCTTTTGACCCAATGATACTGTATTTCATTTGTAATTGTAATACATTGAAAACCACAGGGAGAAGCTTGGGAGGCTCCTGGAATATATTCTTGAAGATTTTCCCTTGACAGACTACAGGATTCTTTAAATTCCTTTTGAATGAAGTAAGTGCAATAGCACTTGCCCACATTCTTCCTACTCTATCTTTGTCTTTTCCTCCCTCTGTAGTTTCACCCACTCTTCTGGACTGTAATTGCCTAGTGGGCAGAAATTTGTAAATTTTGCCTATGCAACTCTGTAAGGCAGCATAAACATGAATATATAACGTATACCTTTGTATACTTATAACCATGTACAAATAGTACACAATAAAATATTAATTTTAGACACAGTGTATTAAATGGAGTATCCCTAAAGGTAAATGGTGCTTACAAGGTAGGAGAGATTAAGGCTGCAATCCTAAATATACTTACTAGGGCTCAGGCCTCATTTAGCTTATGGGACTACCACTACTGAGTAAAAAAATATATCCATAAGATCACCTTGCACAATAAAAAATCAAATATAAAATAATTTCTATTCACCATCAAACACTCCTGAGTGCTTATATCCCAACTATCCCAGCAATATGGGAGACAAGCATATTAATCATTCTGAACCAGAAGGCAGCTGGTCCATTGATCTTGTAATAGGTTGTCAATTCATGGTCTTTTAGAGACACAAGTAGAACAATGTAAAGAAGAAAAGCGTGCTATGGATTTGCATTAATCTTGTTAAGCCAACATAATAAATAACTCACACAAGAAGGTATGAACACACAGTGAGGTACATAAGGGAACTTTTTTTTTTTTTTTTAGTGTTGTCTAACCTCAGTGCTCAGTGTCAAGTAATCAGCTCAGTATATGAGTTGGCTTTCTTTATAGCAACTTTTTGCTGGGGGGTGTAGGAAATGCACTTTCCATAGCTCAGCATAAAGCAACTATCCTTTTCACAAGTGACAGTGCCTGCCACTCCTCATTCTAAATACAACTGTGAACTGAATAAGTTCTTCCAAGCAACTGAATGTATCACATTAACATTTCCAGTGTTTGTAAATCAAACAACCAATACTGACCAGAAAATCTGTTTGATTTAAAATCTACTATCCCTTCAACTACACTTAGGTAGTATGCTGGAGAGTAACAGTGCAAGCCTATACATTTCTACTAGTAAGAGCCATTAGCTCCAACGAGGCTCAGTCAAGGTAAAATGTACCTTATATACTGAAACCCAGCCTGAAATATACTTGGAGTCGAGTGTGGATTTTGTACTCTTTATTCAGCTCATAGTAGTGAGGAATGTCTGCTTTATATACATTATTTACACAATGGGTCCCAAGTGATTGCCTAATTCCGGGATTCTCCTGTAGGCCAATCAGGTTGCGGATTCACTTCCACCTGGAGTTGGATTGGGTGGCTCCTGCGGACCAATCAGACTGCTGCATTCTGGATCCTATTGTTTCAGGACCAATCGGACAGTGCCAATTCCATAGGGCGAGGCGTCGCATGCTAGCACCACCAGCAGCCTCTTGCCGAAGTGTGCCAGGACCAAGTTTGAGACGAGCAAGCCCTTGACTGCCTGGAATGTGGCCTCCTGGTGCTGGCCCCACACCCAAGGGGCCCACTTGTCCAGGGGTCTGTGTAGGGGCTCCGCTACCGTCGCCTTATGGGGGAGGAAGGCATGGTAAAAGTTCAGTAGTCCCAAGAAGTTCAGTCTTGCCCTTGGGCACTGGGGCATCACAAATGGCCCGTACCTTGTCCCCAGTCGGGTGGATCCCTTCTGCGTCCACCATAAATCCCAGAAAGTCCACCCGAGGCACTCCTAGTAGACACTTTTCCTGCTTCATCTTGAGACCCACCATCTGGAAATGGTGCAGAACGGTGCGGAGGCGGTCCTCAAACTCCTCTGGCGTGGGCCCGGCAATCAACACATAATCGAAGAAGGGGGTGATGCCAGGAATCCCTTTAAGGAGAGAGTCCATTAGATTCTGGAATATGCCTGGTGCCACGCTGACACCAAATTGCAACCGCTTTACTTTGAGCACTCGTCTGTGCGTCACAGTCGTCTGTGCCTCTAATGTGGCCTCATCCACATGCAGCTGTTTATAGGCTTGGGCCAAGTCCAGCTTGCCAAAAAAGTTTGACCCAGCCAGGGTGGCGAGGACATGGCTGACCACTGGCACTGGGTATGCATGGGCCGTGAGGGCCTTGTTTATGGTACATTTGTAGTCTGCAGATGCAGACTGAGCCATTAGGCTTGATGGGTGTGACGATTGGGGTTTCCTGGGGGCATTAGGCACAGGCTCCAGCACTCCTTGCTCCACGAGCTTGTCCAATTCCTCATCTATACGGGGTTTCAGGGCAAACGGGGCCCAGCAGGCCTTGAGCCTCACAGGTCAAGCTGTAGGGCAATGGGGGGGGCCGTATACTGTCCCAATTTCCCATCGAAAACCCTCGGAAATTCCTTGCATATGGCGTCCACATCCACTTGTAAGCTAGTGTGGTTCACCCTGGTGACGGCTAGCCCCAGTGGTCCAAACCATACCAATCCCAGTAAGGTAACGTAGGGCCCCTTGACCACAAGCAAGTCCAGTTGCTGCGCCCGCCCTGAAGGTCCCCACCCCCATTGTGGGGACCTCACATTTCTGGAGGTCCCAGAGGGTGAATGGGGCCAGCCTGAGTTTGGGACCCCCACTAGGGCATAGTTTCTTTAAGGTCCTTGCCGAGATTATGGACAGAGTTGAACCCGTGTCAAGCTCCATGCAGCACGGAGCCCCCTCTATCTGTACCTCTAAATAAATTTTCTCTCTGTTGGGTGGGGCAACTGGTATACCTGGCAGCCCGTGATCTCTGTCGAGTTGCCTTGGTGTGTTGGGCCCCGGGGCCTGGGGTTCTTGGATTGGTCATCTGATGCCTGGCGTCGGGTGGGCTGAGTCCGACACACCTGGGCAATGTGTCCCAATTTTCTACACTGCCTGCACTCTGCATTGCGGAAACAGCAGGTCCTACTCTCGTGACTCTCCCCGCAGCTTGCGCAGTTCCCTCCTTCTCGTTGAGGCAGCTGTGGTCTGTGCACTGCTTGAGTGCGCCGCTGTACTTGGTGCACTTCCTCCCTGTTGGATCCTGAGTAGTCGGCAAGGTCTTCGTGGTGGACCCTCAGTTGGGACGGCAGGCTTGGGCGTGCCTCTTGCGTTGACCTCTCAGCAGCTTCGGTTGCCAGGGCCTCCTCCAGCGCAACCTGGAACGTTAGGTCCTTCTTGGCGTAGAGGCGTCGTTGCAGCTTCTCATCCTTCAGGCCACCAACGAGGCGGTCACGAAGCATGTTCTCCAACTCTGAGAAGTTGCAGAACCGGGCGGCTTGGTGGAGGGAGGTGACAAACCCAGTTATGGTTTCCCCAGGGGCTTGCCGCTTTGCGTAGAAGGCATTTCGAAGAGCTACCACTGAGGGCTCTATCTCTCTGTCAATCCTTGTACGGGCCACCACTGAGGGTTGTGGTGAGAAGTGCCCCTTCAGCCTTTCCATTATTGTTTTGTAAGGAACAGTAGCGACGTCTTCAGGCGCAAGGAGAGCCCGGGCAATTTCGAACGTCTCCTCTCCGCAGACACTGAAGAATATCGCTCTCTTCTTGGCGTCTTCATCACTGGTGACCCCTTTGGCTTCTAGGAGGGAGGTGAAATGGGAGGCGTACGCTTCCCAGTCTCCGGATGCTGGGTTGAACGGCGAGAAGCTGCTTTTGGTTGCCATTCTGAGTTCCTTGGGTCCCGGAGCTAAAGCCTGGATACACGGTGCAAGGCAGCCGTGTGGCAGGTGGCGGTGCTGTGGTGCTCTGTGTGGCAGTCAGCTCAGTGGGATCCCACCTTTGTTGCCAGTGAAATATACTTGGAGTCGCAAAGTGATTTCATGCTCTTTATTCAGCTCATAGTAGTGAGGAATGAAAGTTCCCTCGAAATGTCTGATTTATATACATTATTTACACAATGGGCCCCACGTGATTGGCTAATTCCGGAATTCTCCTGTAGGCCAATCAGGTTGCGGATTCACTTCCATCTGGAGTTGGATTGGGTGGCTCCTGTGGACCAATCAGACTGCTGCATTCTGAATCCTATTATTCTAGGACCAATCAGACTGCTGCAATTTGGACCCTATTCAACTCAGCACATAACACAGCCTTAAAGTGTTATTCTAAAGTCTTATTCTTGAATACTTTTGAAACCTTCCCAAGCTACTTATTTTGGACATGTGCTTGCCTTGCTATATTTAAGCAAAACCACGATTGCTAATTCCGCCCGAAAGCAACCTTGAAATCACACAGGGAATGGAGGCTGCAAAAGATGTTTATTTTTAAATTAAGATAAGTTAACTGAAGAGAACGGCTTTGCCAAATATACGCTCAACTCCCAGAACCGAACGAGTACACTTCATCCTTTCCCGCTACCCACCACGAGGCAGGCTGGGACTACACTTCCCAGCGTCCATTGCTTCTGGGTCCTCACATTCAGGATTAGCCAAGGCAGCCTTACCTGGTTGTCATTGCGTCTGAAGCATTACGTTAGCACAGATTACGACTTTGTTTTGCAGCATAGCAAGAGGAATATCTTCTGTCGTCTGAAGGAGCCTTCTGAGAATCAGCAGCGGGGTCCGTCGAGCCTAAGAAAGTGACGCTTCTATCCCGGCGCTACACTGGACGCCTCTGCTACTCTGGGGGCCTCTCGTCGACGACGGCGCTTTAGGAAACGTCACGTCGTTCCGTTTTTCAAAATGGCCGCGGTGTCGCTCCTGCCTATCGGGGGGGGGGGGGGCTCCGGTCTCCCTCCCTTCGTAGGCTTGTTGGACCGAGGCGCCCAAGAATTCTGTGATACTCCAAACTGGCCCTCATTCAAAATAAAATTAAAAATGAAGCCAAGCAAGGTATGTCAAAGCGGTCTCTTACCAAGACTTAAAATACGTTATGTGGGAGGCCAAGTATTATTACGGAGGCTCCAAGAACAGGAAACGCCTCGGCAAGGGGAGATTTCGAGCCAGTTTATGTGCTGGAAACAAGCTTCTGGGATGCCAAGAACTCGCTCCGACAACAACGTTGGGTAAACACGACTTGTACCCAAGTGAGGGGTTGGAGGGAGCTGCAACCAGCTAAAAGGTTTCCGCCATATTTTAGTATAGTAGATCAAATACTAGCAATTCAGTTTTTGATATGGGAACTATTGCTCCCCCCTCACGTGTTCTGTGCAAATTGCTGGGTTTTTTTTAGACTAATGTTTTGTATTGTGAATTAGATGTTATGAGTGCTTGTTATGAATTTTATGAGGCACTTTAAATTCCAATTTCATTTGGTTGTCTTTCAATTTTTAATCTAGGCCATCTTGGAATAGCATTACTCAATAATTTACTGAAACATTGACTGAAAATGGCACACACACAAAGCTTATTTCTGCAGTCCTTTGAGCTGTGAATTTAACGCTGCCTTTTACTTGGTTTATGCTTATTTTATAATTTTTGGACTACTTTGTTACTCTACTGGATGCATTGAAGTCATCCTGGGAATTTTCCACATTGAAGCATGTTATATACAAGGGTTAAAATAAAGACTATGATTCTAATATTCTCTAAAGTTCACTTATGGATTTAAAATGTGTCCTTCCAACCATGTGGAATAAAAGCAGTACAGTGCTGTACAATCAGTGCAGGGGGCCCAACCCTCAGCAGAGCTTAGACAATGCACTTCTTGAACTTCAGCCACGTGACTCTGCTTCAGCAAGCATCTTAAAGCAGTGGTTGAGTTTATAATTTCTTATTTTTTAAATATATGACTTTTTAAAATGTCATTGAATAGAAATTCTAATGATTAAACAATATATATTTTAAATAAAAAAATCATGTTTACTCAAAAGTCTTCCTGATTTCAGTGGTGCTAACTCCAGCATAATTGGTTATTGGCTAGAAGCCTGAGTGCATTTATTAATTAAGCTGGTTCAGATTCTATATTGAGTGAGTCACAATAGAAAAGCCTTTGCTTTATGGCAAGAAAGAACAAGTGGTTATTTCTGGGGGAACTTTATTTAGGTGCTTTAAAACTCTGTATTAAATTGGTTGATGTGTCATGTCAACATCACACAAAAAATGTAAATTCTTTTAGGTAGTGTGATAGGAATTTTATGGTCTTAGATATATGGCAACGTTCATAACCACATGTACATAGATCAGCACAGGAAAGCCAACCTGGAACCATTTTGTTTCCTAAACTGACCAAATGTTTCTCTGCATGGTCAAAATGGAAAAGCTTCCCCATTGTCTCTTCCTTCACAAATCCTGTCTTAATCTGTGTTTGAATAAGGGTGTGAGCCTTATTACAAAAGACTGCCCAGGCTCCCCAAGAAATCCAATCAAGTAACCTGCCAGACAGGAAATAAACAAAGCGACAGGAGATAAACTGTGACAAGAGAAAAACATTTAAATTTCTGTGATGTAGGTGGGATGTATCTGAGGGGTGGTCTTAGGTTACACCCCTTCTGTGATGTATGCATAATGTTTCTGGGGGTGGTCTTGATCTACAGAATGGGAACTTCAAAAGTCTTTATAAACCCTTGCACAGCATTGTTCTGGGTCCTCTTCCTCTCCTGCGTGTAAGGGGAGCACCCTGTTGCAACAGATCAATAAAGATCAAGCTTACTAGCTGCTTTGCTTCTCAATATTCTCTGGTTGGCCTCTGTTATTTTCTCCTACCAATAGGGAACCTATGTAAGGACTCTATATGGGCTCTTGGATACCCCATAAGGGAAAAGGGCATATTTTTATTTACAACAGTAGCACTATACAATAAAATAAGGGACGCGGGTGGCGCTGTGGTCTAAACCCACAGAGCCTAGGGCTTGCCAGTTGGAAGGTTGGCAGTTCGAATTCTCGCAATGGGATGAGTTCCCATTGTTCAGTCCCAGCTCCTGCCCACCTAGCAGTTCGAAAGCACATCAAGTGCAAATAGATAAATAGAACGGTCAGGGGTACCTTTACCTTTACACAATAAAATAGAAGATTTAAACCAGTGCAAAGTTTATTGGAACTTAAGGTACCTCCCATTTCAGGAGGCTTTCACTGAAAAGCAGTCAAAAACCTGATGGCATTGCCACTTCTCTGGCTGTATAGTTAACTCATATATCCTTTATGACCAATGCTGCTGTTCCAGCCATTATACACTAGCAATATTTATTAGAAAAACACTGGCTCTGCAGTAATCACTTTGCATAGGAACATCAGAAGCAGATGTCCTGCACAACCCTCAGTGGATTACAACAGCATTAAAACCTCCAATCAAGGCTTTGAAGCAGGAACAGCCAAGGCAGAGCGGCTTCACTGGTGCACTTGTAAGCCAAATATCTTGCCATCAAGAAGAGGCTCTATTCAAGTATGTTACCATTTAAGACATGCACATCAACAGCCCTTCTTAAAATGAAGAGCTATATTTATTACCCGATGCTCTGGTAGTCCTAACTTTGCTTTTCTCATTAGTGGTCCACATGTATAGTCTTAGGATGCTGTAGGAATGTTTTTATTGTGTATTGTGATCGTATCTGTGTGTGCCTTTTGCACTGCTGCCCAATGTTCTATATTTTCCACTACAATGCAGTCAAAGACCAAAAACTGAATGGCCATTGTCTATGTTTGCACTCCTATTCAACGCCCAAGAAAGAATTATCTACTTCAAGATGTGAATATCTGCCTCCTTATACAGAAAGTCAACAAAAGTTGTTGAGTTTTGAGATGTCATTCACATCTACAGCAACTTGCATTAGAATTTTGTTCTGTAGAGGAAAAAAAGGCTATAATCCATGTACATTTCTAAGCTAAAAACAAACTCAAGCCACATGTTTTCATGGAAGACAGCAAGATTAAGAAGGGCAGCTAACAAGGTTTGTTTGCTCTCTAAACACTGCAGACTTACTAACCCCGTTATTAGAGTGTTCTGCAAGTACAGTGGCTCACTGAATTTGCCAGGGGTTAAGCAAATAGTTCCAAGATATTCAGAAGGACCCATTGGAGGCAGCCTGAGGGCTATATAGATTCAATTCTTACCCTTGCCCTAGCTTTACTAGTCTTTACTAGTCTTCCTTATCGGTAAATTCAAGCCAGGGCATGAATTTCCTCCACTGTCAGAAACACCTCCATCCAAATGGGGAAAAGGAACAAGAGGGATTCAGTAAAATGAGTGCAAGCTTTCATAACATCATTCCTCTCCACCTCTCAAATCGCTACTGGTTTCTTCTAGACTGAAGTGTTTCAAAGTTTCTTCTTGCATCTGCTTTAAACACAAGGCCTGTCTCATTTCTTCTAGGGTAGCAGATTCTTTTTAGGTTCTTGTACCCAGTTCTGCTAGGTAGAAAGATCAGAACCACCAGTTTGTTGACAGGGCCATGGTATGCAAATATTCTGTGTTGATGACATCATACTGGATGCTCCCACTCATCTTCTACTTCAAAACTAGGGTAAAGTAGAAATAGAAACACAGTATTTCCATTCTGCAGTTGCTTTCTAAGGAGAGAAATGCACACACTGGCTTTTCCAATCTGTTAAATGTCTATCTTGTAGAAGTCTCTCCCTTTGGCTAACTGTTTGTCCACCAGGATAGGAGACCCAGACCAGGCTCACTGATAGATCCCTGCACAGAGAAAGAATATATGTTAGAATTTAGCATATGAAAATCTGGATTATCCATTTAATCTCTCTGAATTCTGAGTTTTTCATTCTGAGGTCACTTAGAGATCTTCACATACCCTTTCCTCACAATTATAAATAGTTGAAAGAATAAGGTCTACATCCTATCACCAAGGATGTGACTACTTTTAGGTAGTGAAAGCATATTTCAAAAGCCTATGTAGAAAGGAGTAGTGTTAAATAGTTACCACTAGTGTGTAGGGGGCTTCCTTCTTCTGCACTTCCTCTGTGGCACTAGAGGTGGAGGGCTCTGCAGAACTTGGGCCTGTTGGGGATGTGTCAATGAAAGTTTCATCAACCACCCGGAAACGGATTTCCTCTCCTGTATCCATATACAGGTCATGGGCTCCTTCTTCAGTCTCATATTCCCAAACCCATACTTGTTCTGCTTCATCACTGGACACAGAGAGAGTTAAGGCAACAGTGCAATACGAAGGCATAGAAATTCAAGTATGAAATCCCTTTTCTTTAAAAAAAAAGAAAAAGTATGAAATCCCTTTTCTGAGATTGGCTCTCACAGCTTTTTAACTAAGTACCATACAAGTAAAATAAGCATGCTAAATTAGATCACTCTCTACAGCAATGGAAAAATTTCTGCTGCAAATTATCCTAAATGCATTCTGGAAAACGCATTTCGCTGTCCCCTTTGCAAGGTTTTCTCACAGAACACAGACCATGCTAGATCTGCTAATAAATGTCTCTTATGTTATGCAGCAAGAAAATTGAATTCAATCCAGCAACTAACCACAGGTCTCAGGATGGAAACAAATAAGACATTTGACTTGAATTGCCGCTTCCCAAACCTTAACTGATCTCTTTCCTATTACTGCCCTTCACACCACTTCCCTCAACCCAACTAATCTTCTTTGGGTTGTATCCAATGTGCAAGTAGAAGGCGACTTTGTGCAATGGCTCTTTTTCTCTTCCCCAACAGTTTCCACAAAGCTTCCCCAGAGAGTCTGGGGGCCCTGTCAAACATTGAAGACTGCGTCCATTCATGGCTACAGAGTTTGTGCCCTGGGAGGTTGCTCAAGATTAGGCGGAGGAATCTTGTTCCCTGCAACCCTGACCTCTTACACCTGCAGCACCAGATGACACAGCTCACAATGTCTGATAATTCCTCTCTAAATAAGCTTTTTTGGGGGGGCAGGGATGAGAGTAAATGAAAGATCCATTGTGAAAGTGTTGGATACACCCAGTTGTTCAAAAATTATATGGCTGCTTTCCTGAGCTGTGGAATAGTGACTTAATGTTAATATTAGTCTAGCATTAAATAACAGACAATCTACTGGAACGTTTTGCAACATACTCATAGGGGTTTTTGCATTAAGTAAAAACAGACTCCATCTGAAGGGAAGTAGCTTTCATATTGTACATCTTTAGACATCCAGCATCATGAAGCTGTTTAGAGGATACAACTTGGCAGGTTGCTGTAGGGATTCTGGAGGAATGATGATGTCATCAAAGAACCCAAGGGAAACTACAAAAAAGAAGTTCAGATTAATAAAGAAGCAAGATGGATGCAATGTGACTCCTAGAATTTAAGCTTTCCCCATGTCATCACCTAGTGGCATGTCCAATAAGGAATCTGAACCTATGTCCAGCATTCTTTACGCTGTACTGTAAATTTAATAAATGCAGAATTGGAATATCCATCAGGACAATAAATGAGAATTTTAAGCCTCAAATATGTTTTTCCAGCTTTCGTTCTAGATTGACTTATTTTTATTTATTTATTTTCCAGAAAAGAACTGAAGTTCAGTTCCTTTGGCAATGTTTTGCTGCTATTAAGGAGTGATTCCAAACATCTTAACCATAGTAACTTCAAACTTTATTAATAGAACAGTCTTTCTTTCTTATCTACTGGTTATCTTGGTATAATATTCCATATACCCACAATATCCCTGTGATTATTAAGTGAATTACTAGTAAAAGTTAAAATTTACCCCGAACTCCTTCCAGACTGCAGCCTTTTATTACTCCAACCAGAATTTCATCCAGAAAGGGGTGAAACACAACATACCGAAAATGCACTGAAAAAGAAAAAAGCAACACAATATGCTGCTTGAACAAGTCATGATTCCCTCCCTCCCTATGGATCGCTAAAATAGCAATCCAATACAGTGGACGCTCGGGTTGCGAACGTGATCCGTGCGGGAAGCACGTCCGCAACCCACAGTGTTGGGTCTGCGCGGGTTGCGATTTGGCACTTCTGCGCATGCGCAGAAACCCAGAAGTAACCCATTCTGGTACTTCTGGGTTCAGCGCGATGCAGAACCCAAAATTGCGCAACCCGAAGTGTCTGTAACCCGAGGTATGACTACTAGCATTTTACTATTTACTAGTTTCTGGAAAAACTTGGATAAATAATGAATGGGCTGAGCAGGCTCAAATACAACCATACAGTGGTGCTCCCATTTCAAGCCAAAACCTCCTAAGTTTCAGTGACTGCTCCTACAATCACCAAAGCAAGTGTGGCAAAATGTTTGTAGTTGTTGTTTAACAGAAGCATAAGGGTTTTGTCTCTTTAAATGTGGGAAGGTGTAAATACTGTAGTAAATGCAGGGCAGAACCCAAAAGACCCAAAACCATGATACTGGCAAAGCATGGGTGAGTGGAGTTGGCACTTGCTTCTGATCTTCTCTACTTGACAAAATCCAGTATCTACACTCAGACATGCACACAGCTGGATGTACAAGTGGAGACACTCATGTTTAGGGGACTAAGAATTTCAAAATTGCCATGATCGCACATCATTAATTGCACTTCTCCATCTCCCCAAAACTGTCTGAGAAATCCTAAGGAAAACTATGCTTTCAATCTAGGCTTCTATGTCATTGCTCTAATGATGTGCATAGCATATCAATCCAGTTTCTGGGCAGCTGTGTCAGCTTTTTGAGATTCTGCAAGCCTGGCAGACTGAAAATAGACTTGTTTTGATCGGTAACTAGAGCAAATAGGACAGTGCTGAGTGAACTGCAGCAGTAGGGGAAATGAAGATTAGAGTGGCCCTGTTTGCACCCAAGTGGTCTTTTAGATTTGTCTTGTCAGGTATTAGATGTACAAGATAAATGAAGGTCAAGACACCAGCAGTTTCTAGAGTGAACAACTGAAATGCACACTGGAAAAAGTCTGTCAGTACCTTTCATTTTCCATAAGAAACTGATGAATAAAAAAATAGCAAAACAAGTCAAGGAAAAGGATAACAAGTGTCATTTATGCAGGAGCATAAAGGTACATATTATGCACACTGCAAGTAATATACTGTCACCATTCCATGACTGATAAATCCATCAGCATTCTAAAGGAGAACATTGTGATAAGTTGAGAATTTAAGACCGGGACCACCAACCTTTTTTGACCAATTGGCACATTTTGAATTTTGAGAGCCCTGTTGGCACTAGTTACAAAATGGCTGCCATGGAGGGACACGGCATAACACAACATGGCTGCCATGTGGTGCGTGGGTAAAACACCCCCGGCAGCCTCATGTTTACTATTGGAAATAAACTATATCTTGCTAGACCTGATAGTTGAGACGCAGCTTTTAAAGGCACAAGAACCCTGCTTTTCCAAATGTGAATCCGAAAACAAAGCCTAAGCCGCATCCGGCACCCACTTACTTGGGATTGTCCCATTGTAAACTTGCTTCCAAAGTTGGCATATACACCGTGGTACTGCAAGCTATTTATACCATGATTTTTAATGTGTGCCTGCACATCAGATCCTACACAGGAGATATGTATAAGCAATAGGCGTGACCAATAAAGTGACCACCTGTCAAAGTGGCTCATGGAGGGCTGGTCACTTCTGGATCTGGTCGTACTGCTGAAGTTGCTCCCCAACCCTGCCATAGGTCAGCCTATCACATTTCTATTTCTCCAGCCTAGATCATCAATATCAATATGTAGAACAAGCCTACCTCCTTGAGAATATTGGCAATAGGTAAGAAAATGTGGTACTGCAGCATACCTAGTGTGTCACCACAACTCTCCTAAGGGATAGCAAGTTCTAAGGATTAAATGAAGTAAAAGGGACTTCCTCTGATTTCTGCCTATGAAGTAGTTCCCAAATGTATTTGCTACAGAAAGTATCTGCTGCTTTACCAGCAAAACGTAGATTCCCACATGAAGAAAATAGAGATCTTAAAGTACTGTAGTGCTGTCTACTCATGTTCATACTGCTTTAGGCACCTCTCAAATTTTGTGGTTGTCAACTCTCCTACCAATCCAAAGCGCTCATATTAAGAAGAATAAGAGGCAAACCTTTTGTATGTGATGCACCATCTCCTGGGAATATGTAGGAATCTTCCAGTTTTGTGATGTCGTAAAGGCAGATGCAGAGGCCAACATTATACACAACCTGTTTGGGGGTGGGGAAGACAAAATCCGGAGAGCAATAAATTCCAGCAACTAGAGGAAAAGTGTTAAGCCTTCCTGAAACAATAAGCCAGAGTTCATGCACAAGGAAAGCTGTGCAGATGAACCAAACTGGTGAATTGATCCAAAATAATTGTTTAGCAGAAAATTATTTATACGTGCCGGCCTCAACTGGCAAAAGCAGTAGAGAAAGATGAGATAATTAAGAAGAAATTTGAGTGTGTTTCCTAAACGGATGCTCTACTTCTAGTTTCTACTTATTTTTTGCCTCCCATTTACTTACACTACATTGCATCTCACTTGGATACTGAATTTAGACTGGTCAAAATCTGGTACAGTTATTTTTCCATAGTTGTGCAAACTACTGTAGCCACTGCAATTACACCAGTTAAGCTATGTGATTTTGCATCATGCCTAGTATTACATGTGACATTATACTCTTTCATAACACTAAGCCACAGATGCTATTTTCAGTCAACAAACTGGTCTATTTCTAAAAATCTTCACATTTACAATAGTTGCCCATTAAAAAACTTTAGTCAGCCGTCATGGCCTACAACACGTAAGCTTTACCTTATTGGCTAACTTCTTATTCAACTCTTCAGTGATAGCATCATTAAGCTTCCTTTCAAACTGCCATGGAGGAATCCGCACAGTATCTGTCATCTCCACTAACACAAACATGGTGGCCAACAAGAGTAAAGTTCCTGAAAGAGGGAAAAAGAAGAGTCAGCAAGACAAATGTTCTTTTCTGCAATGATGGTTGTGACAGCAGGTGGTGACAGGAGGGGGAAAGATGCTGATGTTTCTGTGACTCTGGTGGATCTTGTTCCATTGACCTAATCTGGTGTACATTTCAATTCCTTGTAAAAATCAATGGTTATTAAAGAATTTTGTAACCATTCTGAGCAAGCTAATTTGATTATGAATTACTGTATATCATCAGATTTTACTGTAGTTATTTTAACAGATTTTTTATTTGTCTATTTTCCAACCTTATTTGCTGGAAAATGTCTACTATCTGCAGTGTGCTGAGAAATATACTATTTATCATAAAATTAGCCATGTTTTGTAACTTTAAGATACTTAATACCATTTTCTTAACACATGAACTCAAAAGTGGTATACTAAACAATACTGTCATAATTTAATAGGCTAAAATACATTCAATTATGCTGAGAATTAAAATGGCAAACACAGAACTCATATTTAAAGTACTAGGGCACATAAAAAGCTTTTCTAAAAAGGAAGGTTTTTAAAATATGCTCTAAGCTTATGAAGCATTCAAAAGCTTCTCGGGGAAAAGTTTCACAGGACAGAACCAGAACAGATCGTGTGAATAACATTGATCTTGATTTCAGATCAGGATGTCTTTTTAAGACCAAAATTACAGTAACCACAATAAAAGCCCTGAAGCTAGTGCAGGGGAGGAAAAGAGGGAGTGCGCTGGTTGATCTTGGCTTAATAACCTATTTTATTAAGCAGAATTGTTATGTCCAAACTGGTCCTTGGAATCTCTTAAGATGTAATGACCATCAATTTGATAAGAAAAACATATTTAGGTTAAAAAAAAGAACCACCACCATGGATTTCTGAGGTTAAACATTGGCGTGTTCTGGGTATGCACTCATATCTCACAGGCCCTCACACCAAGTGCATCTATTTTATTTGCCCTGCAACATGCTCAGTTCTAAAACCAGCATGTTTCCATGCTTGAAGTACTGGACTAGGACTGTGGAGCTCTAGGTTCAAATCCTCACTGAGACATACAATTCACCAGATAATCATGGGTTGCCCATTCATTCTTAGCCTATCACCTTCAGTGTTGCTGCGAGCATAAGGGGTGGTGGGAAAGAGGGAAGGCCCATATACCTAAGTCAGATAATGAATACTGTATCTGACTACAGACTGAGCATCGTGCACGTTTGGTTTTCCATTTCGTTGCACAGCACTAATTTGCAGAGTAGCAATCTCGCTGTCGGAAAGCTAGAAACATCTACGGCCTGAACCCATTTACAAAATACACCTTTTGCACGGGACGCGGGTGTTGCTGTGGGTTAAATCACAGAGCCTAGGACTTCCTGGATCAGAAAGTCGGCAGTTCAAATCCCCTCGAGGGGGTGAGCTCCCGTTGCTCGGTCCCTGCTCCTGCCAACCTAGCAGTTCGAAAGAACATCAAAGCGCAAGTAGATAAATAGGTACCGCTCTGGCGGGAAGGTAAACGGTGTTTCCGTGCGCTGCTCTGGTTCGCCAGAAGTGGCTTAGTCATGCTGGCCACATGACCCAGAAGCTGTACGCTGCTCCCTCGGCCAATAAAGCGAGATGAGTGCTGCAACCCCAGAGTCAGTCATGACTGGACCTAATGGTCAGGGGTCCCTTTACCCTTTACACCTTTTGCACTACAGAAGTGTAATCTGCCCGCATTTTCTCATGAAATGAGATGAAGTGCTTAGCACACAAAAACGCTAAGCAGAAGAATGGTGTGCTTGAAGGCTAAGGCTTACACGATCATGTACATGAGGAAGGGAGCCCCCTGAACCATGTGCGTGGCCGGGAGAAGAGCCGTCCTGGCTCTCCAGATCCTCCTCCTCCTCCCTTTCTTCCCCGTCAGAGGGATCCCCAGCACCCGCTAGCGGGCCGAGGCCGACGGAGGAGCGGCGGCCGAGGCCTGAAGGCTCCCCTGCAAGCCTCCGCTCGCTCGCAGCCCCTGCCTTCGCGGCTCCACTCACCCGCCCCGCGATCGCGATCTGACGGCAGCGGCAAGGTGAGCGCTCCTTCTATCAGAAGGCGGAGGGTGGCTGACAACCGCGACCTTACACGGAAGACCAGACACCGTCTCTTGACCACGCGACGCAGACTTTTGCTAGAGGAAAATGCTGTTTTGCTTTTGCCCGACGGCGTTTTATTCCGATTGCGCATGCGCAAGAGCCCATAGGGCGACGGGGAGGAAACAGGAAGCCGCTAGAAGGCGCGTGATGGCGGGTGCAGGCTGCAGGATTGTATAGGAAGAGTCCCATGCGGGAGTATTTTTGTAGCAGGTGCAGTCCCGCTTGTGAAGAGCCGCAGCCAGGATTTTTGTTGGGGGGCGAGCAGAACCTCCATTAGCTATGTATTTTTATTGATTTGGAGAGTGGGCAGCTGCCCCTCCCCGCCCTCCTTCTCTACCCCCATGGCCGTACTTATCCTATATATTTTGGCCGCTGTGAATTTTGTCGTTTGCTGGGGGTCTTTTTGTTTTTTGTACAGTATTGCTATTTAAGTAAACGCGAAACGCGCCGCTGTATACACAAATATTTATAACGGACATAAAAATACATATTCTTTAGTCGTACTTTTATCTATTGCAGCATGCAGCCTCTCTTTGTCTCTACCCTCTTGTGTCAGGTTTTGGGTGACAGCAAGACTTTTGATTGGTTTTGCTGCTTTCCCAGCTGTTCTTCAGAAAAGCTTCCGATGATTCAGCCGTCATCCTTCATACGAAAACACTCACTTCTGGGTTTGCAAGTGTTGGCTGCTTTTCAGCACGCCCCCCCCCCCCCGCCGAATGCAAAACAGCCGCCTCGTGTTCTCTAACGCATTAACATCACCCACAACTGACATACTGGAAGAGTTAAAAACATTACACGCAAACACTTCCCAAGCTGATATGGGGATCAGGGACTTTGCCTTGGATAGAGCTGCTAATCAACCACGGAGGCTTCTGTTGCTACTTTCAGGTTGGGAAAAAAAGTATAGAAATTACCTATAACCCCCTAAAGAAACATAAAGGATGCAGCATTGTTTTTGTATGCAACTTCGCTGGTCCTTCCCTACCCCCAACTACGTTGAACGAAACCACCACCCTGAAACCAGTTGATAACAGCCCTTTGCAATGCAATCCTATGCAAGTTTATTGAGAAGTAAATTCCACTGTGCATAATAGGCTGTACGACACTCTGGAACGAATTAAGTTCTTAACCAGAGGTACCACTGTATTCCCTAGGAGGAGCGTTTAGTCTTAAAGGTTGTTTTTCCCTTTCCCGCCTTTCTACCAAGAAGAGTGCAAGAACCGCAATTCCCAGCATCCTTTGCTTCTGGGTCCTGAACCTACCTATTAGGTGACCACGCTGTGCCTGTGCTCCAAATGTTCAAGCTGAACGGCTTTGTTTTTGTAATGAACTGAGAGCGGAGTGGGGCTCAGTGTAGTAAGTGCCAGATAATGGAGGAGACCGGCTGTTCAGCAGCCTAAACGTGTGCATCTTTCCGAGGGCTATTTCTTGCTCAGGCATTATGTTAGTCGCCTCTTACTGTTGTGGGGTCTTCTCGGCTGCAAGGGCGCTTTGGCTCGAGTCAGTGAGCGTCCAAGATGTCGGCGCCGTTGGCGGTAATTTCAGGTACGGGGAGGCCCGTGTGGGGCTCGGAGGCCGTGAAGGGAGGTGTCGGTTCCTCAGTGTGACCCCGGCTCCCCCCCCCCAGTTCGGGAGCGAGGGGCTCCTGGCGCCCTTCTCTTCACGGCGGGAGGGACCATCGTGCGGCCCGTCGTGGCGCCTCCTCCTATCTTCCACTCCAACATATACTACTGACGGCGTTCCTACATATATGCCTTGCAATCCTCCATGTGGCTACTTGGAAGTAAGTCCCGTTGACTTCAATGGGATTTGCTACCAGGTAAACGGATGTAGGGTTGCATCCCGCAGCTGCATCGTGCCCGTCCTTTCAGTTTGTAGCGCCTCTCAATTGGCTTCGCCCATACAATTTTCACAGCTCGGTGCCAGTATATAAATGTAACCGACAATAAATCGGTTTGTGGTGTTTTTTTTAAACATAAGTGGGATGCTGCCCCTCTCTCCCCTCGCGCCAACACTCACTGCTATGACAGTGTAACTCAGCATAGGGCTCCTTCTGGGTCATTCAGAATTGTCTGTGCTTTCTGCTTGGTAACCTCTGATCTCGTCCATTTGGCTACACTGATAAAACATTCAGTAAAATAATGACGTTATGGAACTTTTAACGAAAATGTTTTTTGAAGCCTGTTTTGGAGTTCATACATCTGGCTGAATAACTTTCATCATACTTGGACCGCTAATCTCCATTGGTTAAGTACACTTTGATGCAGCTAGAATGGCAACTATAATTGCCTGGGAAGCAATTATGGGGAAGTCCGAGAAAAGAGGCTTATGAAAAGGAGGTTAAGAAAGTTAGATCTATGTTTTCTTTTTGTGTGTGTCTGTTGTTGTATGTATTATTTAGTGGTGTTGTGTCGATAAAATTGGAAAATCAATAAAAAATTATTTTAAAAAAATATATAATTGCCTGGGAAGCTGCGCCTTTCCTTGTGTTTGCCTACTTTTCATTTCCAAGTTGCTAATACATTTAGCTGTCGAGATGCTTCATTTTTTGCATATTTTCTATATGGGAAACACTTTTGGTTAGGAAATGGAATAAACTCCCACGTCCATCAGAATAACTTGGTTCGTACAAAAACACTAAGCTCAATGATGGCTTAGTAGTGCAAATACACAAGTGTGAGTGCTCCCAGAGTGGACATCATGGCTGCTTTTCATCTGTGGGCCAAGGCATGGTTTGGCATAGCACATTGTCCAAACTTGGGCTTGTGGTTTGTCTCATCCAATCAAATCATGAGCTGTAGCCAATGTTTTGCCTTGGTTTACAACTTGTGGTTTGCCTAGAGGAGACAAGCCATGAGCACGGGTTCTAAGCTAAACCATGCGGTAGCTCACAGCAACACAGCAAGACCAGAGGAGGAGCAAAGCAGCTGTAAGTTCCCCTTTGGAAGGCTGCATATTTGTGCAAAGTCATAGTTCAACTTAGCGGTTCACGCAAACTGAGGCATTGTGTGCCCAGTGGCTCCTGTCTGGGATCTTCACACGTGCGAGTGTGCACAGAGGTTTTATGCTTTGTCCTGTGCAAAGCAGCTGTTTGGGATATTTAATATAAAAGGCAACCTGAAGTCTGTGCTGGCTCTTCCATGAGGACTCCTTTTTACTCCCCTTCCCCACCTTTTGTTTCTCTAATCAGTTGAAATACATCTGAATATTGGATGAAGGGTACCATTATCATATTAGTGTGTGTACTGTATAAGCAAGTGAACATTCTCCATCTTGAACCTCAATTACTCCAGCATATCTGGCTTGGGGGTTGAATTATTCTGTTTTACATAAAGTGAATGCAAGAAACCCCCATCTAGTGTGTACCTCTTCAAGACTGAAGCAGCCACTACTGCTTATAATACAGTTAAGGTGGCATTACTATCTGTATGGCAGCAGGACTGCTGGTTTTGCTACACCTTTTAGATAATTCATTTGATTTAATCGTGTGTGTTTTTTAATGTTTTGTCACAATCTCCTGTTGTGAAAGTATTGTTTATATTATTTTTAGCTGCCAGTTTGTGGGGGCCCTACAAAGACATTTGGCAGGCAGTAGTTAATGCTATCTGGAAAAGGCAACCTGAAGCAACACATCTTCTTGACCAGATCTTAAAGAAATACAAGTCTGACTTCATATCTCTCTTCAGAAATCCGGTAAAAAGTAAACCTCTGCTCTATTGGGAGATGGGTGGTAAAAAGTTTAGTTTGTATTGCACTTGTTTATTGAAATCATGTTTCATATGGTAACTGTATTAAGACTGCACCTAATGGGGAAATGCTGTTGAGCTCATTCTCATGGTTTGGAGAATTGACAGTATGATGACATACTGTACATATGAAATGTCCTTTCATTTTTCTTATGCATTTTTGGTCAGAGGTGGCAATTCTAATTTGTTTGTTTTGTAGCCAAAGAATGCCCAACAGCATGAAAAGGTTCAGAAAGCAAGTACAGAAGGAGTTGCTATCCAGGGCCAACAAGGAACCAGACTCTTACCAGAGCAGCTAATCAGAGAGGCCTTCATTTTGAGTGATCTTTTTGATATTGGGGAGTTGGCAGCTGTTGAACTCCTTCTAGCAGGTAATGTGATATTGGAATGGGAACAAGCTGACCTATTCTATTCTGTTCTATTCTGTTCTATTCTGAAGAGACATACCTCTGTTTTAGGGGTATGTCTGTGTCTCTCCATAGCTCTTGTCTCTTTACACCATTAGCAAAAGTAGAATAGATGATTCAAAATAAAAGTAGCAGATTTTCATCATTACTAAAGCTGGAATAATTTCTTGCAGAATGTGATATGCATGTTTGCATGCATACATACACACCTTACTTGCTCATGAGGCTGTAAAATTGTCAGGCTAATTGCACAACTGATATTAAAATATTAAATTAATATTAAAATAGTAAATGGGGACTTCTCTTATGACTGTAACTTTCTTCCAGGGGAGCATCAGCAGCCTCGTTTTCCTGGGCTATCTAGGGGTTTAGTAGCTGTTCTTTTATACTGGGATGGAAAGCGATGCATTGCAAATTCATTGCGGACACTCATCCAGTCTCGGCGAGGCAAGACATGGACACTGGAACTCAGGTCTGTATTCTTAAGCAACAGCTTCTGAAAATACCTAAACTAAAACAGTAACAATATTTCTATGTTGAACCTAGATTTTTTTGAAGTACTGCAGAAGGGAGAGATTCGCCCCTGTTTTCCCCTATAAATTATGATTCTGCTTTTGGCATTTTGCTTTGTCTCCATCACAGAAGCTTCTGTTTTTCACATTTGTTTTAATGGTGTTTCTGGAATTTGTTCCTTTTGATTTCAGTCCTGAATTGGTATCCATAACAACACGCTTTACAGATGAACTGATGGAGCAGGGTCTCACACATAAAATTCTGACTTTGGTGTCTCAAATTGATGTAAACACTGAGTTTGAGAAGCTGCAGAGAGACCGAGGATTAGGCAGTGAGAAACATCGCAAAGAGGTAAATGCTTAAGATGTTAGAGACAGTAAGTACTTGAAAATTTTGAAATCAGTGGGGCTGACCTTTGAATAAACATGGATAGTATTGTTTTGTATATGATAAATAGCATATTTTGAAGCTACATATGTAGTAACTTGGTTTTTATTTTTATTTTTATTTTTTTTTAGGTTTCTGATCTCATCAAGGAGTGTAGGCAGGCACTGGCAGAGAGCTTATTTGTTTGGGCTTGTCAGTCACCGCTGAGCCGGGATGATACTTTAATCCTGATTACTTACTTAGAGAAAGTGACTGTGGAAGCTGATGGTTCATTGGACAGAGTAAACTTGGCACTTCTTATGGCACTCCTCTATTGCTTTGATGTCAGCTTTCTAGAACAGGCCACTGAAGATCGAGAAGGTAAAACTGGTTTTCTGGCTACGCCAAAAGATATGTCATTCATATAGATTAAGATGAGTTAAATTTCTGCTGTTTCCCAGACTTCCCCATTTCTTCTCCACAGTTCTTAATTGAATTGTTCACAAAATTTGATGGGAGCTATTTAGCTCTGAATTACAAAATAAAAGAGGTGAAAGAGGTTATTGTATTTGCTGAGTCACCCATTTTATTTTCAGTGGACTTGAAACAACATTTCTTTCTGTATTAAACTTCTATTTTGTATTTGCTTTTTT
The DNA here is from genome assembly GCF_964106915.1 of Podarcis gaigeae. NCBI lineage: Eukaryota > Metazoa > Chordata > Lepidosauria > Squamata > Lacertidae > Podarcis > Podarcis gaigeae. The sequence goes on from NC_139686.1 coordinate 33,689,120, forward strand.
AAAAAATGTAGAACTGATGCACCAGCTGCCACTGTTAACAGAGAGACAATATATAGCTGCAATCCATACACGCCTTCAGGATGCTCGGCCTTGGAAACTGCCAGGACTTCAAGGAACTGTTAGGTTAGCCTGGGCTCTAGCCTTGCGTGGAATTTCACAGTTCACTGATGTGACAGGTAATCTGATTCATAGACAAGAACCTCAATCTCACCTGTTTCCTTTGCTTAGCGGAGGAAGCCAATCCATCATGCATATTCCTTTGTTTAAGCTGCCAACCCTTAAGTATGCTGTTTATGAAATGTATGCACAGTTAGTAGCTTAATATAAACAAACAAACAAACAATTATTAATTATTATGGTCGGAGACCAGCTTGTGAAACACAAATGGGACTACAATCCCAAAAGCAAAGCAAACATTTAAAACAATATACAACAATGGATTTAAAGTTTAAAAATGTGATAGTAGCTTTATTAGTCTGTCTCTTGCATTCATTTTTCTTCATTCTCTTCAGCACTTGCAGAATTTGCTGAGGCAGATGAAGCAATGGCAGAGTTAGCAATTGCAGACAACGTTTTCTTGTTCCTTACTGAATCTGTGGTGAGAGCTGAAAACTTCTACCAAGAGGAATTTTACATACGTAGAATCCACAACCTTACCACTGACTTTCTTGCTCTCATGCCAATGAAGGTAAGTTGTATTTTTGTGGACTGGATATAAGTAGGACAAATATTCCAATGCAATCTATTTATGCAGACTAATATAAGCATTTCAGTGTGGAAATTATGTCTTACATTTTGTGTTCATATATGTGTGAAATTTTAAAATAAACGCGGTGACCATTTTGTGCTTGTCCAATTGACAACTGGGTCCTTGCCTGGGGGTTACATTCCAAGGATGGCATGTGTGTGCAAAAACACATATACTTGAACCACCACTGCACAAGCAATCTTACCTTCTGGAACTATTGGGCCAAAAGGGTCTTACCCCACCAAGCAAGGCAGAGTGCTTAAAACCTTGCTGTCCCTGGAGATTTTAGCTGGCCAGGCTTCAACCATGTAAAGATGAAATTGCACGTTAAATGTACGTAAGTTGCATGCATACTGCACATTGTTTGGCTAAATCCTGTCTTAAGCCCCAATGACCAGTTTAAGTAATTTAATATATTTTTTTCTTAAAAAAAGGAACTACTTGCTGTTGTGGTCCTTGCCCTCTTCCAGATTGTGCACAGAGTAGTACTATTTTGGCTGGTTGGCTCACCATCTTTACTATTTGCTGGGGTAGTTCTCTTTTCTAGTAACAATCTCTCAACTTGGTCATGTTAATCTTACATAGATCTTCTTGAAAGTCATTCTCATTCTGTTTAATGGGACTTACTCCAAGGTTAAATATACATAAGCTGCCATTGTATACCCATATACTTTTGGAGGAAGCTCCATAGAATTCAGTGAGTTTTATTTCTGGGTATACATGTATAGGATTGTGCTGTTCAGCTGTTAATTTGAATTAAACTACTTGCATAGGCATCCTTCAATGTTTGCTGACTAGCTTTATATTATATATGATATAATTATCCAATCTGGAGAATTCTAGTAATAGGCCTGAGCTTCATTTGAAGGAGTCATGCTTTTTTATTCTATTCAGTTGCCTGCTATTGTTTTATGAAACAGATACAATTGCACTTTTTCTACATGGTGACTAACTTTTTGGGGAATGGGGGGGGGCAATTCAGCTAGAATGAGACATGTTTCAGTCCCATAGATTTCAGTGAGAGAGACAAGCATGTGATCAATTTTGTACCTTTGAAATCAGTGGGTCTTAAATATATGTAATTAGTAAAGTCAACAGTTTTCTCTTATCTTATATGCATCCTTGGTACTGGTGTAAAGAACCAGTTCCTCTTACAGTGTGGTACATCTTTAAGGGAACATTTAAAAAGATTCTAGTGGCCCTTTCATAAATACATGCTAATGAGGTTAAGTCAAGTGCCTGTAAAAGCTGTCTGCTTTTGTTCGCTTCCTAGTTAATTATCAATAAATTTATTTCCTTGGCAAACTGTGTAGGTGAAACAACTAAGAAACCGTGCTGATGAAGATGCTCGCATGATACACATGAGTATACAGTTGGGTAATGAGCCACCTCTTTCTCTTAGACGGGATCTGGAGCATCTGATGTTTTTAGTAAGTTCTTTTAAAAATAAAATGTTGAGAAGTCGTAATAGTTTCATTTTTTAAAAAAATGGTACATTGGTTAAAAATAATACAGTTGGAATAGCAAGAACATTGGTGCCAAATCTTATATTAAATACACTTCTGGCACCTCTCAGGTGGGCTCCATTGCAATTATAAGAGAAGCATTCATGGTGAGTTCTGGCAACTCTTTTTCTAGAAAAATGGCACTTTTGTATCCCACTTAAAAAATACCAGATGTGATGTAAGGTATTCTAAAGTTGCTATATTTCTTCTTAACGCTGGCAAATTAGTCTTTAGTCTGAAAAAGTTGTGTAAGTTTTGAAAGCTGCCCCAGGGAGTTTTGTGACTGTGGAAGGGAATAGTGTTAACATAGCTGGGGCTGCTGCTAATGGAATCTGTTTTGTATTTGAATTTGGCGCACGGATGATAATCAGGTGAAAGGCAATGTTCCTAAAGATCATGATAGGCTATAGTGTGTGTGTGTGTGTGTAGGTAGGTAGGTAGGTAGGTAGGTATATAGGACTCACATTATTTCTGTTCTATAGATTGCTGAGTTGTACAAGAAGGATCCATTTAATTTGGAGCTTGCTCTTGAGTACTGGTGTCCTTCAGAGCCCCTGCAGAGTTCCACCATCATAGGATCGTATATTGGGATAGCCCATCAAAGACCACCTCAGCGTCAGGTGAGAAAATACCCAGTTCCCTCTGCTGTTGTTTGGGCTTGAGTTTTCTTGAAACGAGCATAGCCAATGGGCAGGGATGATGGGAATTGTAGTTCAGCCATGTCTGGAGGGCCGAAAGTTCTCCATGCCTGCCCTAGTGCCTTGGAAGGTGTGGGGAATTCTTCTACAACCGGTACCAGTTTTAAGAAAATCAAGGCTAGAAAAGTGATTTGATTTTGGTTGTTAGCGTCTGAACAGACTGTGTACATTACAAGTTATTTTAAAACTTTAACTTTGGGGGCCTTTCGCTTTTTGTCATATATTTCTTCCTAGGCAAATGTTTCTATACTTTTTTTGTAGGTTGTTTTGTCTAAATTTGTTAGACAAATGGGAGACCTCCTTCCATCAACAATTTACATTCCTTACCTGAAAATGCTCCGGGGATTAGCCAATGGGCCCCAGTGCTCTCATTACTGCTTTACTTTGCTGAAGGGCAATGGCAGCAGCCATGGTAAGAAATAAGGCCTCAAATAGGCCAACATACTTTCCCATTCACTTGAATCTGTTGCAGCAGAACCTCAGTACTAATGCATTATTTGCAAGGCAGCCTATCCGGAAGAAAACAAGGAAGTGAATGCTTTAGTCTTAATACTGAGTTGGATGAACCAGTGGTCTGATTCAGTATGAGGCAGCTTTCTTCATGTCTGAGGGACAGAGTATCATGGTATAAACCAGGGGTCAGCAAACTTTTTCTGCAGGGGGCCGGTCCACTGTCCCTCAGACCTTGTGGGGGGGTGGACAATATTTTTTTGGGGGGGGAATTCCCCCCCCCCCGGCACTCCTCTCCCTTCTTCACAGGACTGGACAAGCCCCAGTGGCTGTTTACCTGTGCCTTCAAGCAGCAGGGGCTGGTGTCAGCAGAGGGACGATGAGCGGCGTGAAAGGGCTGGCTCTGGAGAGGGGCTGCTTAAAATGGCGCTCAGCCAACCGCAGCTCAACAAAGCCCATCCCCTTCCTCCTCTAGGCAGGGTGGGGAGAAGCCAGGGGGAGGGAGGGAGGGAGGAGGCGCCGCCACCGCGGTGTGTGTGTGTGTGTGTGGAAATGGCGCAGCCCAAACGATCAGAATCCCCATGCTGATCCACGCAGTGATTCCCAGACCGTCTGATTGATCCAGAAGGCAATTGGACCGGATCCGGCCCCCAGGCCTTAGTTTGCTGACCCATGGTATAAACAAATGGGACTTTCCCTGCCCACTAAGTATACTCAGTTGTTTTTGGTTTCCCTTTGCAGGTTTTTCCACTGAAGATTTATTGGTTTTTTTAAATATTATAATATAGGCTTGCTAGTGTTTTTCAGATGATATGCAATAAAAATGTTTAATCTTAAATTTAGGGCAGGTTTTGTTTTTTCAGGTGTAAGCTTAATTAACATAATCTGTACTCATGCAGATATTTCCCCCCCTTTCTAGCTGAAAACATCCAAGGAGCAGGTGGCAGTCCTGTCTCCTGGGAGCATTTCTTCCACTCTCTGATGCTGTACCATGAACACCTGCGGAAAGATTTGCCTAGTGCAGATAGCATTCAGTATCGTCACCTTCCTCTCAGAGGCATCACCCAGAAAGAACAGGATGGATTGATTTCATTTTTGCAACTTACAGAAACTATAGTGAAATGGGTAAATAGGCCTTTCCTTTAATGGTTGATGCATTCAGGATTCCGTTTGTCCATTATTTTATGAATTAAGTTGGCTTTACAAACCCAGCACATTTTATATGAAAAGTCAGATGTACTAGAGGAAAATTGATACAGCCATTGATAGACTTGAACTGAAGTTCATTTTGACTGGGAGGAAAATAGAAAGTGAGGAAAATATTAGTGTTGGATTCTTATTTGTAATATAATTGGCCCCATAATGACATTGCTTAGCTTTTGTTTGAATCATCAGAGGTCACTGGTGCTCTTTCTCTCCTTTCTAGAGTGAGAATGCCCGCTTGGCTCTCTGTGAACACCCTCAGTGGACACCAGTGGTTATAATTTTGGGACTTCTGCAATGTAGCATCCATCCCATTTTGAAAGCAGAGTTATTAGAGACTCTTTCAGCCTTTGGGAAATCTCCGGAAATTGCTGCTTCACTGTGGCAGTCATTGGAATACACCCAGGTATCTTAACTTTTTTCATGGCAGTTTAACCCTTAGTGCAATCCTGTACGTATTCTGACACTATTTAGCAATGTATGCTCTGAATACTAGAAGTTCATGCTTTCCCCCAAATTCTATTTTATTAAACTGTTGCTAGTTCTTACTTAAAAATCAGGTGGAGTTAATTATATGCATGGCATTGTTTTCTGTGTTCAGAATATTGGGCTGTAGCAGCAGCAGCTGAAACAGAATGAAAAAGTGCAAGTCCAATTGATTCCCCTTCTGTGATGTATTTTTTGCTTATGTATTATAAATCTGTACTGGCAGATTCTGAATAAGGTTAAGAAGAAAGGCAGGTTTCCCTTTTTGTGGAGAGAAGGTGGGAATGTGTCTTGTGGTAAATACAGCTGATCATGCTAGCACTCTAGTCCTTTTAGGTCCGATCAAGAAAATTGTGCTGCCTACAAAGGAGAGCCAGCGCAGATGCAATGCAGCCTTATATTTAATAATTTTCCTGGTAATCCTAGGTGACCAGGTATTCAATAAAGCAAATGAGCAAGTTGGTGGAATAGAAGTGGATTGCTGTGTCGCTCCTCGACTGCTTTTTAGTAGAAGCAATTTTGTTAATAGCCTGTGTTTCTATGCTAGCTGCAGAAGGGAGCTGCTTCTGTTCTGTGGCCAACATGGAAATTTAGGCTAGTGGCCTCTTAGCAGGTTTGCAAACATTGGCGGACTTGTAACTTTTGTGTGCTCATTCCCTTGGTGACGGGAAAAGCCGATAGGACTTTGCACTCCTTTCCCATAGTTCCTCCTTTCTTGTGCAGGTTTTCCATTCTCCTTTCGTCACCAGTGTTAGTTGTGGTTAGTTGTTACATTTGCACTATATTTGTGAATTTGCAAACTAAATGGAAGAGGATGGGAAGAGGGAGCATGCGACTCAACTCTATAACCGTGGTTAAAGAACGGGAACTGTTACATTTGCATCAGTCTGGTGTTCTCTACTGGGACGGGTATTTTCAGGTGCTGCATTAAAAGCTTGTTGGATAGTTTAATCTGTCTTTCTGGAAGGGTGACAATACCTTTTCATATGGGTAGAAGCTCTTGAAAAGAGTGTGCAAGATAAACAGTGTAGCTCATTTTTTAGCTCTGATGTTCTTTTGATGATTATGAAAAATCATTTCGTTTCTCGTTTGTTTTGAAAGATACTACAAACTGTCAGAACTCCAGGCCAAAGACAAGCCATTGGCATTGAGGTAAAATCTGTTTCTAGTTAGCTACATGGTTGTACAAAGTGAAAAGCTGTAGGACTGCTTCAGCAAAGAGGAGCTTCAGAGTCTTTTACTTGCATATTTAAAAACAGTAATAATAGTGCACATACTCATTTTTTTAAAAAAGTGAAAAGGGGGGGGGGAATCCTTACAAGATGAGTAGACCCCTGAAATTGGTTGTGATGAGCGTTCTGATCCTGTGCAGATTTAAGCATGCCTAAACCTATTGAAGTCAATTGACTTAGATGCACCTGACTCTCAAACTGCAAGCACTGTTGGAAGCAATGAGGGTTGTTGTGACTTAACTTATTTCACTGATTACTAATTAACTTGGCTGTGGCTAATTTCAGCTTAATTGAGGCCATAGACATTGAAAAGCAATAGGCAAATTAAAAACCTACTAAAACTTAATGCCCTACCCCCTTTTAGTCATTTTTTTGAAGGCAAACATGCCTTGTGCTATCCATCTGGTTGTGGTGAAACATGAGAATCTATTGTAACTGTGTAAAAAAACCAAAAAACCTATAGATACATTCTGACATTATGATGCACTAAATTACATTTTTAATAATGTTTGTTTCTCTGTTTTCCTGCAAAGGTTGAATTGAATGAAATTGAATCCCGGTGTGAGGAGTATCCTTTAACTCGTGCTTTCTGCCGGCTCATTAGCACACTGGTGGAGAGTTCATTTCCTTCTAACCTGGGCGCTGGCTTGCGCCCACCAGGCTTTGATCCATATCTGCAATTTCTGAGAGATTCTGTGTTTCTTCGATTTCGTACAAGGGCCTATCGGCGAGCTGCTGAGAAGGTAGCTTCTGCTTCTAAATATGTATTGTTTTTAAATAACTTCTATAGATGTTTCTAAACTTGATGGTGTAGACTTTTTAAAGTGATTGGATGTTTTGCTAATTTCTGCCCCTAAGATTTACAGCTAATAACATTAAATCTGAGTTGAGCTAGTGACTGGGTTCCATGTATTCCACTACCATAACATGATGCTCAGAATTAGAAGATTAGCGATACTTCGGAAGAGCTGTAGCTCAGTAGTAGAGTCAGGTACAATTCCTGGCCATCTCCAAGAGTGGCTGGGAAAGGCTTCTGTCTGACTGCATGGAGAGCCACTGTCAGACAACATAGATTGTACTGAGCTACTTGGACTAATAGCCTGATTCTGCATAAGGGATCTTTTTATCTTACTAAAATGGGAAGCTGAGGTTTGAGATGTCCACTTTTAAAATAATATTTTGTGTGTGCTTTTCTTGACAGTGGGAAGTAGCGGAAGCAGTTCTAGAGGTTTTTTACAAGCTGCTGAGAGATTACGAACCTCAGCTTGAAGATTTTGTGGACCAATATGTGGAGTTACAAGGTATGCACTTTCCTGGTTTGTCTTTAGCTCCGTTTTTGTATCTTGTTTGGGGAGGAAAGCAAAATGGTGACCAATTCTCCTGCTGGCTTTTAGACTGGTCCTTCAGACTCAGAAAAATAGTTCTGGGGGAAGCTAGCAAGGAGGAATTGACTGTGGTCTAGCAAGGAGGAATTGACTGTGGTCTAACAGGCAAACAGAATGAGCAAATACAGAGTTATAAATTCAGAGAAGAAAGTACTACAATGTCAAAAGCAGCTGGGTTTTGTCATTGTATTGAAGCTGGTATAGGAGAAGAAGGGGTAGTGACTGTGTTTTGCTTCGAAAAAAAGCAATGAATTTTTTTGGACAAACTATAATGCCGATATTACTGAATTGCACTTTTAATTTTTTAGGAGAAGAAATTATAGCTTATAAACCACCTGGATTTAACCTGATGTATCATCTGTTGAATGAGTCACCAATGTTGGAACTGTGTCTTAGCTTGCTGGAAGAAGGGGTTAAACAACTAGATACCTATGCTCCTTTCCCTGGTATGTAGCAAAAATAAATTAAAAATTCAACTTAAAAAAATATTTTGATGCTACTTACTGTATAGCCAGTGAACTGAATCCTTCATTATGTAGATCCACTGCAAAGAAAGCTGTTGAATAAAAGTTGGTCATTCTTGAGTGGGGTCTTTTAATGCAAACGGTGACTTCTTATGGCTCTATTAATGCACATATGTAGATTGACTGCAGCATTATTTGTTTCCCTCATAAGCGTTCTAGGCATGGAAGCGGGATTGTCTTTATTTCCTTTCCTTCCATAGGAAAGAAGCACTTGGAGAAAGCTGTACAATATTGCCTTGGCCTGCTTAATCTGACCCTACAGAAAGAGAACCTTTTCATGGACTTGTTAAGGGAAAGCCACCTCTCCCTGATTGTTACATCCCTGGAACAGCTGCTGCAAGGAATCAACCCTCGGACTAAAAAGGCAGACCATGTGGTGAATATTGCCAGGTAGAACCAATGCATTTAGAAAGACAGATGTGGTTCTTGAGAGACTGGCATAATGTGAGACCATTGGGTGCCTGTTGAGAGGTTCCTACAGCTTGCTCTGCTCCTTACATAGATTATCACTATTCAGCCCACTGCAAAGAAATCAAATAATGTCTCTGTACTGACCTGATTTTAAAGATCGGGTCCAAATTACGAATCTGTTCTGAGCAGTTGCCTGTGTCTGAAAACCTTTGGGGTTTCCCCTGGGTCTACTGATGCCCTCCTTCTGTGTGTGTGTGTGTGTGGTTTTGGTTATAAACAGCTGGCACTTGGAACAAATGAGAGCTATTTGTGTATAATATGATTTAGTATCATATATATATGTCTGATGTAGCCGCATGCAGCAGCAGCATATGGGGGTGGAATGGGGAGAGCAGTAGCATCACCTTGCTGGTGGCAGTGGTGCTGTGTTTGTGTCGATGGGACAGGGTGAAGCAGTGGCAGGGCTGACAACGGCAGCCCACAGGTGTGCACAGCAGTGATGGCAACCCAGAGCTTGACCTTGCTGCTGCCTCCTGCCATCTCAGTCACAGTGAACAATGCTGCTGCTGCTACTCTCGCCTCCCTTCACCTGCTTCTGCATACATATTTTTAGCCTAGATACTAATTTTTATGAATAATAATAATTTTATGATATATACCCCACTCCAGCAACACTGGACGGCTTCCAGCATGGAAGCATTATTAAGACTCCCTTTCCCCCCTTTTCTCTGGCATTTCTGGTTGGAATTGACAATTCCTATGTTCTTGTAATTTTCAAGGTATCTTTATCATGGCAATACCAATCCTGAACTGGCTTTTGAAAGTTCCAAGATCCTGTGTTGCATTTCCTGTAATTCTAATATTCAGGTCAAATTGATTGGAGATTTCACACAAGACCAGGTAACTGTTGTTACATTTGTTTTTTATGCAAGGGAGGGGAAGAATGATGTAGCCAGCACATGGCTTTACTGTTAGAATGGTTTCTAACCAGGTCAGAGTTGTTTACATTTGTATGGTTCTCAGGACCTTCCCATCTAGTCAGCAATCAAATATTACTTAACTTTAGCATTAAGGCTGCTTCATGTAACTTGGGATCATTTTCCAAGACTCTCTACAACTGATTTCTGGGGGGAGGAGTCTGCAGATCCTTTATGGTCTGCACAGGACCATATAACTCAAAAGATCTTCATTGGCTACCTGCACAATACAAGGGCCGTTAAGATGTTTTGATGTATTAAATCCTAAAGTCTCAGGACCCAGTTTCCTGAAAGAGACTTTCACCCTATATTGCTCTGCCTGGGCTTCGAGATAGGCAGGGGAGGTCCTAAATCAATCTGTCATTGTATAATACCTCACTATCTTCTCATTTCCATTCTTTGGTTGCAAATCCAGAATATCAGCCAGAAACTAATGGCTGGGTTTGTGGAATGTTTGGACAATGAAGCTGCTGAAGAAATCATTAATCCTGATGAAGGTATGAAAGTAGTCCATGTTTTTTGTACATTAAAATAAGCTGCAGGATAACTTTGAATGAATTATCAAGGATCCTCAGAATGTGACTATTTGCAGAACTGAAAACCATTTTATTAATATATTTTTGGCCTATAATTGAGTTCAGAATCGTGTGTCCTTTTTTCTTATTTTTATATCATTTTGGGCAAAAAGCAGAGCACTAATTTGCAAGCTAGTTTTAAAAGCAATTCTATAAAAGTCACTGCTCCACGAAATACTTTTATGTGGATGGACTGGCAATTTATACTGCTGATAATTCTTTGAGGCATGTTGACACATGGAAATACTTTCGTGTACGCTTCCCTGCCTGGATAGGTCAACACAACTGATTAGGCAAGTGCCTATTTTCCCGTTGTAACAAAAATATTGTACATTATTGCAAATCATGTATGTTTCCATTAAAAGCCATTGGATATTAGAATTGAGCGCTTCATGAATTTGTATCACTGATGTGTATTTTTGGTTCCCAGAACTTGAAGCTGAAAGGAAGCAGGCCCCAATTTACCATGAAACAAGGATTAACATCCTGAACCTTCTCATCGCCTCTTTGGAGTGCAGCCCACCAAATCTTGCCTTGTATCTTCTGGGTTATGAATTCAAGAAGCCTGTGAGCAACACAAACTTGCAAGACCCAGGTACATGGCTGAAGAGGGCAGGGTGGGGGACCTGCTGTTCATATGTTGGAAGGAATCAGCTCAGTAGTAGAAGGAATTTATTTTTGCCCAGAATGGGCAGAAGTTTCACGCTCAGTAGACATAACAAAATGATCTACGTCAGGCTTCCTGAAACTCGGCCCTCCAGATGTTTTGAGACTACAATTCCCATCACCCCTGACCACTGGTCCTGCTAGCTAGGGATCATGGGAGTTGTAGGCCAAAAACATCTGGAGGGCCAAGTCTGAGGAAGCCTGATCTACGTCAAGAGTACTTTACTGTGAGTGATTACAGCTATGACCACATGTTTCATGCCGGCCAGCTGCAAGTGAAAAGTCTTGCAAAAACCAGACACCTTGCAAAACCTGGCAAGACCCAAGAGGAGTCAGACTGAGCCAGATTTAACCCTGCTCATCAGTTGATGTGTGGGGCATTAAATCCTGCTGCTTTGGGGGTGGGAACAGGCATGCAGCAAACCCCACTCTCCCGACCATCAGCTGACATGAATGGGTGTAGCTTGGGGAAAATGGACCCCTTGGAGGGCCAAACTGGACCCCCTGGAGGACCAGGATTGGCCCACAGGCCGAAGGCTGCCCACCCCGATCTACTTGCTGTTCCGTTTGTTAATTATCTTTTCAAATTAGTAAGCAGTATTAACATTAGTGTGCTGTAGAAAGTATATATAAATTTGACAAAATGAATGAATAATTGGATCCTTGCCATAGTCCAGTTTTGATAAAATGCAATGTTAAATTAGAGTAAAATATTTGCTATTTTTGTGAAGTAAATCTTAAAAACAGGGTGATGTTTCGTTTCTATATATCATGCACAGTTTTCCCCCTAAATATGAATGTTGCATCTTCAGGTGTATTGGGCTGCCCTAGAACTTGCCTACATGCTATTTTGACCATACTGGAGAATGGTACTGAAACAAGGTCTGGTCCCACAGCGGTTCAACAATCTCCTCATCTAGCAGAATTGTGTTACCAGGTAACATGATATTTCCTGTTTTAGGAAAGCTAAAATGGGGTGCTCTGTATAAATCCAATGAGCTTTCTGTTTGGAGGGAATTGATTTTTTCAGTTTACTAATATAATTTCAGTTTTTAAAAAAACATTTAACATTGCAGTCCTACTCAGAAGTATGTCTCATTGAATTGAATGGGATTTACTTCCAGGTAAATGTGTATAGGATTCCATGAGTAGATCTGAGTTTAAATACAATACTTAATTAGAAATATTTTGGCTAGTATTAAAGGAAACTAATATCTGGATTTCCTTCTTGTTCAAACAGGTGATCTATCAGTTGTGTGCCTGCTCAGACACTTCAGGCCCGACAATGAGATATTTGAGAACCAGCCAGGATTTTTTGTTCTCTCAGTTGCAGCATTTACCATTTTCTGTCAAAGGTACGACTTTTCAAGTACAGTCTCATAATTTTATTTCTAGCAAGTTATTTATAGCCTGCATTTAAGAAAAAATTGTCCAGTAGCACCTTAGAGACCAACTGAGTTTGTTCTAGGTATAAGCTTTTGTGTGTATGCACACTTCTACAGATATTGAACAATTTTTTTTATTTTTTATTTCGACTGTGTCAGAACAACACAGCTACCTACTTGAATCTGGATTTAAGAAACATTATTTACAAGTGGCCTGCAAAATATACACAAAAAATATTAGTTAGAATATTTGTAACATCTACTTCATAAAACTAGTAAAAACAACAAATAACCCAGCATTAGATAGAAAAAACAGATCACAACACCATTTATGTCACTCAGTCTACAACTAGTCAATGAAGACCATGACAGAGAATATCTTCAAGGCCCTTTTAAAAGTATTGAAGAATGAGGCATTCTGGATCTTGATATAGCACTGAATAAAACTTGAAGAGACACCAGTGATCTTACATTCTTTTTTCAATTCTCATTCATTGCTTGGAAGAATCACTTCTTCTGTTTTGCCTTTTTAACAGAATTTGGAAAGTCTCGTCTTAGCAAGATTTGCAAGTTCTTGTCCTGGCAGGGAGAGAAAAGTCATTTTTCCTTTTGTATATTTGTAGGTATCTTAGAGCCACTCTGTGTGCATTATTTTTTTCTAATAAGGTGATTAATGTCCATGTTGTGCAGTTGGAGGGCCAAGAGAATATACATTTCAAAAGTGGCTCCTCTTTTTCAGGGCTTTGCCATTAATTACATTGTGTGGAAAGCTGCTTTACCTAAACAACTTCCCACATAGAGAGCAATGCCCCATTTGCTTACATTTCCAAGCAGCAGATGTGTAACAAATATAACATGAGTCCAACCAACAATGGTAGACTCTTCTGAAGTGTCTGTATTGCTCCCATTCTTGCCCTATCTTGACTTTCAGAGCATGAGATTCCAGCTTTGAACCAGATGTCCTGGCTAATGAAGACGGCCTCTATAGAATTGCGTGTTACTTCACTGAACCGCCAGCGTTCTCACACACAGAGACTCCTGCACCTCCTTCTGGATGACATGCCTGTCAAATCCTACTTAGGTAAATGGAGCACGGAAGGCTGCTCTAAGATTCAAAGACTGCTCATATCTAAAGGGCTCCTTTCCATTTTTTTATTACTTTCCACGTTCATATCTGAATGATATAATGCTTTCCTTACACTTTATAGTGGCTAACTTTGGAAGTAAATATAAGCCAAGGTTTCAGACCACATGAATTAGCAGTCATGCTGTGGGCCGTACTGAGCATTTATAGTACGCTCTATATATTTTATAGCACTTGAGACATAATACCACACACACTATGGAATCATTATAACCTTACAATATTTTAATGCATTTATTAGGCTGGAATTTCCCAAGGTAAAGGTAAAGGTAAAGGGACCACTGACTATTAGGTCCAGTCGTGGCGGACTCTGGGGTTGCGGCGCTCATCTCACTTTATTGGCTGAAGGCATACTGCTTCTGGGTCATATGGCCAGCATGACTAAGCCGCTTCTGGCGAACCAGAGCAGCGCACGGAAACGCCGTTTACCCTCCCGCCAGAGCGGTACCTATTTATCTACTTGCACTTTGATGTGCTTTTGAACTGCTAGGTTGGCAGGAGCAGGGACCGAGCAATGGGAGCTCACTCCCTCGAAGGGATTCGAACTGCCGACTTTCTGATCGGGAAGTCCTAGGCTCTGTGGTTTAATCCACAGCGCCACCCGCGTCCCGGAATTTCCCTAGAAAGCAACATTTTTAATTTTTAAAAGTCTTTTGCTAAGTTTGAATTTGTGCAACTTTGCTTTCATTCATTTGGGAAAAGCTCTCCAAGGAGTATACAAATAAAATTTTCAGTGAAACATAGCTAAAATCCATAAACTGATTTAAAACAAATATGCATTAAACTATCATAATTGAAAGCAAAGATAAAATCGAGAACTTTAACAACAAATATTGGTAACTAAATAATGTCTGAATATGCTTGCTGAAGCAGAAAATTTTCAGCAGCAATCAAGCACAATATAGTGAGGGTGACTGCTTAATGTCATTAAGCAGGGAGGACCAAGCCACAGTAATGAAATGCCTCCTCATTTGGAGATCATGTGACACTTGTAAAATGGCAAGATCCGCAGATCAAAGTGATCAAATAGGTCCGCATGGGGCAAGGCAATCTCTTAAGTAAACTTTTTCAAAATTTCAATCCTCTTAGCTGAAGGTGAAGGGGGCATAGAAGATGAAAGCCGGTCTGTTAGTGGGTTTCTTCATTTTGATACTGCCGCCAAAGGTAAGTCTCGTTGTGGCTGGCTTACTCAGTCCTTCTACTCTGGATTAGAACCTGAGCAGTCTGTGTCCTGTCTTTGCTTTTGCTTATATTGAGAAATTGGTGGCTATGAGCCAGGTGAATTAATTTAACTGTAAACTATTTCAATGTTGTGTCAGCGATCTAAAACACAACTGTTTCATGTACAGCAGGCATGAGCTATAAATCTGTATACTAATTTGCAGTTTGTTGGGCTGTTTATTGCACCTCCCAGGGTCTTTTTAAATAACCCTTTTTGTGGTCAGTGTGACAGAGCTCCTGGTGGGGGGCGCAGGGAGAGAGAGCCTCAACAAACACTATTGCAATCAAACTGCTGTGTGCATGACAATATCTTGGTCGGATAGGGTTGTACAAGTCCAGGATCTGACTATATGTCAAAGACAGGGGAACTCTGTCTCACAGGCTAGATTTGGCCCATCAAGTCTCCCCATTTGGCTCGCCAGGCTGTTTTCTCCAAACCGTGCCTACCTGCCATATGTAAAGTGTGGGGCAAGTAGAGATGTGACAGAAGAAAGCAAGATTGAACTTCCTCTATATCAGCTGGTGCATGGGGAGTTCAATTCTGCTTGGTTCAGGAGCACAAAAGACATCTCCTATGGGGAACTTGCGCGCTCCAACCTTGCAGAGAGCAGGATTGAATTCACCATGCATCAGCTTTTGTGTGGGAAGTTCAGTCCTGCTTGTTCACTAGCTCTCCCCATCACTGTTAGGCCAACACTGAGAGGGGGGCAGGACCACCCACCTGTCCATCACTTGATGTCATTTGGCCCAGAGATTGAGGGTGGAATGAAATAATCTGGCCCTCCAGGCCAAAAGGTTTTCCCACCCTGCTGTAAGTAGATATTTGTGCCTACATCTCACATTCAGGTTTAAATGTTTCCCTTTTTATATATAGAATTAAAATTAAATTATAATCAGAAAGCTCTTTCCATTAAAGCTGCTTTAACCTCTGTCTTCAGAATTCAGTTAAACTCTGATTCTTCCATTTCTGAATAGATTTTTTTTCCTTCCTTAGTACGCAGGAAGGTCTTGAGCATCCTAGACTCAATTGACTTCAGTCAAGAGATCCCAGAACCTTTGCAGCTGGATTTTTTTGACCGTGCTCAAATTGAGCAGGTCATTGCCAACTGCGAGAACAGAAGTGCACGTGGACCAGTTATCTGCAATGTCAAGGTGAGCAATTTCTAGAAACCTCTGTACCTGGCTTCACAGTTTAAGGGTGTAGTGCAGCAAACATTATGTATATTCAGTATGTATATTTTTTATTTCTGTGGAAGATTTTTTGATAAAACCTTAACTCTCCTACTGACTTCAGTATGTCAGCATTTACGTTAGTAGCCTCTCAAATGTGAGAATTAATGTTGGAATAATTTATATAGGCTTTTATTTACATACCCGATAGTGATATGGTTATCTTCAGGTTCATACCACTGTTGTGCCAGCTTCTTTACAAAACACAGTGCCTTATATTGAATGTCTTAAAAGGAAAGCTGACATTTCAAGTTGAACATTGTTGTATTTTCCTTGGCCTGTTTCATTTAAGTTGAACTGGGATGGAAATGAAATTGTGGACCCAAATATGAAATGAATGAAGTGAATCAGAAAGGGAATTAGCAGTGTTTTCATGTTCACAGTTGTCTCCAAATTTTACACATAATAGATTAACAAAAGACACCACTTTCCGTTCTTCAATTCTAGCATCTCCACAAAGTTCTGATTGCTGAAGTTAATGCCCTACAAGGGATGGCAGCCCTTGGGCAGAGACCTTTGCTCATGGAGGTAAGACCACTTAAAATGTGTAAGCTTGATTGAAACCTGGGAAGTTGCCATATACAGAATCCATTTATTGCTCCATTTATCTCAGCATTGTTGACCCTGACTGACTTCAAGCAAGGGCCCTACATGGAGATGCTGGGGATTAAACCCAGGACTTTTTTTGACATGCATAGCATGTGCTCAACCACAGTTGTGGCCATTTCTTGAAAAACAGCTGCACGGATTATTTTACTACTAATTGTTTTTTGGAAGAGCCCAATATTTGTCATTCATTTATATAGCTCTTTTCACTTTATAAATGCTTTCAGATAAATTACTTTGCAATACTTCATTTATTGTGTCAGCAGGGCTTGGATGTAGGTAGCGCTGGCAATTCTCGTCTTCCCTAAGGCCTCCCAGTGACTGTGATGCTGGTTTCACGATGAAGCAGAGCATCGCTTCTAAGGAAAACTGAGACTGAGAATTCTGCTGCCCAGAAGGGGTGCATAGAAAGCAATTTGAGTTGCTATTTAAAGGGAATCTCAATGGGGAGACAACCCACATTCCTCTGATGGCATTCCCCCCCACCCCCCGTTAAGCAGCTCCCCAGCAAAATCCTCAAGCTGCTTTTGAAACTTGGCTGAGTTTGAAAGGCAGTCTTAGGGTTCCTTGGGCAACTGCGGAGAACGCAAACATGTGTGCACACTCCCTGCTTGATTATAGGCCAAGGGTATAATATAAATTAACTTTCTCAGAAGCTACTTTTTAGATATGTCCTTTGCAACTTTGTTTAAAAACAGAGCCTTTTTTTTGGTCTCCTATGAGATAACCCTTTCCTTGACCGTCCAGGAAATCAACACAATTCTCCAGTATGTTGTGGAACGGAACAAGCTCCTTCAGTGTCTCTATGCTAAGCGGCATGCTCTGGAGTCCTGGAGGCAGTTGGTGGAAATCATATTAACTGCCTGCCCACAGGACCTTATACAACCTGAAGATAGGCAGCTTATTATCCGTGATCTCTTACAAGATTTGCATGACAAGGTAAGCCCCTTGAAATGACATGGTATGGTGACGCTGACGGCCAATTTGGGTGTCCATTTTGAGGTTTTTTTAAATGCACAGTTGAATTATGAAATATCTAATGGTTTCCAATCCATTCATATTTACCAGCAATTTCCCCTAACAAAATCTATGTGTTCTGATTACAGATAGGTAGCCGTGTTGGTCTGCCATAGTCAAAACAAAAAAATTCCTTCTAGTAGCACCTTAAAGACCAACTAAGTTAGTTCTTGGTATGAGCTTTCGTGTGCATGCACACGAAAGCTCATACCAAGAACTAACTTTGTTGGTCTTTAAGGTGCTACTGGAAGGAATTTTTTTTGTTTTGACTATGTGTTCTGAGTCAGCTATGCCACTTACTTAGCTTTTGTTACTGTTGCTTCCCAACATCACTTTACAGACTTTTTAACACTTACTCAAGGGAGTTTTGGGAGGCTGGATGTGGGCTTTTGAATGTACCTGGATTGTCATAGCTGTATCTTTCGGATCCGATCAAAGTAGAGAGTTGGGGGGGGGGTCTAGCAAGGAGATCAGTGTTTCTGTACCACACACCGCTTCATGATTGAGACACATTTGTCTCATTGCTATTTAAAATTGAACATAATTGAACAAATTACTGCTTATAGTAATTTGTATTAGAGATGCCTATAGAAATTATGCAGACGTGTATCGCAAGCATGTTCCAAAATAGCAACTCTTTCTTTTGTTCCTGTAAGATCCTGAATGACGATGCTGCTCAGGAGTTAATGCCTGTTGTGGCGGCAGCCGTGTTCACCCTGACCGCCCACTTAAGTCAATGTGTGCGAACAGAGCAAAAGGAGCCATTTGCCGTCCCTTTGCCGGGGCACTCGCAGTTTGTCTTGATGCTGGATGGTTCTTTCACAACACCACCTGGTTCTGAAGGCATGGTGGTGGGATTTGCCTCTATCGGAGACTCTTCTCTACATATCATATTGAAAAAGATTCTGGATTTCATTCTGAAAACAGGTAAAATGACCACTTTAAAATAGTTTCCATAATCTTTGAAGCAGTTGATTGAGGTGCTCCCCAGGTTCTATGGAAACAGATTGGCGTGTGCATTACAAAAGCCAACATTCTGTAAATAAGTTGAGGTGGATAACAACAGAATAATGGTTTATGTGTGCTGTCTTTTCCACAGTATAAATACCCTTTTTTTTCTGTCTGAGCAGGTGGTGGCTTCCAGCGAGTGAGAACACACCTGTATGGATCACTGCTTTACTACTTGCAGATTGCTCAGAGACCAGATGAACCAGACACCCTAGAAGCAGGTAGAATACAAAATGGTGATGAAAAGAGAACATGTGCTGCATTTGCAACTATATTGGATCTCTTTATATGACCAGAGTTCACAGTCCCATACTTCCCCCCCCCCCCATTCTCCATCAGCAATAATAACTTTATTTCTGGGGGTTTTTCAGGCTTCCCAAAACCATTATTTCCCAGTCCCATATATGTATGAAGCTGACTGGTCAGTTTTATTTCATGCCCCTAATCCAGCCTTTGATTTCATCTATGTTCATAGACTGCAGTGACCCAAAAGTGTGAATGCAGTGGTAACTTTTCTTCTGTCACAAGCACATTTCCATTGAAGGCATCTTGTGTCCTTTCACTGAAGTAAATATGTGTGTGTTTCCCATCAGAGTTCATCCGAAGAAGCTTTTTTGTTCGTATTCTGTTACAAGTAACGTTCTTTGCTGAGGGATCTATTTTCTCATTTGAACATTCCAGCTAAAATACTCTCCTTTTCCCCTCCCCATAAAGGCATATGTAGTTGTTCGCATGCTCTGGTACATTGTTTCCCCTTTAATTTTGTCCTTTTCTTCCTCTTTATAGCAAAGAAGACCACGTGGGAGTGTTTAACAGCGCCTGAAGATGCTTACAGTAAATTGCAGAGAGAAAACATGGCAATTATTGAAAGCTATGGTTCTGCCCTAATGGAGGTGGTCTGCCGAGATGCCTGTGATGGTCATGAAATTGGACGGGTAAATAAAATAAGATATTCTGTATTTTAATTTTAAACAGGTTCAAGTCACAATTGATGTCTTAATTTTGGAACATTCAAATATTTATTAAATAATTACTTGACAGTTTAGATTTTTTTTTAAAGTAGTTCAGTAAGTCTTTCATATCTTACGTACTTGCTTTTGGTAATTATTTTCAAGTGATAATACATATATACCAGGTGAAGTGTGGTAAACGTTTGCTACCTGTGCCTGAGTAATGTAGCTGTTAGCCTTCTTTCCTTGTTACATCATTCAGTTTTTACAGTTGGAAAAAATGACTGCATTTGTACTTAAAGTTGCTTCTATAGCAGAAAAGGTAGTAGGTAATGAAGAGCAAACATAATGTAAGCTATGAAGGTTGGGAAAGAATGCCCGGTGTTTACTCTTGTTCTGTTCTTCATTTTTAAACCTGTCCATATAGTTTCAATGTAGTTCACCAGTTTGTGATGAAACATGGTTAATAATGAATAGCATGTACATAATCATGACCAACCAAACTGGACATTATAAAAAAGGTTTTGGCCACTAAAATTAGCATCTACATTTGCCATCCCCCTTGATAATGTCTACCCAACTCTTGATGTCACAGCAGTCAGTGATCTAGAGTGGAGGTAGGTTAAATGCATGTTTTCTTAGACATTTCTTAAATCTGCAGATTAGTGGCCCATTCACAGATTTCATTTATTATCAGAACTTTTAAAATAATGTCACTGAAAATAAGAAAATTTCACTAGTTTTCGCTTGAAACTGGGACACCATTTTTTCTCTCATCTTGCATTCTAGCAAGATGTGCAGCTGCAACTGTAGACTAATAACTTCCTATAGTACAAGATTTGTTGACATGCTTGAAAATGTAAAACATTAAAGTATTAGGAGCCGGCATCATCTTGGCTAGTCTGCAGATATTGTACATTGATTACATAATTTTTGTATCTTTTCTTGAGGAATTTAATCTTTCATTTTTATTTTTCAGATGCTAGCACTAGCCTTGCTTGATCGCATCATCTCTGTAGATAAACAGCAGCAATGGTTGTTGTATCTCTCCAACAGTGGCTATCTAAAAGTACTTGTAGATAGCCTAGCAGATGATGACCTCAAGCTGCAAAGCTTACTTACACCCCAGCCTCCTCTACTTAAAGCACTGTACACCTATGAGTCAAAAATGGTAAGTTCTTAATAACTGTTCAGTGACCTGGGGTCCACACAGCCAAATCCTGGATTAATAATCCAAGATATGCATGAGCATATCTAAAATAAGTGTATTTTAAATCATGTCCATTGGCTGGGTTAAATAAACGAATATAATTCAGTTTTTGTGTTTTAACTTGAAGGTATGTTTTAAGGTTGCTGACAGAAAATCATTTAGTGTTGCCACATTAAAAAAAATAACCTTTGTTCTTTTTAAAATTCATTTTCTTTATTTTTTACAATATGTTTCAGGCATTCCTGACCAAAGTGGCCAAAATACAGCAGGGAGCACTAGAGTTACGTAGATCTGGAGTGATTGTGAAGCTTGCCCAGTGTCAGGTATATGACATGCGACCAGAAACAGATCAGCAGGGGTAAGTGTCATACAATTTGTCCTCAGAGTTATATCGCAAGTTGCGAACACATCCCGAGAACAAAATCTCTCAATGCTGAGGCCCCACTCTGTGGTTTACAACGATTAACATTTATATGCCTTCATTGAATTCATGCTGCTGTGTCAGGAAGGATCCTATCCAAACAGGTATAAGTATATTAGTGGTAGTGCGTGTTTGCTGGAGATGTGGTACAAAATTATTTCATTATAAGTAGCTCTGCAGCCTTTGACTCCTGTGCTGCGCTGTTGATAGGAACCACGCTCTCTTGAGATGACTGTGCCATAAGATTTGGATTCCCTTCTTGCAGACTGAGGGTGTAAATATGTGAATCAATTATATTTCTTAAAGCTATGTCAGTCTCCTCCGCGTCTTTGATTCTTCAAAGGAGGACAAACCATGGGGAGCTCCTGGAACCCACTGGACTTTTGCTACCACTCGACAGAGTGTGGGGGCAGCGCTCAGCTTTCATAACTTTATGTTCTGATGAGTTGCTGTGATTTTTTTTTAAAAATCTACCAGTTACGTTCTCATTTTCTTTTATCTCCTTTCTTCAGAATATTTGGAATGCGAGAAACCCCCGTCTTTATTCCTGCTCCTGTAGAACGCTATCGCCAGATTCTTCTGCCAGCTCTCCAGCTGTGCCAGGTCATCCTCACATCAAGTATGGCAGAGCACGCACAGGCTGCAGGACAGGTAAGGGGATGTGCAAGAAATTCCTAGTGGTGTCGGCTATCCGTTACTGTTACTCCTTCCCACAGCAGACTTCATGTTTTATGTTTTGTTATTTCCAAGCCTCCTCTACTGATACGTTGTCCTGAAGTTCTTAATTGTATTTTAATTTTATTTCTGTATATACTTTCTTGTTTCGTTATAGGTTTTGCAGTTCCTAATATCACATTCAGATACTATCCAAGCAATCTTGCGGTGTCAAGAAGTCAGTGTGGGGTCCTTGCAAGAACTGGCCTTGCTGACTGGGATAATCAGCAAAGCTGCTCTGCCTGGTGGGTACCTTTGGCAGCCAGTTTATAGTTATTCTAATCTTGTTATTATTATTATTTGTTTTATTAAATTTGCTTAGTAACATAACATTATTATATATATTCTATAAAACAAAGAATACAGAACAAAATTCATTCATACTACAATGCCTAACTACATAACATTAATATATATATGGTTTCTGAAAAATAGGCTTACATAACAAAATCAATTCAAAATACCACCTGGTTTCTTTCTTTCTTTCATTTATTTATTTGTTTATTTGTTTGTTTGTTTGTTTGTTTGTTTTCTTCCTCCCTCCCTCCCCACTCCAGCCCTCCCCACCCCCTGTCAGGCCTTCCTTCTTCATATCTTTATCCATGTACACAGTCTGTTCATTTGAGCTTGTATGTTAGGGTTGGCTTCCCCTCTTTCTAGTCATTCTAATCATTAACTTTGTTACATACTGTACAAATATCTCTTTCACCAAACTCACTTATCTTCATAAAAGTATGTGCAAAATTTTGACTTGCATAGAACTGAATAGGCGTGGAAAGTTCACAAAAACTCTTGGGCTAATGTTTATGTGTCGCTTATTTGATTATGCATTCTAACCAGAAGAAGAATAAAAATAAGTATTGAGCTCCTATTGTATTATATTTCATTAGGAGCACTAGGTGATTTTGACCTTGATGTTACTGAAGGGATGCAGATTGAACTGCAAGGACATATTGGGCGATTTCAGGTATGCAATTTTATGATCACAGCAACTGTTTCGTGTTAATGGTTTGAATTCAACTCTCTCCTCCCTGGCATGACAGACGTGCAATAGATAACAAGCAGCTATACCTGGCAGGTGGAAACAGTCATCAGTTTCTCTACATTCCTTTGATTTTCAGCGCCAGTGCTTGGGCCTCCTAACAAGGTTTGGTGGTGGTGATAGATTGCGTCAGTTTAAGCTGCAAGACGATCAAGCAGAGGGAGACAAAGTGAACAAGAGGGATGAAATTGAACTGGCCATGCAACAGGTGAGCCTCAGCTGAGTAATACAACTAAAAGTCCCTTTTTCACAATGGTAAAATGTCTGTTTCTTCTTTTCTCTGCCATTATCCTAAGGATGTGGTAGAAGTGACCATGCCTGCACTTTGTACTTGATTGCTGTTAACTTGCTTTTCATCTTCCTCTGCAGATCTGTGCCAATGTGATGGAATACTGCCAGTTGCTCATGATGCAGTGTGCCCCCACCTTCGAGCACACAGTTTGCCTCTTCACTCCTAGCCTGTCTGAGACCACTAATCGAGATGGACCTCGACAAGGTTGGTTTGGGTTTTACTGGTGTAGAACAGGGACTGTATTCCAGAAGCTGAGTTAACACTGGCAAGAAGTTAACGAACCTCACCATGTTCTTTCTCATATACTGAAGATTCCCTTTACATCATGTTATGAGATGCTGCAGGAAGGTTTGAGAAATTTTCTATGGCGGATCAGGCTTTTAAAGAGCTTATTTATTATTATATCTGATATATTAGTCATATCTTGACAGCAGTTTTATATGACAGAAATAGTAATTAGGCTTTGAAAATCCTGCCCGGATAGCCGTATTTGGTTGTGTGAAACATCTATCACAAAATAAGTTATGCGGTTACAGTGAATTTATCTTCCAGTTTGTGTATTAAATAAATTTCAAGGTTTATAAATTTAGGCTTTAACCACCGCCCCTCAGGGAATTTAAGCTAATTTTTAAAACTTGGATTGTAATCTGTTTTAGATCCACAAGCAGCGGTGATTCCTTATTGGCGTTTGCCTGGCTTGGGTATAATTGTCTATCTGTTAAAGCAGAGTGCCAATGACTTCTTCAGTTACTACGACAGCCATCGTCAGAGTGTTAGCAAGTTGCAGAATGTGGAGCAACTGCCACCAGATGAGATAAAGGAGGTAAACAACTTCTGTTCTCTTTGAGTCTCCTTCAGATTTATTATGCAAAAGAATGTATCATTATTGTAAATAACCAGTTGGTGAAGGAAAGCTTAGTAAATGCATCAGTGGCCATAACATTATTCTAAGATTCAAGAAAAGCATCCTGTTGGGTTTTTCTTTCAACGTCTATATTTATACTTACTAACTCCTAGAAGGGCTAGTGTGAGGTAAACTTTCTGGGTTTAGACAAATCTAAACATTTTTACTTTCCCTGATAGAATAAGATGACATAATTAAACTATTTTTCCCCATCAAACTTTGCAGAGATTATCAGGTTAGGGATTAGTTTGTCTGAAAATATGTAAGTTGATTTCTTTTAAGAACAAAAGCAGTCATCATAAATCCAAGGCTTCGCATTAACATGTTTTTAAGTTTTCTGTAAAATAGGATAAAGTCAGACTTTGTGTGTAGCGGAGTCTGTAGGGCTCCTACACACTTTAGTGAACAAGCTACATGGTAGTATGTCTAGTATGTCTTTATATGTGTGTTTGTTCTTTTCACAGTTGTGCCAGTCAGTTATGCTTGCTGGAGTTGACAAAATTTCTACTACCCAAAAATACATCTTGGCAAAGCGACGGTTGGTGAAGTTGATCAACAATCGAGCCAAGTTGCTTTCTCTGTGTTGCTGTATCTTTTGATAATTATGATAAGACACTGAAAATTTTACTGGTGAAATTTCTAAGTCAGCTTTTTTAAAAAATTGGAAATTCAGAATTTGTTCATGAAATCAGAGGGAGAGAGGGGCTTATTCATCAATCTTCACACTTTAAATATTGACTTTTCTAGATCATGAAACCTTGCAGGGTATGGTACCCAACTAAGCACTCACTCCTTGCAAACCTGAACTTGTGATGTTTACTTACAGATAGATGGAAGTGTCTCCTTCATTCAGATATGTGGTTAACAATGAATAATTTATATCACAAAACTGCATTATCAGTGGTCATTTTGGTTTTATCTGTAAGTTGCCTTGAGTCCTGTCAGGGAAAAATGCAGAGTTTAAATATGATGGTGTTTATGGTGATGATAACAATAGGACAGTATCAACAACAGTTTTGTCTCCTACCTGTGTTTTGGAAATATGCATGAATGTTGTGGGGAAAGACCTGCCCTGGAGAAATGTGGTCTTGTTTGTGTTAGTACTTAAAGATGGTTAAGTTTTCTAGAACAATGTTGAGACAATATAGGGGCTCTTAGGAGCCCTCATTTCCAAATTCTCTCTCTCTCTCTATGCATTTTCCTTTACTAGAAATGCTTGCAGATATTATAGAAACGTGCCTTTTCATTCTTTGGCGGCACCTGGAACACTATCTGCTACACTGTACCCCTACGGATTCTCAGGATTCTCTTCTGGCCTCCAGGAATCGAATCAAGAGCAGAAGATTACAAGGTAGTTTTCCTCAGACTTTTAGGGGTTCTTGTATTATGCTGTGTGATTAAAGTTAGACACTAGGTTATGACAGTGTAATTAAGAATTCTGAGTGGTTTTTAGCCTGCTTTAGTAAGTTTAGTAGTAACAATTTTTTATTCAGTCATAAACATTACTTTTGTTTGGTGCAAGCAGCATGTTTGAATGCAGTTTTGGCTATTGCTGCACCACAGTAGTGCAGGGAGGGATTTCTTGCATTGATTGGACTGATTTTAATTGGATTATCAAACACAGCTGCATTAAAAATAGATGTCTCTTGTTCAACAAAATGTACACTGAAGTACTTTATTATTTTAAGTTCAGCAAACTTGTTGAATGTTGTAAAGCTTTGAGCTACCTCCTCAAGAGGTGAACTCAATAGGGCCTTTCAGGAGGAGTCCTTTGGGGACTAGCCAAGTAGTTTTATGGAGGTGGTAGATGGGCGACAGGTAACATTGATAAGGGAGTTTGATGGGGAGAGATTCCACCAACAAGGTTCAGATCTCCCAAGTCATTGGAGTTGACTACCTTTTCCCTATATAGTGTGGAATCTTTGTCTGTGCCCCCATGTGTTCAGATACTTTATGACACTGATTTGTGGGTTGTGGAAGCTTAATGATCCCACCAGCTGAAGCCAGGTGTATTACTGTTGCACCTGCATACAAGTCACAGAAATTCAGATCGTGGCTTCACCAAGTTGAAAGCTAGAGCTTGACTTAAAGGAAAACCAGTTTGGTTGCCTGGGACAAGTAAGTCACTTCTACCTGTATGTTTTGGTGAAAAATTAGGATAGGAAGATGATACGGTATAGAGAGGCGATTACTGTATAGACAAAACAAGCTAGAAATCTTAAAGCACAATCCTGTCATAAGTGCTCTTGAGCTCAGTGGCACATAGGCTACAGTCCTATAAATTGTTTTATGTTATACATTTTGAAAGCTTGTTTTGTACCTAAAAATAACTATTATCGTTTTTTTAAATTCCAAGATTCCTTCAGTTCAGATCCTAACTTTGATTTTAAAAGTGGATTGAGCAGAGTGAGCCAACTTGATATAGATCAGGTAAGATCTTTCAAATAGTCTTTTCCGGAAACAGTGGCTCAGTTCACACATAATGCTAAGCTAAACCTTGGTTTAGTGTGATGTGTGGAGTCCTGAAGAAGAGGCTGCACCTACTCCTCTTCTGGTTCTGCTGCTGCTTTGACTTTATCTGCTCCAGACAAACGAGCTGCAACCTAGTTCATTTTTCTATTTGGGAAGAAGCATAGAATTAACTCTGATGAATTTATAGACCATCACAGATAGGTAGCCGTCTGCCATAGTCAAAACAAAAAAATTCCTTCCAGTAGCACCTTAAAGACCAACTAAGTTAGTTCTTGGTATGAGCTTTCGTGTGCATGCACACTTCTTCAGATACACTATTGCAGTCCTTAAGAGTCGTCAACAGGCTCATCACAGCTATCTGCCAATCACCCATTCCTACCACCCTTCTGAGTAATACCCCTCCCCACCTTCTCACTATATAGAAGGGTCTGGTAACTTCTGTTTCAGTGTATCTGAAGAAGTGTGCATGCACATGAAAGCTCATACCAAGAACTAACTTAGTTGGTCTTTAAGGTGCTACTGGAAGGAATTTTTTTGTTTTGATTATAGACCATCAATCATGCTTCCCATTGTATCTTGCATAATTACTGAAGATGACTAGTTACATTTTCACTTCTGGATGAGATCCTTCTGAAATAAAATTTAAAAGGAGTACATTGTTAGATTGCAGTTATTTCTGAGCCTTTGATTTTTTCCTAACAGCTTGAGAAATAACTCATTGAGACCAATGTTTTATCATTCAGGGGTTTGTGATATGCCTTCCCCTCACAAAGCCACATAACTTTAATTAGACTTTATATGAGAGCTGGTATTTCTAAATAAGAAAGAAATGTATGTATGTTTAAAAAGCAGGGTGTAATGAACAGAAGTTACATTATTTTTTTCTCCACTCCTTCAGCTTCAGATTGAAGCCATCAACAGTTTTGGGGAATCGCTGCAAAAGAAGCTCCTTGACATTGAAAGCCTCTATTCTAAGGTCCGATCACGCTACACTTTCATTCAAGCACTCGTTAGACGTATCCGTGGACTACTGAGGCTATCAAGGACCTGAAGACTTATGCTTTTGCCTCACTGAAGTTGTTTTTTGTACAAGTGTCATTTTCTAAATTATGGTCAAAACTATTTTGCTATATTTTTTCATTCAAATAATGAATCAGTTTTGTGTAATTCTTTCTATTTCCACCTATTGAAGGGGGGGGGAATAAACATTTTTAAAATAACATACATCCATACAATCATCTTGAGTAGAAGCAAAAACAAAACTATTATGGAAAGGAGATGTAATTTAAAAGAACAAATTAGATCAGAAATGGGATCTTGGCTGATTTTTCACAGCTGTAACAAGTACAAACCATGCCAATGGGAATAAAGATTGTTTTTTTGGGATTCAATTCTTTGATGATTGCCAAAATAGAAGTAGAAAACCAATCAACCCACTACATAAATAACCGCTCTCCACATCAGCTGTACTCTTGCCTTACTGCTTCCAAAAGAGAAGTAGTAATAGTTTTGTAGTTTTGTATAATATGCAGTTAGGGATAAAGGGAAAGCAATGTATCCTGGGGAATCTAGGTTACCAGATTTTACTTATTTTATTGTGTACGTATTCACTGTGAAAACTTCTCCATTCAAAAGTGGATGATGTGCTTAAACCATTAAAATCCTTACTGATTTTAAAACTTAACCCTCATGTCACTATATCCGTTCATCAAAAATGTAAGAGAAATATGAGGTGTTACTTCCAGAAGAGTCTTTTTTAAATAAGGCCACAAAAGCCTACCAAAACAAAACAAAAAGATTCTTCAACCTGCTGTGGGCTGGCTGTTGAAGAACATTTCTCTGCTGGGCACAAAGAGATGATTGAGTGCTCATTCACCTGCATGCAATTCCATGTTGCCTAATTACCAGCTGAATGTTTTAATTACAAGGCTGTTCCAGACTATACTTCCAGGGGACTTGACAGCTGCAGGTTATCCCTGTGTGCACCCTTGAGGATCTTAACCTGATGCATACATAGTAGAGTGCTATTTTTTTTTCTAAAAGCTTATCATGAAACACTTTGGCTGAGGGCAATGTTGTGCCCAAGCAGTATCCTGATTCCTGAATCGCCTCTGGAAGCCAATACTGAAGCGGACTTCTTTGCGGTTTAATTTCTGCTTGCCACTCATGATTACAGAGATCATGCATTAGTGTGTATAACACCAACCTCTGCTTTACCTTCCTATAACAAGTTGCCTGCCTGTCAAGCACCATCCTTTGCGCACTGGGGACTAATCCTACCAAATGTTTATTTGTATGGGAAGATCCTAGACGCTGCTCCCGTAGCATGAAAGCGCTAGCCAGTCCACGGGGGTTTTCCCTTCAGCCAAACCGACATGCGCGCATCCTCACCACGTGAATCCCCTCGTGGCGCCACGCGGGCCAAGAACTCTTCGCCCCGCCCCCCGCCGCCCACTGTGACCCCTCCCTTCAGCGGTTCCCGCCTCCTGCCGCTACTTTCCAGCAAGGAAGCGGCATCTCGTTTCGAAACGGCAGATTCGTCACGTAGCTGTTTAAATCGTGAAAAGATTTTTTTTTAAAAAAAGGGGGTCGCTGCCACACGATCCCACCAGCCTTAGCACCTGACAGGAGTGGCGGCGGAAGCCCTTTTCAGCCCCGGCGCCTCGTGTCGAAAGCCCTAATCCGAGCGCTGCCCCTGCTTTGCTCTCCGTGTGCCCAGCGGCTGTGAGGGAGGCGGTCGACGTGGAAGCAGCAGCTTCGCGGCCAACTTCCGGGTTAACGGCGGCGGCCGCGGAGGGGGTCGGCGTTTTCTCTGAGAGGGAAGCGACGCGGGAAAGCAACTCAGCCATGGGTGAGGAAAGGGCGCGGAGGCGGCCGGGCTGCTGAGGGAGAAGCGGGGCGGGTGAAGCGGTGGCGCAGATGCAGGCCGGGCGGGAAGCAGGTCGCCTGGAAACGGCGGGGGCGAGAGAGAGGAGCGTGTCTCTCTCCCCCCGAGGGAGGCCACTCGGTGCGCTGCGTTTCCCCGGGATGGTTCTCGTTCCCGTGTCGCAACAAGCGAGCTTTCCCGTCACGCGGAGTTGCCCTCAGGCTGGGGCCGTAGGAAAAATCCCCTCTCGCTGCAGCTCATTGGGCCAGACGTAGCCCGGGAGGGAGGTGCACCTTCGAGTGCCCCCCCCCCCCAGCGGAATCCTCCCCGTTTCCCTTCGTGTAACGTCACGCGGCGCCCTTTCTCCCGGCCGCTGCTGAGGAGGCCGGCTTTCCTTCGCCCGGCTGCTCTGCCGTGGGCGGGGAGGTTCCTTCGGGGTCCTCGCCCACCTGGTCCTTGGCCTGGGCTCCCGCGCCAGCTCCGCCTTCCTCCGGCGCGCCTCCCAGCGCCACCCGAAGCCACTTCGCTTTAGGGAAGGACCTGGGAGCAGCACACCCACCACGTTCCTCGGGGAATCCCGTAAACTCTCCAGATGTTGTTGGACGCCAGGTGCTCTCAGCCTCTGCCTATCTGGCCAGTGCTCAGGGATGATTGCTTACCCTACAGGAGGCTTTTTTTCTTGGGCTGTCTGGTTTCACCAAAGTAATTTCCTATTTCTGATGATCAGAAGAAAAAAGAAATGTACAGTGGTACCTCGGGTTACATATGCTTCAGGTTACAGACTCCGCTAACCCAGAAATAGTACCTCGGGTTAAGAACTTTGCTTCAGGATGAGAACAGAAATTGTGCTCCAGCGGCACGGCAGCAGCACGAGGCCCCATTAGCTAAAGTGGTGCTTCAGGTTAAGAACAGTTTCAGGTTAACAGACCTCCGGAACAAATTAAGTACGTAACCAGAGGTACCACAGTACTTGAAGATTTTGTAGATTGCTGTTGTTCAATAAATAATTGTTAAGGCT
Source organism: Podarcis gaigeae (assembly GCF_964106915.1). NCBI lineage: Eukaryota > Metazoa > Chordata > Lepidosauria > Squamata > Lacertidae > Podarcis > Podarcis gaigeae. The sequence goes on from NC_139686.1 coordinate 33,719,480, forward strand.
CTGCCTGTTGAGTCTTCATTGGTTTATCAGCCTTCTGAGGTACCTGTGTGGCCTGCTCCATAATGAAAGACTGCTTTTCTTCTATAGTGCTCTTAATTTGGGGTAAACAGATTTGGGTGGAAAGACAGGCCCCAGTAAGGGATGCTGCACTCCTGCCAACTAATGCTGGGAGAAAACAAATCGTAATCCTTGGCATGGTGTTATGTCCAAATGGTTTGTTTTGATCCAGCAGGCTACGATTACTAAATTAAGGAGAAATCTTGGTTACAGATTAGGGTTTGGTCGGAATGAAGCAAACCATGATGTAACACTGGGGATCATAATTTGATTCCTCCCAGCTCAGGAGGAGTGACATGTGATTTTGTTCTTACACAATAAATCATGGTTTATGGTTTACCATGTTTTAAGAGTGTGGCCAGTGCTCTTTAGAGGTAATTTTGTGAAATCTGAATGATACTCTGTGGGTGTGGTTGGAGTGGTGGTTCAATTAGCAAGGGTGTGATTGTAGGCTTCTTGGGTAGGGTCCTTTTATTCATATGACACTGAGATAGCTCAGTTGGTAGAGCATGATCCGTGTTGTCCCTTTTACCTATACAATTCTGTGAGGTTTCTGTGACTCTGGTATTGAGGAAGTTTATTTGTTTTGGAAACTCTCCAGACCTAGATAGGGGAGGGAGGAATTGAAGTTACAGCAGAAGTCTAATAGAGAGTCTACCTTGCCATGTAGACAGGATAGCTCAGTTGGTTAGAGCGTGCAGCTGATAATGCCAAGGTTGCAGCTGCATATTTCTGCAGTGCAGGGGGTTGGACTAGATGATCCTCAGGATCCCTTCCAGCTCTGATTCTTTGTCCAGATTATAGTATAGCTACAGGAATTATAGGGCACACTTGTAGGAGCCTTATACAAAACAAGTGTTGAACAATCTTACATTCTGTTCTTCTTGGAGAAGAATTTGTATGCTCTTATACTGAAGCGTCTGTAACCTGAAGTATGACTGTAAGACCCTTCCCCAAGAAATCTGTCTTGTCTCTTTTCACAAGAGCTTTGGAAACAAGCTGTTAATATTTGATAGTCTATGATAATGCAGTTCAGTTTTGACAAATATTCTTGTTCTCTATAGGTGGGTTTTTTTCAACCATCTTTTCCAGTTTATTTGGTACGCGGGAGATGAGAATTCTAATTTTGGGATTAGATGGAGCAGGAAAGACAACAATTCTCTACAGGTTGCAAGTTGGAGAAGTTGTGACTACCATTCCTAGTAAGTGTTCTTCTAAATGTAACACAATACACCACATGTAATGCAATGCTCTATGTTCTGTTCACTCATCCATTGTTAAATAAGGTTTAAATGTGGCAAGCTCAAATTACTGAAATGCACCTAAAACAGATGTAATTTGATTGACATTAGTCTGTCTCAGGACATAATGGAGGAGTGCACCTTTGGAGGTAAAGTCAAACTGTTGGAAGGTTGCAGCACCTGCTGTGGCTGATAGCCAGATTGCACATGCCCACAATTTTCTGCGTCTGCGCAGATGCGATTTCCGGCATTTGCACAGATGCGATTTCTGGCGCTGCTGAAGCGAGTCCCCGCACTGTGCCAGTTTAGGGCGGTTTGGTTCAGGGGTGGCTCATGGGCCGGTTAAATGACCCCCTTGGGCCGCTTGTGGCCCATGGGCCTTAGGTTGCCTACCCCTGCTGTGGAGACTGATATGGGAAAGATATGTTTTGTTGCGGCTGGGGCAGATGAAGGAGTCCAGTTGCGCTGCTGCAGATGCACCATGGTGTTTCTTCTCTCTGTGCTCCTCCCAGTGACACTGCCTTAAATCACTAAAAATTAGAAATTCAAATTTCTAACTCTTTGATAGCACAATCCTATTGATGTCTGTTCAGAAGTAAGCCCCACTGAATTCAATGGGATTTATTCTTGAGTAAATGTTTATAGAATTGCAACCTGAGTATCTAACATTAATGCTAAAGAAATGTGTATTCAGATGAGCAGAACAAATACCCGCTAAATGAGCCTATGGTTTGTTTCTAGGTCATCCTAATTAGAAAATCAGGATTGTAGGAGGGATTCACCTAAGAAGCCTTGCCAGTGGAAGCCTGTGCAAGGACTTTCCCCTGAGTAATGGGGCTTCCCCCCCGCCCACCCCAAAAGTAGCTCAGAAGGGAGTTGGGAGATTCCCAGAGCAGAACATGAGGAAGAGAGAGTGGGTCATTCCAACTGGCAAGTCAATGTTTGTAATAGCACGTTGAAATTCCACCCTGTGATTTTTGCTGTGTTATGCCATGGTAATGCAGGGGTGGTGGACTGGAATGGCTTGCGGGCTAGATCCTTATTTCCCCTATCCCTGGAGGCACATTTCTCAGTGAGCCATTTTTACCCACCTGTTGTAAATCAAACTGAGCACCCAAAGGAACAAGCTCAGGATTGGTGCTTGCAAAGTGCAGTGCACAGCACTTTGCAAACCCCAACAATGCCCCACGCACAGTGCTTTACACTGCACAACCGAAGGGTCCTCACAGGTCAAATGGGTAGACCTGGCAAGTCTGATGATGCTTGGGGGCCTGAGGTTCTGCAACACTGTGGTGAGACATAGTTAATGGTTTATCACTGAATGCGCAGATTGTTCCCATTTTGCTCCTTCCCACTAGCAACAAACCATGATTTTCAGCTTAGCATCTCATATGAATTAGGGGACACGGTTTGTTCTTGGCTTATCAATCAGTGTTCGTTTGAGTGAAACAAACCATGACCCCCAACATAGATGTAATGCTATGTCAAGGTTTATGGTTCATTGCTCCCACTTGCTAGTGGGGAGGAGCATAGGAGTGACTGTGCATTCACAGTAAATCTTTAACCATGGCTTCTCATGATGTGCAAACACACTGGGTGGCTCTTGTCCAATCCCTATCCAATATTCTTTTACTCAACTTTTTTGCTTTGTATGAATGACAGGTAATAATAATAATTTATTATTTGTACCCCGCCCATCTGGCTGGGTTTCCCCAGCCACTCTGGGCGGCTTCCAACAAAGATGAAAGATACACTAAAATGTCACATATTAAAAACTTCCCTGAACAGGGCTGCCTTCAGATGTCTTCTGAATGTCAGGTAGATGTTTATCGCTTTGACATCTGATGGGAGGGCATTCCACAGGGCGGGCGCCACTACCGAGAAGGCCCTCTGCCTGGTTCCCTGGCCTCTCGCAGTGAGGGAACCGCCAGAAGGCCCTCGGAGCTGGACCTCAGTGTCCGGGCAGAACGATGGGGGAGGAGACGCTCCTTCAGATATACTGGACCGAGGCCATTTAGGCTTTAACCTTCAATGTATAGAGTGCATTATTGACTCATAAAATAGTGTCTTGGAACAGAAACTAACATGTACTATTAGAGATGTTGTATATTCAGGTTACAACAATATGATTAGGATGGCAACATTAAAAACAACGCACTGCTAAATTACTTTTTTCTTTTCCAGCAATTGGTTTCAATGTTGAGACAGTAACCTACAAGAATCTGAAGTTCCAAGTCTGGGACTTAGGAGGACAGACAAGCATCAGGTACAGCACATCTGGAAAAAAGCACAGGAATGCAAACCCAGGACATTGCGGAATTAAGAAATTCCGCAATGATTAGAAAAGAACATGATCTGATGTTACAAAATTGGCATGATTTTAGTTAGGTAGAACATATTTTCTTACTGCTAATTTGTCAATACCGTTAAAAATCTGATTTCTAAAATGTTTATTATGACATTCCAGTTTGAAAAAATAACTTCCCATGCAGGCAACCGACTTACTTCAGCAGAGCTGAGCATACTTGGTAAATTTCTTTGTAGGTTTGAAGCTACTTAACCTGAACTTGACTTTATGTGCCCTGCCTAAGATTTATTTCCCTTTTTTGCCACTAAAATTCCTAGATAATGGAAAGTAGACTGAATTTTTGAAGGCACACAAGTGTTACTGGATCAGTTTATGACCGCTTGTGACAGAAACAGGAAATAGTGTGAGGGTTTATCTGCTAGATATTAGTAGGTAAGACAGTCTTTCAGTGGATATTATAGATTGCATGTCAGAGTTCAGTTTTTTCCTTTATCAGGCTTATAATCTTCCTAAATTTAATCTATGGTTATGCCTGAAAAGGGTAGCCAGGAAATGTCCTATAATTATGATTGAGCTGTGATTGTTTCACGTGATACATTTTAAATAACAACATGTTTATTTTCCAGGCCGTATTGGAGATGTTACTATTCCAATACAGATGCAGTCATTTATGTAGTTGACAGCTGTGACAGGGACAGAATTGGAATTTCAAAGTCTGAGCTTGTTGCCATGTTGGAGGTAGGAAACCTGAGGTTTTTGTTCTTTTGTTGTTGTTTTTTAAAAAAGATAGTTTTAGATACTATCAGTGAACTTAGCAAGGTTGGTCCATTTCATAATTGTTTTACTATCAACCTGAGACTGTTTTAGATCTGTACTGCTGTTTCTGCAAATTTTCATGTATTTATTGGTGAAAATGTTTTTTTCACACCCAACCTGTTGCAGCATCTGTGTATCCCTTGGAATTTTGGAACTTCACATGTGTTTCATAAGTTATATGCAAATACAGAGTGTTTGATTTCTGTACTTGTACCACATGAGCAAAGAGTAAGGACTGGGATGATTCTTGTAATTTTGCTCGAGTTTCTGACTGCTTTCAGTTAAGAACAGTGCAAAGGGATTAGGGGCACCGCAGGAGATTATATACCACTAGCCTTTACTAATTTTTTCACTCCTAAGCATGTTTTAAGGCCATGATGATCCATTAAATGCCTTTTTCTACCCCCTGATCTTATACTAGTGGCCATGGAAAATTCAGCTGTTCAGGCAACTGCACATAGAATACATCTGGATCAGGTGTGGAGAACCTTTGGTCCTCCAGATGTTTCTCCCATCATCCTTGGCCATTGTCTATGCTTGGTGGGGCTGATGCGAGTTGTGGTTCAGCAACATCTGGAGGGCCCAAGGTCCCCACCTGATTTAGATGCATGGTTATAAGGATAATACATTTGAATCTTCAGCATCTGAACGTAAGCGCTCACACCTAATACTGTAACATCAAATACAGCCTTATCAATGGAACTTCTCATATAGTGATTTCTAATGCAAAACTAGCAGGAAAGGAGAATTCTTAAATACTTTGTTTTTTAAAATTGTAAATAAAAAAACCAAACCCATAACTGAAAATCAATTTTTCAGTCAGCCTGTCTACTGTGCTTTAGGTATTTTGCATGACTCAAGGCAAGACTTAATGTTACACTTTTGTGACATAATCTGCCATCTCTTTTAGGAGGAAGAACTAAAGAAAGCCATTTTAGTGGTATTTGCAAACAAACAAGATATGGAACAGGCTATGACCCCAACAGAAATGGCAAATGCACTTGGACTTCCAGCTCTGAAGGATAGAAAATGGCAGATATTCAAGACATCTGCAACCAAAGGCACTGGACTTGATGAGGCAATGGAGTGGTAAGTACCACAGGTGTTAAATTCTTAAGGTTGTGTATATGTAGTATAGAGCCTGCTGGGCTACAAGGCATCTTGCTGTAAATAAGTCTTCATAATTGCTTTATCATTATATATACATGTAATCACAAAGCTGAATCTTTCTAGGTTGGTGGAGACTTTGAAGAGCAGACAGTGAAATGGACTTGGAAGTTTCCTTCAGCTGTCATATGAATGAAATGCAATTCTGTAAATAGGACTGGCCGAATAACTTTTGAAAGGAATGAGGCTTCTTTGCATTGTAAATCACACTGAATCAACTGAATGTTTGTCTGTATACTATGTTTAAAATACTACATTCTTTTTTGTGTAAGTTATGTAACATCAATTTTTATGACAGTCATATAACTGATAGTCCATGAGAATAAATTGGAATAAACATTTGCTACTTGGAATTCTAAGTGTTTGAAACTATTTAACACTAATAAATATATTTAACTATCATTTATCTAGATTTTTCTGTTTCATGCCTGTTGCCTTTCATGTGTTCCTTTTTGTAGTTAGTAAAAATGTAAAGGGACCCCTGACCGTTAGGTCCAATGCCATTTACCTTCCCGCCAGAGCGGTACCTATTTATCTACTTGCACTTTGACGTGCTTTTGAACTGCTAGGCTGGCAGGAGCTGGGACTGAGCAACGGGAGCTTCCCCCGTTGTGGGGATTCGAACCACCGACCTTCTGATCAGCAAGCCCTAGGCTCTGTGGTTTAGACCACAGCACCACCCACGTCCCTTTTTTGAAGGGATAAATAAGTAGTCTGGGTGGCATTATCCAAATGATCAGAACTGTTGCAAGATGAAGCCTTGATACTTGATTGTAATGTGGGGACCCTTATTAGTGCTGCTTATACAGTTCTTTGTTTTCTTACAACCAATAGTGGAACCCTGGGCAGTTAAGTATTTTGCTTGCAGTGTAACCTGTGAAGGAAAGCCTCAATGTGCTCAAGATATATATGCTTGGAAATGGAGCTGTTGTGGAGAGAAGGCAGGTTCAGAGCTAACCAGGAAGTTCTGCAGGTATTTGAATATGCTTATTTAATGTATTGAGGGCTGTAAGGACTCAGTTGTGATTTGAAGGAAGCTATGTATCCTGAAATATTTTAACTGAGGCCAGTGGAAAGCACCTAAGCCAGTGGTTCACTTTAGATCTGGAGACATTCCTATAAATTGCTAGCCGAAAGCTACAGAATCACTGTACTTGACAACCAGGTGGCTTTTTAAAAACCTAATTTGAGTTTTTTAAATGAAGACTGCAGAAAACTAGGAGAAAGAGGGATGTTACCACATGCCTCCATGGTATGATTCACCTTGTTGGGTACTGTTATCTCCTTCAGCAATCATTCAGTTGGGTTTTTTTAAAGCTACATTTCTCCAAAGCAATCAGCACAAGGGTTCAAAAACAATGGAAAGAGTAGCAGCACTTTGTCATGAAACCAACACATAAAAATGCATCTCCATGAGAAGAATTGAACAAGGGTTCAAATCACCCAACTAAAGTTAATCAGGAGAAAATATTTCAAAGGCTCGTTGAACACATTTCATTAGAAAAAAACACTGTATTACCACAAACTGTACATCACTCTACAGTGAACTATAGAGCCCTGAAAGGCTCAGCCTTAATAATGTATCCTCTTAAAGAAACATTTGGAGAGAAATTTTAAGGCATCAGTTGAATAGGTTATGTATAGATTAAAATTACAAATAAATAATTAGTAATCCATAAGAGAGCTGGTTTTTTTGTCGCTGTAAGAGGTTGTTCTTCCCTGCTGTGGTTCTTAGTATATACTGTTATATGTTGAAACATCCTCTAAATGAGTCTGGCAGGGAAGAGCACTTGCTGCTGCTGCAGTTGTTGTCTCATGTTCTGTACAGCATGGAACATTTATAATGGGAGTCATGTGATAGTTTCACTCCACCATTGCCAAGTCTTTTAACGCATGGCTTCTTGGTTTTTTTGCTTTGTAACCAGGCCGCAGAAATTCTATTTTTCTCTTTTTTGCTTCAATTTTATTCTTGTGTCTCTTCAACTTCTTCTTGGCAGCAATGTCAGGATTAGCAACAGCCTAATAAGAAAACAGATAAAAGTCAACATGTTCACGTTTCCCCTATACAATCTGAAGTTGCCTGGTTTCAATAAAATTCTCTGCCATTGGATAAGCTGAACATTTTACTAGCAAATGCAAGTAAAACTAAAGTCAAACACTAACCTCCAGGGCTCTCTGTTTCTTCCGGATAGCTCTCTTCTGACTAGCTTGCTTTTGCACAGAAGCAAATGCAAGTGAAAAGGTTTCCAACCCAACCAATTTCTTCAAAAGCTCTATGATTTCCTGGGAAAGATTCTTCAGAGTTGGATCTAGCAAAGATAACATGATTTTGAATACTCAGAAGTGTCTTCAAGTGCTACAGAAGGTCTATATTCAATGCCCCATTCTCTCTTGTGCGCACATGTTGCATTCCAACAATATGTAGGAATTGGGACACTAGAAGAATCTGCTTTTAGATTATCATGTCATCCAAACCCACAGTTAAATGGTTAGTTGAAACAAGCTGGTTTGTATGGAGAAACCTTAATTAAGGTTAGCAGCTGTTTGCCAGGGTTCAGTCGGCACAGCAAATCGCAACTAATTTAAAATGGAAGCTAAAGCCACAAACAGTAGTGCCAAAGAAAAATGAGACCATGTGCCCACTCCACCATTCAAAAAGGGCAATTCAGGTGTAGGACAGAAACACTGCACAGTTGAAACACCATCTTAAGTCCCTTAAGCAGGGGTGGGGAACTGGCAAACCATGCTATAAAAGAAAAGCCAAAGCAAGCAAGACTTGACTCCAAGCCTGCTTTCTAAAGGGATCAGCTGTGTGACCCCCACTCCCAATCTGTTGGGCTTGGAATCCCCCATGTCGCGGTTTAGGCAAGGGGTTGGCTGTACTACTGTGACTCCCATGGGAAACTCAGTAGCACCGCCAACCCCAGCAGGCTTGCTCTCACCAGCACATGATGGTGGGCAGGTGCAGTTTGGGATAATCTGCCTCATGGGACCAAGTGGTTTCCCACCCCTGATCTAAAGCATCTGTCATGGATGCCAACACTTTCCGTTCCATTTTCTTATGCTGTGTAATGATGATGATGCAAGACAATTGACCTTTTGGTACAGGAAGACCACCTACTTAAATGGGGTGGGGACAGTCTCACTGAACACCTGAGCGTGACAACTCTCTTACCTTGATCTGCATAGGTACTGCTGAGTTCTCGGTATAGAGGGGCTATGATTGTAGGAAGGTATGGTTTCACCCTGTCTTTCCCAAGATCTACTGCAATGGCACCAAGGAATTTAAAGATGCAGGTTCTCTGAAAAGACACATACATTTGGTCACATGACCAGTCTGCAAAGAAAAATACTGTGAGGACCTAATTACTAGTGACTTACTTTTTCCAGAAACTCAGAAAATAGGTCTCAAAGCCTACTACATGTTACACAACTCTTCAGACCATTGGCATTTGGTTTTCTTAAAAAAATAATCTCTGCTCCTGGTTTTCATGTTTAGGTCTAACAAAGGGTCTGCTTGCAGTTTCATAGCCCTACTTCATTTAAGCTGTTCACGGGCTACATTTTTGTACCATTTGCACTGACACCTTTGCACTTATATCTGTGACCCTAAAACTATTGTCAAAGTGGAAGGCATTATTTGTGAAAGTAAAATTGTTCTCTCTGAAAAACATACAAACCTTTAAAGGGTCCTTGGGTGAATATGCAGCTTCACGTGAGGCCAATGCCAAGAGTCTTTTCATCACCCACAGCAGTGTGGCTGGGCTGCTTTTCTCTTTGTCTTCTTTTGCCTCCATGGTTGAAGTCTCATTTTCAACATCTTCTCCAAAGTCTTCTTGATCCTCAGCTTCCTGGCCCACCTTGTCACTGATTTCTTTGCCATCTTCTGGAGGAGCCATAACGTACAGTACCTTGGCCACAAACAGTAGATTCTTCACCACCTTAAATATAAAGCACAGATATAAAATGCAAAGTTATCCAAATACTATTTTTTTTAAAGGGTTTTTAAAATCAGGCCTATCAAACTTTTCCCACTTGGGTCATACAACAGCTATGTAACTGTGGACTACTTAACAGGTGTTTGGAAATCCCTTCATGCGTGGCCCCCCAAAAGCCTAGGGTTCAACACCCTGGGGGCCCTAACTAATATAGAACCACCATGGCACTTGATCTTTAAAAAAATAATGCAATTACGGCAGCCAAGAATGTACACACAAGATAGGAAAAGAGCACCAAGAAGAGCCGTTCCAGTGAAAGAGAGGCACATTCATTTATATGGTAGGCATCAGTCATCACCCCCCCCCCAAATTAAGCATCCGTCAGTTTCAAATGGAAGAGTATCCCAAATCTACATGGTGGAAATAAATCACTGTGGAATAACTAGCCCCCACTTGGTCTTCAGATGCACAGTATGCCTGCATAATTATAGCTTCAGCTGCTCTGTACTGGTGTACCTTAAAAGCTTTGCACAAATTATAATCTTAAAACCATTCACAAAAAGTAAATATGTAGTATCAGAATGCAATAAAAATCCAAGCAAAACACGAGAAATACCAAGCGGTGTGATCAGTAATGTTAGGGAAAGCCTGATTAAACAAGTTAGTTTTCAGTACATGTTTAAGAAGGGAAGGCCCACTTTCATGACATCACAAGGTGACATTCCACCAGTCATGGCATGCTGCCACAGCTGACTCCCAAGGTAAGGTGCTGGACGCAAGTTCACTTTTGTCCAATCTCCTTTGGGCCAATAAGACCCAGGCCCCTGTGGGGCAGTGTGAGGAGGCACCTCTCTTTGGGACACGGGGCACATCTCAGGGGGCAGGGGCAGTGGCTGCCTGGAGGACTCCCAAGAAGAGGGGAGATGAGAGGAGGCTGAGGAAACACTCCACAAGGGAGGGTGTTCAAAAAAGGGTGAGAGGCTGCCAGCCCTGCAGGCAAGGGGTGACATAACTGGGCTCCTGAGCCCCACAGGGGTGCCACAGAAAGAATGTAGTTGGTCAAGGGAGCCGTGGGCTCAAAAAAGTTGAAAGCCTCTGCTTTAGGGAGTGCCAATTCTATTTTATGCTCCAGGCACCAGAATGTCTTTAGCTGCCTCTTTCAATTGTGTGCTATTTCAACACGCGTATCCCAAAATGTGAAAAAATATCTGCCAAAAACCTTACATAGTTACTCACCTGTTCTCCAAGACATGGATCTAAAAATTTGGACTTCAACTGATGACAGAATGCTAATGCAAGTGTTTTCATCTGTAAAAGCAAAGAAAAGTTACAATCATTCTGAAACACAGTGAAGCATGAAAGGGCTGAACTGACTGTGTGAAGAAACTGCTCTCCCTAAGAAGTATAAATATTAAGAGACAAAAAGAGACACAATCATGTGAAGCTCTATCATGACATTGAAACTAATGTACATTTTTGTTTCTGCCATCTAATGGGAAATTGAAATGTGTATCAGTGCAAGAAAGGCAATTTAGGAGGGCAATGTTAACCTTTTTGTCTAGTTCTTCTGTTAAGAAGGTAGTTGCCGGTGGCTCTGTAGTACTTTCTTGACTCTTTTCCAGCTTTCTTTTACTCCATTTGTTAACAAGTTCCTCCGGCTTGTGAGCAGCAAACAGCAAGCCAAAAATCTGAGAAGACGTCGACCACACCCAACTGTGAGGGTACCATAAATGAGACTGCACATGACCTTCAGAAATAGAGAGAAATAGGCTTAAACTGTATCTATTCATACACAGAGGAATATCATTCATTCAATCAATCAATCAATCAATCAATCAATCAATCAATCAATCAATATATCGCCTTTCATCCCAAGATCTCAGGGCAGTTCAAAATACAAAAAACCCACAAACTAATAAGCCTCCCCTCCACAAACACATTGCAAAGGCCTGGTTGAAGAGGAATGTTTTTGCCTGGCACCTAGAGATGTCTAAAGAAGGTGCCAGGTGAGCCTCCCGGGGGAGAGCGTTCCACAAATGAGCAGCCACTGCAGAAAAGGCCCATTCCTGTGTTGCTACTCTACAGACCTCTTGGGGAGGAGGCACATGAATAAGGGCCTCAGTCTGTTCATATGGGGGGGGGGGCGCGGTGGTCCCTTAAGTATTGCTGTTCTCAGCTGTTTAAGGATTTATAGGTCAAAAGCCACATTCTGAATTGAGCCCGGAAACTGATTGGCAGCCAGAGCAGTCGGGCCAGGATCAGTGTGATATACTCAAACTGTCTTGCCCCAGTGAGCAACCTGGCTGTCAAATTCTGCACCAGCTGATGTTTCTGAACTGCCTTCAGAGGCAGCCCTACATAAAATGCACTGCGGAAATGTAACCTAGAGCAGTGTTTCCCAACCTTGTGCCTCCAGATGTTTTTGGCCTACAACTCCCATCATCCCTAGCTAGCAAGACCAGTGGTCAGGGATGATGGGAGTTGTAGGCCAAAAACATCTGGAGGCACAAGGTTGGGAAACACTGACCTAGAGGTTAGACAACAGAAGTTAGGAATACAAACTAAAAAGCCATTGTACACAACTCATTTTTCTTCATGTGAGTAGCGCCCTAGGCATTACAGATCCATCAAGTGCCAAAGGTTTCAAGAGCCATATAATATGACAGAACTACTAACCCCAAATATTGCTCAGCATCTCATTGTGTTTATTTAGTTCAATAATATTGCATTCCTTGATTAGTTTGCTGATCAAAGTTAGGAAGCTGAACAGCAGTCTGTCGGCAGCCTTTTCTTCAGTCTCTTCTGCAACCTTCAAAAATGGACAGTGAAAGAATGACACCCTGAAAAGCCATCAGTGTACGAACAGTGAAGAAGTTTCAATTTAAATAATTGTGGCTAAATATAAAATGCAACCAAACAACACTTGCTCTTTTTGACTTTGCAAACAGTCAACTGCCTAATTTTACAACATTGAAATAGACTGTGGTATTCAACTATGTTTTACTAAGAGCAGACCCACTGAAATTAATAAGCAGTACTAAGTTATGTCCATTAATTCCAATGGGTCTGCTCTGAGTTGGAACTATTTTTACTTTTTATTTGTGTAACCAAAGCTACTACAAAGCAAATCTTGAATACCGTCTAGTGGTGGAATAGTCAAAATAAAATGAATTTGTAAAATACTGCAATGACACCTTGTTATTTGAGTGTTAATGTTTTTTCTCCTTGTTTTGAAGTTGAAACATTTATTGGTATATAAATCTTGTTATGAAAATAAGGATATGAATATGTATAGGTTTTCTCACATATAATGGTTTTAGTTATCAAAATAATTTGAAAGAATCTTAAAATTTTATTTCACTGCACCACTGGGTAGGTGGGGAAAGGATAGAGAGACCATCAACATACTTATGGGGCCAAAGATATACTTTCACTCTACAAACTGGCAGCCTACCAGGAACAGCCCCAATTAATGACTTACATCTTTAAAATCTGAAGGATGTATTTCTTTCTCGATAATTGGGAGAATTGTCCCAAGCCTTTTTTCAAATTCAATTCCTTCAGCTTCAACAAATGTTCCACAGGCATGAGCAGCTAGCCTCTTGTGCACACGCTGTTAGGAAGGAGCAACATCATATTATTGGAGATTTTTGTGGATGGAAGGAAGGAAGGAAGTTAGGATCTCTGCAGAAGAGATTTCCCAAGATAGTGGGCACAACTGCCTTCTCAACCATGCAACCAGCCATAATTCTTGAACCCCACAAGAAATTGGCCCAGTTATGAAGGCTCCGCCAGCAAATGAAAGTTAACGGAACACAATCTCTCCTCCAAAGGATTCACCTCTTGACATTCTCTCGTTTTCATTCATCTAGCAAAAACTTCTGTACAGGACAGTAGTCAAACTACTGCTGTAAGCGGTACCTTGTCACTCTTGAACCATGAGGTGAGCAGGGAAAACATCAGGTCTCGGTTTCCAGGGCTAATCTTACTGAGGAGGCCTTTGACTGCCAGAGCTGACATCTTTTTGCACTTTGCTGAATCGTCGTTTACAATCATCATACATAGTGGGACAAAGAAAAGCCCACAAAATTGGTGCAGTAAACCCTGAAAAGAAGAAAGGGGAAGTCAGTAAGCTTGTTTGTTGGCAATCTCTAGACTACATGAGAAATGCTGGTATCCAACCACCACACCACCCTGTAAACCTGTCAAAGCAATCAGACCTGCTTCTGGTTCTGGGCTAGGGCTAGCTGCTTGTCTAGACAAGTGTTGAGGGTAGTGTACAGTTACTGGTTATATGAATACTGAGCTGAAATGCAGGTTGGTAAAGTGGGGAGAGGGGGAAGGGAGACTGCAAATAATATTCCCATTCAGCCATGAAGCTCATTGGGTGACTCTGGCCTAATCTGTGGCCAGTCCAGGTGCCCCTCAGCTTCTGGAGTCAAGGTATGTACAAGCCTTGGGGCTCATGAGCTCCACCCCCTTGCTGCCTTGTGACTGAAGTCTTCCTGGGTTGATTAATTGCAGTTTCCTGCTAATTCCAAACTGTGAAACTCCAAACCATGGTTTTAAGTCTTGCTTCATTTCCCAAGTTGGACAAATTGAGAAACGGCAGTTCCTTGACTCAGAAACACAGTGCAGCAAAGAGGAGGGGGCAATATGAGGGTGGACCACATGGGCACAAGGCTCAGGCATCTCCCAAGTGCATCCACCCAGGCCTGAATCCTCAGCCTAATCTACATCATCACAGGGTTGTTGTGATAGTTAAAGTGGATGAGAGCATGTATGCTTCCTCAAACCCTTTGTAAGAAGGGCAGTTACAAATGTGACAAAGAAAGAAAAATGAACATGAAATTCAATCCATGCAGGCTGTATTTGTCCTCAGCAATACCAGCATACTCTGAAAAGGCAACACAGCAACACGCTCAGGAGCAGCGCCCCATATCCTATACATGTTTTCTCAAAAGTAAATCCTGCCAAATTCAATGGGAATACCTCCCATCCAGCCTTAATGTCTTATATGAAATGCCATATTCTAGGGTTCAAGCTGAAATACGGTAAAGGTGGGAAGTTTGTGATGCAGTTATACATTACCTGGGGGAACATTTCAAAGAGGTAAGCAATCATTTCCAAAGCAGATTCTCTCCCTGTCTCATATTCATAACTAGGGCAACAACAGAACAGTATGGTCAGTGTCCTCAAGACTTGCAACAATTTTTGGCACACTAATAGCACAATCCTACACATGTTTAATCAGAAGTTAAGTTCCTTTGCATCTATTGGGACTTAGGAGCTGTATTTAAGAAAAGTACACAGCATAGCATATATTTTCATATTACACCTTGCTTTTGCAAACACCTGGCCTTGAAGAATGTTCATGTGTCTTTTCTTTAATAGCTGAAGGCGAACAAGAAGTTAAATACATATGATGGTCATCACTGGAATCTCAGATGTTATATGTGACAAACCACTTTCTTCCTCCATACATCTTTTCTTGTGAAAGATCTCCACCTGAGGCCCTGAGGAGTCACTGTCAGTCAGAATACACAGCACATAGCTAGGTAAAGAGTCTGGATCTGGTAAAAGGCAGCTTCCTGTGCTCCTAATGCAATTATTCATTCATATACAAAGAAAAAAAATGTCAACAGGAACCCAGAACAAAACTTCATAACCAATGAGGGAACATGTGCAGTGTACAGAGGATATAATTTGCTTCCAATACTCTACTGAGGCTTTATCCTAACGTCTTGGCCCTGCATGGCTCTATTACTGTGTTGTCTGCAGAGGGTCCCCATTCTGACCAGAGGGTAAAGCCCAGCCTTGTAGTTGCTATTTTTTCCCTTTATTGAGAAAATAAACAATAATCTCTGTGCACTTACTTGAGTTGGGCAAAGATGTACTCAAGGTTGGTTTTCAGCTTCTTACCAAGTGGATAATCGAGAATATATTTCAGGTAAATCTGGGGGAGTGGGTGGAAGAAAACAAGAAACAATTGGTTAAAACTCCAAAATACCCAATTTGTGCTCTTGCCAGCTATAAAATAATTGAAAAAATGGGAGCTGACAAAAAACAGTGGCTATGATAAAAGGGCATGAGCACGCCTCCCCTCCCCTCCCGCCTTTAATTTCTACAAACCTGTCTGCACTGGATTCGAACTTGCTCATTTTGCCCTGTGATGGCAAAGTTTGCAACCTTCTGCATAACACCATCAATTTCGGGAACTACCAGTTTTCTGGATACGATCGCCTTTTTGAAAAGAGAAAAACGTATGACTGAGTCATGATTGTGTTAAATACAATTTGAAACTCATGTTTTTGATCAGCTTTCTACACATCTGCCCAAAACAATTTTGCCCACAACAAAACTACCAGCTTTATACACTCGGAAAAAGATTTGAGACTTCCATTTCCATTTCAACAAATGATTCTTAAAAGACAACTTGTTACAGTGCAAGCGATACCTTTAAGAGGCCAAAGGCAGTGGCCTGTCGTAATGAATCGTAGATATCTTCTTCAGCATATCCAAGCAACACTTGTAGTTGTTTCTCTGTTATGTGACTCTTTGCATTCCTCACAAGCAGAGTTACACACTGTAATTAAAATTTAGCCTTATGAACATGACCATTACAGAATGTTTTACAAGATTCAGAGTCCCCTGAGTGTTTGCAGGGTGCTCTCTACAGGTGTTGTGTGATCATCACCTCCCTACCCATTTGGGCTGCAATCCAAAACATTTACTAGGGAATGCGCCCCATTAAAAGACAATGGAACCTCATAGGGCTGGGCTGTAAAATCTGTAGAAAAGGCTCTGGGCTCACTGTTCCCCTACTTACGAGGTCAGATTGGTGAGAACCATTTTATGGGGGAGGGAATGTTTGAATTTTTACCATTTCAGCACAAACTTTTATTTATTGCAGCAATGTACTTGTTTTACCGACATGGTTTTACCTGACATTGTTTTACAATGGCATGATGCTATCAAACTACTTTGGGACCTTAGAATTAAGTAATCTGCAAGTTTTGTAAACCTTTGTTTTTACTGAAAATATGGGTGGTGACAAAATGCTACATGGCTGTCTCATTTTGTTACCAAGGATAAGTGTCTGTGCAGTGTGATTTTGAAATATCAGAATCCGCATAGCAATGGAACTTCTACACAATGTGTGGGTCCGACCATTACAGAGAATGGATTGTCTCAACCTACGGTCGCCTTGGATATTCTAATTAGGGAGCTGCGCAGTTCCCAGCTTCTGAGGATCACTGCACAGAGAAAAGCTTTTTTTATAAAAAAAAGTTCTGTGAACACAATTTTTTCAAAACTATTTGCAGATCTAAAGATGTCTGAAGTCCCTTTTCTATCACACCAATCATCCATGTCACACAAGTACATAAGTCTGGAAGAAAAGCACCCTGCAAGATCAACATTGAGCTGTTCTACCAGTTATAACTTACTTTGAAACAATTTACAACCAAATGAAAATTCTGGCCTTTAGCAGCTCCTGGCTTGGCAAAGTCTTTCAGCAGAACGAAAAGCCTCTCGATTAGCTGCTCTATATTCTTGTCTACTGCCGGCAATGGGAACTTTAAGACCCACAGAAGGGACTGGAGAGAGCCAGTGATCACCTGCAAAGAGAACAAATGAATTAAGAAAGAAAAAGCTAGGTGGGTCTATAGAAATGTTTTGTGCCAGCCACAAATCCCTTGAGACTGGAATTCTTGAGCTTTTTGATCACGTGAAGGATGCCACTTTTCCCAAAGCCCTCCACACAATCCACGCTTGAGTGGCAATTCACATTGATGTCGACAGTCTTCAAGAGTCAGGAGCAAGTGTCAATGTCAAGTGCAACTCCTTCACCCACCTCCTATTATGCTTTTGCTTTGGTGCAAAGACTCTGGTTTGTATTAAACGACATTTCTGCAGTGCAGGTGTAATAGGGAACCCTGGTTCGCATTAATGACAGAATGAAGAATTTTGGCCCAGGCTGAACTTTGCCATCTGCCAGCATTGCAGAGGTTAGAGCTATTGCACTGAGTTCAGAATCCTACCTTAACATCTGTGGACTGAAGGCAGTCGACAAGCAGCTGAACGAAAGGATCCAACATTTCTAAAGTGTGATCATCTGAGGAATTTATTTTGGACCTCTTCAGACTCATGTGCAGTAGCTGTAATAGGAAATAAGCGCTTGGAATTAAATGCATAAATTAAAAGGGGTAATAGATCTGAAAAATGAAATTGTTTAAAAGAAGACTAATAAATACTACTACTACTACTACTACTACTACTAATAATAATAATAATAATAATAATATTTATACCCCACCCATCCAACTGGGTTTTCCCAGCCACTCTGGGCAGCTTACAGCATATATCAAGGGCAACCTCGGGTTGTTAGCAGCCAAAGGCTTCAGATGATAACTGACAAGCTATGCAATTTCAGTGATATCTTGGAAATACAGCTTTTAAATTAAGACCTGAGAAACACATGAAGGATCAGAGGCATGGGGTAAATGGATGGAGAAAAAGATTCTCACCACCCCTCAATGTCAACTCTATGCTGCTCATTCATGGCTCCATGCCTACCTAAGAAAATCTCCCTACAGTCCCAATGCGGAAAGTGCGCTATAAAGCAGTAAATCTCCATAACCACATTTTTCTACAACATGAAATAAGCCAGTGCACTCATCCTCACTCCTCTCCCCAACCTTCCTCTGTGCCCTGTGCTCCTCTCACTTCCTGTTTAACAGCAAACACCTACACTGGCAAACTTTTTGCAAGCTATAGTTTACCCAGTTTCAATGTAATGGTGAAATGTGGTTTGTCACTAAACTGATAATAAAGAATGAAGTTAGAATGTGCAAGGGTTGGAAGAAACATGTGAGCACAACAAAAATCATCCTAATCCTCCCAACCACAGCTTGGACAAAAAGGAACATTATGTCTGAATTGACCCACTGCCTCAAACTTTTCACAAGCTGGAGATGAGGGCAAGATGAGCATTACTGCCATCTCTTATGAAGTGATGTTGGGCATGGCTAGAGTGGTCAGAGGAGTATATTCCATACTCCGCACCCCAATCAGATGAAGGAAACAAGAAGTATTAAATTGACTAGAGCACAGCTATGTTTCCCCCCCCCCAAAATATTCCTGCACTGAAGCATAAAGAAATATGTTTTGATTTCATTTTTAAGCACACAGGGCACCTCTTACATACCCGTAGCCCTGATTCAACCAGAATGTGCATGTTTGTCTTGCTGCTCACAGGTGCCTTCTGCCCTCCTCGAACTGGAGCTGGTGGAAGCAAGAGGCAGCTTTTTGGTTGCAAACGAGGATCTGGAGGAGCAGGAGCTTTGGTTCTGAAAACAAAACAAACTTTTCAGCTAGAATTAAGGCCTTAATTCATCTGAGCCAAGAACAGACATCACACTGAGCCAAGAGGAGAATCTTAGAATTGAAGAGTTGCAAGAGTCTCCCAAGGGTCATCTACAGTCCAACCTCCTTTTTTTTTATAATAATTTTTATTAAGATTTTCCAAATTAAAACAAATTAAATCCAATTTATACACTTCTTCCAATAACCAGGACTTCCCCCTCCCCCCCTCTTGTGTTCCAAATCTTCTAAATAAACAATTAAATTCAACAAGTTCTTGTCCCCAAATTACACTCATCGTCAATAACCCAATTTTTTCAAATTCCCATCCCCTAAGATCTGTCTATTCCCTTCCACGAGTTCCCCCCTTTCAAATATAATGCAGATAAAAAAATAATAAAAAAATAATAATAATTTTACAGCCTTTGGATTCCAAATTTCCCTCCCATCTTTCCCTGTTGCGTTCCTTATATCCCTCCAATTCTAATATCTTCCTGGTGTTCCCACATTTCACTAAACCCATATCCCTCTGATTCTTTACCAGTCATTTTTAATCACAAGTGTCCAATCTTAGAAGGAGTCTATCTCAAAAAGGGGCCCATTTCTTCTATCCAGATTTTTGTATCCAGGAGTAAAAACTCCAATTTTATTTCCATAAGCTTGTCAAATCTGGATATCCCAAATGTCCCCACTTCCAGTTCTGTCCAGTTCTTGTTGTTTCCTTATTCTTGTCGGTCACTCTCCTCCTTTTTGTTTCCCTGTTCTCCCGCAGAAAGGTTCTTTTTCTGAAAGCTTCTAATTCCTCTGCAGAGGCTTGTTATTCAGGAGCAAAACATTACGTCATGTCCCTTTCATTTTCCAACAGATAAATCCATTGTTTCTTGTAGTATGTAGACCTCTGTAGACAAAATAATGTTCCATTTCTGCAGTTTCCCAGGAGATTGAAAGTTCTGTTCAACTGTTCAAGTTTCCTGGCAAAAACACATGCAATATCCCTCAGCTCCTCTAGATGGATTACAGTAACTGAGTTCCCTTCCAGATCACATCCACCAGTCCAAATAGCTTGTTGATCCTTATTTGAAACAATTTGTATCCAATTTATATCCAAATGTAACTGGCAAAGTCCTCAAAACACCGTCTCTATTTTGTTCTTCCGTTTTGACAGCTCTTTGACAGCTGTCAAAACCTCCATTACTCTTCTCCAGGTATTCTCGTGAATCGCTCCAGGGATTCCGGGGGGGGGGGGGGGTTGCTTTTTAATGCAAGTTCTCCTTTTCTCCTCCAGCTCAAACTTATAATTTTCCCTCGCGAAGTTATTAGTTCATCAAGATAGGATTACACTCGATCTTAGTTGCCAAGTCCTTTGTTTTGTCTTTTCTACAATTAAGGGGGGGCTGACTTCCTTTTTCCATCTCCCCCGTTCGCTCCAAATTTTAAAAATTTATCCCTCTTTTTAGTCCATATTCCAATTACTCACGGGTTTTTCTTTTGGATCCAAATTTTCAATAGAAGAAGCCAGCGCTCTCCACCGAATGGCATGCGGCTTCGCTCGGCAGGGGGAGCGGCGGACTCAAAGCACCACCCCCCCAGGCGCCCGTTCCTTAGCCTTTAAAAAGGCTCTTTCGTGGACCGGGGAGGGGCGCAAAGGTGCCAGCCGAGTCACCATGTCCATGGGGCTCCGTGCCCATGGCTTTTGAGGGTCCCCGCGTCGCCGGCGCGGTAGAACCCAACCCCTGCCGAGCCGGCTCCCTCCAGAGCACGGAGGGAGCCCGCCATTCTGCGATGGCGCCAACCCGGAAGTCTAACTACAGTCCAACCTCCTGCAAAGAATCTCCTTTCTTGTAACTTGGATCCATTGGTTCAAAACTACATTGAATCAAAACTTCATGAGTGACTGAAAATCAAGGCCAGTATATCTGAAGGAGCGTCTCCACCCCCATCGTTCTACCCGGACACTGAGGTCCAGCGCCAAGGGCCTTCTGGCAGTTCCCTCACTGCGAGAAGCCAAGTTACAGGGAACCAGGCAGAGGGCCTTCTTGGTGGTGGCACCTGCCCTGTGGAACGTCCTCCCACCAGATGTCAAAGAGAACAACAACTACCAGACTTTTAGAAGACATCTGAAGGCAGCCCTCGTTAGGGAAGCTTTTAATATTTGATGTATCACAGTATTTTAATATTCTTTTGGATGCCGCCCAGAGTGGCTGGGGAAGCCCAGCCAGATGGGTGGGGTATAAATAATAAATTATTATTATTATTATTATTATTAGGCAAGCCTGGGACTTTAATGACACTACTTCACAACATATGGCTTGCAAGTAGTAGTCTTAGTGACAGAGGAGCAATCCTGGAAAAATGGGTCCAACATACTTCTGTGAGTAAATACATTTTCAGAAGTGGCCAATTTGATCATCCTAGCAAGCAGAAGAAAAGAGAACTGGATTTGAATTAACTTTCTACAAACTCACTTTGCTTTCTCTGTTAACAGTGGTAGATTTTCACTAATCAGTCCATGGCTGAGTAGAAGGATGGTTTCTGCACTCATTGCTGTGTTCATTATCAATCCAGAAACGATGCGGCGTAAAGTTTCATGTACCTTCCGAGACATCTTTAGGCTTGTAGTATTCTCTAAAATCTGCAAGTGGACATTAGAAAAGCCACCTTAAAACGGAAACCCTGGTGTTACAGATCCTTCTTAGACCATATGCTGTTGATTTCGGAAAGACACCTCATTATGTTTGCAAAGTCTATATACCATGCTAAAATAACACATCTGTTTCTATATCGGTAGCATGATCCCATAAAAATGTTTCATTGTGTCATAGTCTGTCCTCCCATTATTCTTCCATATTTTAGTAGTTTATCATGCCACTGCCAAATTTCTCTTTTGGAGAGAGAAAATATATCTTACCTCTTTCAATGGAAGAATGAGCTTAGTCACTTGGTCCTTCCCTATGTACTTGCCAAGGATTTCATAAGAATCATAGCTCTTGCTCCTGCGAGCCTCCATGACTTTGGAAACTATGCCTTTCACCTCTTTCTCCTCTGCAACTTCCCCAAACAGTTCGTGATTGAAAATCTTTTCAGAAGACAAGGAGGAAAGTGTTAACAGTAAGTAGCAGTAGAGCAGCAGTTATAATTTTGCATCCACCTTTTTGGACAGGAATAACGAAAGGTCCAACACGTTCATCTTTAGGGGTGAGGGATGAGCTCAGTTACTACAGCATCTGCTTTGCACCCAGGAGGTCTCAGGTCCAACCCCAGCATTGACAGATAGGGCTAGGAGAGCTCCCTGGTTGAAACCTTCGGGAGCTGCTGCCAGTCAGTGCAGACAATACTGAACTGATGGACCCATGATCTGACTAGGCATAAGAGTGTTCCCTTTAAGAAACAAAAGATCTGATAAAATGTGCAACTAGTCAAGAAGGAAGAGGACCTAGTATTACTTGGGCTCCTTCATGAAGGCAACTGTTTGGTATCACCCAACCAACCACCATCCTCTCTCCATCCAGGTATTACAGGAACTGGAGCTGTAAGTTCCCAACTGCAGTGACATCTCTGAAATGAGCTCCTTTTACACTTGGCATTTTCCACACGCAGCAAACGTCGCTTTCAAAGAACTTACTTCGGTCATAAGTTCTACGCAGGGATCCAAGTCTCCCACTTGAAGTCGATTGCTGGCGAGACTCTTCAGCAAGAGGTGGACTGTGAAAGTCAACACATGGACCTACATGAGCAAAAGAAATCAAGTGACTCTGTGTTTGTTAATTAAAAGGATAACTAATAAAAGAATGACACACATACGCAACTGGAATGGTATTTAGAAGATTGCTATAATGCTTTCAGCAGTCGCCACCCGCTACTGTTATCTACTAAATTAATCTTCTATACAATCCAGGATTTCTTCCAACTGCCTGAACTTGAACCCAACTTCTCAACTGATTCTGCTTTCTGATTGCTTGGTGTTGCTGTCAATTAGGCAGGAGAGCCCATTGCAAATCGTGAGTTCAGGGAGCAGGGCTAAGGAGCTATAATGTCATCTGCCCATAAGCACCTCCTCCTATCCAATAGGAAGGCGGAAGAAAAAGAAAGCCAGCACTATACCTGGTAACCATGGACGAGGGTTGACTGCATCTCTTTTAAAACATATTGCAGATACTGAGCCCCCAAAGCCTCCATTATTTTCATCAGGGTGTTGCGTGCAATATCCCGTATTTCCTGTGCTCTGTTCCTCAGAAGGGAGCAGACTTTCAGGAGGATGCTGGAGCCAACAAAGAAGCAAAATAGAAGAAAACCAAACACAAGCTTAAATTATCACTCCAAGAGGTTTGTACAATATTTATCCTGTATATGCATGTATGCATCCTCCCCATATGAGCTATGTCTATATACACCCCTAGGTGATTTTCATCATATGGAACTTAATATTCACTGGAAAATACTGTACATACCTTGGCAAATTCTCTTCCATGACATCTTGGGGAAGAGTCTGCATCAGCTTGACCATCGCAAAAGCAAGTGGAACCCGAACAACTTCTTCATCATTCACAACCTTAGATTTCACAAGCTTGTGCTCTTCATCTCTTTTGACCTGCAGGGCACAGAAACACATCATCTCCAAAGGTAAAGGGACCCCTGGCCATTAGGTCCAGTCGTGGACGACTTTGGGGTTGTAGTGCTCATCTCGCTTTATTGGCCGAGGGAGCAGCGTACAGCTTCCAGGTCATGTGGCCAGCATTACTAAGGCGCTTCTAGTGAACCAGAGCAGCTCACGGAAATGCTGTTTACCTTCTTGCCGGAGGGATACCTATTTATCTACTTGCACTTTGATGTGCATTTGAACTGCTAGGTTGGCAGGAGCTCACCCCGTTGCGGGGATTCGAACCACCGACCTTCTGATCAGGAAGCCCTACGCTCTGTGGTTTAACCCACAGCGCCACCCGTGTCTCAGAATCTCCAAAGTTACTCAAATAGCATTTCCAACTGCCAGGTGTTAAAGACAGTGATCTTACATCTATGCCCGGAAAGAATACAACACTGAAGCCGACACTCTGTCTAACCTACCTCACAAGGTTGTTATGAGAAAGTGAGGTTCATTTGGTATACTTAAAGGGGTATTCAGAGCATCTCTTTGGTACCACGGACCACAATTGGCATAAATGGGAACTTTTCTTTTAATGCAAATAGGAGGTGGAAGGGACAAAATGTTAATGCTGCCCATCTCAGTCCTAACCTGGACTGGTCCCCCACGTGGGAACCATTCACACAATTCAAAAGCCACTTGCTATTTTGGTGAATAACAATTTAGCTCCCAGAATCAAGATGTACTAAAGACTATTTAAAAAAAAACCCTGAAGACTCAGAAATGCACCTTTGCAATGAGACATCTGTGCAATTTGGGCAAGATATTTCCATGTACTGTTTCTTGAATATGATTTATCAAGCATTTCAACTCTTCCTTATCCCTAGGCAGGAAGGAAATTGGTTTCAAAGCAATCTGGGTTTTTTTGTCTTCTTCATTAGTGGCTGGAGCAGACAAAGTTGAAACAGGCTCTGTTTGTTCACTGGCATCTTTAGAAAGGTCCTTGGTGGTTTCTTGGTCTTCTTCTCCATCACTAAGTTCCACTTCCATTGTTTCATTCTCCATTTTTATTTCAGTGTCCATGGCTTCTGCATCTGCTAGGCATAATCAAGAGAAAAAAAGGCTTTGACGCTTGCCGATCAAGTCCTTTGTTGGAACAAGATGGACAGAATCTAGAGCGCTCCTGTTTAAGATTTTAGCAGGCCACACCCTTCTTCCAGGATTCCCCATTCCATTCCCACCCCACTCTCCCCAACTGTTAGCCAGAATTCTGTGCCTAATGAATATGATTCACACTCAGAGAAGGATTCCTTATTAGTACAGAGCAGAGACGGGAAATAAGCAGGCCCGGCCCTGCTTTATTTATAACTCCACATAGGTTTAGGACTGGGGCATTATGTAGATATTCTGAACCAGAAACCCAGTAATTAACTTTTTTAAAATAGAAAGCAGAGATTTTAAAATGCATAATGAAACAAGAGGCCCTGTGTTTTGCATTCAAAGAGTAATAATGGTCATGCAAGTTTATTTATTATTATATCAGAACAGAAGAATGGCCTGCTGAATCAGTCCAGTGGCCCATCTGGTCCAGCAACCTGATCTCACAGTGGCCGACCAGATGCCTATAAGAAGCGCGCAAGCAGGACGTTGAGCACAGCAGCACCCTTTCTTCCCCCAGTCTCCAGCCACTGGCCTTCAGAAGCATTACGGCCTCCAGCGCTGGCAGTAGAACATAGCCATCTAGGTCAGCAGCGATCAGGGTTACAATGCATTAGATACTAAAGAGGGTGAAGTGTTAACAGATTGTAGCAAAAAGTCACAGCATTTTAAAGCCTGCCAACATTTATCATGAGAAGCATAACCTTACAGGAGCTGGAGCCCACTCCACCAGATGCAGGTATCAGAACCTTACCTTCCTTTTGAATCATCTCAAGCTGCTTTTCAAGAGTTTCATAGTCAAAGTGAAAAGCCTCCAGCACCATAACTAGCACACTGTCAAAGAGATTAAGGGGCGGGGAGAAAAATAAAAGGTGCTAAACTCCAAAAAATGTACCACTTTTCTATTTGTAAAAGGACTGGACTAAAAGAACTGCTCAAGTGAATACTTATGGGAGCACTGCGACCGAATTTCTTGAACAGGTGCTCCCTAGGCTGCATGGCAAATCTTTAAAACAGAGGGTACACTCAAAAAGCCAAGTGCAGTACAGCACTGGGGGAGGAGTGGAATCTAGTGTTCAAAGAACGCAAGCAAAAATCTCTTTGGACAAGAGCATTCCTAAAGTAGTTCTTTGATATCTGGCCAAAGTGAATTAAAAGTGCTTGGGACATAAAACTCTCTTTTCACGCAGACAGAGGCTCAATGCTCCCATTCACACAGTCATCAGCTCGGTTAAAACAACAGCTCTACAACAGTCCACAGAGATACTATCCTTGTGTGTCAATTTCCTTATTAATGCTATCAGTATGGAGTGACTGGCATTGCAAACCCCTGCAAGGTTGTTCAGAAGCAAGCCCCACTATGCTGTTTGGTAAGTGCACACAGGATTACAGGACAAACCTTAAAACCGACATTTACAGTACCTGACGCCCAGTTTTTGATTGATCTGTCCAGTCTGCAAGACGTGTATGAAATGTTTCAAGTGATAGAGGTACGCTGACCAAGAAAGATGTCTGCAAACAGCTCCTACCATTTCAACCGAAGCAGTTATCATATTTTCATACTGAGGAACAGAAAAGAACCCTTAGGGTCTTCCCAATTTCAAGCAGCACAAAAGCCTTGCCTATACTAACGAAGCCCATGCAGGCTAGAAGACGCTTCCTTCCACATCCCCAACACTCCCTTAAAATCATGGCAAAAGTGACATTGTTGAACCAAGAATAAAACCTATCCCAACACTTTCACATCAAAATACCCAAAAGAAGCAACATGCTTGGCAATATTCAGAGACCTAGCTGAAGCTTTCCCCCTCATTATTAAATTCAGAAGTTGTGAGGTGTAGTGGTTAGAGCAGTGATAGCCATTGTGGTGTCCTTCAAATGTTGAGACTACAACTCCCATCAGCCCTAGCCAGCATGAGCAATGGTCAGGTTGATGGAAGTTGTAGTACAGCAACATCTTGATGGCACCAATTATCTGTCCCTGGTACCGTTTGACCAAAAGTAGGGAGCTTTTGGTTCAAGTCCTCACTCAGCCATAAAGCTCACCAGGTGCCCTTGAGGAAGTCACATTCTTTTCAGCCTAAGCTACTTCACAGGGTTGCTGTATCAATGCAATTCTTCTAAATGAAGAGAAGGAGTACAGAGAAAATATGTAAGCCTCCCTCACTGAACTATTTGGAGGAACAGCAGACTATGTATGTATGTATGTATGTATGTATGTATGTATGTATAAATAAATGTACATGTATAAATAACTAAATTATGAAGATATCAGACAAAGAAGAACTCTGGAAAGTTTAGTTCCCAGAAATTGCTATGCACTGTTCCTTCTTTAAAAGGGCAGCTCGAAGTAAGTGCCTTAACAAACATTTCAAATAAGTACCATGCAGGGGAGGTACTTCATTTTTAAAAATCTCAACCCAAATCCCAACACTCTTTATTTTCTCCTCATGAAAAGGGAAATCACCCTGTTGCACTTACAGAAATATGCCACTAAGGGCTATGAAACAAAAGTAGTTCCCACCATTGTATGCTAAAAGTTTACCTTAAGCATTTTCTCATCAAAAATAGTAGTAGTTGCATAAGGCATAATGTAATTCTGAAGAGATTTGGAAGAGAGTGTGATTTTTCCTTCAGCTAGTTGCTTAGCCAATTTCTTCAAGGCGCGTGCCCTTCTGTGGATCTAAGAGAGATACAAATGTTTTCACTGAGTGAGGGCCCATATTTAATTCAGTAGACCTAGGAGGTTTGAGTGTCATAATCTATCAAAAGTTTCATCAGCTCTTAACAGCCGGGAGGGAGAAACGACACCTTTTTGGGTGAGCATCTTACTACAACACACTTCTGTCTATTTCTCAAACTGAGACACTGAATAAGAGAAAATACATTCTGATTAAATGCATACAATTCTAGCTGCTGCCTTTTAAATGTGACATTAACAGCAAAGCTTAGCATGTGCTAAAATACTGCAAATGACATTATAGCCATTAAATCAAAACACGCACACAGAGGCTTATTATTCTCACAACGATCAATGATTTGCAACTGAAAAACGAGGCAACACTTGCAAAGATTTACATTCACAGAAGAAGATGAAGTATCTACCATCTTTCCACTATCATACAACTATTGTCCAGTGGAAAGAACAGGATTGCATTATACCTGAATATGCTTCATGTTTTCAAAGAAGTCCATCTCTGGATCATGAACATCAGTCAGCTGGACCAAGTCCTGAAACTCTGGGTGGTTTGAAAATGCTCGAATCAAGCTGGAGAGCAATGATGTGTAATCCTGCTGAATGCTCTGAAAGCAGCAAGTAACAAAATACCAAGGGAAATGTGAAAATGTGTGGCTTGGTGTTTTTTTAATGCAGCCGTTTGGTTATTTCTTTTTTAGAAACACACTGAGCAAGAACAACCATGCAAGAACACACACAAAAACCAGAATTATGCTTTTGAAACTTTCTCCCTTTGGGACCAGACTGACATCCACACATATTAAACATTCCTAAATAGATTTTTGCTTAGATCAGGGGCTCTACATATTTACATTGGTACCTGAACTACTCCTGCTGTTATTTGGATGAACATGTCAGGGAAGTGTGGTGGTAGCACATGGCAAGACATCTCACGTGGCCCCACATCCTCTCCACACCATTGTATCAACCCTTCCCCTAGAATTTAGCTTATTTGCCATATTTTGGACTTGTCAACATGTTGGGCTGGAGTAAACACACTGAGCAAGGAAGGTAGGTAAGGTAACAGGAACAATACAGAAGCATTTTGTTTATGCTTTTTAAAATACAGTGGTACCTCGGGTTAAGTACTTAATTCGTTCCGGAGGTCCGTTCTTAACCTGAAACTGTTCTTAACCTGAAGCACCACTTTAGCTAATGGGGCCTCCTGCTGTTGCTGCACCGCCACTGCACGATTTCTGTTCTCATCCTGAGGCAAAGTTCTTAACCTGAAGCACTATTTCTGGGTTAGCGGAGTCTGTAACCTGAAGCGCATGTAACCTGAGGTACCACTGTATTTGCATCTTATCATTAGCCACATTGGGTGCTTTGTTCAACGAGAAGCCTGCCCACGGCCCTGTCTCATTTCAAAATACTAGAATAGGGGCATCACTTGTTCAATTCTCTTTCACAGTAACGTTTCCTCCTGAAATATAACAGCAGTCAGACAACAGTTGGCTTGATGATTATCGGCGTGTGGTGATGCGGAGGTGGGCTTTTTCACCAATGGAACGCAATCTCTGCTGAAATATGAGAGGCATCCCAACATGTGTTGAAGATGCACCTGTCCACACAGGCATTCCCTTTATCTCTTGGCCAGAGTTTCTTGTTTTAATTGCTGCGTCTTAAAGGAGTTGTTTCATGGGAAATGGAATTATGGAATACTTCAAATCATGTTATATAACTGGGTTTTATATTCTATAAATCACCAAGAAGCCTATTTTGGCATTAAACAGTATATAATTAAAAATAATAACCAGCTTTTTACCTCAGTCTTGTTCTTCAGCCCTTTTCTCAAAGCTTCTAGAAGAGTTTGCTGAATGATTTCCTTGTATTCATCTTCTGCGTGACTGATTTCAGCAAACAGGTTGATAATAGCATTCAGACAGAGGATGGCACTGTCACTTAGAGACATCTCTCCTAACTAAAGAAAGAAAAAGATTATGGCAGCTGAGATTACAAGAGATGACCCTGAAACCGTAGATTAAAAAAGACTCAGAAATACGCGTGAATATAATCATCGATAAAGCATAAACCAGCTCCCCCTACAACAGCTCAGAGCAGTTGTAATGGGAGCAATAGACCTGGAAGCTTTAAATATCTGCAAGCCATATGTAAAAAGTACCATAAAACTGTTACAAAGCTCACTATGAATCAAACACATAGTCATATTTTTCTGTGAAGTAAAAGACTTTTTTGTCATTTTAGAGCCGGCAATGATAACCCATATGCTTACTATCTTTTAAAACACACCCGAAGTCCACACAAACAGGGATTTCCTAAGCCGTCCCCTAATACTATCAAAAATGTATTTTCCTAAGCCCCTGGGGATCCTCAGAAAAAGCCAATTTGTGGCACTGAGGGGAGATACTAGGAAGGTGGGGAGAATCGATGAGCATCAGGCAGAGGCAATGGAACAAGCAGAGATTCTGAAAGCTGCTGCCATCTTAGGTGTAGGATTATTTTTGGTTCTTCCTTAACTCTCTTAGCTCTCTTGAGATACATGCTGCTGCAGGAATTTCTAATCTCATTGATGGTATAAGCGAAAAGATATGCAGATAATTGTATTTTTCAGTTCCCCAAATGATCAAAATATTTTTTTAAAAAATAGAGAATACATTTCCAGGAGCTCTACCATAAAGGACAGATCTTTTCCACGTGGGCATGGGCTCACCTGTATTGTATAGAAACAGTTATGCATTACTGGAATAAGGTAGTCGACATCCACTGTTTTCATTGCCTTGATATGAGAAGTGATGTCTTGAAATGCTGACAAGCGTATATCGAAATTGATATCATCAAGATGACGTGGATCAAAAGCATTCAGCTACAAAGGGCAAGAGGTTTAATAAAGATATAAAGATCAAAATGATGACAAAAAATTTCTTAGAAGTAAATCAGGTGAAACATTACATACCTTAACTGTATCTGTAATGTATTTTAGATTGCTGTCCAAATCTGATAAAGTCTATAAAAAATGGAAAAATAATAAAAAGGCAAATTTAACAAACCTAGAATTATTTCACACATGTATCATCTACTGTCACATTAACAGCGCTTTTCTCTTAACATTCTCCAGTTCTACATTTTACTTTTTAAAAAATAGGACAACCAGAAGTGGCCACAGTATTCAAAATTCAGATGCCCCATTCTTTCGTTCCAGCGTACCACACTTTGTACTTATTTGACCGGAATCTAACCAGCTCTTCCATTATCCACTCATAGCATTTTGAGTTTCAGAACTCATCACCATCCACTACATTTCCCACAGTTTCTGGAGGCTCAGGAGGCCATTTTGGAAGTCCATTGCCCAACCAATAAGAAAAAAGGAAACAGTCAGGGGAAAGGGATTGGATAGCCTCTCAAAGGACTGCAGAGGGATTTGAGACCGGGAAGACCTCAATGGTCCCCATGACATCCCCAAGAGGGTCACAGCTTGAAATGGACGCTCAGAGAAATCATTATGGATCAAGTTCACATCACAACCAAAATAGTGTTGAGCAATCGCTAACAAAAATGCTATAAATGTGCTACTACTGTATTCAGTACCTCAAAAACCATGCAGAGCGTCTGACGAGACAATTTGTTCTGAACAACGGAAAACAATTTTGCCAGTGGTTTGAGGAAACTTGCTGGATTCAAACAATGCTTCAGTAGATTTTGTACCGTTTCCAGAATGTCAATCTCAGTATCCTGGAAAAAAACCAGATAAATCATGACACAATTCCTCACTTACACTGAAAAATAACATAATGCAATCCAGTTCAGCGTTGTCAAGAGAGATTTAGTTAAATGTATATTAATCAAGAAACAACTTACATATTTCCACTGTGCAAAATACTTGAAAAAAGAACTGTGCTCTGTATATAGACTAAACTACAGCATAGCACAATTATCAGTAAGCCTGAACAAGACTCAGCAAGCCTTGTCCTTGCATGCTCGCCCTCCCCTCTCTTCCTGCCCCATAGGCAGGAGGAGAAGTTCAGAAGCTCATTTTGCTGCTTTTGCTTAATCAATACATGTACCATGACCATGACTGCAACTTGGCTTGTTTCAATCAAACTGTTAACTACAGTTTGTTGGTTTAGATGAAAACTCCCCCAACAAATAACAATTAAGCAAAAGTGAAGCTTTTAAACTCCTCCTGGCTACACAGAAGGAAAGGGAACTATGCAAGCCCAAGGCTCACCCTGCTTTGTTCGTTTTATATTCAGCTATGTTTTAGAATGGCAATGGCTAGCCAATAGCCTTCCAGATGTTGCTATACTACAATTCCCATCATCCCTGTCCACTGGTCATGCTGGCTGGGGCTGATGGGAGTTGGAGCCCAACAACATCTGGAGTCCCACAGCTTCCTCAGCCCAGGATTAGCCTGACATCCTAACATGGGAAGTGGTTTGCACCGAGAACATAGGTTAACTGAAATCTGAACCAGGGACATCCCACCTCCAAACTTTCTTTTTTTAAACCACTCCATTATAGTTGCTCTTATATTAAAGGGAGGGGGAGGGAATCCCAAAGGCACAGCAGAGCACATTGAATAACAGTGACCAAAACAAGTTAGCAGCAGATCATGATGACCTGGAAAAATAGTTTAGACGTTCACCAGAAAACAGCCAAACTTGAAAGAAAATGTGACTTCCCACAGGCATAAATAACAAAGCTTACCTGCACCATGTTACTCTGGTGGAGGAAAGGGAGAAGAAGACCAATCAGGATGGAGCTCTGACTCTTGTCCTTTATAAACTTGCTAATTCTATATTCAACAGAAGCAAGAGGTTAGCCTTGCACCGATATAACCACAACATCATGATTCAATTGCATATAATATAATCATCTGTTAATGTAAACTGCTGCTGATGTTCTGCTTACAAAAGGGCACATGAATGCATTAATAAAATTCTGGTCCACACGTGACTTCACACAAACAAATATGGACAACTGCAAGTCGAAGAACAGGTATACCCTGTATACCTATCAGTGTATAGGTAAACTACACATATATGAATTAAGAGTTCGTGATCCCCAGCACAGAATGGACCAGAAGATTCCTGTCCAAGGTGCTGCCAATCAGAGTGGACAATACTGGGCTAGACATCCAGTCAGAACAGTCTGATCCCTTCTAAGGCATATGCTATGGTGACATGCAGGGAGGAAGCTGCATATGAGTTACATGGAGCCAAGAAACTTAGATTCAGAGCCTCCCATGCCTGAAATGCATACAATAGCTTCCAGAGTGAACTCCCAACAAAAAGCCCTGCCCTGCCTCACCCTGAAGCTCAAGCTTCCCGACAGCCTCTTGCAGGTGGTTCTCTTGAAAACATTGTCCTTTGTTCACAAGTCTATTCAGCTGTTTAATTTCCTATTTTAAAATAAACCCGTCATTTTTAACAATTATTTTTTATACTGCTTTATGGTATTTTACTTTGTGCACCTCCTTGTGGTTTTGTGTGAGTGGCGAGTACATTCGTACCTCCGCTTACGTATCCCTCTGGATACGTAAACTTTGGGGTGCGAATGCGGCAAAACTGGAAGTATTTTTCCAGGTTTCGCCATGCATGCATGTACAGAAGTGCTTGGCGCGCCACGCGCATGCACAGAAGCACTAAACCACACCGCACACATGCACAGAAGCGGTCCTGCGGTTGCAAATTCCTCGGGATGCAGCCGCAACTCTGGAACAGATCCCTTTCACAACCGGAGGTACCACCGTATATAAATTTACTCCTCTCGCTCTCTCTCTCTATATATACATATATAGTAAATATTTAAGGGACCCTATATAAATCAGTACTCTTTGCAATACCAAGGAACTATTTACTTTGAAAGGATGTTTAGTTCTTTGCTGACTTGTGCTCTGTACTTCTTCTTCTTCATCTTGTCCACACTGAACATAGTTTTGCTGAGATACTGAAGGATTGCAGGCACATGGGGGAGAATCAGCTTCACACCCGTGGTGGGAACATCTGCAAGGGAGACAGTGAGTTTATTTACCATTCAGAGACGTTAAGTACTCCAAGCAGAAAAACTAAAGAATATCATCCAATTCCTCACAAATAGTATAACAATTGTTCTGGGATTATTTCAATTTATATCCCACTTTTCTGCATATACTACCCAAAGCAGGTAACAGAAATAATAATAAAAATGCAATGAGTTGAATCCAGAGATTCCTGTGCACTAAAGAGGGCTGGTGGAAGTCCTCTATCCTCCCTGCCCTTCCCCCTAGCAGCCCACCCAGGAGCTTCTCCCAAGGATGGAGGGATCCTGCTGATGGGATGTGGCACCAAGTGGTGTGTTTGTGTGTCCCTGAGTGGAAGCAATTTCCACAAGCTTGCACATGATGATGGAACGACATCAAAGAGACGGGCAAGCTGGCCATATCTTCATATTACATTTTATATGAAAAGGCCTCCTGACTTGGCTAACCTGATGAAATAGGAGTTTATATCAGCCAACAATAAACTATATGCCATAATAAAATGTCTGACAACTAAAAATGCAGCTTGTTAACAGATATTATTATACGGCTCCCAGAAATACTATCATTATGGCTAAACGTGGGAAAATATTGGTTCAGAAACTAGCACAATTCCTGGGAAACCGCTGAGTGTAGTAGAAGTTGCTACTAAAGGGATTAATTAGGAGACAAGGGAACTTGCTATTCAGTTACTGAACGGTGCTTTAATTTAAATTATTTAGCCAACATGAAATGTATATGTTTGCTGCTCAAAAACACACTAGTCAATAATATTTGCTGGTCATTGCTCTTGAAGTGGATCTGTTATCTCAAGCAAGCTGAAAACTGACAGAGATCCTTCAAGCCAGGATATAAACAGGTGCCTGGGGGGGGGGAAACCAAACACCTGTGCACTGTCCTTTACCACAATGTAACACTTTTAATAAAGGCCCATCTTTTATCTCAAGTGCTAGGAGTTTCTGTTGGTTCTGTTTCTCTGGGACAATATACCTTTTCCATCAGAACGCCTGTTCATTGGAAACCCAGCTCTGTGGCTGCAACACCTCAGCTGTAAAGCTCTCTTCCCTTATGCGGTTGCCTGATGGTTTTTGTATCTGAATACAGTTTTCATGTCCCCATGCTTTTCTATGGTTTTAGTGCTGTTTTCAGCTGTCCCTATGCCCTGCTCTTTTAGTGCTCTTTTATTATTCTATCTGAGTGCTTTAAGTGATGTTAAGTTACTTTGGTGATTTTATTACTGAAAGGTGGGATAGAAATGCTTTAAGAAAGAAACAGAGGAAAGGAACCTTTTGGGTGTGAGCTACAGAATTGCTCCATTCCTTTTCTGACAGACAGGCCTATGAACGGAATACTGCGCTGGAAGTCACAAAAACCAGCATTTAGTCTAGACTGACCTGTACAATGGCCATTGGGTACCATTGCACCTTCTGCTCTAAGGATGAAGTGAAAGCTAAATCTGGAGATCAACTTACTAGTATAAGAGGGCTCTTCAACTGTTGACTGTTATAGGCCAAAACTACAAACTGAAATCAATTACAAGTGATACCTAGTTTGAGGGTAGGGCAGAGAACATACCCAGTGAGAATCTGTGTGAAACAATACTGGGAACATTGGGAGGAAAAACACAAGACACACCATGAGAGAAGTTGGTAATGCAGCTCTCAATGAAAGTCACTCTGCCCCGCCAACAACCCATTTATTTATTATGAGTTTTTACAAATGAATTTCCACCTCACCCTTTAATACATGTACTTCTAAGGGAGGCAATAAAAACCAGTAAAAATGAAACTATAAGAAGTCTACAGAACATAACTACAATGCAGCGTCTAGTAGGTGCTGAGAATATTTTCTTTCACAAATTAGTTTCTATTTATAGCACACAAGCAAAATGGAACAAGCAGTTTCGAAAATATTCACTTGCAATAAATTTGGGCGCCTAACCACCCGTACCTTCTGTCGTTTCATCAACTTCTTGGAAGACACAGTCTGTCACTGTCAAGCTGCAAATATCGTCATCGGGCTCCAAGTCAGGAGTGTTTAAAAGACTGTCAGCCACGTCCATCACAACACCAGCCGTTGCCTCACACAAGCTTTTGGCCGAAAGCAGAGCAAACACATTGGATAACACATCATATTCTGGATGTCCTGGCATTTGCTTGGCCAGCAAAGGGAAATACCTGAGGGAAAGGCAACAAACAGGCAGGAAAATACTGATGTAGCAATATCTAACTCTAGCAAAATGACTAGTGACAACATTAGAATGAAGCTCCCAACAGGTAAGGCATAAGTCAGTGATCCAGAAAAAGGATCCAGCAGACTCTCCTCATGTTCAAAAGCTGGGGAGTGGGGAGTAGAGATGCCCCTTTCACAAGTTTGAAGTAATGTTCCATAAGGTCACAGTAGGAACCAAAGCAGGTGAAACTCCAGAATTGTCCTTGTTATGTTTCTCTTACGTTCCTACAACTCCCAGCCTTTTTCTTCTTCTTCACTGTTCAGAGTCTCAAAAATTGTCAAAAGGAGGAGGACAACAACAACAACAACAGGTGGAGGTGAATATTTCAGGGCCTGAAACATTTGCAGAGAACATGCCCCTTGCCCCATTCCAAGTCAGCCCTAATGCTAACTTGAAAATGAAAATGTCAAGAGGATACCGTCATCAATTTACCAGGATATAAATTGTGTTAAATGAACAAGATGTGTGCTTATCACTGTACCTGTGTATATGGTCCCTATAAACCACCAACATAAACTTTAGATTAAAAGTGCAGCTGACTTATATATACACACATAGATACATAGATACACACACACCTGAGTAGCAGTATAGTAAAGTTATACCACGATCCATTGTTTCATTAAGAAGAAAGTAATTTACCTGGGGCTTCTGCTCCATATGTGAATGATTTTGAGTAAGAGAGTAGGAGAATATTGGCTCTCAGAGGCCAACCTGAGGATCTGAGGGAACAAAACAGGAGAAAATAAAATCGGGGCAAAATATTGAGGTCGTCTTGGTAGAGATGTTTGCAAAAGAAGAAGCATTAGTATACTCACGATTTGCTTCTGAAGGAACAATTTACTGTTTGCATTTATCTTCCTTTCACCACAACACTAAGAGCTAAGCCAGGTATTTCTGCCTCCACTAACATCAAGAACAAAACTGCTAATGATGAGTGGAGCCATGAATGTTGCTGTTATGGCTTCTCTACACCCACCACAGCTAAGGCAGTCTAGCATTAAAGGGACCATCTCCAAGTACCTGAGACAGGTAGACTAGTGAAGAAAGGTTATAGTCTGAAGGAACCATCATTTTTTCCTGTTACATACTTAGAGGTGAGCCACACATGCTCACAAGAGACTTCTTCCTAGTTTTATCTAAAAAGAAGTACCCAATATTTGCTTTATGTTTCATTATCTTTGTGAGGCTTGACCAAAGAGTTACTGCAGTGTAGATGGGTGACCGCTTCCACGACCTTAAGACTGTTGTGGCATGAGAGGGCTCCTGTCATGCATGGCAGATCTGTTCCCACTCCCTTGGACCTCAGGCAGTAGGTCTAGCTGTTGTGGCATGCACACTGCCACAGTATGGTAACAGAGAGAGAGAGAGACGAGTGGCGGGTGCCACTCAGTGACACAGTTTCTCCCAACAAAGATGTGGCATTGACTTAGGAACATGTATATCTCACCCAACAAAATTGAAACTTTACATTTGTCAACTATAAACATGACGTCACATTCAAGTTTTGTGGAGATGATATAGACAAAAGCCTTTAGATTCAATAAAACTCGTGCTGTTTATGAAAGGACAAACCCAGTTTACATTGTACTTGGATTAAATTTACATACTTCTGGACTGTAGCTTGAGTGGATACACTGAATAATAATAATAATAATAATAATAATAATAATAATAATAATAATAATAATAATAATAATTTATACCCTGCCCACCTGGCTGGGTTTTCCCAGCCACTCTAATAAAATTAGATATTTTGTTCCTAGCATGCCCTCTGTGCTTTGACCCAAATACCACTTTCACTCCAAAGCAAGTCATTTGTGCAGTTTGGAAGATGCTAGAGGACACTTGAGACATGTGCCTAAGTAAAGGAAAGCAAGCAACTCTCCACCTTCACGCTGCCCTTACCTGGGGCCAAACCACCGCATGAAAAACTGCATCAATCTCTTCCACACTAAAGTTGTACGTTTTGAAGTCAGAGAAAAAGTCTGCTATAAGTTTAAGTCCAAGCCGCCTCAAATTTTTCAGTGGGTTAATTAATTTGAGTTGAATCTGCAAAACAAATCATAACAATCCTGTGAGGGTCTTTTTTCTTCTTCTTCTTAAGCAAAACATTTAAGATGTTTAAAAGATTTAAAAGACTAGTTACTGAATGTGTTTAAAAAGATGTTTAAAAGATTTAAAAGACTAGTTACTGAATGTGTCCTCTGAACTGCAAGCAGTACCCATATGTCTGCATTGCCTCTGTCCGAGTTACACTAATGCTGCATGTCTCTGGAGTATTAATGTAAATTTATATAAAGAACTTTAATCCAAAGTTAGGGCCAGCCCGAAAGCTAGGCGGTGTGAGATAGCTGCCTCAGGCAGCAGGTGCTGAAAGTGGAGACCACCATGAGTACGAATGTAAGATTCAACAGCCAGCCTGGCTAGTTTCTCTATGTGAAATCTGCATGGCGAGGAAGGATCATAACCTCAAGTGGCAATTTGTTAGCCAGCCCTGTGTCCACAAGAAAAAAAAATCTACCCCAAATGAGAACTGTAGGAAATAGTAACCCCACACCTCCATTTATAACTATACAAAGTTAACATTTAACACAGACAGCAGTATTAGTAGGCAATAAATGACTAATGTGCTTTGAAAAAGACCCAGTAGAATATAAATGAGGCTCTTAATTGGCATTTATTTCCTCACTAGATAATGAAGTGTTAAATTAAGTTTAACAAATGGCAACGCTGAAAAAAATATTTGTGAAGCCTGGAGTTACTGAATTACAGCTTTTCGTCTCAAGAGTTAGTGAATAACTTCATGTGCAAAACTAATTACCATGAACTTCAGCAACACTGCTGTCAAAATGATTGCTTTGAGCTCAGTCTGAAAGTCTGCATGTCCATGGAGCACAATATTGTACATCAGATCTTGCACTGTGACTTTTCTGGGTGTTGCTCTTTTTGAACTTCCTGGCTACAGTAAGAGGCAATGGCGGACTTGCAAGTCACATTAAGCCAAACTATAGTCTGATGTGAAAAAGCAACATGCAGGTGCACATTACTCAAAAATTTCCATGGTAATCCTTTCCCACTCCTGCTGCCATCATGCTGTGGCTGAAATAAACCAGAGTTTGGCTTGTTGCAGTGGCCAAACCCAGGCTCATGGTATGTTTCTCTATAAAGAAGCAACACATATTAAGCCCAAAATAAACCTTGGTTACAAACCACAAGCCCAGCTTCAAATGACACAAGCCAAACTCCAGCTTGTTTTGTACACAACAGGGCAGCAGCAGGAGCAGTGAAGGAGAACTGGAATTTTATACCTCTCTCCTCAATTGCATTTAAGGACAAATGAAATCCTTTCATATTCTTTTAGTTTGGAGGTAAAATACAGGATTGCCCTCTCTCTCATGAATATTTGATTTATATTTGGAACCACCGGTATGGGCAACTGGAACAGAATAGGGCAATTTATGGTTTCGTTTACGAGCAAGTGGAATTTAAATTAGCTTTACATGCAGATTATTTATTACTCTTAACTAGTATTTATGTCAGAATTAATAACAACTGATAGAATTTTAAGGTATACAATTAATTGGTTAAAATCTGCATTAATGCCAGTGGACGTCAAAGCATAAAAGACTAAGCATGGTCAGAGAAAATTGTCCATGAGGAACTCTCCTTGGTCCTGAAATGAGCAACGTGCCTTGCTCTATCATGCCCCATGGGCTTCTCATCAGAAACAGAACAGAACGTATACACAGGAGCAAATTTCTCACCTTTTCCCGTTCCTGAAGAATGTGGGATACTGTTGCCATCATGCAAAGTAAAATCTGCAAAATCTCGGGCAGGTACTGGCTGATCAGATGCCCCATGTTTTTCAGTACTACTTCCAGGCTGTTGAAAAGGCTATGCTGCCGACCCAGAGGCAAGACTCGAGATAAATCGAGTTCTTCCAGTGCTTGGAGCACTGCAGAGAGGCAATCTCCTAATAAAAGCAAAAAGGAGAAGTGGGGTGGGTGGGAGGTGGCAACAATAGTATCATCTTGGTAATAACGCTACAGAGATTGAAGGTACTGTTCAGTTTGGTAGGTGCATTTCAAGATGGACTATCCCACTCCTAAAGATACAGAAATTAGCAAATCAATAATGCCTAGGCTTCTGTTGCAATGCTATACCCAATTTTAAGAACCAAATTCTAGGGAAAAGCAGCAGAAGCAACATATGGTTTAGAGGGCAAAAATTGGAATGACCCCTTAATGGATGTGTTTTGCCCTTGGGAGCTAAATCCCACTAAACATAGTGCTGCTTACACTCAAGTAAGCATTTAGAGTATTGCACTTTAAGAGATTTTTGGTTTTCACAAACAAGATGAAGAACTAATGTTCCCCACTATTACTAAATGTAAAAATAGGGTAACAAGGAATGTTCAGTGGCAAAAAAACACACTTAAGACAAAAGAGATCACAGTTCAATGTAATGCAGACTCTATATGTAAAAGGTAAAGGTAAAGGACCCCT
Organism: Podarcis gaigeae; assembly: GCF_964106915.1. Taxonomy (NCBI): domain Eukaryota; kingdom Metazoa; phylum Chordata; class Lepidosauria; order Squamata; family Lacertidae; genus Podarcis; species Podarcis gaigeae. The sequence goes on from NC_139686.1 coordinate 33,759,562, forward strand.
GGACAGTTAAGTCCAGTCAAAGGTGACTATAGGGTTGCAGCGCTCATCTCACTTTCAGGCCGAGGGAGCTGGTGTTTGTCCACAGACAGCTTCACTAAACTGTTCTGGTGCAATGGAACACCGTGATGAAAACCAGAGCGCACAGAAACGCCGTTTACCTTCTCACTGCAGCAGTACCTATTTATCTACTTGCACTAGTGTGCTTTTGAACTCCTAGGCTGGCAGAAGCTGAGACGGAGCAAAGCGAACTCATCCCATTGCAAAGATTTGAACCGGATTAAAACATTCTCAAGAAGCATCCAAAACAAATATTGCAAATAAATCAGCTGCCCGAGGAATCATCTCCCAATTTCCCCCTTAATTTTCCAATCAAAATCAGCAATCCATTCTCCTTAAAACTCTCAATCCAACTCTCAAAGCTGCTTCATTATCACGCATGATGCCCAGATACATGGTTTTAACACTGAAGCAAGTTAGACATGCAACAAAACACTGTATTTTACAGTTCAGGCTATAAGCTACGAAGAAGCAACAAAATATTGCAGTGTATCGTCACCTAGCGTACTCCTTTACTATTGGGCCCTTCCTAGCTTCAATCCTGTTGGGCTCTTACTAGCCACGTTCGCCATTAGATAAAAGGTTTCTCATGTACAAGCCATACCATTGCCAAAGTGCTTCACAGGCTCAAATAGTAGATCCAGGAACATCCTAATCTCTTCAGGCAGTGAGCCAGCAAGGAATCTCAAAACAATAGCCATGCGTGTCCCAGCGGCTGACTTCCCCTGTGTTTTGCTTCCAGTTTTATTTCTCATCCGTCCATACAGAATCCTTCCAATACCAAAAATAAAGTTATTATTATTTTCACAGGTTACCAGCCTGCATACAGAAGACTTGGTCCATTGGACCTGTTGACCTTTTCTTTTCTTACATAGAAAAGAACTATTACACAGACTTAGAGAATGCTTCCAAGTTGCCAGAATTGCAATCATAATTTTAGCTGCAAAGTGAGAGCTATCATAACCCACACACTCCCGCCATTTCATTTTGATTTTTGCCTGTCCTACCCTCCCAGCAACCCTGTGAGGTAAGTGAAACCAGCTGGTGATGACTGGCCCAAGGCTACCCAATGAACTTCATGACAGACTTGGTATTTGAATCCAGACCTCCCTAGCCCTAGTTCGGGATACCACTTTGGCTCCCAACCAAGATAATTACTGATGCAATTTCCCAGTGACTTGATTGGAAACTTTCTTAACCATTTGGAAGAACTCCAATGAATAAGGACTCACTTAACTTACAGAAAACAGTTTTCCACACACACAAAAAAGTGGCTTAAGTAACCCATAGAGTATTTGGAATTCACAGTGAAACCTGAGAAGCAGGTCAAAAAATCCAACCATCTTCCTGTTGAAGTAGGCCCATACATTGTCATATTTCATTTGTAAAGACCCATAAGGAACCTATACAGACTTGATTTCTAAGTTAATATACAGAAGCGCCTTAACCTCATTAGAACAGGAACAAGATCTGGCCGGTGCAGTGCCTTTACTGTGGTGTTTTCTTCAGAAATGCTGAAATGAACTATTTCTTCCTTAAAGCTCTTGTCTTCCAGCAGCCGTTCCAAGTTCTCTCTGTAAGTAGATAATGTAAGATAAGAAAAAGATTCTCTACGCAATATCTTAGAAAACAAAGGCACAGATCCTAGAAACAAATTATGTTTATGCTTGGCGAAGAGAGCGCCTGTCAAGAACATGCATGTGTGAACACTTAGGCACCATTTGCTCTGGCCATGATATATTCTTCCTATATGATGGCTGAAGCAAAACAAACAGCCAAATCAAACTGAGGATGCAATCTAGTAAGAGTTCCTCCACCAACTGAAGGCATCCATTAACGCAACAGGGACGGAAAGAATTCCCAGCAACTCCTCCCCTGCCCTTCTTGCATCACTCTGTCTCCCCACCAGCTCCAGAGGATTGAGGAACCCCTGGAGCAGAATTTGGGGAGCTAAGAGGGAGGAGCTAATGTCTTCCATCAGCAGAGCAATATCCACTGAATCCCACCCATAGAACTACTTACCGGTATGGCAGTAAGTGTGGATGCTTGTAAGTCATGATACAGTCAAGAGCTACTTTTTGCACACTCTGGTCTTGATGAGACAGCAGCTGAAGAGAATGTTTTAGAAGAAATAAGTCAGAAGAAAGCACACATAGGCCCAGATTCCAACTTATATTGCTTTAGTAAATCCCCTCTCCCCATAGGCTTTTATTTTTCTGAGATTTATCTTGTGCCCAGTCACACTTCATCCCTTTGGCTGGCCTGACAAAGAGGAACAGGACAGGAGAGAGGTAAACAAAGCTGCCTGCAGTCATTTGCCTTAATTTTGCAAGATGCTTAAGAGGTTTATTCTACAATCAAGCAGTATGTAATATTTGTGGAATAAATAAATAATTAAATACATGATTATTGTGGAGCAGCCCCTCCACAAACACAGTGAAAATTTCAGAAGCCCTGGCCTTACACAGAGATACTAAACAGAACACAATTTCCACTAATCCTTAACATTGTCCATCATTCCAATTGTAGGAATTTAACTCTGTTAAAAAGCTTAAGAAACTCATTTATTCAGAATTTTTCAAGAACAACAACAGAAAGACAGTTTAGTAGCAAACATTGGTGCAGGTTAATCAGGGATGACGTCCACAAAACCACATTGGCAAACTTAACTGCTTCAAAAGATAACATATATTTTGCACAAGCATGCAAAAGGGATAAATAGCAAGTTCTACCAAAACATTTTGAAATTGGCATGGTCCTTGCAGGACAACAACTACACACACATCTAAACAAAATTAAAAAGAAGCTCAGAAGTTTCACCTGAGTGTATATTTCATTCAATTTTGCTTCTAAATACAATGCACGTGGATTTGAAAATTGGGCAAACAGTTGCAAGTGGGTGATGAGCTGTCTGAAAAACAAATTGGAACACAGAAGTTAACAGCAGAAAGCAATCGTTCTGAGTCATCATTAAAAAATTTGATTTTCGGTAATGATTTAAAAGAAAAAGAAGTAAGTCTACTGAAGCATGTTCAAAGGCTGTTGAAAGCTAATAAAAACCAGGGTTTTCAACACAAGTGTATCACTCAGAAGCTCATCTTCCCTTTGCTGAAAGGAGGAAGAGGAGAATTTGGGAGAAGTTGTTATAAGTCATCCTAGTGATAAAAAGTAGGCAGAATTGATCCAAATCCCCAGCTTCTAGCCATTCACAAATTGACTCAGCTTCTCATACTATCCTCACCTGATGATCTTTATTTCTTCACGCATCACAATAAACCATGGTTTGCAGCTTACCATGGTTTACCATGATCAAGCAATATGGTTGTGTACACCACCAATCTTTCCTGCTTCACTCATCCCCTGGCACAAGAGGAACAACTAGGAAACCACTGTTAAGCTTGGCCTCCTGTTACATCCAAGTACATGGCAACTTCCAGTTAGCCTTAAACCATGGCTTGTTGCTGACATGGATTGTGGCCAGTCCCAGGTTCAGATGGAATGTAAAGTCAAGCTAAATTGTGGCTTCCTGGTTAATTTCTTCTGCTCCCACCAAAGGAGGAGTGGAACAGGACCTATTAGAGTGTGTGCAACAGTGTAAAACCATGAGCCAGAAATCATGCTTATCATGATGAGTGAACACAGCCTGAATCTAAAGAATATGCACATCATAGAAAAATTGTTATGTTTATAATAATGCTATGGCTGCATACATTTGCTCTGCAACTGCAGCACAACCTTTAGAGCTAAATAGCAGCAAGTTAATTATGAAGACTTACTACTTGTGAGGCCGTTACTTTGTGTAACAGGCCATTTTCTCAAGGATAGAACAGCCCCTCAAGAATACAGGAGTTGGTTGTCTCTGTCATAAACCTGCCACAATCTATGTGCACCAGAAAGTAAAGAATTTATGCTCTAAAGTTAAACAACAGTGGAAGGACACTGACAGAGAAATGACCCTGGGGTCAACCTTCACTAAAGATTCATTAACAGTTGGCCCATAAATCTTTTACTTCTTGAGTTACTGATATAGGTATTTTAAAAATTCCATTGAGGAACAAGAATTTTTGAGGCTGAAGTTCTGTCACAATCAAGAACAGCATTACACACACACACACACACACACACACACACACACCTCTCAATCCTGGCCTACAATTCTCAACAGAAAATCATAGAATCGAAGAATTGTAGTGTTGGAAGTGACCCTAGGAATCATCTAGTCCAACCCCCTGCAATGCAGGAATTTGCAGCTATCCCATACGGGGATCAAACCTGCAACCTTGGTGTTATCAGCACCATGCTCTAAGCCAGTGTTTCCCAACCTTGTGCCTCCAGATGTTTTTGGCCTACAACTCCCATCATCCCTAGCTAGCAAGACCAGTGGTCAGGGATGATGGGAGTTGTAGGCCAAAAACATCTGGAGGCACAAGGTTGGGAAACACTGCTCTAAGCAACAAATGCAGAATTTTAGCACTACAGCAATGACCAGCCAGAACCAACCATGATTTGCGATCTTTCCATCACTGAAAGAGCTTTTGTTCTTTGTTTCATAGCGTGATTAGTATGTTCTCTTGTTACATAAGAGGTGGGGATCTTTTTATAGTTTGTGGGCCATATTATGGAGCTGTTTGAAAGCCCTCTGGAAGCAGCCTTGGACTTCCCCTTTCAACCTTCAATTTTTGATGGGCCATTCATAGGGGAGCAAGAACCACAAGTCAAATTACATTCAAAAGTGGTGTTCTTCACCTTACACGTACACTATGTAGAAGAATATAAGTTTCACCACCCCAGCCCTCCTCTTCCCAACCTGATCTTCTCCAATATTTGTGGGACAGAAAGTTTTCCTTCCCTGTAATTAAGTAAAGCTTACTTTGACGCAGCTCTTTTAGTCTTCTTTTTTGGCATCTCTTCCATCACTGGCTCTTCAGAAGTCTCCTTCTCTTCCTCATTCTCATTCTCATCCTTCTCATCATCTTTCATGGTTGTTGCATCTCCTTCCATGGTGAGGTCTTGTTTTACACTGCTACCGCTTTTCTTTCTAAGGTCTTGTGCTGGAGCTACTAGTGAATCTGCAGGATAGTATTCGTTGCTGTAAAAAGAAAAGCAAGAAAACAAAAAAGGGATGGGCTAGAACAGGGGTCAGCAATCTAAGGCCCATGGGCCAGAAGCGGCCCGTGGAGGTAGTTTGACTGGCCCATGAACTGAGTTGCCCGCTCGCGCGCTGCGCTAAACTGGCACAGCATGGCACAGGGATTCGCTTCTTCAGTGCTGGAAATCGCATCTGCGCACATGCAGATGCTGAAAATCACGGGCATGCTCGCTCACACACACGCACAATCCGGCCCACAGAGAGATCTCCGCAGGACCGATCCAGCCCAGGCAAGATAAACCTTGCCACCCCCTGGGCTAGAACTCCTGCAGCCTGTTTCTAGATAGGCCTTCCTGCCTGTTGCTTCTCTCTTTTCGATTTATTCAAATGCCTTGGTAAAAATATATATTTCATGTTGTGATTACCTCACACGTCCCTCTCCTTAAGTCTCCACACAGGCTCCCTGTTATTTTATGCCCCAACCTCAAGCTCCTACTGCTTATATTTAATACTGACATTTAGCTACCTTTATAGCCTCTTTCCAGAAGTTGTTTGCCTGGTGGCGCAGAGCTACAGTGTTTATTTTACAGATGGTGTGTTGCTGCCACTCGCCCACTGACCTCTCACCATCATGTCTTCCATTAAGTGGTAGCAAAACACCTGTTGGGGAGCTAGTGTTGCAGCTCCTCCCAACCAGTTAGGCCCTGTTTGTTTCTCTGTCTGTCTCTCATCAACTCATGGAAGTTACTAGAACCTTCTATTTTCTGTTGTTCTATTCTTTCCTCTGCCTGGAATGCCCTCCCAAACCACCTCCCTTTTCTCCAACCATTTTTATCTACCAGAAATTATGTGCAGATCATGGCTAGGGCTAAGCTAATTTCTCGCTAAGTTTTGAGAATTATTAGTGTACACACCCACACTCCCATGCACACTCACACAAACGCACATGTCTGCACACAAATATAAAGCGATCCCTGAAGTTGTCTTAAAAATTACACAGGTACTTTCGATAGCATTTAAAACCAGTACTCAAAAATTATTCCCTCTCTGGCCCACCCTCAGTGAAAATACTCACGTAATAAACCTTAAGAGAAGTGGAGAGAGTTCTCTAGACCTGGGCTCCACTCTGTCCGGAAATTTTGACATTGCCTTCCAAAGCAACAGCCTAAAATTCGCGTGATCTGTCCTCTCACTGCAGCATGTCTGACATTTCAGCTGCTCAATATACAAAGTTCTGGCATCTCTTCCATGGATTTCTTCTCCTTGAGCATCCATAATGTCCCACTGATCTTCTTCCAGCTCATTATGTAGCTCTCTCTCTAGAGAAAAAGCAAAAATAAAATTATATTTTATTACTCTTTAGTAATAAAGCTTCTGATCATTTATTAATACAAGGCCTTAAGTTCTATTTACTGTTTTGAAGGCACTGCAGCTAATACAGTACCCCGCTGCTCTTGGAGGGTATGTCATTAAAAAGTGAGAGAACAGATTCCTTAGAAAATGTTCCAACAAGCTGATGCAGCTATAGTTAAGACAAGTGGAGCCTAGGGCTGGGCGATGTTGGGTTTTCAACAACGCAGAGTATCACCAGCCAAACATCGCGGTTTGGCGATATACCATGATGTTTTAAAAAGCTGCATTGGCCCTAGCCGGCAAGATGCCAGGTGAAACTGCAGCAGCTCTTATCGTGGGAGCTGAGGCACTTTCACCCCAGCACCTCATAAGCTGTGGCCCCTTGAGAGACCCACAGCTTTTCACCCCATGTATAAAGCTTGCTGAATGTCTTCAAGCACACATAACATTTGTATAGAGCAGAGGTAGCTATCATGGTCTCCTCCAGGTGCTGTGGGACTACCATCAGCATGGCCAATGGTCAAGGAAGGAGAAGCCTTGCTCCCACCACTGCATGTAGCCTCTCTATGCCTTGAAGTTGGACCAGTGAAAACCACTATTTTCTTTTCTTAGGAAGAACAAAAGCAGCAAAAGGAAGAGAGGAAACAACTTTGAGACACTTGAGCACCTCCTATTCTGGGGCTTAGAATGGAGTGGGAGACGAGAGAGAAAAAAACTCTCCTGAACTGTATGAAGTAAAAAACCCCTAGACTTAGTTCATGAGCAGCTCTGATCTTGGCTGGACTATTATGAAGCCATTAAAGTTGCTTTCTCTTACCAGCATAAATGACGGCCTTTTCCAAATGTTCGAAGTAAACTTTCCAAAACTGTTTGTTTTCCATTTCATTTGCATGAGAGCTAATTTAAAAAAAATAAAGGGAGGGATGTAAAATTGAGCAACTTCAGCCTATAAACTAAAACTACAAATACTACTAGCATAAAGGAAGAAAAATAATAGCAGTCAACTAGGAGTTGGCAAAGAAAGTATACAGCACTGCATTTCTATGCTGGGCATAGACGAGAGAGCTGTTGATGCCTCCTCTGTGCCCAGCATAGAAACCAAAGTACTCCATTACTCCTCTGCCGGCCCACTCACTCCCCAGCATGGAATATCATGCACTACTGCTTGCAGATCTTGGTCAGCTAGGTCTACCAAGATAGTGCATAAAAACAAGGCTGTCCTCTTTGGTTCACTGACACTATTAAGGATCTACAGCTTTCTGATATTAGTTGATAGGGCTTCCTTCTGGTCATGTGAGAATCCAAAAGTGCTTTGCAAAGCAGAAGACTAAATCTTGTAAATCAAGCAGTGGCCCTTCAGATGTTGATAGGCCCCAACTCCCGGCCAGCATAGCCAATGGTCAGGGATGATGGAAGGCCAGAGGTCTCCTATTCCTGTCATAAATATACACTCCTATATGGGATAGTCATTCTCTTCATTATATGGGAAGCCTGGAATCAAATTTTAACTCAGCCATTGCTTTACTAGTGGGCTTCAACAGCCCATTCTGCTTCAGGTTCAGTTAAGAATGTGTAAAATGAGAACATTGCAAACTTATATTTATGAATAAGATAAAGAAATGTTTTGCACTATAAGCCTTAGGAAGCAGAGAGGACATTTTCTAATATAAGGAATGAATTTGACCCAAATGCATGAAGATGCAAACCATTCACTTTTAAAACAGGACATTCAGCAATCCAACCAGAAATATGCCTTGCAATTAATTTAATTTCCCCACCTATCAAAATACACATAGAAATCTCACCCAGATCTATTTTATATTTTATTTGTTTATACAGTTTTTATTATTCAGGAGTGGGAGGAAATACTTACGCTATAAGCTCAATCACAGGAACCCACAACGGATTGAAGTTGATATAAAGCATTCCCAGTAAATACCGAAGAGGCACCTAGGATAATATTTCAATATGGGTTTTTTTTTGTATCTTTAAACCATCGTTAATACATTTATTAGTGGTACTTATTCTCACAAAACCAAACATTTCCATTTAACATTTACAATCGTGTTAATTTACCTGGTCCCTGTAAAAGCTCTAGTAACTCAATTGTTCTAGTAAATCAAAAAGTTTCCTCTCATTCTACTGTCACAAAGGAGGAAAAGCCTCAGAATATTAAGCCTGGAGCATTATCAATGGCCTGCTTGACTGCAATGGTTTCCCAAAATACATCTCCTTGTGTTTTGTAACAATACGTAGATTAATTATCTGTCTCCTCCTATAGCAGTGGGTGACAAAGTTCTTTAGGATGCCACTGCAAAGAAGGAAAAGCATGAACTGGCCTTCAATAGGTGCTCGGTCCATGGAGACGCACTAGGTGTATTTTCAATTCCCCTCCACACATAGAACAAACACAGAAAGGGGGATTGGAATCATTCTTTCTGTCTTTTCAAAAAGAAAAATAGTACATACAGTGAAAACAGGCTGGAGGTACATAGGTTTGCACTAGCCATTGGGAATTCTATTGCATCAGGTTTCCTGGCAGCACATGTAATTGTGCAAGTTCCTCTGAAAATGTGTGGAAGTCAGAGGGTGGGGTCCAGGAGACCTATGGAGACCTTGCTTCCCCCCTCCATGCATTACATCTACAGATGAAGGATAGGCAAGGCTAGATCTAGTGAAGTACTGCGTCAAACCCATCCCTTGTAGTCTGTGCAATATACAGACCCTCCCTCTGCAAGCATCTGGCCAGTTATGACACCTGGCATTATGCTAATGGACTAAAGACAACATTTGGGACAGATCAGAAAGACAAGCTAATATTTTACAAATGCAAAAAGTAAACTTCGAGAACAGTAAAGGGAAACCAGTTTTTCTTCAAAAGAAAAACAAAAGAGAAGCCTCTTCAGCTGTAAAAGCATGGCTGCTAACAGAAACTAATCTCCCTTAATAGTTTTCATTTGCTTAGCACCAGCCAATTCAGAAATATAATTCACTGCCCACAGTTTTACATAGACAGGGGCTCCCCCATGTTCTTAAACAAAGGAGAAAAATAGGGCCGGCCACCTATGTTCTGTGCATGACATGCAGGACCTGGATCTCAGCCACTACAGCTAATTTCTTTCTTGAAACCAGTTATCAAAACGCCCACATGTTGTTAAGCCTATTATGATGAAGTACAAAAGGAAACTCAGTCTGTACGTGACCTTGTTTAGCAAGAAGGGAAAAGCTGTAGCATGTCCTTCAAGAAGGACATTTTACCTCCTGTAAAGGTCCCGCAGGGGTCAGGGATTGGACTGCATCATGCCTCAGCTTCCTTAAGTGGAGCAGTTTCTCACGGTAATCATTGATGCTTGCTGGCACAAGTTCAGCTTGAAGCAATATGGCAAATACAGACTGCAGCTCCCCCACGCCCATATCCTTAACAAAAGCAAAAGAGACAGCTGGTGTTACAAGATTTATGTAAAACAAAGCTTCGTGGAATCTTACGAGTTCCCTTACAGCTGTTAGAAGTCAGCTGAGGATCAAATATACCGTATTCACTCGAATTTAATGTGCACCATTTTTGGCCAAATTACGTTGCAAAAATTAGGCTGTGCATTAGATTTGATGGCGCATTAGATTTGACTGCAAGCTTGAAAAACACTGCTTACATAGCAAATACTTTTTTGGTTTCAAAGTTTTGAACATTAAAGTGAGCATTAGATTTGATGGTGCATTAAGATTCACATAAATATGGTATCAAAAAATGTACGGCAAAAATGGCAAGACAGTAAGAAAACAACAACGCACCCAGTGACTGAGCTGTAGTGATACCAAATAATCATTTTCAGCCAGGAAAAATATACCACTCCTCATTTAAATTCAAGACATTCCTATTCACAACCACTCTCCTCCAAAAAGACAAATGTCTAAAACTCTTATGTTTCTCCTACACTTTTGCATAACTAACTAAGCCCTCAGTAAGCAGAAGATCTAAAGCTTAAATTACCTAGAAAAGAAGAGCCTCATAACAACATTCAATGAATTATGTAATAGTAAAACTATACAATGTTTTATCTACCAGTGCAATCTTAGCTACTTAGGCAGCACCCAGACAACATTATTTTACATGAAATATTACCTCACTTCCCACAGGAAGCTGGACATCAAAATGATTTAAAATCCTTATTGTCAACAGTCGTACCTATCAAAGGGGAAATCAGATTTCATTACATTTTTCATGCTGCAAAGTCAGGTATAATGAAAAGGATGCAACTGAAAGGTATTAATTTATCATTTATTTACATACAAGTATTTTGCTCCTACTCCTTAGCCAAGAATAAGCTCCCAAAACAACTTACAAATATCTTACAAACATCTTTTAGCCTTAAAATCTAAAACATGCAGCACATAAGTAAAAGAGATTGAGGGGGGAGGAGTAAAAAAGTGAACTCGTTTTCTTTGAACGACCATTGGAATGGAAGTTCATAGGGAAGAGGAGCCTAAATCGGCTGGTCTCTCAGCTGAGGGGAAGGAGAAGCCTGCAGTCCTATGACAGACGCTCCCTGACCAGCTTCTCCATTAAGGAATTCTACCTCAAGAGTAACTGTTTGGAAACACAATGCATTCAGCAAGAAACTGTTAGAAAATAAATGTTACCTTGGATACACTGCTTGAAATATTGGCTTGCAATTTTAAAAGCAATTCCATCAGACTCTCTTGGGACAGGTGTTTATAGTACCCACACAATGCCAATCTTGTACAATAGAGATCAGCTAACAGCAAGGCAGATGGGTCTGAAGGAAATGCCCTGGGGAAAAGAGGCACGTTACTATCAGTCAATATATAATTAAATACAGTGGTACCCCTAGTTGCGTTCACCTCCAGTAACGTATCCTTCAGGATACATACATGGCAAACCTGGAAGTATTTTTACGGGTTTTGTAGTGCACGCATGTGCAGAAGCATTCTATGCGCCACACACATGCACAGAAGCGCTAAACCGCACTGCGCACATGCGCAGAAGCAGCACCTCCGGTTGAGAATTCCGCAGGATGCAGCCAGACCTTCAGAACAGATCCTGTTCGCAACCAGAGGTACCACTGTATAAGCAAAAATGGAAGAGAAGTAAAATATTAATACTTAACGTGTGTGTTATTTGTCTTTAACCTGAAGCAAACTGTTGATCTGGCAATATGGTTAGAAATACCCCAACCCAATGATTACTACTGGCCAATGCATGCACTCTAAACTTTGGAAAACACAGCATTAAACAAGTACACACAGCCCAACATATTGCTCCATTTATAAAAGGAAAACTCCATCTCCCCATTACATACATCAACAAAGTCTTTATGCGTTCCACTGGTAACAGATCTAGAATTTCCAAGGATTCTGCTAAACTAAGCAGTGTGCTCACAGCTTGGCAGACCACAAACAGGCTTCCTGGGAAAACAAAACAGGAATGAGTTATATATTAATCCATACTTTGTGACCACACCCTTAGGGAGCGCTTTAATTTTAAAAAGTCTATACAATATGCAAAAGACTAGTTGCTTTCCCGTGTAATGCTAAATAAAGGTTTGGTGCACCATGAACAAGCTGCAATGAGGACTTCTGCAGAGATCGGTTTCACTTTCAAAGAATGCTGGTTTTACCCACCAATGCAGAATAATGAGAAATTACTTTCAACAGCTCACCTTTGCAAGGCTGTCCTGTCTCAAGAGCAGTGAAGAGATACTCAGCGTAACTTTTAACTTCTGGTAGGATTTTGTCTTTGACAAGCGGCCTGTTAGATACAGAGATACAAACTTAACACAGCTGCAGTGAAGTGTATAAGATAAAACCTAGAAAAAGTTACGCATCCTTAAGTACTAATTAAATAAAAGAAAAATGATATGTGTGTTTACTCAGAAGCAAGTCTCAAGTCTCACTAACTTCCATGGAATTTACTTCCACATAAGTGGGTTTAGCCCCCACAAACACACCCGGTGTTTTGACTACCCAGGGCTAGACTGATTCAAGCATATGTAATTAAACTAGCCATGACACCATTCACACAATTAGCAACTCCATTATTTGCTGCTTTAATGTACCTTTTAGGCATGGGGTTTGCTATCTTGATGTGGGGTAGTTGGGCTTTAATCCTTTGCCCCCTTTCCATTGCTGTCCCAATCTAGATCATGGCAAATCTCTGCCCCCGCCCCCCAAGCCACAAGTGTCAGGGGCCTACTTTGGCTTGTGACTACAAGGGGCAAAGGGTTAACACTTCCCATACCCACACAGAAGGATGCCAATCCAGATCAAGCATCCTGAAATTTACTTTTTCAAAGGCAATTGTGTAATTTTTTAGAATGTAATTTTTAGAATGTGTGATTATTTGACTGTTTGATTATTTGATTGTTGTTAGCCGCCCCGAGCCCGGCTTCGGCTGGGGAGGGCGGGATATAAATAAAATTTATTATTATTATTATTAATGGCTAACTGTGTGATTGCCATTTGAGCTGTTTCGGCCCTAACAATGGTCCCAATAGCTACTGTAAGGCCAGCAGCTTCAAGTCATTGCTATGCAAACTTCAATTTCTATTTCAACTTGAGAAGGAACTTGAACACCTTTATGAATGAACTTGAAGTCAGGTTTCGTTTATTTTAAAATATTTATACCTCGCCTTCGCATATAATTTTTTTTTTTTTTATAAAACCAAAGAGGAAATCACCAAGTCAAACAAAACAGCAGGCCAAGGAACATAAACAGTTGGGGGGAAAAGCAATAATTTTTTTTTAAAAAAGACCTAAGAGGTCTTTTCTAAACAGAGAACTAGGCTGGCCCTGCTGTTAGGTAGAATGAGGCAACTGCCTTGAAGTGGCAGGTGCTGAGGGGTGGAGAACACTGACACAGTGTTGGGAAACAGCACCCCATTTGCCAAGTGCCTTGCCCCTCTTGCAGAGCAATACCCACTGCACCTGAGGCAGGCTGTCTTGCTTGCAACATAGAAGGAAGGTATGGCTGCCAGTACAGTCTGGTTTTTTTGTACATGGAGCCCTTTGTCTCAGGCAGCAAAGCCTCTTGGGCCAACCTTGTAGCAAACGAAGGCAGAAGGCCAAAAAAAAGGATGGGAGCAAAACTGATCTCATGGACAGAGAATTTCAAAGCTTGGGTGTGGCAATAACTATAGCTTGCTGCACTGGCTAACTGGGATTAATTAACTGACAACCTGGTTCTACAGATTCAGTGGATAGAGCACTATCCTTCACTGTAAATTCCACCCATCTTCAAGTTATCCTACAATTCGTGAACTAAGATTAATTCTCAGGGCTATTCAAAGTGACTAGGGGCACTCTTCCTCCTCCCCTCAAAAAAAAAAAAAAATCACCAAAAAACCCTAGCCACAATACTTCAAAATAACACAACCCAAATAAAGTGGTTGTCATGGCAACAGAAGCATAATGCCCTTGAATACTAATGGGATATGGAAATACAAAACAAGTTTTCATTGTTGCTGTTTTTAACTGTACATCTTTGGATTTGAAAACAGTTCATTTTGATTAATCCTTTACCACAGCTTAAAACTGGGCTGACCAGAAATGCTGGAAATATCGCTTGAGTCAGCAATATATCAAGGGACAGCAATGAAGCAGCAAGTGGAATCAAAATGTGCCCCAAGATGGTTTGCAGTGTTGCAAAAGATGCAACTCTTGGGTCTTTTTTCTTTTCTTTCTTGCTTGCTTGCTTGCTTGCTTGCTTTTGGCACACTGTATTCCAGCAAAAGGTTTTAAGATGTGTTACTGCCTCTGTCTTTGTGCTACCAAAATAAAAAATATTTTAAAAAATCCTATCACAAAAAGGTGTTGAATCTTTAGAAGAAAGATGCAAAAGTGTTCTTTTCCAGGCCATTTGGGCTTTCCATAGAAGCAGGGTTTTATTTCTATATCCTCCAACGTCACAGTAGACACCCCCAGCTCATTTGTTATGAGAGCCTAACATACAGAAGAATAACTGCACTTGTTTGCTTTGATAGAGACTTACAAATCAGTGACCCTACATGCGGTCTACTTTTACAGAAACAAGTTAGTAAGTAAATGCCTCACATATTCACCTTATGTGAGGAAGTACCACAAGAGCTGCCCAGGGTTTTGAAAGATCAGCCGTGCTTCTGTTTTCTGGTATCTGAATGCAAGACAGAATGTGATCCAAAACAGTCTTCTGTTCTTTCGCTTCGGTTCTTTTACTTCGCAACTGTCTTCTATTCAATCTAAAATTAAATCGATTGTATGTTGTTACAACAGATACATAAGATTGCCTGCAGGGATAAGTAATATGTGGCCTCCCAGCTGTTGGTGGACCACAACTCCTATCATCCCTGACCACTGGGCCATCCATGCTGGTTGAGGGAAATGGAAGATTGTCCACACGTTCCCTCGTCCTTGGTATTTAAAAGTAGCATAGTTTTATGAATCCAGTATGTTTCAATACTTAAGAGACCAGAATAGAACATTGCAACCTGCTCCTTTCCCACAGATACAGCTCAAAAGCAACTGCTCAAGTCACATACCCTTTAGCAGATTCCATAAAAACCAAGGGATACTTCTCAAAGGCCATCGAACCAACTGTGGGAGGTTCTGCTTTCTCTAGAATGAGTTTAGCCAGAACTGCCAAGGCCTCCTCCTGAACCAGAGCATCTTCTCCACAAATGCAGTGCTCAGCATACTCAAGGAGACTGGGAAGAAATTGCTGGAAAGGGAAGGAGACAAGGCTCACACTAACTTCTCTCTCCTTAAGATGAAGTTCTCAAGCTGCTGAAAAAGAGGTAAACACTTCACCTACCTTTTCAAATTGTTCCATTGGAAACATAACTTTCGAAAAATCCCATAGAGAACGCCTTTCAAATCCACCTTTGAAGATCTATTAAAAAGAACATGAACAATAAATAGAAGTACATAAAGACCTGGTTCCAGATTCATTGGGATTACTTTGAAGGACGATGGGAAATTCTGATTCCAAAAGATAATTTGCAAAAATCTGTTTGCTGCCAAAGGAAATTGAGACACAAAACTTACGAATTGGGGAACCACCTTATCTGTGGTGTCTTTTCCAGTATTTACTGCATTAGCATACAGAAAAATAGTCACTTATCATGCAAAACTTGCAGACACGCACATCTCTTTAAATGCAGTTGTCAATGAGGCTGCTTACGTATATGAACCCATGTGTGACAATATGAAACTACACTCAGACATCTAACTCAGTAATATCTATTCCAACTAAAGGTCTCAGGTGGACCTCTTATGCAGTCCTGCCACCAGAGGGGTCTGGGGAACCTTGCCACTTTGCTATGGCTCTCCCCTACGAAACTCTCTCAAGATATAGACTCAGATTTTTATGGCAAATAGCTTCCAACTACTACTTTCATCCCAGCAGTTCAGCTGCTCAGCTGGGAGGAGAGAAGCTCTGGCATTTACGCCCAGCTGCATCTGCCTGTATTGCTTGCCAGAAGAAAATAGATTTGTTCCTATTTCCAGAAGACTTATATGGGGAAAGTGAGCCTGTTTGCATATATTCACTCACAGAAAAGAGTAATGCATGAATCAAGTCTTGCAGACCAGGTGCTCAAAAGTGGCATGTTCATAATACAGTATTCAACCGAGTCCAGCCTAACATTTTGTTACCTTTTCAACAATTTCTTTGACCAATGAATCAGGCAACAACACACTCTCATCAAGAAACAGAACAGAAATAACTTTAAGCAGAGTATCACAACAGGGCACTGAGAGGTCCGGTGTTTCTATCAGTTTTGTTAATGTCTGTGAAATGAAAATATGAACAATTAAAAACACACTTAGAAATTCTGGCAAGAAGAACTAGAATTCCTGTTTCTATCTGAAGTCATGAGTGCTAGAAGCTTTTTGTTGTTTGCTTAAATGAAATCTCTGGTTTATAAGACTAGTCAGAAGTGACCTGTACAGTATCTTTTTTTTTTTTTTTTTAATGCATCCTGCCTATTTATTGAAGGAGACTCAAAGCTGCTAACAGACAGGGGTAAAAAAACCACAGAATAAAACAGACATGATTTTTTTTTTAAAGAAAAATAAACATTCAAGCAGCATAAAGAAATATAAGAAATGAGCTGGCAAAATTGTAGAATTAACCAAAGGCCTTATCAAAAAGCTGGCCAGGTCTTCATTAGTTACCTAAAACAGTATAGCAGTGGGGCCTACGAACACAGTTCATCACATTTGGAGTCATGCCTATCCCTAAATCTTTCTGATACCATGTTCCTTTGCACTAAGGCATTCTTCCTTCTTGAATAATATCTCTGACATAGCACAATATAGCAAAATAGTCAGTGTTGTAAAAAAAAAATGAATCTAGATCAACAATGAATCCATCAGGTTATTAGTCATAGACCAAGTTAATCTAGATCAACAGAATTCTTGCCAAGCTGCTGAAGATGACTAATAAATTTTACTCGTAGCTGCACCCTCTCTACCACTAGATCCAAACCCTTGAAATAACCTCAAAGACAAAGCTAAACAATGCTTCCTGCTTTACTTCCATCTTGCTTCATATCCTCTCATGCCAGATGTACATGATCTATTCTAGGCGAGGAAAGTTTTACTGACCTTACAAACTTCTTCAGGCTGAAGAATTTTGGAGCCTTGTGCATATTCTGCTAAGATCAAATACACTTGCAATACCCTCTCAATCTGTTCAGAAGCTTCACAGCAGTTGTCCTTTGTTATCTTTTCTTGCAGTTCAAGTATTGATTTCTATGCGGTTGATTTAAAAAAAAAAGGTTTTGCACCCAAAAAGACATTTCCATAGTTGTTGTTGTTGCTGCTGCTTAATTAGACAAAGTGTTCCTCAAAAAAGTGCAATTCAGTGGTTTATAACCTTATTTCTTACCCCTTTACTAAGACCACATGAATGGGACTTCATGAAGAATGGACATCTCAGACAAAATAAAAGTTTTGCTTGTTATTCACAATTACAAGCAGCTTTTTTAAAGTGTCATTGATAAATTTTATATATTAAGGACAGTGTTTTCCTACCCAATTCTACAGGCAACATTGTTAAAATCAATCAGAGGGTGTAAGACCATTCATTTCACTGTTGACAACAGTAAAATAACATGGTTCTGGATACCTGCCAGCTCAACACATGGCTTTCCCACCTCCTGCCACATACCACCATAATTCAAAGGAGGGGAGAGGGCAGAGCCCCTTTCTATTTTAATTAATTACAACTCACTTGCAAGCATCTGAAAAATACACTGAAATGTTCTTTATAGATGAATCCAGCAGCTGATTTTGCCATATGTTTGAAAGCTTCACCAACCAAGTTCCAGGAGAGGGTCACTTCTGTTTCTGTAAGTGGCCCCAGCTTTTTCAGAATTAATGTTATAGCCTGTGGGAGGGAAATTACAAGCATCTTGAATGGTTTCAAATAGTTCACATTAAAAATATTTTTCACTCTAACCGTGGTCATAAACTCATTTACTCCTCAATAAACGACTTTCAGCTTAAAGGAGGCTACTGCTGCTTCATGGCAATCTGATCCTTTATGCAAAATTAGAATTATAAAGGGTGAGTCCTTTAAAAGAGGCCCCGTGGATACAGAGTGCACATGTTCCACGGGGCCTCTTTTAAAGGACTCACCCTGTACAACTAGGACAGTTTTCTATCCAAAAATTTATTTATTTATAGATACATACAGTGGTACCTCGGGTTAAGGACTTAATTTGTTCTGGAGGTCCATTCTTAACCTGAAACTGTTCTTAACTTGAGGTACCACTTTAGCTAATGGGGCCTCCCGCTTCCACCACACAATTTCTGTTCTCATCCTGAAGCAAAGTTCTTAACCCGAAGTACTACTTCTGGGTTAGCGGAGTCTGTAACCTGAAGCATCTGTAACCCGAGGTTACTGATACATACTGATTTATTTGTATATACTGTCTTTTCCTCCAAGGATCTCAAGGTGGTGGTATACACGGTTTTCTCCAGTTTATTTCACAACAGCCACTTGAGGTAGGGTAAGCGGAGAGACAGTGAATTTCCCAAGGTCACCTAGTGAGCTTCATGGCTGAGTGGGGATTTAAAACCTGTTCTCCCAGGTCATAGAGTCCAACACTCTAACCATTACACCACATTCCATATATTACACACACACACACACACACACACACACACAGTTTATCCTTATGGAAACTGTGCCAAGTATTGACTGATTAAATAATTTTTAAAAAAGAACTAGAGATATAATATCCTGAAAGTCTTCTTGAAATGTGTGAAATAAACTTGCTATTTGTCTATTGGGTTGAGGGGGGAATTTAGGGCAAAACAACCTAGACCAATCATCTATGAAAGCAAGTTAAAAATTCACTACTGAATCAGGCACTTTATAATTTTCCATTTGCTTCATGCACTTGGATTGATTACCGTTTCAGCACAGGAATGGAACATGTTCCTAACGCCTTTGCACGTCTCAAAAATCAGCTGTCCGACACCTTCTACTTTTTCTGGGTGCATTTCCAAGTCATGGAACATTACGTTTAAGAGAGCATTTTGGTCTGAAACCTAGGAAACAAAATTACAGTTTGCACCCCTTTTATTTCAGTTCATACATACTACTTAGAAAGGCTAATTAAAACCCCCTACAATGTATATAAACTAAATGGAAAAAAGTAGATTTCAAGCACCATAGCCTGTATTAGTTACTTACTTTACCTGTCCTTCTAAGGAACTTGGGAGTGTCTTCTGATGTTACACTGGTCGAGCTTCTTTTTACATTGAGCTGTCCATGTTTTGCAGACTGATGGCTATCGTGCTGTGGAAACTACCAGTTCCCCAGCAGAGTTGCTATCAGTTCAAGCATGCAGACAAGCCTTTTACCCATGAGCAGCTAGCAATGCAAGCCAAGAGCAAACATCTCTCCAGTGGCAACCATATTGCCAGAACAAAATATAAACCAGTGAAGTGTCCAAAGCCATTAACTGACCAGCCTAAAAGGTCCAGCTTAAATAGCACCCTAACAACAATAAAGTAAAGGAGTGCACTATCGCAAAGACAAAACACGAAGGTGATAGGTGCAAGAGGATTTGTTTAAACTGGTCATCAGATTTCCCAATACATTTCAAACATTTGTGTTCTTCAGGGGAAGTGGTTCAGCATTTGACCAGTAAACTAATGTCAGAAAAGTTACTCCAAGTTTTGCTTTTTCTTATTATTCTGCTATCTGGTATAGGGGTGTCAGGGAACATGAGATAGGAAAATCCTCAGAGAGCTGCTACTAGTTAAAGGTAACAATGTTGGCTAGATGGTCTCCCTCATTGGCTTTATTCGCATGTCACAATAAACTATAGCTAATGGCTTACCACGACTGCACCTTACTGGTCTGTTTTGTTTCCTCTCTTGGTCTAACTAGCATGGAGGAGATAAATGGCTTAGCATTCTGTCAAACCAGGGATCGTGGTTTGTTTCATTCCTTAACGAAGCACCCCACAATCAATAGCAAAGGTTTGTTATTGACTCACTGGTTTTGCAAACCACATTCCTTGGTTTGAATGCAGTGCTGAGTAGGGATCATGGTTTGTTGTTTCCACTAAGGGAGAATACAGCCCAGAAAGGCGCACCCATGACAAATCATTGCCTATGGTTTACCGTGACATACAAAGTGGGCCACTATAAAGCAGTTTCATAGGTACACTGAACTAAATGGATGACAGTCATTTCCTTCAAACTAGAGATGCCTAGTAACACTTTGTATTATGTTAAATATTAAAGCTGGTAAACTTGAACAGAAGGCACTTCTCTTTTTACACTCTCCTGCCCCCGCCCCAACATCACTTACCTTCCTCATCAGGAAGGTGAAGCTTTCTGCTGCAAAATTTCTGATGTGCTCTTTATGGTGAGCCAACAAGGTGCTGTACAATCTGCAAGTACAACATTCAAATATAAAAACCATGCAGGATCAATTCATTTCTCCAGCAATGCTTCCTGGAATCCATCATCAGACGCAAAGCAAATTTATTAACACATATTTTATACTGATTTAATCATGGCCATAGCTCAGTGGTAGAACATGTATACAGAGCCTTGCAGACAAACCAATAGTAAACATGATGGGCATTCTTGCTTCCCTTACCACACTGCCCAATGAACATATCATTTTCTTCTCATTAAATTTGGAAGAGGGAAAGAAATATGCTGCTAATGTGTGCACACAGAATCAGGGCCACTAGCTATCACACTGGTTATAAGAATCAGAACTGAAAGGGATCAAAAGCTTTTCTAGTCTAACTCAAATAAAGAAGAGTTTATTTGCTTATTCTACAAATGATGCAGAATAAGACTCGTATACTGGCCATGTTGTTGTTGTTGTTATTATTATAGAAAAGCTTACCCATAAATATTGGACATGTCCTTCACCATCAGCCTCCATAAATATTTGTAAAGGTAAGAAAGACAGGTGAAAGTCCATTCTAGCAGCTCCGTGTCCTGGGTATCCAACAATTTTGTAATGGACAGAAAAAAGTCTTGGAAATGAGGATAGAAATCTGTCTGGAGATCGCGAGCCAGCTGCACCACTAAGCTGTATTGAGATACATAAAGCAGGAAAATGTGAGTGGTGCCACATTATAATTTGAACACACACATCCCATGATGATTTCAAATAATTCTGGGGGAAATCTCACTGTCCCGTGGTCTGCTCACAAGTGAATGTATTTGTATATCGTATGGCCCAGTGTACTCCTGAAGTTCATCACAGCTAACATAACCTTGTTACAGTCCTGTGTGATGAGCATAGTTAGTATCATTCCCACTCTGGAAAAGAGAGCCTAGGACTGAGTAGCAGAGCTTCATGCTTTGGCACCGGGGGGGGGGGGGGGGGTCGGAGAGCAGACGGGAGTGGGGCTGGCGTGCATCCTGGGGGTGTAGCACCCAGCGTGCTGGGGGGGGGAGAGCTGCGATGGCACCCCACTGGGATCGCGCTGCCAGGGGTGGTGTGCTCCCCCTTCACTCCTCTTCCTCTGCCAGTGCTAGGACTGAGAAACAGTTAACTGCCCAAAGATACCCAGTGGACTAAAAAGAACAAATGCACCATTGGCCT
Organism: Podarcis gaigeae; assembly: GCF_964106915.1. Lineage (NCBI taxonomy): Eukaryota > Metazoa > Chordata > Lepidosauria > Squamata > Lacertidae > Podarcis > Podarcis gaigeae. Next base: position 33,781,146 of record NC_139686.1, read on the forward strand.
TTCCCCCCAGTGAACAGAAACTCAGAAGGTTTATTTTAGATACTGCAGTAGGTACTTACTCCAAAAGAGGTTGAAAAGCAAGACTATCTTTCACTTGCAGGTGGGTTTTCAAGCTCTGCACAATATCATTCTGATAGTACACCAGCTGGTTGAAAGACTGGCATTTGTTGACTACCTGCCTGTAGAATGTCACTGTGTAAAAAAAGCAAACCAAAAAAACCTTAATGATTTGTTTCATGGAGTTTCAGGAACACTAATCTACTGAGTTCAGCAGGACTTACTCCTAGGTTAGTGTATACAGGATTGCATCAGCATTAGACCCTAGAAAGAATGGCCAGCATGCATTACCCGTGCCTTCCAGCTCTTGCTCATATCACAAGGCTCCCAGCTTTAAAGGCTCAAAGCCAGCAGGTGATAAAAAACCATACACCCATGGAATACAATCCCAGCATGCAAGACCCGTAATGCATAATGGGGACACCCCCTCACAGCTCCTAGCATGGCTCACTTGCGTGACAACAGCCTATTCAAAACACAGGCTCAAAGGTTAGACCTTTCTGGGAAAGAAGGAACTGACTGTGCATGAAGCTTTAAAAGTGGCTTGTCAGGTCAAATGATTTCTGTGCCAATTTCTCTCTCCATCTTTGTCTCTCATACATACACACATATACACACTCTAATTATTGTGAGCAAACAAGGGATTAACTGTGGCAAAGCTTTTGGCTGGGAGGTACGACTGGAAAATACTTGTTCCACAAGGAAGAAAACTAAAATATCTATTTTGGAAGCAAGGAACTGTTGCTGAAATTTTATGAAAGCTTTGTAAAAGTGAAGAATAGGAACACCGTTAGCAACTTTCTGCACCCCTCCTCTCTCATTACTGGAAAATGCAAAGCCACAACTGCAGATAGAGTGGAATGACTATAGATAGCACTGTTCATCTAGAACCCAATGCTGGATTTGGGGTGAATTTGCAAGGCCATCCAACAGATAAGTGCCACTGTGACAAAAGAAGGAAGAAGAGGAGAGAGAGAGAGAGACATACGGAAGCCTTTTTATTGTGCATAATGGTTTATGCTTACAATGCTATAGGGGTGATCATCCTATTTGTGTATGCAAACATTTTGGGACTGTCAAACAGCTTAATTTCCATTCTGTGCATATCCTGTGATCTCCCACTGAAATCCTGTGATTTTCCCTAACACAACAATTCCACCAAGGGGGGTCTCACTTTTGCTGCACTGTCAGGTACACAGCATTGCAGTAGTGTTGTGGGTACAGCACTGGCCAAAAGAACTTTAGCACATCATTGCCAAGCCTGATCCAATCTCTCCAGCTAATGCTGTCCCATGTAGTGTAGTGTAGTGTAGTGTAGTGTAGTGTAGTGTAGTGTAGTGTAGAAGGGCTAGCCTATGCTAGTATAATGCCCCTAATCATCCCACGTGGACCACAGGCCATGATACTGCACTGATGCACAACTGATGGGATTGGGCTACTGAAGAACTTGTGTTGATTATATCAATGTTAAGTTAAACAGCAGGAAACATCAACAAAACGTCCTGCCACCTCTAATCTAGCACTGAAAATTGCACAAAAATCAGCACAGGAAAAGCACAGCATATTCATCTGATGCACTCCATGTTCGAAATGTATACATATCACTAATTGTGTATTAACTGATAGATTGTGTGCAAACCCTTACTCCCTGCATACATTTCCAACAAAACAGCAACACTTTTATACAACACACAATGAGAAGCATTAATACAAAATATTTTGGGGAAAAGATATACCAAAATGGCGAGTAAGGTTCAGCTCCCTCCATTTCTCGAGTCCTTCATGAAAATATGTTTCAACCTCCTAGCAAAATCAAGAGTGTATATTAGTTAAAATATATTTGTATGGAGCAATTCAGGCTTGATTATTGAAGGAATGCTTAAGTAAAAAGCCTTTGTAGGGTGGTGCAATACTTATGAGGTATGAAGCACAACTGAATTATTCCATTTTTCATTTAAACAGTCACACAAGTGTTTGCAAAACTGGAGCTGTTACCTAGAAACAATTATAACATTTGAAAATAACTGAAATTGTGAAAAACATGTCAATTCTTATACAGCTGGTAATCACATATTACAATCAGATGGCCATGATCCAACAACAGTGGAGCTGTAGGAAGGGGCTGTACAGACAATATAACTTTCTATACCTTCTCTGGATTAGAACTGATGTGTGCAAATAACAACTCAATATATAAATTCAGCACCCCAAATGGACAAACAGACCTGTCTAAGACTACACCACTTGAAGTTGCAAATGGATGATCCTATGTTGGAATGCTGCCCACAAAAGGGAGGATATATTTGAATGTTCAACTTACTTGACCTATAATATCTAGTTGCAATCTTCAGAACCACCCTGTAAGGTAAACTGGTATTATTGTTCCATTTCAGGTGATGGGATGGGGGCAAGGTGGAGAGACAGCATCTTATCTCAGGCCACCTAGTGATTTGATGGTAGAGGCAAGATTCTAATCAGGGCCATCTTGAGTCACAGCTGAGTCTCTCAATTTCTAGGCTAAATGCACAATCTCTCATGCAGAAAGGCAGCATGTCAAGGTTATTTGCTCTTTGTATAAACTTGTGCCTAATTTAAGCACACATGCATATGTATCAATACACACTGCAAACAATCCAAATAATGTGAACAAAGTAAATGAAGTATGCGTTGAAGTTTTCCCCATATTTTGAATCATTCTTTTCACATCTCCAGAAACAAAACATGTTTGAAAATAAAAGTAACTCTGACTTACATACACAGGTTAACAGCTATTTATTATTTTCCTACTACACAGGACTCTAGGTAAATTCACATACTATTGCTGATCTGTTTCAGCAACTGGGTTGTCTGGCTGCCACCATACAAAAAAAAAATGGCTTATGGACAAGACAAGAGCAACATACAATGGACTGTATCCAACAAAGTCATCCCATTTGCCCAAGGACTGAAATGCACAATTGAACTTTTCCTCCCTCTCCTCTTCCTGTGCTCCTCACCTGAATCTGTACACAGGAAGGAGGAAGGGGAAATTCCACTGTGCAAGCGTAAGTCCTTGCATGAACAGAACAACTTCACTGGATACAACCCAACAACCTTGACCTTGCTCCCATGACTCTCAATACACTATGAGTGTGGTTAACAAATACAAAGACAGAACATTTATTGTTGATTGTGAAAGGAAAAATATTTACTACAGCACTGGTAGAGCAACACCCTAATCTCAAAGGGCTGGTCTTGCAGGAAATGTTGACAAAAACCAAAGGTCATTATTAATATTTTATTATATATTTCATATTTCCTAACTCCCAGTAGACTGGCCACAAAGCTGCTCAAAAACCACAAGCATAACAGAACAGAAAGAGAAAGGAAGCTGATCCCCATGTGTGTTGCATTAACTGCAGCCAAATCACCAGAAGCGGGAGGGAGGGTCTGCATGCAATGTACTGTTTCAGACATTGCTGTGTCACATTGTTTCAGGCTGAGATGTGGCATGATGGTATACAATATTTCTTTCTGTAATAGTTCCCCATCTGTACAATGAAAATAATTGTTATTCCCTATAAGGGCTTTCTAGAGTAATCATAGAGCTTTTGTCAGGGCCTAACAAACTGATATAGTGGAGATATTTAAGCCAGAACTCTACTGTGGCAGTCCCTGTATTGATTGCTACAAGTTCAGATATAACCAGTGATGGTAATTGTAAACACAACACATCAGGCACCTATTCTATCAATGAATGCCTGTTTCAGTTCCAAGTATGCTGCTCCCAGCAGGAAGCTCTCTATCTTTTTTTAAAGGGTCACAAAGGATCTGTAGTAAATTAGCACTGCAGCTAATAAATTAGCCACCCCAGTGCAGGTAACTAGATCAAATGGATGCGAGGATGTACAATGTCTACCACCCTCTTCATCCCATGTCAGGTGACCCTACCGTGGCTCAGAACTAGGCGGCATCCTGTAACTGAGCTCCCAGCACCTCAACACCCACATCCAACACTGAATAAGATGACACCTAGACAGGTGAAAAACAACTACATTAATCTTACCTCAGCATAGCTCCCTGTTCTGTCAATGCGATGAATAATGTCAATATTTACATTGCTTAAGCGTTCTGAGAAGGTGAGAAACTGTAAAAAAGTAATAAACAAACAGGAGTTTCTTGGGGTTTTTTTCAGTTATCTTTGAGACATCAGGCTTACAAGAAGTTGCCAAAGAGTAAGATTTTATATGGCTGTCCCTAATGATATTTCATACATAGTCACATGGTACAGCCCATAGAATTGAATGAAATCAGACTCAACTGGGACTGACAACTTATTTGAAATCAGAAAATGTTGTCTAATCTTCTGTACTGTTGCAGGATCTTCCATATTCATAGTTAAGAATTATCTGCAATTTACAGTGTGCTAGAAGCACAAGAGACACACCACAAATAAGTGGAAAATCTTGCAGCGCTTCACAACACTACACAGTAGGACAAGGTAAGGTTTCAGAGCCAAGCAAAATACTTTAAGAACATTGATAGTTTTCCTGCTGTTTTGTTAGCAGATGCTACACACAGTTACTATTTTGGACTGCCCAGGGCATAAGCAAGGTTTTTTGTGTGGTGCCGTTTGTTTGCTTGCAGTAACTACAGATTTCCAAAACTTGTACAGGAAAAAAAAAGTTGCGCTGCTCTCCAACTTCTTTTGCTTCTGTACCACTCTACTCCAATGGCTTTTTAGAGTGATATGTAACTGAATATCAAATGTACTATTTCGCCAGCTCGGCGAACCGAAGCGCTGAGCCGAGTTCTTAAAAGGTCCGTGTTTCTGATCCACCCCATCCGACCCCGCCGTCCCTTATCTTACCCTGTGTGTGTTCTCGGACTTGTGAGAGGACGATTTGGTCTTCATGCTTCCGTGAATTAGCAACAAACTACCTTTTGAATGGTGGAGATTGAATATTTTACAAGTAGCGACTTTAAGTCCGCTCGATTTTCCAAAAAAAAGAGAAACATATGCACACGTGCGGCACTATTAGCTGGGGGCTGCCATCTTGGCTAGAGGATTCTGGGATGAGGCTGTCACGTGAGGCGCGGGGGGGGAAAGGAAAGAGTGAAAGCTGATTGGTCTGTGGAAACTAGAAGGGGCGGAGGAATACGACGCCCGGGGAGGTGGAGTTTGCAGCTGCAAAATAGTTTGCTTCAGAACCAGAGAAAGAAAGAGTCTACAAATAAAAAGTGGGAACGGAAAAGCTGTTTGCGGCTGTACAGTATATACTTCTCTCTCGCGTATTTTGTATTTCTTGTACTTCCTCTAATGCTTTCCATCCATCTTTAGGAGCGGAGGTTGTGTATTACTTGCTTATATGAGTACAGTATTTGGTTGTGTTGGAAAACCAGCATCTGGTTGTTATAGGAAAGGCATTTTCTTGCTCTTCCAGTATCCCGTCTGTTTCCTTTAAAGAACTGGAAAGAATATTGAATGACTTTAAACGACTGGAGGCTGCCTGCGCTTTCTCACTGAGCTACCACATAATTGCTGGCAGAATAACATTTGTATGGGGAGGGGGAAACGTCCGTGCACAATGAATTTTACTGTAGTTCTGGAGTAGATAGCACACACTGCAAAGAAATATTTATTGCATTGTTTGTTCATTGAATAAAAATATTCTGGAAGTCATGAGTCTTGCCTAACTGACATATCAAAATCTTCGCGTGTCTAGTGCAGTTACAGAAGTAAACCCCTGTGGAATCTACTTTTAGCCTTTTCCATATAGAGCTTAAAGTCAGGGCCAACCCACTCATGAGGCAAGGTGAAGTGACCATCTCAGGCAGCAGGATCCACAATGGCAGCATATCCCATGGTGATCTTTATTCCCCTCCTTGTTCCTGATGTAGAACTTCACTCACCTCTTCTTCCCTGGTAAAGAAGGACAGGGAGCTGTTTTGTGATTGCCCCAAGTGCAGAAATGTCTTGGGCAGGCCCTGCTTAAAGTGCTATAAAAGTAAAACAATGCAAAAATAGTTTAATCAGAGACCATGCTGAGACAATAAAGATTAATATGTCCACACACTATGGTTATAGGGTAATACCACCTCCAGTTCTAAGCAGTCATCTGAACAGGGCTGCAGGAGAACAGTTAGTGCTGACTTTACCAGGTCAATTGTTTGGGCACCAGACACTTCAAAATTGTTCCTGAAGGCTGCAATCCTAACCCCACTTACCAGGGAGAAAGCACCACTGAAACCAATAGGACTTACTTCCGAGTAGGCATGGTTAGGCTTGCATTTATTCTAATATGTTTATCTTAGAATTGTAGAGTTGGAAGGTGTGTCAAGTGTCATCTAGTTCAAACCCCTGCTTTGCAGGAATCTCAACTAAAGCATACTTGACAGATGGTCAGCCAATCTCTGCTTAAAAACCTCAGATGAAGCAGAGTCCACACTCTCCCAAGGGAGTCTGTTCCACCTTCAAACTACTCTTAATGTTAAACTTCTTTTAATTGCCTCTAATTGTGTTATAATTATTGTTTTATATTGTACTTTCCATAGCATGATTTATTTTATTCATACTTGTTGTATACTGCCATGATATCCGCATAGACAAATAATGGTCTAGATTTCTTAAACAAATAATTAATACAGTCAAATTCATCTTCTAAGTTCAATGCTGCTGCTGCTGCTGAAAATATGAGCTACCAATATTGCAAAGCTCAGGTCTTACTACATGTCAAATACAAATACTTAGAAGATTACAATTGTTCCATTTCAAATACAATAATTTAAATAAAGAGTTGGTAGTAGCAATAATTATTCAGCACAGAGTTAGAAAAAAGTCAAGTTTACCAAAAGAGATTTTCATGAAGTGTTCAGCAAACACTGCATTGTAAATATGAAGTGCTATTTTTCTAAGACAGGGTGTACTTTCATCTGTTTCTATTCTGATTAATCATAAAAGGCATAGTGTCTTTAAAAAAAAAAGACTGCTGTGACATCAGAGGATGGCAAGAATGGAAAACCACTAATGTCAAGTGAAGAAAGAAAGAACAATCTTCCCCTGAGAGCTGCTGATTCTAATTAGCTTCCTGGTGAACATTTAGCTAAGGAATTAGTTTCCTGGTGAACATTTGTCAGCTCTTTAGCTTACATTAACTTGGAGTTAAGAAACTTGTTGAATCATACATCAGTTTTTGTCAAACTAAAAACCTTATACAAACAAGGATCTAAAACCAAAAGGTTAAAGTTCAGATGGGTGTAACCCATAGCATTAAGAAGGGCATGAAGCATGGGCTTAACTAAATGCTATCTATGTTTTCTCTCTTTCTGTCCCAGAACGTGAGCAGCTTCAGCCCATAATAAGACTTCTTTCTCAAGCATATATTTTCTTAGGGTGGAATGTACCAAAAGATTTATAAACCTTCAGAAAATGGCATGACAATGTTAAACGTCCTTGCTTTAAAAAGAGAGAAACAAATACAAAATACATAAACCAATAGCTTTTATTGAACCAATATAGGTACTACTACTACCAGTAATAATACTGTATAGGTAGATCTCATCCTACACACAGGTTACATTCCTGGCTATCACATCTATAAGCAAAAATCACATAAAGCCAGAATGATCCCCATGTGGCCACTGCTACCTATTCAAAAACATCATGGAGTGAATCTTGCCCACAGAAGGCAGAGGTGTTTATAAGGCTGAATTCACTGGGAAAAAGTATTTATTTATCTGTTATATACTGAAGTTCTCACCCTGAGCCAGCAGGGGGATACTGTAGATAGTTTTTGGTCAGGTCCGTATATGCAAACAAGGAACTGAAAGTGACATTCAGTGATTGGATGGTTACAGAAAGTTGTTACTGTTGCCATGTAGTTGAGCTTTATATAAGCAGGTTGGCTGAACCCTTCAGCCCTGTTCTGTTCTGGCCTGTGAATAAACAAGAGGTGTCTGAAGAATTGCTGTGTCGTCTGATATGTTGACCCACAACATAACATTATCCATATTACTCTTCCTTATACAGACCCACCCATACAGACACATCTTTCAACACTCTAAAATTACAACAGCCAAGAGAAAATTCCTTCTAAGATGAGTCATTGGGAACAGCCTTTCCCTTTCCCTTGCAGCATGGTGTTATCAGTATGCTAATGACACTGAGCTCTAATTCTCCTTGAGTCAGGTGAATGCCAAGATGCAGTTATAGGTTGGATAAGGGCTGATAAACAAAAGATTAATCCTCAGCAAGATGGAGGCCCTGTGAATGAGTGGTTCCCAGATCTTGAGACAATGGTTGCAGAGTTTGGGGTGCTACTGGTGCTACATAATATGGGGTGCAACTGGAACTGTCACCAGAGTTGGCATTGGCAATTTCAAGTCTGGATTAGTGCAGTGTGCTCTACGGGGGGAGAGGGGTGCTTCCCTTAGGTTTGGAAGGTACAGCTGATGCAGAATACAGTGATTACACTGCTAACTGGAGCATTTTACTGCAGGTGACTCCTCTCCCAAAGAGAGGCACTGACTGCTAGTATGAGTATGCTTCAGGACTCAGTTCAAGGTGTCACCGTTTACTCATAAGGAGCTAAAGCACTTGGAACCAGGTTATAAACACCTTGTGATCTTATGGGGTAATTTAATGCAGAGGTGGGGAACCTATAGCTCTCAGATTTATAAGAAAACAGGGAAGCCTAGAGTGAAAGAGGGAGAAGGAAAATAAAAATGGATAGAGCAATAGAAAACAGGGTGGCAACCTTCTGCAAATGATTAGTTCAGTCCTTTGTCAAGGAGGATGGGAAATTGATGTGGGACAGCAGAATTAGACAAAGAGATGGAAGGAAAGGGAAGCACAGAGAAATGGGGGGGAGGGGAGACAGATAGAGCGGTGGAGAGTGTTATGCTGTCCTGAAATGCTACATTTTGGGTCTTGGTCCTGCCCACTGCTGGCATGCAGACCCTGGTGGATTAACTCTGAAGAAAATGGTTCCCTCCATAGAAAAGAAAGGTTCTCCACCCTGCCCCCATCTTAAGGACTATCACACGGAAGAGGGAACAAGCTTTCTCCTGGTCTGGAGGGTAGGATTTGAACCAATGACTTCAAGTTACAAGAAAGGACCTTCCTAACTAAATATCATGAAAAACTTCCTGATGGCAAGAGCTGTTTGACAGTGGAACAGTCTCCCTCAGAATATATTTTTAATCTTTGTTGGAAGCTGCCCAGAGTGGTTGGGGAAACCCAGCCAGATGGGCAGGGTAATAATAATAATAATAATAATTGTCAGGGTTTCAGGGACAGAGAGCGAGGGGGAGGGGTCCCAGGGCGACGAGGAAGAGGACGACGATGACCCGAGGTTGTCAGTGAGTCCGTCAAGTGAATCCGAGGATTCCCAAAAGGGAGCCCCCCTGGTCAGGCCAAGGGGCAGTAGAGAGGGAAGCAGTCAGAAGCAGGGGAACGAAGAGGGAATCCCCAGTGGGGGTTGGAGATCGGGACCGGCCTCTCCGTCGGAACGGAGTGAAGGGGGTGGAGTTGCCAGTGTGTCAGAAAGAGCAGAACAGGGAGCAGAGAGGGGAAGGAGTTCGGAGCAGAACGTCCTGCCGGAAGGGGAGGAGTGTAGTACCGAGAGTAGCGTAACGGTCGAAAGGAAGGTCAGAGGCAACGTACGCGCGCCAAGTTCAAATGTGGAGGCGCGCGGAAATGAGGAGAGCCCTGAGGAGGAGCCTGGTCCCAAAGCACGAAGGAGGGGGGAGCAGGCGTCAGAAGACTCAGCCTCGGGGGAGTCCCGAAGGGAGGGAGCACAGGGGGGCAGGAAGACCCTGCGGAAAAGGAAGGAGAGGAAAAGGTGGAGCAGTACAAGCCTCTTAAGCTGGTGCAGGGGCGGGACTGACTCAGAGGGGACTTCTAACATCTAAGGGTAACAGATGCTGAGCCACGGAGCTTGGATGTAATGACAACAATGTTCTTCAATAAAACCTTTTGTATATAACTAGGACTGGATTTTGGTCTCTTGTGAGCTGGGACCTCGGGTGGCTCTGACAATAATAATAATAATAATAATAATAATAATAATAATAATGGACTCTGCTTCATTGGAGGTTTTAAAGCAGAGGTTGGAAGGCCATCTGTCATTGATGCTTTAGCTGAGATTCCTGCATTTCAGGGGGTTGGACTAGATGAGCCTTGGGGTCCTTTCCAACTCTACAATTCTATGAAAATGAAACCTGAGTCCAAGTACTGTACTTCATCCACTTGGATCCAGGACACCAGATAATTAGTATATGTTGTCTTAGTTCTGCAATTCAGTAGCCATGATTATATTGTATTGCCTTGTCAGATGATATTTTCTGTAGGTGATTTGTAATTTTCTCTTCTGCAACCCTGAACTGTATTTACCTTGAGTAAAATTAAGTGACTGACTCTTCTGGAACCCTATATATGCTGTGTACTGGCTGATAAGAGGGACAGTATAGACCCCTCCTGTAGCAGCTGTTTCTGTGACAATCTAAGGTACTATTTTAACCACTGAACCAAAAGTTTAATACATGAAATACACTTTTAAGATTTTACGTTGAGTGGGGCAATATTTGTCAGAAAGTGTTGGATAACAAGACTCATAACTAACATGCTAAAGTCTAATCCAGACATGGACAAACTCGGTCCTCCAGATGTTTTGAGACTACAACTCCCATCATCCCTAGCTAACAGGACCAGTGTCAGGGATGATGGGAATTGTAGTCTCAAAACATCTGGAGGGCCAAGTTTGCCTATGCCTGGAATGCACGAATGGGTTAATGCCACTGAGTAAGCTGTCTTACCAGGCTTAGCTAAGTCAGTCCCCCTCACCTCAGGAGGAAGGAAGTCAAGCCTATTGTTTCTTTTCAGAAAGCTCTTAATTAGGGTGCCCCAAAGCTCTCTCTCCTCACATACCTTCTTCCCCAACCTTATACTTTATACAACACCAAAGTCTCACATTGAATTTAACTGATCTGTTAAAAGGACTTTATAACCTGAAAACAAACAAGGTCTGTACTTCTGCAATAAAATCTTTAATAAAAACAACAATGATAAAAAAGGAATATATTTCAATCAGTGTGTGTGCTCAACTGCAATCACAGATAAACTTTTAAGGAGAGGAACTGGCCTGTAATGTGATGAGGAAGAAAGTGAAAGAAGCTCCTACGGGTCGTGGGAGTCTTCTTCCTCTCATACATCAGGAGAATCTTAATTGTATGATCTAGTGGCCAGTTTTCTGGAGTTCAAGGTAGTATTATGTTTAGGTTAAGTTTATTACATTTATATACTGCTTCCCAATTAAAAAAAAGGTCCTGAATCAACAACCAAGTAAGATATACAATAATAAAATCCCATAAGCATAGGCTCAAAACACCTTCAAAGGCACCCCTCCCATGCAATATATTGCAGCAGTAGTCTACCAGAACATAGACAACCAAAGCCAAGCTATGACGATCTTGATAGGATTGCAACTGGGCTACCACCCAAAGCTGGTACAGTATACAAAACAATCCATGATACTGGGGCCACTTGTGCCTCCAGTTACATCACTGAATCAAAGAGTAGCCCCCAGCTGCACACCTGCTCCTTCAAGGGAAGTATAACCCAGCCCAGAATAGGATACATTTCACTTTTCTGAACTGAGCTTGTTGTTTGGTTCTCATCTAGCCCACTACTGAGTACAGGCACTTAGCACATCCACCACCACACCTGCTGGTAGACTTGTGTGTTATGACCATATGGACGAGGATGCACTCCAAAACTCTAGATTTCTACATTGTGAAAGGTGCAGGAATCTCTCTTCCACCCCCATTATGAGTCTTCAGTAAGTTATTAGAGACAGTTCAGGAACACTTAACAGCTTTTGGAGGTTTTTAAGCTTAGGTTGGATGGCCATCTGTCATTGATGCTTTTCCTGAGATTCTTGCATTGCCGGGGGTTTGACTCGATGGCCCCCAGGGTCCCTTCCAACTCTACAATTCTGAGATTCTGTGAAAGTGTTCAGTTAAGAGTATGAGTCAAGGTAATAACTGTTCTGAGAAGATGGTGTGAACTTTCTTTTTCTTACTAATTACAGTAGCGAATTTACTAGCTAATCCTGTTCAGATTAAGTTACACACTGATTTAATGCACATCATCCTCTGCAATCTGGGAAAGTGTCTCATCATACAACTATTTAAAAAGAGTGTGGGTGTTGCTAAGATGCTATTTCCTCACACTCATTATTGCCATTTGAGTTCTAAGACCACTGAGGCCGACAACTTTAATTACTTTACGTAGAAAGAAGTTACATATTTAAATAGGGTTTACTATTTAAATCGGCATATCCGTTTGAGATCTTACCCAGCTGAAAACCAGTCCAACTGACTTCACAACATGCTTCCAAATGAGGTTCTTGCATTCTCCCAGCTTCCCACCTAATTATTATTTACATTAGGAAAACAAGGGATTATCAAACTATGTTACTGCTCCAACCAGAGCCCTCTGCAGCAATTTTGAAGGGAACTTGAAGCTCTCCTGTGCTTTGAGTAATTCATCCACTGGTGACACCACAGAATATTATTTAGGACACAGAATATACAAAGTATATTTCCTGGAATGTGAGGTTTGAAAATGATCCCACCATAAGCCTAGATAGCTCAGTTGGTTAGAACACGGTGCTGATAATGCCATGGTTGCCAGTTTGATCCCCACAAGGGACAGCTGCATATTCCTGCGTTGCAGGGGGTTGGACTAGATGATCCTCAGGGTCCCTTCCAACTCTACAATTCTATGATTTCTATAAGCATGTTTTCTCTGTGGTATGCCCTATTGATTTAGATGGGGACAATATTTTAAGTATGCTTAGGATTGCAGCCTTAGCTGTAAATTGTATGTAAAAAATCCTTCAAGAAACCACAGGGGTCCATCAATCAGGGTTAAATACTAATCATTCATCAGTCCCATTTTTGGATACTTTAGTCACATGGACCATTGGGAATTTTTTATTTGTTTCCCCTATATAAAAAGGATACTGACCGTAACACTTTATTACATTTTAAATTGCATCATCCATACAACCTTAAATGTAACCTACCTTTGGGCCAATTTTTGCGTAGGAAAAGGAATTCCTCTACTTTGGACGCATACCAATGAGCAGCAGGTGAGCTAGAGATTGCCTGGTAAAGAGAGCCTATCCCTGGCATATTATTCATAAAGCCCAGGTGAAAGCAGATGCATGTGACAGACGGGACCTTCTTGTACCCAAGAGCAAAATACCCAAGAGATGGAAAACTCCAGTTGAATGCAATCAAACATTGGTGAGGGCTCATCATTAAGCCTATCTAGTTGCAGTGAAGCCAGCAAAGAAGGTATACTTTGCTGCCTCCATTGCATCCTCATTGTGCCACCCAGCAGAGCTTTTCCAGGTAGTGCGGGACTTCCCTGTGGCGCCTCAGAAATGTGAAATGCTCTACCCAAAGGGGTTGCCTGGCACCTTTGTTAAATATCTTGAGATGTCAGGCAAAACATTCCTCTTCCCTCAGGCCTTTGGCTAATTAAACAATTGATGGCCTTTTAAACTGTGTGTGAGTGGGGTTATTGTTTTTGTTTCTTACTATGTTATGTATTTTTGTGCTTTTGCATTATAAATCACCTGTGATTCTCAGATGAAGGGTGGTACAGAAATTTAATAAATAATAGTAAGTTCCCTGTGGCATCTTAGCTACGACTTCTTCCAGTGCATAAAGCGGGAAGTGGAGGTGTTGGGATATATTAGCTGCTTTGCATAAAAGTATGAGTAAGCATGCACTAAAAGCAGATATGCCACCCATGTGTCAGTCAGGTGAGACAAGCAAGTTTCATTCACAAGGGTTCATCACGGCCACAGCTAGGCTGGCACACCCAGTCTTTGTGTCGTTGGGACTCAGTATCTCATGCCTTCCCATTGTGCAACTATTTCAAGAGCGGACCTTCAGCCTCTGCTGGAATTAAGCCCTTGATTATGGGAATTGAGGCGTTTTGATTTGAATAACGAAGGGAGGCTCCCCTCTGAATTCAGGACAATTACTTCCTTTAAGGCGAATCCACCAGAGTCACCACTCTTCCTCGGGGCGGGGCTCTCCCTCCTCCAGTTGCGGGAGGCGGGGCTGCTTTCAGCTCTCGCCACTTTTGCTGCTCTGTCGCCCAAGCCTACCTGGGTCTTGTCTCGTGCGCTCTCCCTCTCGCGCTGCCTCTGGCCGAATCGCTGGTGGTGCTGAAACGAGGAATCCCCTCGCCTGTGGCTCCGTCTCGAGGCTGAGAGAGAGACGGGAGCTGTCCCTTGCCGCTGTACTCCCGCGCAAGGCAGGCGACGAGACCGGAGACGAGGCAAGCTTTCCCGCGGCGCTGGGCGAGGAAAGAGAGACGAGCATTCCGTTCACCGGCTGCGCTGAGAGGAGAAGCAGCAGCAGCAGCGCTGGACGGCGCCTCTCGCTCCAAGAAGCTCCTCTGAGAGGAGCGGAGGCGCGTGAGGGAAGAAGAAGAAGAAGAAGAAGGGAATTACTAGAAAGGGGAGGGAGAGCGGAAAGGAAGGCGCGGGGTAGGAATAAAAGAAGGGAAGAGGGTGATGAAAAAGAGGAGCGGATAAGAAAAGCCGGAGGTCTTCGTGGGCAACCGGGAGGCTCCGGTGGGCCCTTGCGGGTGCGGAGAAGCAGCAGAAGCGCTTCCCGCGCCAAAAGGGCACGTGCTGAGAGCGAGCGAGCGCGCGAACTGCGGGGGCGCCTGGGGAAGAGGAAGCGCGCGCGAGGAGCCCGCCTGCCCATCGTCTCCCGCGCTGAGGGAGGGAGAGAGAGAGAGAGAGAGAGAGAGTTGCGCCGAAGAGTTGCACCAGGCAGCAGACGGCCGCCTCCGTCCCAGCGAGCTTCGCCGAAGAGAAACGCCGTCCTTCCTGAAGGCACCAGCCCTTCTTCTCCGTGGGCGCTTTCCTCCTGTTTGTCAGCGCCGGCATTCCGGGCGCCATGAGCGGCTGCCAAGCCGTCGGGGGCTTCGGCACGTGGGACTACGTGGTCTTCGGGGCCATGCTGCTCATCTCGGCGGTCATCGGCGTGTACTACGCCTTCGCGGGCGGCGGGCAGAAGAGCTCGCAGGAGTTCCTGATGGGGGGCCGCAGCATGTCCGCCTTGCCGGTGGCGCTGTCGCTGACGGCCAGCTTCATGTCGGCCGTGACGGTGCTGGGCACCCCGTCGGAGGTGTACCGCTTCGGAGCCAGGTTCAGCGTCTTCGCCATCACCTACGCGCTGGTGGTCATCCTGAGCGCCGAGGTCTTCGTGCCCGTCTTCTACCGCCTGGGCATCACCAGCACCTACGAGGTAGGAGGAGGGGACTCCCGGGAACTTTCTCTGGCGCAGCTGCTGAACCTCCCGAGGTTGCTTTCAGGGTTAATAGAGTTCCTTCGCAGTCAGGACCTCCGATTCTGCTCTTCGGATCATCCATTATATTTTAATATCTTATTTATAACCTGCACGCACAAACAAATCAAGGCAGCATGCAACAAATGCATATAAAATCAGCAAAGGGCATCCATGAAAACACACTTAAAACGTCAATAAATGTTAACTGGTTAAAAATAGTAAATTTACATTTCGTTTCCGCATTGTAATATATACACACACACACTTACACAATGGGGACAGGGCACAACAAATGCATAAAGACTTTCCGTCTTGTAGCCCCACTTTTCAGCCCTCCATTTGGAAAACATTAGCTTTAAAGAGTCTTCTGAAATGTAGAAAGCAGCCAAAGGAAAAATCAATGAAAATCCCAAAACAGTATTTGTAGATCTGTTTTGCCCGGCTCTTGTGGTAAACTAGTTAAATCCAAGTGCCTGGTTTATGAATTAGGCTGCACATGTAGGTACATGTTCGTGCAAACATTTGCCAACGTACAAATCTTATTGCCATCAACTAAAGACAACCAGCCCATGCCCTGCCACCACCACCACTCTCAAACCTCTCTCACTCAGGTGATGGGAGTTAGGAGCAAAAACCACTGTAAAACAGTGCACCTATCTCTGAGACCATTTCCAGTTTTAGGTGATGATTTCTTAGCCCCATAGCAGCTTGATCATTTTTGCTATAGGGCTGATTGAAGCCATTTGGAGAAGTCATTATGAGATTTGGAGTGAAATGTCATCAGTATGCTGATGGTACACAATTCTGTTTCTCTGTAACATCTGAGTCAGGAGAAGGTGTGCAGATTCTGGATCAGTGCCTGGATGCAATGGTGGGCTGGATGAGAGACAATAAGCTGAAGTTGAATCCATCGTGGTCTCCTTCATAGGCGCCGACTCCATGGGGCCTGAGGGGGCCCGAGCCCCCTCAAAAATTCGTTTGGGGGGGCTCCGCCCCCCCAATAATTTAAGAAAATTATTACCGTATTTTTCCGGCATTCTGCCTCAGGGTCTTACTGCCCACCCTGCTCTGTTTCCTTGCTGTGTTTGCTCAAACGGAACAAAGAGCAGGGAAAGCCCCTCCCCTCCAGGCAGAGGGAAAGCAGAGTGTGTCTCTGTGCTCCGTGCAGGAGGGAGAGAGAGAGAGCGAGAGAGAGCGCGCAAGCTGGCTGACTTGGGTGGGTAGGTGAGGGAAAACTTTTGCCTTCCTTTCCTCCCTCCTCCTGTTATACCCCTCTCCTGCATTCTTAGCCAGCTGCTTCTCTGCACACCCCTCTCCTGCTCCTTGTCCCTTCTGTGTTTTTCCTTCCCTCCCCACTTAAAATGTGGTTAAAAAGCATGGATCCACATGGATCCTCAGGATCTTTGCATTGGGTCAGCCCAAATTCACCATCAGATCACATAGCATGTCCATGGCTACAGCCTGCCCCCCAAAAATCACGCACCCACTGTTGCCTGGGGCTGCAATGGTGCAAAAATGTGGTTAAAAAGCATGGATCCACATGGATCCTCAGAATCTTTGCATTGGGTCAGCCCAAATTCACCATCAGAGCACATAGCATGTCCATGGCTACAGCCTGCCCCCCCAAAATCACGCACCCACTGTTCCCTGGGGCTGCAATGGTGCAAAAATGTGGTTACAAAACATGGATCCACATGGATCCTCAGGATCTTTGCATTGGGTCAGCCCAAATTCACCATCAGAGCACATAGCATGTCCATGGCTACAGCCTGCCCCCCCAAAATCACGCACCCACTGTTCCCTGGGGCTGCAATGGTGCAAAAACGTGGTTACAAAACATGGATCCACATGGATCCTCAGGATCTTTGCATTGGGTCACCCCAAATTCACCATCAGATCACATGTCTGTGGCCACAGCATGAAGCACAAAAATGATACATCCACTGTTTCATTCAGAATGTTTTTTCCCCTTGTTTTCCTCCTCTAAAAACGATGTGCGTGTTATGGTCAGGTGCGTGTTATAGAGCGAAAAATACGGTAGTTATATTATGCTTTGTAAAATCACAAAATTATGTTGGTATTTTTTATTTTCCTTGTTTGATGATAGTTACCTTTTAAAATACATTCAGTAATGAGTTAAAACAAATAATTATTACGGTAGTAAAAGAGGCGGCGCGAGTAGTTTTGCTCGGTGCGTGCGAC
The DNA here is from genome assembly GCF_964106915.1 of Podarcis gaigeae. Classification (NCBI taxonomy): domain Eukaryota; kingdom Metazoa; phylum Chordata; class Lepidosauria; order Squamata; family Lacertidae; genus Podarcis; species Podarcis gaigeae. Next base: position 33,798,765 of record NC_139686.1, read on the forward strand.
TGGCCCAGCCCCTCTTTCCTTTTCCTCTCTTCTGCTCTCCCGCCGGGCGCCTGAGGGAGAGTTACTTAGCGGTTCTGAGGAGCCGCTGTTGTTTCGGCAGGGGAAAAACCGCCGCCCGCGAACCGCCAAGCTCCCTCTCTCTTTCCAGCCTCTCTCTCTCTCTCGCGCGCGCGCTATGGCCAAGGAGGAGGAGAAGCCCTTCAGCCAGTCTATGGCCGAGTGGCGGAGGTTCATCTACAACCCCAACAGCGGCGAGTTCCTGGGGCGAACGGCCAAGAGCTGGAGTGAGGTGGGCGAGCGAGCGAGCGCGCGCGCGTGGGGAAGGGAGGGGAGGGGGCGGCCGGCACGAGGGGCGGTGGGAGGCGAGGCGCGGCGGGCACTTGCCTTGCCCACCACGCATCTCTCTCCTTCTCGGTCTCTCTCCCTCCCTCAGCTGGCGAGGGGGCCACGAGGCGGGCGGCAGCAGCAGCAACGGGCCGGGAGCGGATCTTAGAAAACTTCCCGGGGCAGGACCCCAGTATGGGCCCCCCCAATATTTTTTATAAGTCGGCGCCCCTGGTCTCCTTGGGCCACGTCTCCTTGTCTGGGAATTGGAGAGGTGAAAGATTGCACCCTTAAGGAGCAGTTTTGTAGTCTGGGGAAACAACAAGCAGCATTAGTGCCTTCCATCAGCTTCGAGTGGCTCAGCAGCTACAACCGTACAAGGATATATCAAGGAGTACCACCAAGCAGTGGCGTAGCGTGGGGGTGCAGGGTGTGTGTGTGACCGTACCGGGCGCAACATCTGGGGGTTAGGGTTAGGGGGCGCAAATTACTTGCCTTGCCCCGGGTGCTGACAACCCACGCTACACCACTGCCACCAAGCCACACACTTGCTCCTTAAGAGAGAGAGAGTGGAACCTCATCCAGAACAGGTAACTTAAGTTATCTTCTAGTCATGAGAACCACCCACTCAAGGAGCCTCTGTTGAGCACAGTTTATTTGCCTTCATCTAGTCTACTACTGCATTCAAGTGTCGATTCAGAGCTTTCACAGCCTCTCCCAATTGAGCAGGTGTGGGGAACTTTTATCCCTCCAGCTGGTGCTGAACTATAACTCCCACCATCCCTGGCCATTAGTCATACTATCTGTCAAGAGTCATCCCTGCTCATGCTTAGATTTATTTATTTTTTGGTGAAAAAAGAATGATTTAAATAGGACTCTCATACCAACCAGCTTTTACCAACCAGCTTTTACTGATGTCTTTCACATTTTTAATTTGGTTTTACTGTGCATTTTAGGCTGTATGCTGCCTTGTGATATTTTATATGAAAATATAGTCTATAAATATATAAATAAATGCATACAAAATAAATATATAGTTGCAGTAGCAGGCAAAAGAAAATAAGGAAAATTGACTACGATCTGAGCAATCAAATAATAAATGGAAAATCAACCCCTTTCTCCTCCAGATTAATATAATCTTCTTCAACGTGAAATGAACTGTTCCTTCATGACTACATCAAATTGTTCATTACCGTTTTATGTATTTACTTTTACAGTATTTAGAACTTCGATTTAATAAATACCTCCGCCTGTGTGGGACATTTCTCTTCATTATACTTACGGTAAGGACATTGATTTAGAAACCTCAGATATTAAGAAATGTATAAATCATACTAATTGGGTGGTACAGTATTCAATTAAGTTTTACTTGGAGGAATAGACCCACTGAAATCACTGTTACTACTACTGCTTCTTAAATTTATTATCTGCCCTTCACCAGCGAGTCCCAGGGCATGTTACTACAACAACAACGTAAAATTCATAAATTAAAAACAAATAAAACAAATTACAGCCATAGGAATAGGATGGGTCCTGAAAACAGACATCTCAAGTATCAAAGGCCAGGCTAAAAAGATAGAAAGAGATGCATCTTCAGCATTCAAGGAAAGCCGAATAGTGAATGTTACAAACATAACTCTGTGCCAAAGAAGTTCCACAACTTAACCTAGTCATATTCATTAATTTCAGTAGGTTTACTCTGAGTAAAACTTGTTTGAATGCCATCCATTGTTATTTAGCCTAGTGTATATGAAGCATGTTTTATCTTCCGCAAATAATAGCTGTAATATAAGCTTGACATTAGCAGCTTCAGTTGTGAGATTGTGAACAAGCTTCAATATAGTTATTTATATAAATTACATATGGGGGTAATCCTTGCCCCACTGAAATCACTGAGAGTGTTGTAACTCATTACAAGACATAAATATTTAAGGAACTGTCAAAGGAACTCTGAACTGAACATGCGCCCCAGTGGCACAATGCATCTGGCTGTTAACCAGAAGGTTGGTGGTTCAAACCCACCCAGGGGCAGGGGTGTAGGGTTCCATCTCGGGGGGGGGGTGACAAAAAGGCACACCGCAGGGGCTTGCCCCACTGCCCCAGAGGATCGTGCTGCTGTACCTGCATGTGGAGGATTGCCCCATCCCCCCAAGCAGAGGATTGCCCCCCCCCCCGGGTACACGGCATGGCCACCGTTCCGGGTGCCCATGCAGCCAGGTCAGCCACTGCCCAGGAGTAGCTGTGGGCAGGATTCCTGCATTGCACGAGGTTGGAATAGATGCCCTCAGGGTCCCTTCCAACTCTACAATTCTATGCTACAGTGTGAAGTATTCTTTTATTTATACAGTCGTACCTTGGTTTCAAAAAGCCTAGTTCTCAAACATTTTGGCTCCCAAATGATCGAAACCTGGAAGTGACTGTTCCAGTTTTTGAACATTCTTTTGGAAGCTGAATGTCCAGCGGGGTTTCCACAGCTTCTGATTGGAATCAGAAGCCACACTTTGGTTTTCGAATGTTTTGGAAGTCAAACGGACTTACGGAACGGATTCCATTCGACTTCCAAGGTACGACTGTATTTCATGCACAGGGTGCCTCAGTCTGCAGACCTGGCACTTCTGCAAATGTCACATAATATTTGTTCTGCACCTGTAAGGAATTGATAATTTGTGATGGCAGCACCTATACTTTGAAACTCCTTGCCCATTGATATTAGGCAGGTACTTCTGTTGTACAGTGGAACCGTGGTTCTTGAATGCCTTGGTACTCAAACATTTCGGCTCCCAAATGCCGAAAACCCAGAAGTAAATGTTCCGGTTTTTGAATGTTTTTCGGAAATCGGATGTCCGATGCAGCTGTCCGCTATTGTTTCCAGGGCACCTGCACCAATCGGAAGGTTTTCAAACATTTTGGAAGTCGAAGGGACTTCCAGAACAGATTACGTTCGAGAAGTAAGGTAGCACTGTACTCTGTTCAGCACTTGCTAAAAACATTTTTGTTTAAGTTAGTCTACTCAGACATATAAATTTTAATTTGTAATATTATTATAATAAATTTTAATATATTGCATTGTATTATGTATTATATTTCAAAACAGCTGGTTTTATTCCGGTATTAAAATGTTTTGGTTAACTTGTTTTTAGCACCTGACTTTTTGGGGGCAATTTTAATGTATATTTTATGTAAATTGTCTAGAGGTTTTGATGATTAAGTGGCATAGGAATGCTATTAAATAAGCAAACATGGAATAGCATTGGTGATAGAACAGAAGCCTGTGGGACATTCACAGCATGAATGCCATGGGGCTGAATGGGAATCTGCTGTCTGATAGTGATTCTGTAGAGAGGAATGGAACTACTATGGAACCCTCTGTTACAGCACCTGCAACCCTCAGTCTCCTAGTCATCCAGTTTCCCAAACTTCTAAGTTCATTGACCCCCTGAAGAGCTTATTTAGCTGTCATGAACCTAACCCAAATTCTTATTAATGTACATTGAAACAAAGTAAAAAATATCTAATCAACATTTACTAATCACCCATCACCGTTACTAGGAATAATAGAATGTAAACTACAACAAAATAAAACAAGCCTAGCTCTGAAGCTTAAAAGTTCCAAAGTCTTTTAAAGTCTTCTTGAAGCTTTTATCGCGTTGCATCTTTAGAGAAAGGAAAGTGGAGTATTTGAGAGTGTTAATGTCAGGACTGCCGCTAGGTCCCAGCTCACAGAGGACCAATGCCCGGTGGATGTTATATACAAAAGTCTTTATTAAAGTTCAGTTTCCATTTCCAAGCTCTGGGCGCGCAGACCCACGTCTTGACGCTAGACCGGCTAAGTCCCCTCTGACTCACTGCTCCACCCACACCAGTTTAAGATTCTAGCCCGGCTCCACCTCTTACGCTGTTCTTTCCTTCGCTGAGTCCTTCTGCCCTCTGGGGTTTCCTCCTTCCTGGACTCCTCTGACGCTGAACCTCCTGAGTCTTGCCCCTCCCTCCGGCGGGCTTTAGGACCTGGCTCCCTTCCCGGGCTCCCCGCTGTGCCGCGCTCCTGTACATTTGAACTTGGCGCGCGCGCCCAGCCGGTGACTTTCCTTCTGACCGTTTCCCCGCTTCCTGATGTGGGCGTTGCCAAACCTGACTCCTCTCCTCCCTCTGGTGATGAGGACACTGGTCCCGACTCCTGGGACTCCCCCTCCCCACTGCGCTCTGGTGGAGAAGCTGGTCCTGATTTCCAACTGCTGCTCAGGGACTCCCCGCTAGCCCCTTCCTCCTGGGGCTTCCCCCCTGGAGCCCCCTTCGCTCTGGCCACCGGCGCTCCCTTCTGTGAGTCCTCCGATTCGCTAGAGAGGCTCGTGGAATAACTCTGGCCACTGTCACTGCCTGCGCCTCCCTCGTACTCCTCCTCCTCACTCTCCATTTGCTCCCCCTCCTGTGTCTCTCCTTCTGAACCCCTGACAGTTAAGAATTGTTTAAAAAGTGAAACTGCTCCTGTATGAAGGTTTTGTTTTTATCAATAAAATGGGATGATCTTTAAAATGTTTTGTTTGTGTCTGTATCCTCTGTTCCAGATATTATACACTGGAATTGTCATTTATGCCCCAGCCTTGGCTTTAAATCAAGGTAAGATGAATAAATGAATTTATGGTAACAGAGCTTATTCTTTAATATCTGTTATCAATTATTGTATAAAGCAAGACCTATTATGAAGCCTTTGTATATTTCTGCTGACTTCAGCAAAGGTTTGTCCATCTAAAATTCCAGCATCAGAACAGCAGCTATGCTTTGAGAAGTAACTTCTGGCTAACGTCTGCTTTCATTACCATACAACATAATGTTGTAAATATTCTAGGCTTAATGGACCCTAAATATTGTGGAATGATGGTTTCATGTGGATTTTAAAGGGGGGAATGCATAAACTATGTGGTATAGTTATTTCTTGAAAAATATACATAGATGGTTAATTCAAATTTTTATATTTCTTGATTTACTCACTGCATTTCTAGACTAGATCCATCAAGAAGGGCAGTAGTCATATTAAAACAATAAAATCAATATAATAATAAGAATTAAACCAATAAATATAAGCCAAACAGTTAAAACTATATCTATGAAACTATTTATCAAGTATATCTTTGCAGCAAGGGTTCACAACTCAAATCACCAAGGCAGCCATTTTTTATGTTCAATTTCTTGAATTTTATTCATTACATTCATAACCTGTCTTTCTTCCATGATGAAACTGAAGGACAACCACACAGTATTCTCAGAAAGTCTCCCATCCAGTCAATCACCAGTCTATGACCTTCTTAGTTTCAGAAAGATTTATATATCATGCATCTTTAGACCAGCTTTCCCTAGCTTGGTGCTTTCAAGATGTTTCGGACGGCAACTTCTATGGCAGCATGGCAGCTTTGGGACATGTCTTGGGACCATGGTTCTGGCCCCTACACAGGGAGTCTTGGTAGGCTACAAATCAGGATGATTATCAAACATCTGGCAAGCCATAAACTGCACCCTTACAGGTCAAATTAGAATTGTCTTGGTGGAGCAGAGCAAAGTCCATCCACCCTATAATTTTGTTTCCAGCAAAAGCAAGCCAACTACCTCTGGCAGCTAATGAGCTGAGCATGATATTGGTGTCATTTAATTGTTGTTTACTGAGAGGATCAGATATCGTTCCCTCTGTGTGCAGGTTCTATTTAGTTAACATAGTCAATAGCATCTGTTGTGCAGAGTTGTTTTATGGGCATAATTCCAAATAAGCCTTGTATGGAAGAAACAATCAAAGGCCAAATTGTAATTAATTACCACTAAGAATTATTTCCAGTACTCTTTGTATCTGCTGTTCAAACACCAAAATAAACATCTACCATAAAAAACTTCATTCCTTTACACTTTATATTTTCTTTTCTAGTTACAGGATTTGACCTGTGGGGTGCAGTGGTTGCAACAGGAGTAGTCTGTACCTTCTATTGCACACTGGTATGTTTAAAATTCATTTTATTATTGCATATAAATATTTTAATAATTGAATGCAAATTTTCATAAAATTATTTGAACCCCATAAAATTATTTTATATAACACTGCGAAGGTCTTGCACCGGTGCCTGGAAGCCGGGATGGGCTGAACCCTGACAAGACAGAGGTGCTATGAGTGGGCAGTTCTCATATCTGAGTATTAGGTGGACAACCTTTTTCTGCAGGGGTTGCTCTCCTCCTGAAGGAAGAGGTTCGTAGTCTGGTAGTACTCCTGGATTCCAACCTGCCACTGGACTCTCAGGTGGCTTCAGTAAGCTAGTTCGCTCAGTAGTCCATTCTGTAGTGACTCCCCATCCAGACTACTGCAATGTGCTCTACAAGGGGCTGGCCTTGGAGACAGTTTCAAAGCCACACCAAATGCAGAAGGATTGGTGAGTGGTGGAGCCCTATGGGATCATGTGTCATGGGTCCTGAAAGTGCTGCACTGGCTGCTCATGAGCTGTTAGGACCAATTTAAAGTTTAAGTACCAGACCCAAAGTCTTGAATGGTTGGAACACAAGTACCTAAAAGAGTGCCACCCAAGGCCTTACAAGTGGTAGGGGAGGCTCTGTTGGTAGTGCTGTCTCTGGGTGCACCAAAGCTGGAGATGCTGTGTTGTCTCCACAGCAGTGGAATGGCTTGGTTAGAAAAGTGCATTGAAGTTGTTAGGTCCTTCAGAACATTAATTCTGTAGGGGTGGGGGTGGGATTCCCTTCTCTTCTCTTCTGATACATTTTTTTGACAAAGAAGTAATCTGGGTTGTATATTAATCTATCTGTTTGTCTTCACATAGGGTGGTCTAAAAGCAGTAGTCTGGACGGATGTTTTTCAAGTTGGAATCATGGTAGCAGGTTTTACATCTGTGATTATACGTGCTGTGGTTGTTCAGCATGGCATTGAACCAATTCTAAACGATTCCTACCATGGAGGAAGATTAAATTTCTGGGAGTAAGTTTTTTATTTGTTTCAGCTACAGTATTATAGCAGAATTTTGCAACTAAAGCTTAAATATATTATTTAACTTATGCATCATTGTAATCAGTGTCATTTATTCTAGGTATATGCTTAGGGTAAGGTTATTAGTTATCTTATAAAGCATTCATGAATAAAAATGTAGAGTTTTTTTGTGCAACATAAACAATATAGTTTGCAGAAAGGGATCATTTCTGCATTTCTAAGAAGCTTTAAGGTTTGTTTGAGAACTGCTATAATTTTGCATTGCCCTTAACAATGAATGTGCTTGTGCCAAAACCTTAGATTGAAAAAAATGTTTTAAAAATCTACATTGAGTCAGGGAAAATCTTGAATAGGCCACACTGCATGCAGTGTGGCAGACTAGCATTATCACTATCTAACCAACACTACTCACTAAGCCTGTACATTTCTGGTGATGAGCAGGGAACGGTAGCTGATAAAAGCAACAGCCTTGACATTTCATCCAAACACAGATGGAACAGAGACTTATTTGAATGACTGAGCATAGGGTTGACTTCATTTCTGAGCTCACTCTGTGGTAGCAGAGCAATCCTCCTTCTGCACCACCACCATTGCATCAGTGTAGTGTCAGTTGACTTACTTCTTCCAAGTAATTTGAGGTCTAGAATAGGTGACTTCTCAGTGACTCATTGCGACAGACACTTTATATACATTATCTTGTATCCTCTACATCTTGGACTCCATGTTGATTCCAGAGCAGTTTTCACTTCAGCTGCAGCAGCTGCAGCAGCTGTGCTTTAAACCCTTGCCCATCCTGGCTACATCTAGCTGGCCACAGGCCTGGCAAGGTGCCTACTGATTGCTCCACAAGTACCACCTGAGTTCCTCCCAGGTAGTCGTCCCCCCAAGCTTGTGAGACTGGCTGAGGTAGGCTGTGGCAGGAAAAAGTGACAGTGAGAGGGAGCACTACAGCCATGTGGCATTTCTCCTTCCAGCGCCAGGTTGCTGAAAGACGGGGTAGGGAGTGTGCTGGTCCAGGACGGGTCATTGCTCCTGTGACTGGCAAGTTTGCCAAGGAAGCCCAAGGTGGCACTTGGGGGATGCCATCTCACTTAAACATCTCCCAAGCAAACTCATCAGGTATGGGTATGATCTTGCCTGGATCAGCATTCCCTGTCACCTTCAATGACCTAGCGCTGAAAGGAGAATCACTGGACTGTATGAATGCATAGATTGAAAAAGGGATGCCCTGCCACCAGTCTAGGGTTGCCATATTTCAAAAAGTGAAAGTCCGAACACAAAAGTTTTTTGCCAAAAGTTGTTTGAGCTTTTTTACAAAATCTAAAAAAAAAAGACATTTCCCAGTTATTAAGAAAAATTAGCAAAAATGACATTGCCAACATCGGTTGCCATACGTCTGGGTTTTCCTAAACATTTTCCTGATTTCTGCCCAGACACTGCTTCTGACGTATGACAATCCTACACCAGTCCAAAGCCACCATGATACAACTAATGCTCTTATTCATAAGGAACTATTGCATCTTGAATTATGCATTTCAAATAATGTGCGTGTGTTTTATTTTGTGATTAGTTGAGTTTAATATTTAACCATTGTTATTTTTTCAGTTTGTTTGAGAACTTGTGTATAAATTGAATGTGAACATGGAAAGAGTCTAAAGACCATTTTTTCACAGTTTTATTTCCCTCCCTTTAATTTAGTTTTAACCCTGATCCTTTGCAAAGGCATACATTCTGGACAATTATTGTAGGTGGGACTTTCACCTGGCTTGGAATATATGGAATCAACCAGTCTCAAGTTCAACGATACATTGCCTGCAAAACCCTATTCCAAGCAAAGCTGTAAGTTCATTCTTTTGACCGACTGGCATAATCTGTTATTTGCAAAACGTTTCAATTTTAAATTGCATTGTTGATATTATGGGTTTAAAAAATCTAGTCATAAAAGATATAAATGACCTGTTTTCTATTTTGTGAACCTTGTCAAAAGCAAATACACATGAACAATTAGATTAGGGTAAATTATAGCAGTTTGTAGCTTTGTGTCTTTTTTAAAATTGTAAATGGTATAAATACTTGAACATTTACAAATACAGCTTACTCCTGCGCAGAGCCATGCAATAATGAATCTTGGTTTATTATATGGGCAACTCCATCCTAATTATTACATCAAATTATTACCATTGCATCCGCGACAACATCAATAATAATTAGCACCAATTACCAACTGATTTCCTTAGGGCTGTATCCTATGGTATTCCTAATGGTAAGGCTTCCATCTATCAGTTGAACAGGGAGGGAGCAGTTTTCAACAATTTTCACCTGCCCCACAGCTCCCATAATCTGTTTTGGAAGGTACCTCTAGATCATATTTAGGGAGGGGTGTGAAGGCCAAGGGAGTTGGAATTGCCAAAAATTGATTTCCTGTTTTCTGCTGACAAAAGCATTACCATTGGAAATATAATTATATAAAGTGTAAATACTTTACTAAAGTTCTAAATACACACATTTACTTTAATTTTTTGAAAGGAATTTTGTAACAAGTACCAGATTTGCAACCTGTTTCTGTACAAATTTAAGATAGAACTATGTTTCTTTTATAATGTTGATTATACTAATATGTGAAAAAATGGGTGTATAGACACCAAAAAAGAACGATGCTTTTGACTTTCAATATTGCCTTGCTATTGAAGAATGTTACAAGAAGCTAATTGCAATAAGACCAGGCCAAGTCAATTTCACCTTTTTATTTGTTTAGGTAGGATCAGGGTCAGTCAATGTTGGATCATGACTAGTGCCATGGTAACAGTAAGGGAAAAGTTGCTTTTGTTGCTTCACAGAAATGACATTCTTCACATACTTGCTTAGAATAACACTTTTAGAGAAAAGCTGTCAGGACTTCCTGTATCTTAAAATACCATAAGCAAAGCTTGCCAACTGTACTCAGACCAGAACGCTAGCAATTTATACTAGAGTTTGATTAAAAACAGTCGCTGGTTTCTGGAAACTACAGGAAGGGATGCAACACCACTGAAAGATAGAAAGTTGCTCCTGGTTGATCTTAGAAATAAAAATGACAAAGAACAACAATAAGTCATTCAGTGTATTGGACCCAAGCAGTTTAGCTATCGTAGTTATTGTGAAAATGTGTAGGCTTGAAAATGTGTAGGCAGTATGTGGTGTCTGCTCAGCAATCAGAGCAAGGCATGAATGGGATTTTCAGAGGCTCGGCTCAGTAAATAGAGGCTTTGCTTTAAATGTACTCTTGAATGAATGGAAGGCACTTACATCCCCAACCCCCACCCATTTCCTTTTGCACCCTGTCCCAGGGGTCTCTTGATCTTCATGAGTAGCTACTGGGGGCAGGCGCACTGGGGGTAGCTACTGGGGGCAGGATGAGTAGCTACTGGGGGCAGGAAAGAAGAGGCAAGAGAGCCCTGTTCTCAGTAACAAAGCCAACATCTCTATGAACATGCAGTGATATCAGAGCAGCAATGGCAAGCGGGAGCTCCTCCAAGTGACATGTGACGGCTTGTTTTAGCGACATGTACACAAACACACACATGATTGAATGTTTTCCATTGCCTTTTTAGCTAAATAAACCAGTAAGTACATTGTAACCTAACTAAGGTTCTATTTTCTTTGGCTGCCAAAGAGGAAGCGAGTTCAGGTACAGTGCAGTACATAATTACACAATACTATAACTGTGATTTACCAGGTATTTCCCAAGATTAAAAATGTTGTTATTTCCTCATAGATCTCTTTATATAAACCTCTTGGGACTATGGGCAATTCTTGCATGTGCAGTGTTGTCTGGATTAGCAATGTACTCCATTTATAAGGATTGTGACCCCTGGACAGCAAAATGTGTTTCAGCACCAGACCAGGTTTCGTATTTAACTTTCTAATACATATAGAATATTATCATACATATATACTTTAGAAGAGCAAAAGAAAGTACTGTATTAGCATTGCAGTTTTTGGTTTGGCACTGAGATGTGATGTTGAGTACATGGGCTCACTAGGTGAAGTCAGAAGACCACTCATTGGAAAGAAGGGCAGTGCATTTTACATTTTGCTGCTTGAGGCAAAGAGAAAAAAATATTTGCTCCTGTTCCCCCTACTCCAAGTAAAAGAACTGATTGGATTGGCAGGTAAATCTTACTACAACAATAGCAATGGGATAGTGTCCTTCAGCACACCTGAAAGGAGCAGGTTGGTTTTGTTATTTGGCACACATAGTTCTGATTTTCGACAGAAAGGAATGGCCAAGAGGCTCAGGAGAAATAGGTGGCTGGTGGCTGCTACTGCTGCTTCTCCCTACCATTTGCTGCCTTAGGCAGTTGCCTCACTCTGGCTAATGGTAGGGCCAGCCCTGAAGAAAGAATGACATTACATATTTGGAGCCAGTGTCCTCAAAAGATCTTGCATGATTCAATATATGAATGAATGCTATTCTAGGTTCCAGTTCCAATTTTGTACCTAACTTCTTGTGCTGGGAAAAAAGATTTAAATTGTATATGTATTTAAGCTTAGAGAAATGATAAAGAATGAAGATAGTGAAAGTTACAAAAATGTGGGGAAGACAACAAAATTGAAATGATTCTATAACAAAATTGAAATGATTTTATAATTTATATGTATATTGCTTTTTTCAGCTCATGCCATATTTGGTATTGGATATTCTACGCGATTTTCCAGGTGTGCCAGGACTTTTTGTGGCTAGTGCCTATAGCGGAACATTAAGGTAAATTAATCCTGAATCCATTGCAGTAAGGGGAAAATGTTCTTAATGAATTCAGATGACTACAGTAACCTTTATAAATTTAATCAGTGGATTAATCAATATAGGCTTCAGTCTTCTACCCACTTCCCTGAGAATAAGGGAATCCTTCTGGGAGAGATATATCGGCTGCAATCCTGTATACTCACATTTGGAAGTAAGCCCCACCTAACATAGCTGGATTTTCTCTAAGTAAATAAATACATATAAATATAGGCAGTGCTTTTTTCTGGGAGTGCTCAAGGGTACACAGAACTGTCACCTTCCCCAAATGTTAACAGTATGGCACTTACTTACTGTAATGGTGAGTACTGGCACCTTTTTTTCTTTTTCTTTCTAAAAGCGCTTAATATTGGGTTAATTGATGGGAACCTATTCTCGGCCTTTTGGCTAAGATCAAGTGTAGTATCTGTTCTTCTCAGTTTAAAATGTACTATATTTCATCTTCCTTAGTACAGTGTCCTCTAGCATCAATGCTTTAGCCGCTGTGACTGTAGAAGACCTCATTAAACCTTACCTCACATCACCCACTGAAAAGAAATTATCTTGGATTTCTATGGGGATGAGTAAGTCTTTATCTTTTCAAGCTTCAGGAGCCAAGTCTTTATTTTCTTCTCAGATATTATGGTGTTTATAGTTTCCATTAATGTTGATAAAGTTAATATTATATTACTCTAACATGTTTTTATAGGTAACTTTTAAATATAATTAAATAAATTTATTTAAATGAACTATTAGAATAATCAAGGTTGTTGTATTATCAACCTTCTTACAGAATTATCTTGCTTCTTGCTATTAAGCAGGTACACAAGCCTATTCATATCACCTATTAAATATAGTACAATTGGCTGTACAATCAGAAAATTAAGCAAGCAGGGCTTGCAAGCAGATATCCAATGCTGAAATTTAGTAATTTACAGTACAACACTATGCATATTTGCTCAGAACAGTGGCAGACTTTGGGCTTTGAAATTTCAGCGGTGCCTTGTGCAATGCCAAAATTTGGTGCACCCCTACCTTCTGTTCTCAGTCATTGTTGCAGCGCCCCCATGGCACCCTCTTGGCTTAGTGCCCCCCTCTGCTCAGAAGTAAGTGCCATTTTGCTCAATGGTGCATCTGTCGGTGCCATCTTAGGGGCCGTAGGCACTGGCGGAGGAAGAGGAGTATGGGGGGAGTGCCCTGCCCCCAGCAGCGCGATCCCCAGGCTGCCATTGTGGCTGCCCCCCACCCTCTCTGGGTGCCCCGCCCCTGTGGGCATCGCCCCCCGCCCCCAGGATGTGACCAGCCCTGCCCCCACCTGCTCTCCGCCTCCAGTGCTGGAGCATGAAGCTCCGCCACTGGCTGTAGGAAGTGGTGTAAGTGCTGCTCTGTCAGCAAAGATGAGGTCTGTTGATGGGACAACACCTATGTCACCCAAAGACCAGCGTGAATTACCTGTTGCCAGCATTATATCAGTGGTGGTGTGGCATGACGTCCCAGGAGCATGGCATGTTGGAGGGGCTATGAATCTGCAGGATGCAGAACCCCTTGTTACCCTGACACATTCAGAAAACGGTCCCCAAACTTCATTATTCCTAGGGCTGCCATTGTTAGATTTTTGGGGTACAGGCCTGTCCTCTTGCATTCTGTAAAGCTCTGTGGACATTGATGGTGCTCTAGTAATACCAAATAACTAATATACTATTATTATTATTATTATTATTATTATTATTATTATTATTACTACTGCTGCTGCTGCTGCTACTAACAACTGCAGCTGCAGTACCAACAGGAGATTGCAATGGGCATGAAGTATAATATGGATGTGATATGTAAAGGCAGCATTAGTACACCAGGATTATATCCAACATTCCTGAAGTTTTGGAATGTTGTTGCTTGTTTCCAGTGGGCACAGTAGCTCATATAGATGAATGTGTGGCTAGCACAAACTACTAGTTTGCCTCACTGCAGGATTAGTGCATGGCTGTCACTCCCTGACTGCAAATTATAGCTGTGAGGATGGTGGATAGTGAATCATGAAAATATCAAGCATTTATAAATCATTTGAGGACAGTGAACTCATCTATAGACAGCAATCTCCTTAGAGGATTGGATGAGGAATGTAAATGATTCATGTTGTGAACTTAACTACTAATACTCTAATTTACTTTGTAAGGACTAGTATTTCAAAAACTTAATTTCCAGTGGTGTCACTTTGTAGGTTTTGAAATGTTTTTATGTGATTTTTCCCCCAAAGCAGACAAGAACATGATCTTTTCTGGATTGTGATTATTCCTAGATATAATCCTAGCTGTTTTGTTATCAACCGTTGATTTGCTATCAAGAGTCAGTGAAACAAAACCCACAGGGCAAAACCTGCAGCGAGCGTTCTATAAATCTTGTGCAACACTTCTATAGTTTTTAATGGGTGCAAACTAAATTCACGGTTCATGGATTGTAGGTGCAGAATTCTATAGGTGCCATTTGACATTTCTGTATGTATCACTCATTTAGGTCTATTATATGGTGGAGTGTGTATTGCGATGGCTGCCTTGGCATCTCTTCTAGGAGGTTTGTTACAGGTAGGCGATTAATAATTCCTCAGTTCACATTAATTGACTGGAAGAACAGGACAAACCAATGGATTAAGTTTTATTCTTTATACTCCAAACTGCTTACTTTGGCAAAAGCCTTAAATTAGATCAAGTAATATAAGAAAATGGAGGATTGCAGCTAACTTGTTTTAAGATTGCAAACTTATATACAGTCTAGAGCACGCTACTTTTCATTTCATACTGGTGGGTCAATGTATCAAAATCCATGAAGGCTATAAAAAGCGGATACTGAAATCAGTGGGACATTAGGATAAAAGGCCAAACTATAACAGTAGTAGATTGGCTTTTAAAAGTCCCTTTTGAATCTCCTATTATATTCAAATGGATTTAGAAAAATTAGTCCATAGTTACTATGATTAAGCTAACTTATTACAAAAGAATGCACATAACCAGCTGAACAGATTTGTATAAAAATGGGTATTTTTTTGCAATGTTTTGGAACAGTAAGTTTAATGATAATATTCAAGCTTATGTTACTTTCAATCTACTGTCACACTCTTGAGTATGTTTCCGTCTTCAGTTTATTTCATTCATTCATTTTTTTTAAAAAGGTAAACCAAAACTTTCAGGAGGGCTTGATAGAAAGAGGCAAAGGGGCACTTGGCAAGAACCCTTTCCCTACGTGTCATTTCCCTGCTCTAAATCACACGTCCCTTAAATGGCTTTTGGCACCAATGGTGGCTAAGGAAAGTTAAGCGTCACCTGTCACTTCCAATTCTCTGTTTAATGCTTAACCTGTTACTATCACCTGCGTATGTCAGCAGTAGTATTTATTCAGGATGTCTAGAAAGTGATTACAAGGAAGCTAAACATTGGTTTTCATTTTCTTAATGTTCAGCATCACTGTTTTTGAGGACTGATATTTCTAGTTTTGCTCTTTCCTCAGGCAGCTCTCAGTATATTTGGCATGGTTGGTGGACCTCTTCTGGGACTGTTTTCTTTGGGCATCCTTTGTCCTTTTGCCAATCCTGTGGTAAGTGTTCTCCCTGTATTTTATTTATGACAGAAGAGCAGCCTGTTTGTATGTATGCTTGTATAGATGAATATATGTATTTATTTTCTATGCAACCTTTTTGATCCCAAAAGGTCCCTATGGTAAAATGCAAAATGAATTTAAATTGTAAACACACACACATAAGCAAGCAATCAAGCAAGCCAGAACAAAGGGAACACATAAGCTTGACAAATGTCAGGCTAACAATATCAGCATTTAGCCGGAAAAACCTGTATCACATATGAAGGATTGCCTTGGCCCAGTATACCTGAAGGAGCGTCTCCACCCCCATCATTCTGCCCGGACACTGAGGTCCAGCGCTGAGGGCCTTCTGGCGGTTCCCTCACTGTGAGAAGCAAAGCTACAGGGAACCAGGCAGAGGGCCTTCTCAGTAGTGGCAGCCGCCCTGTGGAACGCCCTCCCATCAGATGTCAAAGGGATAAACAACTACCTGACATTTAGAAGACATCTGAGGGAAGCCCTGTTCAGGGAAGTTTTTAATGTGTGACATTTTAATGTATTTTTAATCTTTGTTGGAAGCCGCCCGGAGTGCCTTGGGAGACTAACAGAATGTGTAGTTTAACCCTATGTAGATTTCTTTCCTGTGTTTTGAAATAACAATGGAGCATGGGGGTTAATGCGGGTTGCTTTTATTTCCCTCATCTTTCAAGTTTGAATAAGATTGATCTTTCTGCTTTATAGGGTGCATTTGTAGGTCTCATGGGAGGATTCACAGCTTCCCTTTGGGTTGGAATTGGAGCTCAGATTTACCCTCCACTTCCCAGTACTGCCATGCCATTAAATCTTTCAACGGTAGGCTGCAACATAAGCACCCTAGGCACAGAAAACTACTGGAATGGCTCCTTAGAAATTCAAGCTAATGAGAGGTAAATAGTAGATTTGTCAAATGTTATTTCTTGCTGACAGATGTTACTGTTCTTTGCCCAATAGCGTCTGATCAAAATGCAATCACATTAGAAGTTTTTTTCTGTTTGCATTGTTGGGAGGCGGATAAGGACTTTGTTTTGCAAATCACACACACAGAAAATGCTGAGCTTTTGTTCTCATATGTTACTACTGCATTTATCTCATATATGTACAGTAAACCTTAAGAGCGCTTATCATCATCATAAATAATTAAAAGGAGTAAGATAATTAAAAAGAGTTAAAAACACAAATACAACAAATACATTTAAAAAAGACTAAAACCCTAACAAGTGGACACGCATAGTAAAGACCCATTTATCCAGTTGGATAAAGCCTGTTGGATCAAAAATGTATTCAATTGCTAGGTTTTGACTGAAGTCTTTCTCTGGATGTTCAGTTTTGATTACTGAATATTGTTGTTGTTTAATTTGTATTATTTATCACTGTTTGAAAACCTCTTAACAACAATATTTAAATTAAATAAGGAATATGTATCAGTTTCCATTTTTAGATTTACATTGTAGAAAAATAACAATATATCTATCTGTTTCCCCCCCCTGCAGACCTGCCATTGCAGATTATTGGTATTCCTTATCTTATCTGTACTTTAGCACAATTGGAACCCTGGTCACAGTTGCTGTGGGAATAGTTGTCAGCCTTTCGACAGGTATGTTAATTGGTTGTGATTTTATTGAAGTAAAGATTATTTTCTAAAAGAAACTGAACTCTCACATCTCTATATAAACAGCTCCTTCAGTTAGCTAAAAAGAAGGCATTCTACCAAGTGGACTGACAAAGGTAGAATGTAGAATGGATGGCCCTCTTTATCCTGGCTGAGATTTTCAGGACCACTGTATTTTTGTGATTCTACCTTTTGCAAATTATTTTTACAAAATTATGTTGCATTTTAAATTGCTGTAACCTGCACTGGGAGCTTAGGGTGAAGTATGGATAATAAATTAAAGTAATAATAATAACTACTAATTGGATGTTTTTCAGGAGGGTTACGGCAGACTGTGGATCGGAAATTCATGCTCACCAAAGAGGACTTTTTGTCTAATTTCTCATTTTTGAAACCTAAACGAGTAAGTCTAGTTTTCTATTTCATTCTTCTTGGGCAGTAAAAGATCCATGTTTATTAGGATCTACATTTTATCCTAGTAAGTGGGGAGGGATATTTGGAGATTTTCTTGAGGGTGTATCATTGTTCCCAGATGGTAGCCATCATGAATGAATGAACTTCACTAAAAGCATGTGGTTGGAAGGGGAATGGAATAGAACAGAATGAAGTAACCATGGCTGGTTACCTAGCTTGAACCCAGAACCAGGAGGACTTAACATTGCAACATTTTACTAAACTTCCCACTGACAGTCTTATATAGATCAGCAAATATACTGTGCCATAAATGTTCATAAGCAGGTGTTTTCTGTATCAGATACATGATGTAATTTGGATATTTCAACATTATGTGTATTGATTTTCATGTGATATCTTTATTTACATGCTGAGTAATGCAAAGGTGGGAGAGGGGGATAACCAAAGGCAAACAAACTACCATTTTCTGTGCCCAGCTGCACTCACTGTGACTGAGTAGAAAGTGTGCATATTTAGAAATAGAGGGAGCTGTCTTATGCCAAGTCTGAGGCTGGTTCATCTAGCTCAGAATTGTTTCTCAGCCATATCTGAAGGCAACAAAGATTCAACTTGGGACATTCTGCATGCTAAGCATGTGCCCTACCATTATCAAGGCCAGACCACCCATGGGGCAAGCAGAAAATCCACAAACAGAATCCACTTGGGCAGTTGATTCCAAATGTTGATCTTTCTTCCCCCCTTGTTCTTGATGTAGATCTTCCCTCATTTCTTCTCCCCTCATGGGTAGAAGACTGCCATTTTGGGGTCTGCCTCAGGTGTCAGGGGAGCCCTGACTTGAAGCTGCATTTCCCCCTCCAATGCTTCTATTCATTAATGGGAAGGAAATAAACTGCCTCAGTTTGTCCCCCACTGTCAAGGGAATGGAAGGGCATTGGACCTTGCAGATCCACAGTGTCCTGGCATGACTTTTTGTGCTGGCTACAGACTTTTTCCACAGCCATATGGAGGGGTCCTGAAAAATCAGATCCAAGATAATATTTTCCTGCCATCGGAGAGGGAGACTTGATGCCCTCCCAGGAAATATTCTTTGTGAAACCTGGGAAGACCTTGAAGTGTGGAGTTCATGTCTTACTGTGTTTATATTTGTAAAAATATTCCTGTGTTAGCTGTAATCATGTAGTGAGCAAGTTGTCAGCAGCACAGTGAACCAAACAGTACTGCTAACATCTGGAGAAGCAGGAGAAGGCCATTTTTGCTTTGTCATGTGTCCATGAAGTGAACACCTGTACACAGTATATCATTAGACAGTAGCAATGCAGGAAATAGTTATGTGGCCCACTACAAAACCATATAAGGAAGAAATGCAAAGAATGAGCTTATATAGGGCCATAGTTTTCCTGTGTAGATGAAAATAAATCAAAACAAAAAACCACCAAATGCATATGTCATATAGAAGATTATGTAAGGAGTTTATTGCCATGATTACACAGAATTTGGAAGAGATATCAAACCACATGCAAGAAATTTATACCTTATCTAGTGAGTTTGTCAGAAGTTTAGTTGGCAAAAAAATTGAAGATTCTTCAAATAAATTTATTTACTGTAATCATAAACAGGCGTTGCATGGGGCTCCAGTGTTTTTCCATCAAAGACACTGATCATGCTCAAACCATTGTTAGTTTTAACAATGGTGCAGGCAACATGAGATGCTCCTAGACCAATCCATAAGTCTAAATACAGTATGTATATTATTAAAGAAACAGCTGTGGCAGTGTGGTACAGAAATATCTTTCTTATGAGAATATTCTTGCTTTAGTGTAAAATGGTATATCAGAATTGCATAAGGAACCAAAGCTGCTAAAGAATTATCTGTAACATAACCTCTTGGGAAGATAGAACCTGTCAAACAAGTTTTGCTAACAGTAGTTTTGTGCAATGCTTTTTGTTGCAAATAAATCTACTAGGGCTTCCTTGTCTAATCCACCAACATAATTAAAACAGAGAAATAGCTCTCTCTAGCGGTCATATATCTTAAAGCTCATGCAAAGATTCTATTATTATGTCATCTTTTCTCACAACTGTTGGCCTGAACAATAGAAGTAATTTCTTTTTATGCCAGGTGAAAATAGTGTCCGGGTGGAAATTAGGAAAATAGGTTGTTTGCCTAAAAAAAGCTCATCTTTTGTGTCCTGAATTTAACTTCTAGAAATAGGGCAACCCTATTTTATGTTATTTGTACCAGTGTTTCTAATGCAATGGGAAGGGAAGGGCGGCTTTACAGCAACTTTCATCCATAATGGGTGACGACAAAAATCCTTCTATTTTCTCAGGATTTAAAATGTATTGTTATTTTAACGTAGTGTAATTTATTATATTTTATTTTGGTTGCTGAATTTTATTATGTTTTTGTAAAACACCCTGGAAGCATAGGAAGGACATAAATCATTATTTATTTATAACGAAAGCTTTACTCCTCAAAGTAAAATACTATTTTTTCCCCAGGATGAGAAAATCAAAGTTTTAAACTGGAAACCATTCCCTGTGGCAGATGAAGGAACTGACAATCCAGCTTTCAATCATATTGAAATGGATTTCACAGATAGTAAAGAAAAGGTCAACGGTGCTCATATATGAAAATCATCTTGGACTCTTCGTTGAAGTTGGCAGCTACTTGACATTTATGCTTATGAATGGAGAATAAAATTTAACTAATGACCCCCTCCACACACAATAGTCATTACTACTGTGAGACATTTTATCTGCCCACCCTATCCAGGACTTCGGACAAATCCTACCTGAACTTCACGCCATCTTGAAGGAAGTAATATATTGGACAATATGTAGCTGAAAAAAGTGGAAGTACTAAGAAGCAAATTTTGGAAATTAAAATGTAACTCAACATGCAATGAGAACTGATTTGTGGATATGCCTGACCATTTCACTTACCTACTTCAGGTTCCAGTCTTGTGCACACTTACTTGGGAGTAAGCTTCAATAACCGAGTGTTATGGTAGCATCTTCCACAATGTGCTACACTCCAGATTTTGTTGTCTTTTGTATGCTCTTCCCTCCTTTTCTCTTTTGCATCCTATTCCATTCACTCTGCTGTCTTGGTAAACTACTTCTTCCCTCTTTGCCTTGTACATTCAATCTTTCTGCCATAATCCACACAATTTGATATTCTCCAGATGTCCCCCCTGCACAGGTGAAAACTGCCCTAATTCCTGTTATCAGTGCTGCCATTACATATTTTGCTGTTACAACATTAGCATTCAGTGCTTCTAAAAAGAAGTCTAATTCTACTTCTTCATCTTAAGAAAATAAGCCTTATTCATTAAAATCCCTTTTTATAACCTTCATTCTGTTTGTCCTCCTCCTCATTGCCTGACCTCACAATAAGATCTACTGTTCCCAAATCTTATTTATATTTATATATTCCTTGTCTTCAACATTAATAATTGTATTTTATATTTTACTCTGTGTAATTTTGGCTACACTTTATGTCAAATATGATGTGCTTCTTGTTGTGTATTGAGTCAAAGGATTTTATATCTGTATTATTATTGTCTGTATTGCATTAGGGTAAAGTAACTGCCTTTTGGTTCCAGAGGGTACAGCTACTATTGGTTCATTTAAGCTGCTGTATTTGGATCCTCTATCTTATTGGTTTCCTCCAAAAGGCAGGACTGTGATTGCCTGAGATTGTTCCCTCCAAAATGTATCCTTTCTAGCTTGTTCCCTGTCCCTATAAATGTAGCTCTCCCCTCCTCAAGTCTCAGTCTTGTTTGCTTGAATAAAGAAGTGTTACTAGAGAACTGTCTCCAGCATATTATGTCAAGAGAGCTGAAATCACAAATCCCACGTCTCAACAACTAGCGACGAAGGTGGGATCCGGAATGCTGAGGAGCGGTTAAACACAGCCCTGCCTCAGAGTCCGGATTGTAGCTAAAACAAGACTCACTGGCCAGCTGAGAAGACGACCCTGCCCACAGGACAATGGAGAGTCCAAGGGTATTGGAGCCCTTCCAGCCATCAGAGCCCCACACGTGGGAAGACTACGTCGAACGCTTCGAGTTCTTCGCGGAGGCTCAAGGGATCACCGATGCCAGCAAAAGAAGGGCCACATTCCTGAGCTACTGTGGGCCTGAGATCTTCACGCTGGCCAAGGCATTGCTTGCTCCAGCGAAGCTAAGTGAGACATCTCTCAAAGATATTCTTGCCTGCCTAACAAGCCATTTGGCGCCTACTGAGACCAAGATGGCCCGGTGGATGGAGTTTCATAAGAGGCAGCAGCGTGCTGGGGAGTCTGTATCTGCATTTCTAGCTGAACTGCGGAAGCTCGCTCAGCACTGCGACTTCCAAGATCTGGAAGAGACTCTCCTGGATCGTTTTATCGGTGGTCTGAGCAGCAAGAAAGCCAGAAGACGCATCGTGGCTAAAGAAGAGGTTACCCTTGCTTCAGCCTTGAAGGAGGCCACCGCCACGGAGAATTATGAAAGAGAGGAGCTTGATGCCAGTCGCAGGGCCCCTAAGCCACAGATAGAAGTTGCGCATGCCATGGACGAGCTAGAGGCTACTTCGAGCCAGAGCCCAGTCCGTGGGGTCGAGTCAGTGCGTCAGGCCTGCACAGTGCACAAAGATCACCGAGGCAGGTGCCCTGGTTGTGGCGGAAACCATGAGCGGAAGAGTTGTCGTTTCCGGGATGCTATGTGCTGGACGTGCGGGAAGACAGGTCACATTGCCAGGGTCTGTAGATCGGCGGCGTTGGGAGCGACAGGAGCACCTAGACTGGAGCATCGCAGACCGCCCACAGCAACCCACGTTCTACAGGACTGCCACTACATAACGGAGATCAACGGGAGGGTCGTGCAGTTTCCAGCGCAAGGCAAGGCACACGTCAAGGTGAAGATTGAGGGTCAGCTGTGCGACATGGAGGTGGACTCCGGATCTGGATTCACTATCGTGTCGGACCAGACCGCGAGGACATTCTTCCCCAGGGGTAAGTTGCCCCCTCTGGAGCCCTTCCCGGCAACTTTGCAGTCATACTCAGCGGGCCGCATCCATGTGTGCTGGTCCCGGGGGTAAGGTACCGTGGGCGTAAGCAGAGTCCACACGAAGAGGGGCGAGGTCCGAGGCGGAGAGCCGGGCGGGGAACAGGAACGCTGGAACGGGAGACCGAGCAGGGAACAGGAACACCGGATGATCAGGAACAGGAGGCCGAGCAGGGAACAGGAGCACCAGATGGTCAGGAACAGGAGGCCGGGCAGGGAACAGGAGTACCGGATGGTCAGGAACAGGAGGCCGAGCAGGGGTCAGGAACACAGGAAGGTCCGAAGCCAACAACGACGTTGCTCCCGCAACCTGGGACCGGGCTGACTAGGCTTTTATCCTCTTCTAAGGCCGGGGGCGGTCCCGGCCCCCAGGAGCCCCGCCTCCTCTGGCCTTAAGGCGAGCACTCCTCCTGGGAGCAACCAGTTCCCTTCGCCTCTCTGCCCTAAGCCTCTGCAGATCAGAGAGGCCGAAGGGTTACTGGGCCCTGGAGGAGGCTCACCTGACGCCACTGAGTCCTCAAGCACCTCTGGGGCCAGAAGGGTTTCACCTGGGGCCAGCTCCTGGTGCTCTGCCACAGGTGCAGGCTCTTCAGCATCTAGGCCCTGGAGGCGGGGACTCCTGTGCAGGCTGGGATTCCTCTGGTTCATCCTCTGAATCGGAATCCCAGGCCATCACACCATGTCATGGGAATGTGTGCCGTGAGAATACAGTTCCGGGACAAACAGGTGGTACTCAAACTGGTGATTGCGAAGGGCAGTCGCCCCAGTCTCCTGGGCACTGACTGGTTCCCCGCCCTGGGACTGAGTATATCAGGGCTTAATTCAATCCAAACCTGCCCTGAGATGAGTGAGGCATTATGCAAAGAATTTGCTGGTCTCTTTAATGGAAACTAGGTTGTTATAAAGGGCCCCCAGTTGACTTCGAATTGGACCCTGGGGTGGCCCCAATCCGACTCAAACCAAGATGAGTGCCATTTGCACTGCAACCCAATATCGAAGCAGAGCTGGATAAATTGGTCAAGCAGGGAGTTCTCTCACCCGTGGACTCCGCTAAGTGGGAGACTCCAATCGTCACGCCCCTTAAAGCAAATGGGGAAGTCAGGATCTGTGCTGATTACAAATGTACTATCAATAAGGCACTCAGGGGAAACTCATACCCCATTCCAGTTGTATCACATCTGTTGGCTAAACTGGCTGGGGGCAAGGTGTTCGCCAAAATTGACCTGGCACAAGCTTACCAACAGCTGCCAGTAACCCCACAATCAGCGGAAGCACAGACTATTGTCATACATAAAGGGGCGTTCAGAGTTAACAGATTACAATTTGGAGTTTGTGTGGCCCCAGGGATTTTCCAAGGGCTCATGGAATGCCTGTTAAGAGGTCTGCCGGGGGTCTTGCCATTTTTTGATGAGGTTTTGATTGCTGGAAAAGACCCACAGGAACTGGTTGCGCGTGTCCGTGCAGTGTTGCTCAAGTTCAAGGAGGTGGGGTTGGAACTAAAAAAGGAAAAATGCAGTTTTGGGGTGCCAACTGTGGATTTCTTGGGGTTTAAAATTGATGCATCAGGCATCCACCCCACAGATGCTAAGGTTAAGGCCATCATCGAGGCACCACGACCACAGAACAAGACAAAGTTGCAGTCATTCCTGGGACTTATTAACTTTTATCATTTGTTCTTACCCCAGAAAGCTTCGGTAGCTGAACCATTACATAGACTGTTGCAGAAAAAAAATGTGTGGCGATGGGGGCAGGAGCAGCAGAAGGCTTTTGACTCCTTGCGAGGAATGCTGAGTAGCAGGAGCGTCCTTGCTCATTATGATGAGTTGAAGCCGCTGGTCCTGGCATGTGATGCCTCTCAATACGGTCTGGGGGCGGTGCTGAGTCATAGGGAACCGGATGGGTCGGAAAAGCCCATCTCTTTCTATTCCCGTACGTTGTCTGCCACGGAGCGCAACTATGCTCAAATTGACAAAGAGGCGCTTGCAATTGTGGCAGGAATCAAAAAGTTCCATGATTATGTGTACGGTCGCCATTTCTCCATTGAAACGGACCACAAACCACTGTTAGGGTTGTTCAACCCGAACAAACAAACGCCACAAATTCTCTCCCCCAGAATGTTGCGTTGGTCTATATTCCTGAACGGGTTCCAGTACACCTTGACCCATGTGCCGGGGAAACGGTTGTGCCACGCTGATGCGCTGAGTCGATTGCCCATTCCTGGCTGGAGCAATGAGGATCCTGCTCCAGCGGAGCACATAATGATGCTGGAAACACTTCCGGGGGCTCCTGTAGCGGCTACTAATATAGCTGAGAAAACAAGGAAAGATGCTGTTCTCTCCCGTGTGCTCACTTGGGTGGGGAGGGGGTGGCCAGGTGGTCCGCATGAAGACAAATTCAGGCCTTATGTGACAAGGCAGCACGAGTTGTCCATGCATAAGGGTTGTCTCCTATGGGGAGATAGGGTGATCATACCAGCACCACTGAGAAACAGGGTTCTTGAGACGCTTCACATGGGACACCCGGGAATGGTCAGGATGAAGTCGCTAGCCCGATGTTATGTGTGGTGGCCTGGAATGGACCAGAACATAGAACAATGGGTACGAACATGCAAGGCATGCCAAGAGGTGCGGCCAGAAGTGGCCAGAGCACCAGTTCACTGGTGGGAGCAGTCCAGATCTCCCTGGAGGCGGCTGCACTTAGATTTTGCTGGGCCATTCCAGGGGAAGGTCTTTTTGGTTATCGTCGATGCATATTCCAAATGGTTAGAAGTGGCGATGGTCCCTAGCATGGCATCAGCTGCCGTAATCAAGGTGTTGAGGCAGCTGTTTGCAACCCACGGGTTACCTGAGACCATTGTATCAGATAATGGGGCAGCTTTTGTATCCCAAGAATTCAGGGCATTCTTGGCTGATAACTTCATAAGAGGGGTCACATCCGCGCCCTTTCACCCATCCTCCAATGGGCAGGCGGAGCGCATGGTAAGAACAGCCAAAGAATCCATTGCGCGCTTAATGGAGGGTGACTGGTCAGCTCGCATCGCGCGAATGTTATTTTTGCAGCGTGTACTGCGACGGGCAAGTCGCCAGCTGAGCTGCTCTTGGGTAGAAGACTGGTAACGGTGCTGGAGTATGTCCACCCGGATAAAATGCCAAACCGTAATGCAAGAGCAACCCCCCAGGCTGAGACTGACACAACAAGGTATCTTGCCCCTGAAGATCTGGTCTGGGTGAGGAACTATTCACGAGGTTCGCGTGGGTGGCTGGTGTGGTCACCCGGGCTAGTGGACCTGTGTCCTATTATGTGACCTTGGAAAATGGGCAAGTTTGGAAGAGACATATAGATCAGCTGAGGCGCCGGGCGCTCAGCAGAGAGGAGTCTGATAATTCATCCCTGGCTAACGACGCAGAGCTACAAGGCCAGGGTGAAAATGGCCCAGAGGCGCAGTCATCAGGGGCCTCAGCAAATGAACCAGGGTCTGCTGGTCCTCAGGATGACGAGGTACAGGTAGGGGACCCTGAGATGTCTGGGACTCCATCTGTTCCTGACAAAACCCCTATAGCAGCCCCCCTACCACAGGTGACACCCAATCCAGAACCAGCAACACCTGTTGTCAGGAGATCAAGTAGAAGTTGTAGGACCCCACAGTACCTGAGAGATTACGTCTGCTGTGCTCACTAGGGGGGGAGGGGTGTTGTGTATTGAGTCAAAGGATTTTATATCTGTATTATTATTGTCTGTATTGCATTAGGGTAAAGTAACTGCCTTTTGGTTCCAGAGGGTACAGCTACTATTGGTTCATTTAAGCTGCTGTATTTGGATCCTCTATCTTATTGGTTTCCTCCAAAAGGCAGGACTGTGATTGCCTGAGATTGTTCCCTCCAAAATGTATCCTTTCTAGCTTGTTCCCTGTCCCTATAAATGTAGCTCTCCCCTCCTCAAGTCTCAGTCTTGTTTGCTTGAATAAAGAAGTGTTATTAGAGAACTGTCTCTAGCATATTATGTCAAGAGAGCTGAAATCACAAACCCCACGTCACAACACTTCTCATTCAGAGTGAATATTTGAGCTTCATTTGAAACCCTCTGGGATGCTTAATATTTTGCCCTTCAGTTGTGGTTAGATTTTGCAAAATCTAATAAAAGAGCTTCATTATCTCTGTTTACATGGACTTTTTCCTCAGCCACATGCTCCTCTACAACACAAATAGATTGCTCAGGTTTATGAGCAATCCCTTTCCCCCTACTTGCTTTTATAGGCACTGCCCCTAAGAAAAAAACTTTTCCTAGTTTTACTTTTTGAAAATCTTTTTTTTATGGTCAGTGCTCTTTCCCCTTTCTTATTTTTCTCTTTCTCAAGGTTTCTAACTGACTGATCATTCTTGGGAAAAGCTCACATTTGCTGTGTTTCTTGGCCTTTGTTTTTGCTAGGAGTTGCTCGTACTAATTTTTACAGCCCCCTTTCTAGCTTTTGTCTTACCTTGATTATTTCTTTCGACTCTATAGTTCAAAATGTCTTATTTGGGGACACTGTTAGAGAAAGCTTCTGACTAATATTTTTTGAAGCAGCTGTTTTAGTTTCTGTAGCTTTCTTAAAATGTTCCACTGCAACCTAACTTACTTTGAAATACCCGTTGTTTGCTGCTTTAATTTTAATCCCCATTTTGATACTGTAGCTTTTGCTGTTTGTTTTTCATCTGCTCTGAAGTGTTCTACTTGGCCTATTTCTAAGAATTCACTTTCTAGTAAAGCTTCTACAGTGTTTAAAGAACCTTCTTCCTGTATTGTTAGACCTCCGTTTCCCCTCTTTTCCTTATCAAAGGTTGCTGACCCATGGCTTTTCACCACTGGCAGCCATTTTGCCTGCAGCCTCCTTCCCTGTCTCTCTCTAGGAAGTTTATGTTTACCTGTTTGAATTGTGTGGTCCCTTTTACTCTCTCCAGAAGCTTGATCATTTCCGCTTACTTTATCACTCTAGCTAGTGACCCACTTTCTTAAGCTTCCCGCTTTCTCTTAATCCCCTCCCCCCGTCCAATTTGGGGGCCTTGTCTGTTTTGTTTTTTTTGTTTTTTAAAAAAATATATACTAAAGTTTCCCATAAATATCCGGGTTGCAGTAATTCCATCTCCATTCAAGTTCTGGTGGGTTTGTTTGTTGTTATTGATGAGCAGGGAGCTCCAAACAAGTGCCACCTTTCCCATAGTGTTAGGCTTAGATTTTGAGTTTGATTTAGGGTTGTGCTGGGGGGCTATTCTGAGGTAGGCCCTGTTGGAAAGCATGAAGTTAGTGCATGGCATACAGGACGGCATTACAGTCAGCCGTTGGGCTTAGAAGAGGTTTGTGGCTTTAAGGAACCCAATGCACCGTTGTTACCACGGTAACGAGATCCACAGCTCAGATGCTTATTTCTCCAACCCACTCTGCCTTTCTGCTGCCTCCCATTTGAGCCCCATGATGGCAACACCTTCCCCCCCACCGCTTCTTGACCCCGAAGTACTAGCTGAACGCTTTGGTTTCTTTGATTATGTCGTCTTTATAGCCATGTTGGTCTTCTCTGCAATAATCGGCATTTTCTTTGCCACCAAGGGAGTATACAAATCTCAGAATGACTATCTGATGGCTGGCCGCAGTCTAACTTGTTGGCCAGTTGCATTGTCCCTCACAGCCAGCTTTATGTCAGCGGTGACGGTGCTGGGGACCCCAGCTGAGATCTATCGCTTTGGGGTCGCTTTTATTCTCTTTGTTTTCGCCTATACCATTATGGTGCTGATGTCTGCCGAAGTGTTCCTACCTGTCTACTACCGGCTGCATATCATCAGCACCTATGAGGTAAGCAGACTTTTAGCATCTCCTCCCAGGACTGTATGAATAAAACCCGCCAGGTTAGCCTAACAACATACGATACCCGTAGCAAATACCCCTAAGGCCTTTAAAAATAAATCAGGGGACTATCCAGCAAGTTACTAGTCAACGAAAACCATTCAGAATTGGATCTGGCAAATCTCAATGGACAAGGTACAGTATTTCACAGAGAGAGCTCTGTTCCTGTTCCTGCCTACTAGGAGTCACAGTTTCAAAGCAGAGCCGCTGATGATGAACTGAGCATGGGGAACATGCGTTAAACCCTTGAAATTGGTAGTATGGAAATGCTATTTCTTTCTTTTCCTCTGTTCCATCTGTTGTTTTTCTGGCTCCACTTTCTTAAATAAAAAGCAGTCATATTCTCTAGCCATGAAGCCACTCCAGGGTCATCTTTGAAACTCACTTAACTAGAACAGGGGGAGGGAACCTCCATCCTTTAGATCAAACTGTCATGTGACAAAGGTATTTGAGAGCAGAAGCAGTAAAGGAGTCTAGAAATAATAATTAATAATAATAAATTTTATTTATATCCCGCCCTCCCCAGCCGAAGCCGGGCTCAGGGCGGCTAACAACACTAAAACAGTACAACATTATAAAACATTATAAAAATGAATTAAAATCAAAATTGATGGCAACCATAAACTAAAGTTTTGTAAAGATTGCCAAAGGAGGAAGTCAGGCTGCGCCCTGACCAAAGGCCAGGTGGAACAGCTCTGTCTTGCAGGCCCTGCGGAAAGATGTCAAGTCAATGTTGGAAATGATGAAAAGCTGCAGAATGACTGCTCCCCACATTAAATTCCTTTTGCATGGTTGCGTGCAGCCCCCCCCCCCCTGGATCTCAGTGCGGCTCCCGGTAGTTCGGGCTGGCTTCACCCTCCCCAGGCTGGCTACCTGGAGGTCTCTGCCTACCTCAGCCAATCGCCCAATCCTGCCTGGGGAGGTGTTGCCAGGTGATCGGCCAGGTAAGGGGAGGGACCGCCCTGCCCACACAACAGAAGGTGAATCTTACCTGCGAAGCGTCAGTTGGCTCCTGTGACTCATCTTGAGGATGACTCATTCTCTGTATAAATATTGTACAGTGGTACTTCGGGTTAAGTTCTTAATTCGTTCCGGAGGTCCGTTCTTAACCTGAAACTGTTCTTAACCTGAAGCACCACTTTAGCTAATGGGGCCTCCTGCTGCCACTGCGCTGCCGGAGCACGATTTCTGTTCTCATCCTGAAGCAAAGTTCTTAACCTGAGGTAATATTTCTGGGTTAGCGGAGTCTGTAACCTGAAGCGTATGTAACTTGAGGTACCACTGTATCTGCAGACTCAGTGTGGAGCCTAGAGAGTCTGTGTCTGTGTGGTGGAGCCTGTGCTCTGTGAAGCCTGTGCTCAATGGATACTCTGTGTATGCTCTGAAGCTAGTTTAAGCTTCTGTTCACTATGCTGTTGTTTGCAAACAAGTTTATTTTAACTCAGTAAAGCTTTTATTCTTTTACTGAATAAGACTGTGTCACAAATTTGTCCAGGCCTCATTTGGGGAAGCCATGTCCACCCCCCCTACATCTAAGTCATATATTACATCAGGCATGGTGGGTGCATAAGGGTGGGGCATCAAACAAACTATCAGGAGCTTAAAATAAGCTCCTGGTGTTCCTTCACTAGAGCAAGATGCGCTTCCAACTGCCA
The DNA here is from genome assembly GCF_964106915.1 of Podarcis gaigeae. Classification (NCBI taxonomy): domain Eukaryota; kingdom Metazoa; phylum Chordata; class Lepidosauria; order Squamata; family Lacertidae; genus Podarcis; species Podarcis gaigeae. The sequence goes on from NC_139686.1 coordinate 33,829,030, forward strand.
ATTGGCTGATGGGCAACAGGAGTGCATTTTGCTCAAGGAGGGGAAAGAACTGGTGAGGCTCTAAATACAACAGCGACTTAACAGCACACTGCTGCTATGCAGATCACGGAGGGTGTTTGACCCTCTCCTCTCATTCCCTTTCCCTGATCTGTAGTGCCTCCATTCCCAGGAGCTGTTTTTAGCTATTGAGAAGCTCTCTCAGTAACTTTAATAATAATAATAATAATAATTTTTTTATTTATACCCCGCCCTCCCCAGCCAAGGCCGGGCTCAGAGCGGCTTACAAGCAATAATAAAAACAAGATGAATGATTACAAACTTAAAAACAAAAATAAAACACAACAATTAAAATAATGGAACATTAAAATATTAAAATGTAGCCTCATCGCAGGAGGAGAAGGAAAAGAAGGGGGAAAAAGAGAGGGAGGGGGGGAAGGGAGGGAATCAAACTGGCTCCAAGCCAAAGGCCAGGCGGAACAACTCTGTCTTACAGGCCCTGCGGAAAGAAATCAGATCCTGCAGGGCCCTGGTCTCATGAGGCAGAGCGTTCCACCAGGCCGGAGCCAGAGTTGAAAAGGCCCTGGCTCTGGTCAAAGCCAATCTAACTTCCTTAGGGCCCGGGACCACTAGGGTGTTGTTATTCATGGACCTTGAGGCTCTCCGTGGGGCATACCAGGAGAGGCGGTCCCAGAGGTACGAGGGTCCTAGGCCGTGAAGGGCTTTAAAGGTCAAAAGCAGCACCTTAAATCTGACCCTGTACTCCACCGGGAGCCAGTGCAGCTTGAAAAGCACTGGGTGAATATGCTCCCATGGCAGAGACCCCGTGAGGAGCCTCGCTGCAGCATTCTGTACCCGCTGGAGTTTCTGGGACAGCTTCAACTTTGCATAGAATGTCACTGATAAAAGTCTGTTCATATAGATATTTAACAGGGAGTTCACCAAGATCTCATTCCGGAGCAGCTCTGCATAGAACTGCAGTCTTAAACCTCCCCCCAAAAAGGAATCGTGTCAGTCCTATTTCTACATATTAGCTAGATTCATATGAATTTGTATGTTTTGTATCTAAAAGCAATTTGTCTCTTTCACAGTACTTGGAGCTTCGATACAATAAAAAAATGCGTTTGCTTGGAACAGTAATGTTTATAATTTTAACGGTAAGTAAAGCAGATTTTTTTATTGATTATCCATACTAAGAACATAAGGGGATTCTGCTGGTTAAGGCAAATGGGACATCTAGTCTTTTTCTCACAGTGACCAGTCAGATGCCTATGGGAAGTCTGCAAGCAGGACCTCAGTTTAATAGCACTCTGCCTACCGGCTCTTCACAGCAGCTGGTATTCAGAGACATACTGCCTCTGAGAGCGGAGGTAGAACACAGCCATTGTGGATATTGGCAGGTGATAGCCTGATTCTCCATGAATTTGTCTAGCTATCTTTAAAAAAGTCATTGAAATTTAGTGGCCACCACTGTCTCCTGTAGTTTAACTATGCACTGCATTTTTGTGTGAATTTCCCCTACTATATACATTTTTGTAAGCAATTTCACCTATTTTTTTCTTTGTTATTCTTGCTATGTGTGTTTTTTACTGCATTGGTTACCTATAAATATAATACATAAATAAATAGTGCAGAGACGGAGCAAAAGTCTGTGTGAGCCAAAAGTGTCTCGCGTTGCATGAACAAATGCGACTAAGAACTGGACTCGCTCATTTTGTTTGCACACTTATTTCAGTGATACAGGAGTTTATGTTGGCAAAATGCTCACTTAAAACGTGTAATCATCATGTACTTTTCACAGTATACTGACAATTATTTTGAAATATCAGGTTGTTGTTGTTTTTACATTCATCTTATGTTGCTCAGTTTGTTTCATGGTACTTAAATCAAACTGGTGCTTTTTCACAAAGGACTGTGAGGTGGTAGTGTTTCAGCCACAATAGTAATGTTAGTATGTATGGTATGTATATGTTGTTGTTTGTGTTCTATGATTGGTTATGTTCTTCAACTCCCCTCCCCTCTTTGCCTAAGCACTGTGTGGGCTGTTGAACAGGACCTGATGCTTTTGTGCTTGCTCCTTGCAGGGAGGGCATCCCTGGTGTAGAACAAATAATTCTGAGAAAGAACATCTAACATGTGTGTTTATTTCATCTCCTCAGATATTATACACTGGAATTGTTATATATTCTCCATCTCTGGCTTTGAGTCAAGGTAATGTGAACACATTGTTTAAAACCATTAGCAAAGGACATAAAACTAACGTTGACTTAGGTGGTTCACTTGTGTGAAATCTCCAGTACCTTTGTGAAAAGCTTGAGTCAAATTTTGCTTATTCTGTAGCATGTGAATAATAAGACAATGAAATCAATACACCTTATGTAATATTTCAAATATATGTGGTAGTTGAAATAATAACTCTTATAGTTTGGCTGTTCATGAAATTCTTTTAATCATTTGCAGAGGCATTATCCTACTCCAGCTGGGTTAGGTCTCAGGCCCTGAGGTTGTCTGGAACAAGACTACACAACAGGTCACATTGCAGACTCAGGCCCGAAGCACAATAGCATTAAGCAAAGTCAAAGTGAAGCAGGGGTCAAGTACAAAGGTGGAGTCCTGAGTCAAACTTAATCCAAAAGCACAGCTGTGAGGCAGAGGTCATCCACTAAAAGATCAACCAGAACTCAGGTTGCAGGAGTAATGAACTGAAAGGCATATGTTGTTTCAGCAAGTAGCAGACCTTAACTCCCAGCCTTTGCTGATCAACTACCTCAGCCTGAACTCCCTGGCACAGATGCTTTTGAGTGTGAGACCCTCTCTGGTCCCTCTGCTGCTGGAGACCAACTCCAAGGGTCTTTCCAGGGCATTCCTTGGAGGCAGGCCTGGTGAGATATCTCCCTGGATAGTAGGGTTGGGGTTGGAGGCTCTGTGAGGTCCTGTGGGTCTCCTGGCTCTGGGTCCCACTATTCAGCGGGATTTACTTCCAGCTCAGTGTGTACAGGATTGCAGCTTTTAGTCCTTTTGTAATGTGAGAGAAGGGAGAAGAATTAAGGAGAGTCTCACTGATGAGGGCATTCTATAATCTCACCAGGGTCAGATTTGAGGAGACCCCCCCCCCATGCAGTCACACTCCCCCCCCCCCAGGGAAAGACAGGAGATGGAGCAGAGCATAGTGGCAGGCAGTCAAATTAGACTCCTACTAAAAAGTGGCACAGCCGCTCTCCCTCTGCTAAAGTGCTGCTTGAGGTCCTAGTGAGGAGAGCAGAAAAAGCGCCACAGCTGCCAGTAAGAGATCCTTCCGAGCTATTAGGACCCTTGACCCAATACCTGGCCTGGCCAACTACGAGCACTAGACTGAATGTCATCACCTAGTAGGACTTTTCCCTTATGGTCACCTGCATCACCTATTTAGGGGAAACCTGGAGAAGGGCCTCCTAATGATGATCTTAAGGTATGGCAGGTATGTCCTTCCACAGTTCAAGCATGCTTGCTACTCACCATCCAAGTAGTATTTACATTTCTTGTTTATAGCAAACTTTAAATTCATAAATGTCATGAAGATTTGTATGTGCACTTATTGTTTTGTCTTCTTTGCATTAATAAATAAATAATGTTTTACCACATATCCCTAGAAATGTTTCAAAGAATATTTATGTATTTTCCCTCCCTTTCAGTTACAGGATTTCAGTTGTGGGGGTCTGTTATTTCAACAGGAATAGTCTGCACTTTCTATTGCACTCTGGTATGTGAACAGTTCACTTTAATAAACATTGTGGTTCCTGGATGTTCCTGTAAGCTTTATAAATCAACAAATCGATCCCAACTTTTACTTTCAGATTTGGTATAGGATTCTATTTCTCATGATCTATGTATTTATGTTATATCAGCCTTGCATTCAACCTTGCCTAGAGGCCTTGGGTACAATGAATTCCTTGCAGTGATTTGCTCCACCCCCCTTCTACCATTATTCTTGCTAGAAGACACATTTTTTACCTTCTCGTCAGTGCTGGTCACTGAGATAAGAGCATACAAGTGATTTCCAGGAGGTCTCCCCTATCCAAGTGCTGACCAGGTCCAAATTTTCAGCAAGGTTGTGGCTTCATGTGACTTTACACCACATCACGAGTCTAAATTTTCTTAGCAGGCTTGTAAAATAACGTTGGAGGTTAGTAAGCCGGGCTTATCTACAAAGCTATGCTACTAACACATACAGTACTGGTTTTATAATATTGTAAAGTTCATGTTTTCCAGAAAAAAATGCTTAGAAGCTTTGTTTGGTGAGATGCTGTGAATTTTCTATTCAACACCTCTAGCTCCATGTCACAGCAATGTAGTGTGGGTATATCATGGCATCAGTTACATAGATGTCTAATATGTGAATCTCTGGATGTTTCTAGAAGGATGCTTAATATTGCAAGTGAGTTGTTGGCGACAGGGTTGGGTTGTTGTTTTTTAACTTCAAAAATTTTCCATGGAAGGGGTAAATCTGGATTAAATGGGGGAGGAATACAGACTGACATTTTGATGCCAACAAAGTTCTGTGGTTGCTTTAGGAAACTTCCGTGCACGAGGATCCCACAATAAACACCTGTCTGTAAGAATCCTATGTACAAATATTCCATTTCCTAGATTAAACTGAAGGAAAGAGAAGGAAATCTAGTTCCTGGATCTGATTTAAAAGTTAAGAAACGCATTGTGTAACTGGGTAAAAAAAGGATAATTTTTCAATGCTTTGGAGTTAAGATGGAAAATTTATCTTGCCCTCCCACCCTATATTAGTTCTATGCTGTCAGAAAGGAATCTTACATATAATTTAGAATATGTTTCTTTTCATATTCTTTTCAAATTGAATCTCAGCCAATGGCTGAGATTGTTTTATTTTCAGCTGAAATACAAGCAAAGTCCAGCACTTTTTAAAACTTCCTTTTCTGAGGGCAAATAAATGTTTAAGCTTAAGCTTAAATATTTAAGAAGAGTTTGGATTTGATATCCCACTTTATCACTACCCAAAGGAGTCTCAAAGCGGCTAACAATCTCCTTTCCCCTCCTCCCCCACAACAAACACTCTGTGAGGTGAGTGGGGCTGAGAGACTTCAGAGAAGTGTGACTGGCCCAAGGTCACCCAGCAGCTGCATGTGGAGGCGTGCAGACGCGAACTCGGTTCCCCAGATTACGAGTCTACCGCTCTTAACCACTACACCACACTGGCTCTCTTTAAACATGCTTAAGCTTAACAACTTTAGAAGAGAACAATTAAAATTTATTGAGCAAGGACACCTGAGATGTTTGTATATTGATTGATTGTATTCAAATGAATCCCAAAGCGGCTTACAAACAATAAATACAGTGGTACCTTGAGTTACAAACACCTCAGGCTACAAACGCTCCAGGTTACAAACGCCGCTAACCTTGAAGAGTTACCTCGAGTTGAGAACTTTGCCCAGGATGAGAAAGGAAATTGTGTGCTGGCGGCGCAGCAGCGGCAAGAGGCCCCATTAGCGAAAGCACGCCTCTAGTTAAGAACAGTTTTAGGTTAAGAACGGACCTCCGGAACTAATTAAGTTCGTAACTAGAGGTACCACTGTAACAGTAACATAATGCAGCATGATAGAACATCTATGCGCAAATATATGTGCATATATCTATACAGACAGAACTGACTTTTTTTTAACATATACTGCATCTGCTTTTCCTGTATAGGGTGGCCTAAAAGCAGTGGTTTGGACGGATGTTTTCCAGTTTATACTGATGATAAGTGGGTTTCTAGCCGTGATTTTTCGAACTTTAGTAATTAAAGGAGGATTTACTGCTATTATGGATGATGCTCGTCATGGAGGAAGACTAAAACTCTGGGAGTAAGTGTTTCCTTAGTATGCTACCCAGGACATTCTTAAAGGTTTTGAAAAGTTTGGGAATTTACATTTCAGTGGGTGGACAACTCAAGAGAAAGTAACTCCCTTGATAAAATATCGATCTCAGAGTGGTATTAGAACAGCAAATTAATGGTTAAGCTTATAAATTTGAAATACATACTTGCTTAAGACTTCAGTCCTATTGGATTGGTGATGGGGGAACTGAAGACCTTTCATCCTGCCTCATGCTCCTGCTCTTTCTGATAGAGGTGCATATTTGGAATCTTCTATCCTATTTCCACTTTTTTTGGGAGGAAACCTGTATCCTTCCCATTGTTCTTAATGGCAGGAAAAATGAAAGGAATTGATTTATGCCAGCTCCTGGGTTGGCATAAATCTCTCCTTGTTTGCAATCATGTCAATGGACTGGGAAGGCTATGGCCCTCCCACAGCAAACCCACCCCCTTCTGGCTATATTGATGTCAGAGCTCTGAAATCAGTAGAGCACAGGCTATCAAATAGAGGAATTTCATTCAATGTTCTAACATTCCCCCTTTCCTCCACTGAATTCTTCATTTTTTTTCCATGTCAGAACTTGCACATTACTTTTATATGCCTTTTTCCTCTTAGCTTTAACCTAAGCCCTCTGCAAAGGCATACTGTGTGGACAGTTACCATTGGCGGCAGTTTCACTTGGCTTGGCATATATGGAGTAAATCAGTCTCAGGTTCAACGGTACCTTGCTTGCAAATCAAGACTTCATGCAAAACTGTAAGACTACATATTGTAAATCCATTCTTTCAGTCCAAATATTCTCAGGTGCACTAGCGGATTCCTCATGTGCTCCTGCCTGTGAGGATTGTTTGATCTGTGTTTCAACTTATGGGTGCTGGATATGTGATTTATTTCCCATGCAATATCTTTTTTTTTTTTTTTTTTTTGCATGGACCTCACCCAGAAAAGTGATCATAGAACCTTAGAGTTGGAAGAGATCCAAGGGCCAATCTAGTTCAAGCCCCTGCAATGCAGGAATCCTATCAAAAGCATCCATGACAGATGGTTACCCAACCTCTGCTTAAAAATCTCCAAGGAAGGAGAGTCCACCACCTCTTGTGGGAATCTGTTCCACTGTTGATCAGCTCTTACTGATTTGCAAACAGAAGCTGGTTTCCGGTTAGGGAAAGTGATTATTGAGTACTTTGCCATTTTGCTGAATCTGCTTTGCTGAGTCTATTAAGGCCATACTAAGTTGCATATTTGCTAAAAGCCTCTTAAAGGTATTTACGTTTCTACTTTGCAAAATGATAAAGTGAAATTAGATATCAGTGTTTGGTTTAGCAATAAACTGTAGTCTTGCCAATCCATGAAATACCTTCTAAATCAGGAAGAGAATTTCGAAGGTAGTCCTACTGGATACAGCAAAGTTGTCCAAACATTTGGTGGTGTGCATTAATTTGTAGGGATTACCTTGTGCCTTAGGCATGATGCATTTGCAGCTGTGTTCATAGTATCGTAGAGTTGGAAGGGACCCCAGTGAACCTCTGTTTTCATATAATTTCAGCAAGAACAATGCTTCTTTAACCTACTTTTCTAACATTTTCTTACAGCTCTCTTTATTTAAATCTTATGGGACTTTGTCTAACTCTTAGTTCTGCAGTATTCAGTGGACTCTCAATGTACTCCATATACAAGGATTGTGATCCATGGACTTCAGGCTTTGTGGCAGCACCAGATCAGGTTTAGTATTACTGTCAAGTGAAAGAGTTACCGGTACACACAGAATAGATCAGACTCATATTTATCTTCCATGTAACTAAGTTTTAAGAAGGCCTTTTGGAAAGATAACATAATTAGCAAGTTATGATTGTGAGGGACAAGGAAAACTGCCACTTTACTTGAAAGGCAGATATAATAAAATCATGAAGCAAGGAACCTTCTCATTCCCAAACAGAGCAGGAATTTCAAATATGCATCTTCTGTAGAAAGAAATAATATATGTTTATGCAGCCAGGTTGGTTCAGTTCAATTACTTGCCTATTTGGCTTGTGAGGCATCTACTCATGGATCTGGTCTCTCCTATTTGTCCAAAGCAGGGATATGTTATTAGATTTTTTTCTGTAACTTTTCCCTCTGCTGCCTCTTCCTCCAGTTCAAATATGTTTCTCGCTTCTTCTTATTACTCTGCTTTGAGCTCATACCTGTTTCTCCTTGTACTTTTTCTCCCAGTTCACCTGCGTTTTCCCCTCTTCCTTGCTTTCTACATGCTCTCCATAACTCCTCTGGTCCCTTTATCTTTAGTGCTTTAGTGCCCTTTATCTTTAGTGCTTGAATTCACTCGGTGGTCTTGCCTCCCTCACTTCTTTCAGCTGCAAGTGATCACATCCCTTTTAAAATGGGCTTCTAAGCCCACAGAGAAAACTAGGAAGCCTTTCAAGTGGTCTGTATGCCAGCCCCACCAAGCTTTTTCAATGCCTGGGCCACTCCAGCTGTGCCTCAGTCCTCCTTGTTATGGCAGAGAATATGCTCAGACTGTAAGCACATAGTGCCACATCCTGTGAATCTCAGCCACAGTAGTGTTTGGGTAGGAAGCACCCAAAATGCCAAGGTGTCCTCTGTGTTTGGTAGCCAGTGTACATTTTGCCCTGAAGCTACCACCTTTCTCAAAGGGTTTACATGGAACTTAGCTGGAGTAACAAATCATTCTCAGCAAACAAAGGGTACTTCTCCCAACCTAGTGTACTATGTTTAATAATCAATGGAGTGTGTGTGTGTTCAGTGTTACAAGGACATGCACAAACCTAAATAATTTCAAGTTAGATTTTTATTTCAAACCATGATTGAGTTTCTAAACTTCAAATCAAAAAAGTTTACTATTTATCAATGGTGAATTTTTTCCAGCTCATGCCGTATTTTGTGTTGGAGATTTTGGGTGACTATCCAGGAGTTCCAGGACTTTTTGTGGCTGGGACCTACAGTGGGACATTAAGGTGAGTTTCAGTGGAACATCCAGGTCATTTTTAAGCAACCCTAGGTCTAGATTCTAGAAAGTTACTGGCGACTTTCAGCCAATTTTTAAAATGATAAATCAATGTCTCTCTGGCCAAACTAAGCATTATGCTGAACACACAGTTTGATATTGCATTTGAAAAAAAATATTCAATAGCAGTTGTGAAGGGAGCTCAAGTGGAACTGTAAGAAGTGAGTTTAACCCTTTCCCTCAGTACTGCAGGCCTGATTAAAATCTGCTATTTGGCACCGGAGGAAAGCTGATTGACCTTCCTCACAGTTGCTGTTTAAAGTTAAAACAGCAAAACGTTCATTAATGCAAAACGAGCCAAAGATCCCTCTAGTCCAGCATCCTGACTTAAAGTAGCCAGCCACATATCTAATGGGAAACATGCAGGCAGGACCTGAGTGCAACAGCACTCGCCCCTCCTGTGGTTTCCAGCACCTCCTCCAATGGTGGAAGTAGAATGTAGCTGTCGAGGTCAGTAGCCATAAACAGTCATATCCTCCGTTAGTCCAGTCCCCTGTTAAAGTCATCCAAGTTGGTGGCCTTCGCTCCATCAGGTGGTAGTGAATTTCATAGTTTCACTTTTGTCTGTCCTGAATCGTTCAACATTCAGCTTCATTGGATGGCAAAAATGGATAGCATCATGATATAACATGCAGTGTGGCTCTCAATCATATGTATAGTGGTACCTCTGGTTAAGAACCTAATAGTTAAGAACTTAAGCTCCCACCGCCTACCGGAAAGGGCACCGCTGTTCCAGTTCCTTTGTGGAGCCTCTGCCATCCCGCAATGCCGCCGCACCAAGACGGGTGAGCGGACTTAGTTGCCTCATCACAGCCTCACTGGCACTGTGGTGCTTTTGGGTATATTAGCTCTGTGACTTGGCATGAGTACCTTGTCATGGATTCAGTTACAGATAGGTAGCCGTGTTGGTCTGCCATAGTCAAAACAAAAAAAATTCCTTCCAGTAGCACCTTAAAGACCAACTAAGTCAGTTCTTGGTATGAGCTTTCGTGTGCATGCACACTTCTTCAGATACCAGATCTGAAGAAGTGTGCATGCACACGAAAGCTCAGATCTGAAGAAGTGTGCATGCACACGAAAGCTCATACCAAGAACTGACTTAGTTGGTCTTTAAGGTGCTACTGGAAGGAATTTTTTTTGTTTTGTCATGGATTGTTACTGCAAATGACCAGCTCACCAAGTGGCTAATGTAGGAAAGTCTTACCACTTTTAGCACACATTGGGCTCAGTGGCAGGAAAAGCTCTCATCAAGCTTTCATAAATACAGATGACAGACTGAGAATACGCTGAAAAGCCATTACCACTTTGTGAATTGTACTGGGACAATGTTTCTGTCGTAGCTCAAGTTTTGTTCCTCCCCACTGCTCCCAAAATTGTATCAGTTTTAAAATATTTGTGCAACCACAACACAAATGCAAACCTCAGAAAATTTTAATTTTATATTCTTTAGTACAGTGTCATCCAGCATCAATGCATTAGCTGCTGTAACAATTGAAGACCTCATTAGACCTCATTTTAAGATGTCTGACACAAGCATGTCATGGATTTCCATAGGAATGAGTAAGTTTGTATGTGATATTTTATGTTTTTAAATAAAAAAATCCCATTTTTTCTCATTAACTGTAGAAGTTAAGATACATTAAAAAATCTGAGTGAGGCTTAGACATAATAAAACTGTTTGTAAATGCAGCTGTCTCATTGCTATATAGAATTATGCCTTGTATATAGAATAAAACACTAAAATCCAAATGGAAAAATGACTTCAAATGTGTAATAAAGGAGACTCATTGAACAGCTATGTGGAATAAGCCACCCTTTGTTTCTGGTTTGGACATCATGTCAGGGCAGACTTTGTCTTATTTACCAACACCATGACAGGACCAGTGGAGGAACAGAGTAGAGCAAGAACTTAGTGTGTGCCAGCATGCTGCATGTTAAACCATAGTTTTGTAAATCTATAGTTCAATGTGACAAGTGAAATGGGTCTGTGTCTTCCATCTGCTCTTTGTAGGCTTGTTTACATACAATTTTGCACAGTGATTGTTTAGAGCAGAGATAAGTGGCCTATGGCCCTTCAGATGTTGTTTAACTCCAACTCCCATCAGTCCCAGAAAACATGACCAGTAATTAGGGATGATGAGAGCTATAGTCCCACAACATTGGAGGGCCACAGGTTCCCCACCCTGATTGTTTTACATATATTTTTTTATATTTAAGATAGTGGTGAGTTTTGGGCCTAGGTCTCCTAAACCTCTTACATCTCTAACTGTTAAGCCACTCTAGCTTTCCACTATAATTTACTTTAGACAGTATCATGACAGTTGCATCAGGAAGTCTCAAGGAGCCAGACAGAAATACTGTACAAAAAGCAACTGATTAGAATTATGGACCTGCATCAGTCGCAAACTGTATACAATGAAACGTGTACAGTAAGGGTCAAGGGTTGCATTGATCCACGACCAACCTCCAGGGCTTGCCTGTTGAAGTGGGTATTGTAAAAGTGGCCTTGGCCCCAATGAATAGAGGATCTGTTGGCTTGAGAATGAGAAGTTACATTGGCTGCTGTGCTCCATTATTCTTCACCAGCATTTGACTCCACCTCTCTATTGTGGTAACCCACTGAGCCACTTGGGCTTGCTGATCAGAAGGTTGGTGGTTCAAATCCCCGCAACGGGGTGAGCTCCCATTCCTCTGTCCCAGCTCCTGTCAACCTAGCAGTTCAAAAGCTGCGGTGGGAAGGTAAACAACATTTCCATGCACTCTGGTTTCTGTCACGGTGTTCCGTTGCTCAAGAAGCAGTTTAGTCATGCTGGCCATATGGCCTGGAAAGCTGTGGACAAACGCCAGCTTCCTCAGCCTAAAATGCGAGATGAGCACAGCAATCCCATAGTCACCTTTGACTGGACTTAACCGTCCAGCGGTCCTTTACCTTTTTACCCAGTGTTACAATTCTGAAGTGCACACACTCTTCATGACAAGCCCCCACAGTCAGACCATAGCCATACCCCTTCTCAGACTACACAGCAGAAATGCAATTTCAACCGATGCAGACATTATTGCTTTAGTACCAGACCAACCCCCCTTAATGGATCACTGCCTTGCCGTGGCGAAGGGGCTTGAAGAACTCAGAGAAGCTATGAACTATGCCGAGCAGGGCACCCAAGATGAACAGGTCATAGTGGAGAGTTTTGACCAAACGTGATCCACCTGGAGGAGGAACCGGCAAGCCACTCCAGTATCCCTGCCAAGAAAACTCCATGGACAAAGACAACAGGCATATAAAAGATATGACGCTGGAAGATGAGCCCCTCAGGTCGGAAGGCGTCCAACATGCTACTGGGGAAGAGCGGAGGGCAAGTACAAGTAGATCCAGAGCTGATGAAGCGGCTGGGCCAAAGCCGAAAGGACACTCAGTTGCGGATATGCCTGGAAGCGAAAGGAAAGTCCAATGCTGTAAAGAAAAATATTGTATAGGAACCTGGAATGTAAGAACCATGAACCTGGGTAAGTTGGAGGTGGTCAAAAATGAGATGGCAAGAATAAATATTGACATCCTGGGCATCAGTGAACTAAAATGGACGGGAATGGGTGAATTCAGTTCGGATGACCATCATATCTACTACTGTGGGCAAGAAACCCGTAAAAGAAATGGAGTGGCCCTCATAGTCAACAAAAGAGTGGCGAAAGCTGTACTGGGATGCAATCTCAAAAATGATAGAATGATCTCGATACGAATCCAAGGCAGACCTTTTAACATCACAGTAATCCAAGTTTATGCACCAACTACTTGTGCTGAAGAAACTGAAATTTACCAATTCTATGAAGACTTACAAGACCTTATAGAAGTGACACCAAAGAAGGATGTTCTTCTCATTATAGGGGATTGGAATGCTAAAGTAGGGAGTCAAGAAATAAAAGGAACAACTGGCAAGTTTGGCCTTGGAGATCAAAACGAAGCAGGGCAAAGGCTAATAGAGTTCTGTCAAGAGAACAAGCTGGTCATCACAAACACGCTTTTCCAACAACACAAGAGACGACTCTACACATGGACATCACCAGATGGGCAGCATCGAAATCAGATTGATTATATTCTCTGCAGCCAAAGATGGAGAAGCTCTATACAGTCAGCAAAAACAAGACCTGGAGCTGACTGTGGCTCAGATCATCAGCTTCTTATAGCAAAATTCAAGCTTAAACTGAAGAAAGTAGGAAAAACCACTGGGCCGGTAAGATACAATCTAAGTCAAATCCCTTATGAATACACAGTGGAAGTGAGGAACAGGTTTAAGGATTTAGATTTGGTGGACAGAATGCCTGAAGAACTATGGATGGAGGCTCGTAACATTATATAGGAGGCAGCAACGAAAACCATCCCAATGAAAAGGAAATGCAAGAAAGCAAAGTGGCTGTCCAATAAGGCCTTACAAATAGCGGGGGAGAGAAGGCAAGCAAAATGCGAGGGAGATGGTGAAAGATACAGGAAATTGAATGCAGATTTCCAAAGAATAGCAAGGAGAGACAAGAAGACCTTCTTAAACGAGCAATGCAAAGAAATAGAGGAAAGCAATAGAATGGGAAGAACCAGAGATCTGTTCAAGAAAATTGGAGATATGAAAGGAACATTTCGTACAAAGATTTCCATAATAAAGGACAAAAGTGGAAAGGACCTAACAGAAGCAGAAGACATCAAGAAGAGGTGGCAAGAATACACAGAGGAATTATACCAGAAAGAAATGGATGTCTCGTATACCCCAGGTAGTGTGGTTGCTGACCTTGAGCCAGACATCCTGGAAAGTGAAGTCAAATGGGCCTTAGAAAGCACTGCAAATAACAAGGCCAGTGGAAGTGATGGTATTCCAGCTGAACTATTTAAAATTTTAAAAGATGATGCTGTTAAGGTGCTACACTCAATATGCCAGCAAGTTTGGAAAACTCAGCAGTGGCCAGAAGATTGGAGAAGATCAGTCTACATCCCAATCCCAAAGAAGGGCAGTGCCAAAGAATGCTCCAACTACCGCACAATTGCACTCATTTCACACGCTAGCAAGGTTATGCTTAAAATTCTACAAGGAAGGCTCAAGCAGTATGTGGACCGAGAACTCCCAGAAGTGCAAGCTGGATTTAGAAGAGGCAGAGGAACCAGAGACCAAATTGCAAACATGCGCTGGATTATGGAGAAAGCTAGAGAGTTCCAGAAAGACATCTACTTCTGCTTCATTGACTATGCAAAAGCCTTTGACTGGTCGACCACGGCAAACTATGGCAAGTTCTTAAAGAAATGGGAGTGCCAGATCACCTCATCTGTCTCCTGAGAAATCTCTATGTGGGACAAGAAGCTACAGTTAGAACTGGATATGGAACAACTGATTGGTTCAAAATTGGGAAAGAAGTACGACAAGGCTGTATTTTGTCTCCCTGCTTATTTAACTTATATGCAGAATTCATCATGCGAAAGGCTGGGCTGGATGAATCCCTAGCCGGAATTAAGATTGCCGGAAGAAATATCAACAACCTCAGATATGCAGATGACACAACCTTGATGGCAGAAAGTGAGGAGGAATTAAAGAACCTTTTAATGAGGGTGAAAGAGGAGAGCGCAAAATATGGTCTGAAGCTCAACATCAAAAAAACGAAGATCATGGCCACTGGTCCCATCACCTCCTGGCAAATAGAAGGGGAAGAAATGGAGGTAGTGAGAGATTTTACTTTCTTGGGCTCAATGATCACTGCAGATGGTGACAGCAGCCACGAAATTAAAAGACGCCTGCTTCTTGGGAGAAGGGCAATGACAGGCCTAGACAGCATCTTGAGAAGTAGAGACATCACCTTGCCAACAAAGGTTCGTATAGTTAAAGCTATGATTTTCCCAGTAGTGATGTATGGAAGTGAGAGCTGGACCATAAAGAAGGCTGATCGCCGAAGAATTGATGCTTTTGAATTATGGTGCTGGAGGAGACTCTTGAAAGTCCCATGGACTGCAAGAAGATCAAACCTCTTCATACTGAAGGAAATCAACCCTGAGTGCTCACTGGAAGGACAGATTGTGAAGCTGAGGCTCCAGTACTTTGGCCACCTCATGAGAAGAGAAGACTCCCTGGAGAAGACCCTGATGTTGGGAAAGATGGAGGGCACAAGGAGAAGGGGACGGCAGAGGACGAGATGGTTGGATAGTGTTTTCGAGGTTACCAGCATGAGTTTGACCAAACTGCGGGAGGCAGTGGAGGACAGAGGTGCCTGGCGTTCTCTGGTCCATGGGGTCACGAAGAGTCGGACACGACTAAACGACTAAACAACAACAACAAACCAGACCAACCTGTCCCTCTGATTTGCAGAACACTTAGCCTTATGAAGAATTCTGGTGGTTGTGGGCTCCAAAAGTTGACCAAAGGAAAAGGACTTTATAACTTTTCAAAATAGAAGTGGCAGCTGACATGCTAATGTAACCTACCTCTTTCTCTGCTTAGGTTACACAGTGGTTTCTCTCTGATAAAAGCTTATTTATTTGGCATGCAGAGGATAGGCCCCAAGAGATTATGTCATTGTTTCTGCTGTGAAATGTGGTAGAGCTTTGTCCCAGCCCATCTACTTGTTTGCCCTATACTCTCTCTTGGTGCCTGTGCTGCCTACAGCTTCATGCGATGCCTGTTGTATTTCCACTGCAGCTATGGGGCGGCACAGGGCCACCTGATGCTCAGAAAAAAGGAGTCCACCTAAAATTGCCAATACAGCAGCCAAAATGCTGGGCCATAAATAGGCTGCAAGTTAGCCATACCCAATGTACAGTAAATTATTATCATCCATTATAACATAGGATATAACATAGGATTTCCATTTTTATGCATGATAATCATATAATTAAACCAGTATCTAACATTTTTTGTTGGTGTCTTTTAAAAAAATAATAATCATAATTTTGGTAATTCCTAGTGGCAAACTCTAATATACTCACTGTCTATGATTTTTTTATTAGAAGGCAGAACGTCTTAAATAAATCTTAAACTTATCAGTCTGTTACATATATGAATAAACCATATAAACTTTCCATAAATTTATTCATTTAGACCTGCTTTTTGGTGCCGTGTGCCTTGCCATGGCTGGCGTGGCATCCAAGATGGGTGGTTTGTTACAGGTAAGCATTTAACGGTTATTCTTAGACTTCTAGTTTTTAGAAGAATTTGCTTAGATTTTGTGAATCTAATTATATATTCTATATTCCTCATTAAGTGCTCTGCTGGCAAGTTCAGTGGCTAAGGGGTTGCGTTCTGACTCTCAGAGGAAGGAAGAGGGGCAGTGGCCTGAGCTAAGCACCTGCACTGCCAAAACTGTCAGCAGAGCTGCTGGTTTTAAAACAGTGAGAAAAAGGGGGGGGGGGAGTGTCGCTGCTGATGTGTCAAGCTTCGCCATCACCTGAAATGGCAGGTTTCTTGGAGCTGTATCTTTTTGAAGGGCCTCTCCTAAAAAGCCCTTCCATAGTCAAATGAACTTCAAAGCAGGGTGAAAGAAAAACAGAACTTATACTTTTTGCTAATTTACTTTTTGTTTTTGCTAGTCCCTGTATTTACTAACCACCTTGATTTTGTTCCATCTTTCAGGCTGCGCTCAGTATTTTTGGAATACTTGGTGGACCTCTTTTGGGAATATTTTCTTTGGGCATGCTTTTACCTTTTGCAAATCCAACAGTAAGTAATTCTTTTGTCTTCTGCTTGTTAATATGCAATGGTATAAGAGAGCTCATTTTATACTTTGATATTTTAGCAGTCCACAGAGTATTTATAGTGCCTTCATTATTTAGTAACTTTACAAGCACACATGATTTGTTCACGCATAATGCAAAGCTATGGTTTTTGCATTCTGTCAACAGGCATTCAGGAGCACAGTGCTCATTCACTCTCCTCCTCTTGTCTTCTGGTTTGTAATGATTCCTTGCTGCCTACCCTACTTTGAGACAAACCATTGCTTGCCATTTTGTCTTATCCAGCAAGGTATGGTTTGGCATTAATGAGGATAGGAGACAGGAAACGGTTGTACTCTAGGGAAGAGAAAGTCTGTAAGCCTAGATTCTTGACTTCATGTATAATGGTTTGAGGTGATGTCTTAAGCACCCCAGAATAAAAAAAAAGTGAAATGAATGCTGTCATCCCCCTGATCAAAATGCTGATGGAGATATTGAGATGAAGAATGAAATGAAGCATTCGAAAGAGGAAATAGAGTTAACGTCTTATTTCAACTACCCTTACATAGTCTGGCTACATATGTGTTACAGTCATGACAAAGAAATAACAAAATTCTTTAAATCCTAAATGACTGTAGCAGAATGAGTTTAAAAAACGGGTGCCCAAACACTAGGCTCCAGGAATCCTGTATTTGATTTTAAACATTAGAGTCAGAACCCTTTTTGAAAGGATTTGTCTCTATTAGAATAATAGAATCATAGAGTTGGCATGTTCATGTTGAGTTTACATTGTGTGTAATTTTCTACTTCTCAGGGTGCATTTTCAGGTCTCTTGTGTGGATTTATTATTACATTATGGGTTGGATTTGGGGCTATCAAGTACCCTCCCTCTCGCGACAAAACATTGCCATTACACCTTTCAACAGCAGGCTGTCGGAAATACAATATTACTCTCACCACGCCATTAACTACCACTGTGCATACTACACCTGCTCAAAGGTATGCATAAGACTTCAATTATATGTTAGATATAATTGATGTTTGAATCATCAATTGAATGATGTTTCATATTTGATTTATTTTTTTTACACAGAGTGTTTTATCAAGCTCTTGTTGGCGTCTTAGGACTTCCTTTGGGAAAGCAAAAGCATTAAATGTGAAATGAAATGATAAACTGAATGTGGGACTATATTCTAATTAAACAATGAGGGCTTATTTGCTGGAATAATGTCCCTTTGTCCACCGGCATATTAATGCTTTAAGATTATCTTCAAAATAACTAGTTTAACCAAATTTACTTGAGGCTTTTTTTGTCTGTCTGGAGGCTTTTGCTAATCAGTTTCATTAGATGATGTTTGGGTTATTTATTTATTTTAGTTATTATTTATTAAATTTATATCCTTCGCCTCCACTCAAAGGTGTGCTTGTTACTTACCCATAGAACAGAAAATTAAAGCGTTGTGCCAGTATCTGTACTATCTCTTTAAGTTTACATGCTGACTGTTCAATCCTATATATGTCTGTGCAGAAATAAGTCCTACTGAGTTCAGTGGGGCTTACTCTCCAGTAACTGTATATAGGATTGCAGCCTTTGTCAGTTTAAAGTACAGTAAGCTTAAGCTAATTTTTTTGGATATCAATACAGCATAATTTTGGAAGGAAATGTTTTTCCCCCTTTTCAGAACTTTTCTTCAGGAGTATTGGTACTCGCTGTCCTATCTGTACTTTAGTACATTAGGAACTTTGATCACATTCATTGTGGGAGCCATCGTAAGTGCAATGACAGGTAATATTTTTTCTAGTTTTGATTAAGCTTTGATTAAAGCATAGAAATCCGCAGTCTGAAGCTCATTTGAATTTGTATTGCTATATATCTTTAATGAAGCAAAACATGCATGTAAAGTATTCAGGGAGCTGCATCCATGATAACATGTTCAAAATTTATCCTGACCCAAGTGTAGTCAAAATATTTTGATTATTTTGAAAACAGGACTGTTAAGAAGTTACCCACTGGAATGGAGATCATATTTGAATAGATGATTTAGTTCCTGGGAGTGTACTGTATGTCCCTTTCTGGAGAGAGAGCTCTCATTTTGGAGAGGTAGATCTGATGTCAAACGCCACCTCCTCACCATTATGGAAGCTTCTATGACCCTTCCTCTACTAATGCCATCATTTGTGCTTTGACATCATTTAGGCCAAAAAAGAGGCATGTTGATCCAAGAAAATGGAATGTTGTTTCTTACCATTCTTTACCCAGGGGAAGGGGGAGCAGCTCCTCCCTCTAGCTCCAATACAGTGGTACCTCGGATTACAGATGCTTCAGGTTACAGACGCTTCAGATTACAGACTCCGCTAACCCAGAAATAGTACCTTGGGTTAAGAACTTTGCTTCAGGATGAGAACAGAAATCGTGCTCTGGCAGCGCAGCAGCAGTGGGAGGCCCCATTAGCTAAGCCTGGTACCTCAGGTTAAGAACAGTTTCAGGTTAAGAACAGACCTCGAGAACGAATTAAGTTCTTAACCCAAAGTACCACTGCACAAAGGACTAAGCAGATTTCTTAAGATATACTTTGTTGTGAGGGAGCAGCTACTCCCCCCACATCGCAAGATGCAGCACAGTGACAAAACCCAATAATTCTCAATAAGAAATTGAGGAAACATAAAAGACACACCTGAACGTTCACCTCAGAAGTCAACAGATGAACTGCTTCTGTTTCTATCTCAAACTCCTTTAGAATTGCTAAGTTAAAAGCAGATTTTCAAAGCTGAGTTCTAAGGCCTCGGAGGTGAGCAACTTCCATGAGGTACACAAATATAGTATGGGGGAAAATAAAACTAGGAAGAAAGGAAAAACAAACAATGAATTTTCCATAAAGCTCACCATTGCCATTTTGTGTCATATTATATATTGCACTTAAAGCGTTTTATTTGCAGCTGTGTAGCTGAGTCCATGTTACTAGTATGACATAGTAGAAAGAATGGTGGGGCAAGGTAGGGCAAGGGAGTAAGGATTCAGTGAGCAGGCTGAGGCCCCCCTGAAAGTAGTTCCAGGCCCACTGGTTGGTTCCAGCTCACTCTTTGAGCAACACTGTTCTAGCATGTTAGTCCTGGAAACCTAGTAGTTCAAAAGCACACTAGTGCAAGTAAATAAATAGGTACGCTGTGGTGGGCAGGTAAATTGTGTTCCTGTGCGCTCTGGCTTCTGTCACAGTGTCCCATTGCGCCAGAAGTGGTTTAGTCATGCTGGCCACATGACCCGGAAAGCTGTGGACAAACGACAGCTTCCTCAGCCTGAAAAGCGAGATGAGCGCTGCGCCCCATAGCCTCCTTTGATTGGACTTAACCATCCAGGAGTCCTTTACTTGGAAACAAGTTTATCATATCCTACATATGGCAAGGAGATAGCTTTGGAAATAATCTTCTTTGCCTCACATGACATAAGATTGCTGAGTAGCTATAGAGCAATTTCTAAATTCCATCTTTCCATCTAAATTCCATTCTCTCCAGAGGGGAGTGAGCATGAGTGGGTCATATCTGTGCTGGAACTGAATTGCCTTGTGTGAGATCATGTTGTTAATCCAACTATCTTCTAGGAGGATTTCAGCAAACCGTGGAAAGCAGTCTTCTCTTTGGCAAAGAAGACTTTATAGGCAACTTTGTGTTTTGGAAATCTAAGTGGGTAAGTATCCTTTTGTAAGTCTTTCTCATACGTATTTCATAGGCAGATAGTGTCCACTCGTCTAGATATCCTGTATGTATTCAGAACCTAATCTCAGACATTTTATGAAGCATGCATGTACTAGAAGCATGAAACATATTGGCCTCTGCCAAAAAAATTCTTCATGTGAAGTACCAGCTCCATCAAAATATATTCCTGTTTGCTTGTCACCCTTTAATATACTCCCTTGCTCTACTTCATGGCATGAGTAGATAGGATCTAACGGCAGGTGCCAAATGTACACACACAAGAGCTGTATGTAGCTTTTGCCTACACAATGCTTTTGAATGTGCAAGATCTAATCTAGAGTGTAATCTAAGAAGTCTTATTTTAACACACACACACCATTTACTGGAGTGGAGTCAAGCAAGGTTATACACGTTGGCCTCAGATTTTACACTTAAGACCATTGAAATTAGTGGTCTTAAGTGCAGTTGACTCTGCACTGGACTATGGTCATAAAGAGAAAACTAGGATTTTTTTATACATGCGAATTTATGACCATTACATTTTCAGGTACAGCTGTATGAAAAGCTTCATCCAAAAGTTAATCCAGAGGAGCCAGTGGTTTCTGAAGGTGCTGTAGAAGGTACCACGGATGACACGGAAGGGGGAAAATAGAGGTGCACAACAATTAATGCAGTGGAGTACAAAGTCCAGCAATGTTTCATTTTATTCAATGTATTTAAAAATGGAAATTTTGGTGTGTGTTTTTTCAATAAATTCAATAAATCTGTATTTGGTTTGTTATCCACTCAGTTTTGGGTAAACCAGAGCCTATGAAAAAGTAACAATCTGATTAAAATTGAGTATAAATCAAAATTTGAAGTGCAGTATATAGATACCTGCCTCACTCATTGAAGAACTTTAATTATAGTTCTGTTTATAGTTCTGGTTAGAAATCCAGTGTACAAGAGAGCTCTTCTACATTTTATTTATACCAAGGGTATTTATACCAACAATGAACACTTCATTATGGCCATAAGACCTGTTTAGGTTAAAACATGGAATAAGAGTAACAGGACACAAAAGATACTATTTCTCTAATTAAACTAATACAGGTAATTAGTTGATCTCTTACATGCATGACAATTAGGAAGAAAAATAGCCATCTAGTCTGTGACATATTAAACTTGATCTGATAAACAAGGATTACCAATCTTTTATCTTGATGCCCTGACAAACAAACAAAACTGCCCTGGAGTATGGCTAGCGGCAAAACATTTTGAATACTGCACATATGAATGCTCTTATGAGCCTGTATATTCTTTACAGAAATAGCTTAAGGTGAAGTAGCATAACTATGGGGGAACAAGTTCTATTAGCCAAAGAGTATAGATCTTGTCTTTCAATATCATATAAATGTTGGGTCAGAACCCTGAAAGTTTATTGTTGCTCTAGCATTAGAAGTGATTCAGACAAAACAGCCGTTGAAGTATTTTTATATAAAATTATATAGGACCGTTGTCTAAAATATTAATCTGTTAGCATAGATATGAATGAAGAAAAATGAAGACGTAACACATATTTTAGTATTTGGACCTACACTGGTTCCCACAAATACTACACCAATTTCCAGACACATGTTTGCATATCCTACCCAGTTAGGTACCCCCAGAATATAATGTAAGAAAAATGCCTGGTGCAGAATTAGACATCTCAATCTATAGAGATACCATATAGTAACAGGGACAGTAGTTTGACCGTGAAGAATACTGCGGTCACCTTGAAGATTTGTTTGAATATACAAATCACATATAAGAAACAATCTTCCTTGAAAGAGCATGAAAAGTCCCTTTCAGGTCAATAAACACTGTAACAGTTTCCCTCTGCTTGTGTTAATAGTTGTTGGGTCAGCAGGATAGACTGCAGATGCTGTTGGTTTAAAGCCCACAGTTGCTCAGTGGCTCCCCTTCTAAGTTGTCAGAGGTAGTGTCTCCAGTCCGGTGTTGGAGAACCCCAGGATGGTGGTTCTGGGTGACTTCAACATTCATGCTAAGGTTGGATTCATGCTAACTGATCTGGATTGAAACTTTATAACCTCCATGACAACCATAGGGTTGCCCCAAGTTGTCAATGGAGGAACACAAAGGGCAGGACACACACCAGATTTAGTCTATCATTTCAGGGTGAGTGTTGAGTGGTGGTTATTGGAGGAATGGAATTGATCCCTTTGTCACAAGCTGCAAAGTTTGGGCTCGCAGCACCAGTTCTCTCAACATACACACAGACAGTAGAGGTGGGGAACCAATTCAGATGGTCTTCCCTTATGGAAGACTTATGGAACCTGATAGATTTCTCAGTGTTCTGGGGAATTTTCCAGTAGCTGAAGCTGGTGATTTTCTTGAAGCCCTCACCTCATTCTGAATGTCAAGATGGGGAAGGGTAAGTAACACAATCCCCCCAGAGTGCATGTTATGACACTGCAGAGCTCCTTGATTGTCCTCAGACCTCTCAGCAACAAAGCAGACAAGATAACAGCTAGAGTGGAAGGCACACAACACCACCTGTTTAGTGTTTAGAAAGCACAACTGCATCTATCAGTAACAACAATGGCAGTGAAAAAGACCCACGTTGCCTCCATTGGGTTCTCAAGTTGCCGCCCAGATGAGCTATTTTAAGAGTTTTCTTCCCTACGAGGGTGTATGTAACTCAAAATAGAAAGAAAAATGAGTAGGTTGGGGCATTCTTGGTAACTAACCAATATTATGTCCTTTAGTTGGGGGACCCCAGGCAACAATGTGACTTGTTGAAGCTAATCTAAATGATATACTGTATTTTTTGCACCATAACACTCACTTTTTTCCTCCTAGAAGTAAGGGGAAATGTCTGTGCGTGTTATGGAGCGAATGCCTGTGGGTGGCGGGGGGGATCTGCTGCAGTCGTGAGCAGAGGATCCATGGTTCCCCTTCCTTCCCTCCTCCGAGGTTACAAAGCATGGATCCACATGGATCCTCAGGAGTTTTGCATTGGGCTACTCCAAACTCACTGTCAGATCACATGTCTGTGGCCACAGCATGAACCACAAAAATCATATATCCACTATTTTGTTTAGAATATTTTTTTTTCTTGTTTTCCTCCTCTAAAAACTACGTGCGTCTTATGGTCCGGTGCATGTTATAGAGCAAAAAATACGGGTATGTGGCCCATATTAGGAGGTGTCATAGTTTAAGATTCTGGCACAACAGGTCAGTGTGTCTGGCAGTTAACCAGAAGGCTGGTGGTTCAAGTCCACCCAGGGATGGCCTTGGCGGAATGGACCATGCTGCGAGGTAGGCAAAACCACCAAACTGGGGCCAATTTGACTGGTGGACAAATTCCTGCCCGGACTTGAATACGGTGACCATAGGAAAGTCAGAAATACACAAAACATAGCACAACAGGAGGCGTGGGTGGGAGATCCAATGAGGAAAAGGCCAGGTGCCGGGGCTAAGGCAGGTTGGTTTAAATATTCTGGGAGTGGATCTGAGGGAAGCCTTTGTGCTCCGTCAGGGAGATCCTTCCTCCAAACCTGCCTGCCATTGGCCAATCTTGCAGGCAGGTTTGGATCCGTTTCCTGACCGGGGAGGAGAGTGTGATGCTCCCTTGCCAGCCAGCCAGGCAGTCCCAGTAGCTGGAGCTCACATTGGATCTCAGTGGGTGGACACATAATGCTTCTTCTTGGGTAGTTAATTCACCCCCCCACACACACATTCAGCTCTCGCCTGTGGCTTCTAGAAGCTGTCAGCATGCAACAGCGGACACACCCTAGGAACAGCTTTGACTGGCCGGCTAAACTAGGTAAGGGCAGCCGATGGGTCTCAAACCCTCAGGGAGTTAGTGACTTCCCTTATATGAGAAGACAGGCTCTGGCAGATTGAGTGGACAAGGCCAATAGTTGGTCCAACAGTCAAGAAGGTGGTTTCTGCATGTTCTGCAGGGGGAAGTATGGGGCAGATGGTGTAGCCTTATGAGGCTTTGCCCTCGGGTGGGAAAAATATTGCGCCTGGGAAGTGGGAGTCAACAGACACTCAAGGAATAGTTTCGGAGAAAAGGCTTTTATTTCTACCATCCATGAACTGGTAGAAGGAGCAAATGTGATAAGTCACAAAAAGCATGCACGAAATTCACAGTCATGTGCACAAGCATATATACCCCTTTCCAGTTCCCTCCTCCTTTCTCCTCCCTCAGGAGTCCCTCTGAGCATGAACAGAAAGCTGTCTTGGGACTATTGGGACTCTTCCCAGGAAAGGGGTTTCAGAGTGTTCAGATATGTTTCAATCTCTTGTTCTGGCATGGTTCCTGGACAGAAAGTAAGTTGCAATGTGGTTCTTTAGCAAGGCCAGAAGGCATGAGAAAGGCCTGAGAAACAATGGACTGTTCTCTACCTTTGTTGCAATCCTTTTAGTTACAGCAAGCGGAATGTTTCTGATGCTTAGCTAATGCCTTTTAGCTGCTGAGAAAAATGATTTTGAAAAGCTCTGAGAAGCTTTGAGCCTGCTTTGGTGGGGGGGGTGACTTCGGGCCTAGGTGAGGTCACCTGTCCTCACCTTCCTTCAATGGGACTCTTCAAACTGGGAAGGTAGTGCATCTAGATGAAGAAAAGCTTTGATCCTAAACCTCCACTGTCGTCTTTGGGAGAAGAAAATGAGTAAATGCTACACAAATCTGGCGTGGAGCTCGTAAGACGCTTCCTTTCGGCAATTCCTGCAGCCAAGCTGGTGCAAGATGTACTGCTCTGCTTTCCTTTGGACTGTATTAGCGAGGCTGAGAGGTGGGGGTCTTGTCATCTGGGCAGCCCAGGACCCCCGTACACAGTGCTGAGGCTAGTGCACCGTAGAAGGTCACTTCAGTGCTGCTAATGCAGCGGTTTGACTTCCTAAATTCAGTTTTGCTATATACATCAATAACTGCTATCAATATTCTGCTGTATATAATTTTTGGCTACGAGATAAACCAAACATAAAATGCTCCTCCTCCAAATAGGTAGTTTGAGAATCTCTCCCTGATGTTGAATATTTCTCTTCTCTGTTACTTTACTGAACAACAAAGGGTTTGATTTTCCCCTAACATACAAAAATATTAAAAAAGACCTTCATTGTCTCTGTTGAAAGGTGCAAGGATTTCCCCCTCACCTATGTGTTCTGCTACAACATAAATGGACGACTCAAGTTTATGGGAGAGTTCTATCCCTTTCCCCTCTCTGAGAACTACCTTACAGTGGTACCTTGGGTAAAGTACTTAATTCATTCTGGAGGTCTGTTCTTAACCTGAAACTGTTCTAAAACTGAAGCACCACTTTAGCTAATGGGGCCTCCCGCTGCTGCCGCACCACCAGGGCATGATTTGTGTTCTCATCCTGAAGCAAAGTTCTTAACCTGAAGCACTATTTCTGGGTTAGCGGAGTCTGTAACCTGAAGCGTATGTAACCTGGAGCGTGTGAAACCCGAGGTACCACTGTACTTGCTTTTATTAGTGAATATCCCTTTAAGAAAACAAACCCCTCTGCATCCCCCTCCCTTCCTAATCAAAGGTTCTGACTCATGGCTTTTACTGCCGGCAGCCATTTTGCCTGCCAGTTCCTTCCTGGCCTCTCTAGGGAAAGGAGCTCCTTCTCTATTTTTTCTTTACCCATTTGACCTTGGGGTTCCCCTTTTCATTCCCTCTAGAACTGTAGCCATTCTTCTTTACCTCTCCAAGTATTGGGGTTCCTATTTCTCCTGTCTTTCTGTTTGTAGCAAAGCCTTGTTTATTCAGGCCTCCCTCCCCCCCACTTCCCCCAAAGACATTGTCAGCAGCAGCTGCTTTCTGAGTTGCTGCTTCACTTCTCCTGCGACATCTTCTTCACCATTTCCCCACTGAAGTTCTCCACTTTGAGAGTCTGATCTGTTTTCTACAGGCCTCCCCCCCCCCCAAAAAAAAAAAAAATTTCATACCTAGCAGTTATCAGGGTTGCAGCACCTCCATTTTCCTCAAAATTAAGACAGGCTCTTTTTCTTTTTTAAATTAAAGATGAAGGAACTTCAAAAAACCCACGGCCTCTCCACACAAAGTTAGGCTTAGCTTTAAGAAAAGATTTAGGACTGAGGAGAGAACAGCAGGGCAAAGGGGGCAATGGGCATGCGGGCAAAGACTTTGCACCTGACTGGTGGCATCCGTGAGGTTATGCAGCCCTAGAAGCGCCTCCTTTGCGATTGCTTCCCAGGGTAGCGAGACCCTTTCTTCTTCCTTCCGTCTTCTTCTTGTCTATATTTGCTGCCTTCAATTTGGGCCTCATGTCAGTCCGCTTCGACGACTTAGACCCTGCCGACCGCTTCACGGATCTCGACCAGCTGGTCTTTGCGGCCATGCTGTTGGGTTCCGTGTTCATTGGCATCTTTGTCGCCATGGGCGAAGCCCAACTAAGTCACAGTGACTATTTGATGGGCAGCCACAGCCTGAATTGTTTGCCTGTGGCATTCTCCCTCGCAGCTAGCTTCACGTCTGCGTTGACCATGCTGGAGACCCCAGCTGAGGTCTACCGCTTTGGGAGCACTGCGGGACTCATTGGTATTGCCTATTGCATCATGGTGGTGATCAGCGCCGAAGTGTTTCTACCCATTTACTACAGGCTGGATATAGGCAGCACCTATGAGGTAGGTAGGAGGTTGCCATGGCCTTTCCAAACCTGTTCCTAGGGCTGGAGACTACTGGTTCCCTGCAAGAGACATTCTTGTAGCTGTGGCCCATTTCCCCCCATTAATGTTACCTGTGGGCCAGGGTGGAAAGGAGCAGCTTTCAATTGAGCCTGCATTTTTCCTGCATTTTCCCCAGACCAGGACTCAAGGCAGCGTACAGATAAAAATGTAAAAACACAGATCAGAATATTAGATAGAAGAAGTAATGTAAATAAGTACAGTACAGGCAAATGGCTCCCAATGCATAATGCATATGTTATCTTTTTTTAAAAAAGATATTTTACATATTTAAGGAAAATTTCACACCCTAATGGTAACATTCCTTTTCCATGGTGTTGGATTTTTATTTCCAATAATTTAGAAATTTGTTTGTTTGTTAAAAAAGACAATTTAAGTAAAGGAAGAGCATATTATGGTTAAATCTTTGATTCTAAGCTTTTGAAATCTCAGTAAAGAAAAATAAAATGGAACTAGAATTACAGGTGGTGAAATATAAGCGCTCTAGCTGAGATTCCTGCATTGCAGGGGGTCTCTACAATTCAAACTCTACAATTCAGTGATTCAATGATTAATATTAGAACACTGATTATTACTTTATTCCTGTGTTTATTTGCTATCTTTATATCCTACTTTTTCCTCCAAGGAACTTTGAGTAGAGTACCTTATTTCCGGTTTTCCGGGATCAGTGGTTTCCAAATTTTTGTCCCCGTGGACCACCTGAAAATTGCAAAATATCTGGATGTACTGCTGCTGCTTGTCACGTCTGTCTTTCATAGCAGTTTTAATACACTATGCTAGATGCTGCATTATCTGTAACCATTTTTACAGACAAGCCTTGGACCACATGAATGGTGGTCCATGAACCCCCGTTTGGGAACCCCTGTATTAGATAATCCTTCTGAAGTGGATAATAATAATAATAATAATAATAATAATAATAATAATAATAATTTATTATTTATACCCCACCCATCTGGCTGGGCCTCCCCAGCCACTCTGGGCGGCTTCCATAAAAACCAAAAATACAGTAAAATATCACACGTTAAAAACTTCCCTGAACAGGGCTGCCTTAAGATGTCTTCTGAATGTCAGGTAGTTGTTTATCACTTTGACATCTGCTGGAAGGGTGTTCCACAGGGCGGGCGCCACTACCAAGAAGGCCCTCTGCCTGGTTCCCTGTAGCTTTGCTTCTCGCAATGAGGGAACCACCAGAAGGCCCTCGGCGCTGGACCTCAGCGTCCAGGCAGAACGATGGGGGTGGAGACGCTCCTTCAGGTATACTGGACTGAGGCCATTTAGGGCTTTAAAGGTCAGCATCAACACTTTGAATTGTGCTTGGAAACATACTGGGAGCCAATGTAGGTCTTTCAAGACTGGTGTTATATGGTCTCGGCGGCCACTCCCAGTCACCAGTCTAGCTGCTGCATTCTGTTTTTTTTAAATAAATATTTATTAAAATTTTTAAATATAAGTGCAAAGACAATAAACAATATAACATGTATCATAACATAGTTTCATAACTTCTTTGGACTCCCTCACGTCTCCCGCTCCCACTTGCATCATTATAAACTTTTGCCAGCAATTTATCATCTTGTTTACAGTCTTACTTCCCGTTCATTTGAATACTAGCTGCTGCATTCTGGATTAGTTGTAGTTTCCGAGTCACCTTCAAAGGTAGCCCCACGTAGAGTGCATTGCAGTAGTCCAAGCGGGAGATAACCAGAGCATGCACCACTCTGGCGAGACATCCGCAGGCAGATAGGGTCTCAGCCTACGTACCAGATGGAGCTGGTAAACAGCTGCCCTGGACACAGATTTGACCTGTGCTTCCATGGACGGCTGTGAGTCCAAAATGACTCCCAGGCTGCGCACCTGGTCCTTCAGGGGCACAGTTACCCCATTCAGGACCAGGGAATCCTCCACACCTGCCCGCCTCCTGTCCCCCCAAAACAGTACTTCTGTCTTGTCAGGATTCAACCTCAATCTGTTAGCCGCCATCCATCCTCCAACCGCCTCCAGACACTCACACAGGACCTTCACCGCCCTCACTGGTTCTGATTTAAAAGAGAGGTAGAGCTGGGTATCATCCGCATACTGATGAACACCCAGCCCAAACCTCCTGATAATCTCTCCCAGCGGTTGCATGTAAATGTTGAAAAGCATGGGGGAGAGGACAGAACCCTGAGGCACCCCACAAGTGAGAGCCCAGGGGTCTGAACACTCATCCCCCCCCCCACTTTCTGAACACGGCCCAGGAGGAAGGAGCGGAACCACTGTATCACAGTGCCCCCAGCTCCCAGCCCCTCGAGACGGTCCAGAAGGATGTTATGGTTGATGGTATCAAAAGCCGCTGAGAGATCCAGCAGAACTAGGAAACAGCTCTCACCTTTGTCCCTAGTCCCCCGGAGAT
This sequence comes from Podarcis gaigeae, assembly GCF_964106915.1. NCBI lineage: Eukaryota > Metazoa > Chordata > Lepidosauria > Squamata > Lacertidae > Podarcis > Podarcis gaigeae. The sequence continues at coordinate 33,858,372 of NC_139686.1, forward strand.
CATCAACCAGTGCCACCAAGGCAGTTTCAGTCCCAAGATGAGGCCTGAATCCCGACTGGAAGGGATCCAAATGGTCTGCTTCTTCCAGGCGTGCCTGGAGTTGTTCGGCAACCGCTCGCTCAATCACCTTGCCCAAGAATGGAAGATTTGAGACTGGGCGATAGTTGGCCATTGTGGCCGCATCTAAAGATGGTTTTTTAAGAAGCGGTTTAATAACCGCCACTTTCAGCGGGTCTGGGAAGGCTCCCTTACGGAGGGAAGCATTCACCACCCAACGAAGCCATCGCCCAGTCCTTCCCGGCTAGCTTTTATAAGCCAGGATGGGCAAGGATCCAGGAGACAGGTGGTTGGTTTCACTCGTCCAAGCAGCCTGTCCACATCCTTGGAGGTAACAGATTGGAATTGATCCCATGTAACAGGACCAGACAGAACTCTAGCACTCTCCCGCCCCGGCCCTGCTCCCACGGTGGAGTCTACTTCTTCCCGAATCTGAGCGATTTTATCTGCAAAAAACTTTGCAAAGTCATTGCAGGAGAACATGTGGCCCGTACTGGGCTGGGATTAGGCCAGCTTCATGGCTGAGTGGGTTAGTAACCCAGGTCTCTACAGTTCTAGTACAACACTAACTTCTACAACATGCAGGCACGAGCAGAATGCAATTTAACTGTTTGAAGCCCTCATCCTAGAGATACTCAAATGTTTTCACTCCAAACTCTCATGTGGGGATGGGAAAGAAAATCTTCAACAGGCTGCAACTTGCATTCTCCCTTCTTTTCTCTTAGTCATATATGCCATTTAAACAGGAAAAAATATGTAGAAGAACATAAGCATACTTATCAGGCAACAGCAAACCCAGACATACAAAAAATGATTCAGGAGATCTATAATTAGGGTCTCCCGCTTAAAAACAACAAGTAATTGGAAGCTGGACATAGCAAGTTTATATGGAGAGGTGATACTCTGGGAAGAAGATGTTTATTCCTTTCCTCTCATTTCCTTTTCCTGACCTAAATTGCCCTCATTCCCCACAGCTTCTAATAGCTACAGAGGAGTCATCTCACTAATTGCACAAAGTTCCATTGACAAACTCTTATATTTACCCAGCTAATTCTCTGAGATATGTACTTAATTTCATTTTAAAGGAATGGTGTCAATACTATTTCTACATATTAAGTAGATTCAGTATAAATATGCATGTTTTGTATAAAATAATTTGTCTCTTTTGCAGTACTTGCAGCTTCGATACAATAAATATATACGCATGCTTGGAACAGTCATGTTTATGATAATAACGGCAAGTACAGTGCAAGATGATGATCTTTTGTATTATTCTATTGTAAATTATAGTTGGACCATAATGTTTAGTTACATAATATTAAATATAAATGTCACTTCCAGAGCTGCTCTTACTCCCAACTAGTTTCTTTGACCTTAGTGCTGATAATTTATCAATTGGAATGCCATATCTGGCTACTGTTTGACATCTTTTTGCAGTGTGGTATAGATTGCTTGGCCTTGCTTTAGATTTAAATTAGTTCTCTATTTATCACTTTCCCAAGGACCACATTTTTCAGAGAAGATGCAAACTTCAGTTATGTTCCCTTCTTGTTACAAATAGATGGAAGTGGGACAGGGAATAATGCATTCATTTATGTCCTAATATCCTACGAGTGCCATAATATACTTTGGTTTCTCTTTTTACCTAAACTGAATACCATGGGCTGATCTATTTGGACCGTTTGGCTGTAGAGGATTGTATCAGAATACAGATTTCTTCAAACCCTTCACAATATAGTTATGCTGCTTGCAAGGGAGTATAGGCATAAAGATAATAATTGCTAGAAGAGAAATAGGTAAAGCACATTGGTATTCTACAGAGGCTCACTGCTTACTGTATGTATATACATACTGTAGCAAAGAATCTCAAGTGTCTGCATTAAAAGTGCATTAATTATGAGATATCTCTTTTGGGTCTCATGTTAGTTGATGTAGCTGAAATGACAGGCATATAGTTAGTATGCTAAGAAATGTCTGATGATTTGTTTGTTTGTATTTGAATGGAGCCAAATTTAATACCATGGTGTTACACCAAATTTTACTATAAACGCTAACATAGCAATACATAGATATAATGGGTGGACTACTTTCCATTGGCTTCAAACAGCAGTGGCAGTCATTTTATGAATAAATAAATGGAATTCTAGAAAAAGTCTGGGGAGGCCTTTAATATGAAGGGTCATATACAAAGCGTTTATTCCTTCAATGGCTTTTCATTTGAAAAAGAAAAAAAAATCACAGTGCCACTACCAATACCAGGTCCTCATTTAGTTTTGTAAGATGAACCATGAGAAGGGTTTTCACCTTTTGAGATTCTAGATTCTGCTGGTGTTTAGGTTTATTATTTACCTCATTTTGAAACATTTCCTGCTCTCTAGCTACTCACATAGTTTACCTTTATAATTTGCTTCAGTTCTGCCTGAATGAGAGTCTGTGAAGTTTAAAATTTGCCTAACTCTTTTCAATGAATTGATCTAGTAACAGTTGCTATTTTACATTTAAATCAGTGTAAGCTGGCATAGGACAAATGATTCTGAGAGAGACCATATATTTCACATGGATGTTTATTTGTTCCACCTCCTCAGATAATATACACTGGAATTGTTCTATTTTCTCCATCACACGCCTTGAATAAAGGTAATGTAGAAATACTGTTAAATACATTTTTAAAAATTAAGGAAAAGTTTGACCTGTTATCTTTAATGTGATATTGCAAGATGTAGGCTGACTTCTGTAGGTGTTAAACGAAAAACATGCGTGAAATTATGTGTGCCCTGCTGTGTGTAAATAGTATGACACCAAAGTCAATATACAGTCATACTTTGGGTTACAGACACTTCAGGTTGCATTTTTTTTTTGGGTTACGGACCGCCAAAACCCAGAAGTACCGGAACGGGTTACTTCCAGGTTTAGGCGGTCGTGCATGCACAGAAGTGCCGAATTGCAACCCGCGCGTGATGGTAGAACTGTGCAACAGTGGAACAGACCACCATGCAAGGTGGTGGACTCTGCTTCATTGGACTTTTTAAAGCAGAGGTGCGGTGCTCAAGTATACCTGTTGCTTGCTGTTGAATAAGTATTTATATTCCTTGTCAATAGCAAGCTTAAAATTCATAAATGTGGTGATTTTTCATATGCATTATTTTTTGTTATCTTTCCATTATTTAATTTAATTGTGTTATGTATCCTTCCCCCCTTTTTCAGTTACAGGAGTTCAGTTGTGGGAGTCTATTATTTCAACAGCAGTAATCTGTACTTTCTATTGCACAGTGGTATGTTAAGAACTTGTTTTAATAAACAAATGTTCTATTTAAGATTTATGTGGTAAAAAATAAAGAATAACTGCATATAGAACCCTGGTAACTATAACAAGGAATTCTAATCCAGTGATTGCTACATCTCTCTGTCTGCTAGAACACTCTTATTGATTGGTTGGTTGGTTGGTTGGTTGGTTGGTTGGTTGGTTGACTGACTTACTGGTCTGCTAGGAGGCTCATATCAATGCGGCCATCTATATGATTCCCAGGGAGAATCCCATCCAGGTACTGACCAAACCCAAGCCTGCTCAGCTTCAGCAAGGTGGTCTCAAATGCTTTCAGACCATAGCCTGATATCACATCCTCTTAGCAGGCTAGTAAAAAATGTAGGAGCCCATGAACCTTTGTGGGCTTATCTATACTTATACTAGTTTTAGACAACTGTAATGATCCGTGACATCCTTAAATTTTCTGTCTCTCTCTGACAAGCACTGGGAGTCCTCTCGAGCAAGGCATTCTTGGCAGGATGGCCTAAGACAGTGGTTTTCAGTCAGTGTGCCACAGCACCCTGGGGTGCCTTGAAGGATGGTCAGGGGTGCCATGGGCAACACTGGTCTCTGTCCCTCTTTCCTTCCTTCCTGCCTTCTGATGCCCTCTTGCGACAAATCTGCCTCCCAAAGGCTAGCACAGCTGTTTGTTGCAGCAGCCCTGGCTACAAGCTCCTCAGGCGAATGATGCGTCAGGGACCGGCCAAGAGATGCTGGTTTCCTGGAGCTGAGGTAGCCTTGGAGTAAGCAAGCAGTGGGTGAGGGAGCCCAGTTCACCAGTCCTTGCTGTTGGGAACGGACAGACAAGTGGGAGGCCGGCCGGCCGGGCAGGCAGGAGCTGTGTTAGCCTTTCTTGTGCTTGCTGTGTGCAATGCCTGCCTGCCTGGGAGGTGAGAATCCAGTGCCAGAGGGGAGCCTTTCTACCATGCAGGCCCAGCGGCACCTACTGCTGCCTTCCAGGGTGAATAAGATGGTGGCCTCACATTCACTTTTGGCCAGTCTCTGTTGGGCTACTAAGACTGGGGGCATCCTCTTCCCAGGCCCCCCGGGGGTGCAGCATGAGGAGGCACCTCTCTTTGGGGTGGGGACGGGGCAGCTCAGAGACCAGGGGCGGTGGTGGCTGCTGCCCAGATGACTTCCAAGAAGAGGAGAGAAGAGAGGAGGCTGAGGGAACTCTCCACAAGGGAGAGTTTGAAAAGGGGTGGGGGGATGCTGGCTCTGCAGGCAGGGGGTGGCATAACAGGGCTTCTGAGGCTTGGAGCACATTTCCCCACAGGGGAGCTGCAGAAATAATGTAGTTGGTCAAGGGAGCCATAGACTCAAAGGTTGAAAACCTCTGGCCTAGGAGACTGCCTGCAGCTTCACTGCTATGGCTAGAAACTCTCTTTAAAATTTAAAGCTAAATTTAAAGTCAATGCTGTTAAAATTAATGTGATTATTTAACTGAGCAAGGACATAGGAACTGGTGCATAAAAATTGAAGCAATTCTACAGAACTATAGGTAGAACTACTTTACTACATACTGTATCTGCTCTTTCCAAATAGGGTGGCCTAAAAGCAATAGTTTGGACAGATGTTTTCCAGTTTACGCTGATGATATGTGCGCTTCTGGCAGTGCTTATACGGGCTCTGATTATTAAAGGAGGAATTGGTCCTATTATAGATGATGCTGTCGATGGAGGAAGAATAACAAAATGGGAGTAAGTGTCTTTTTGGTTAGGCTGCAGTGTAATACCTCAGACATTGAAACGTTTTGGTGTTTAGGTTTCAATGAGTCAACAACGGTAGAAGTAGCATCCTTGATAAAATCTCATGAGCATGGATAAACAGTTGTATCCGGCTGAGCCATATTCAGATTAAACCCATTGAAATCAATGGACTTTAACTAACTTAGATTGGATCTACTCCCAAGTATGATTTATTTATTCATTTATATATTAAAAATACACACTTCCATTTATTAAAAATATAAATAATTTATAAAAAAAATATGCAAGTACAGTAAAACTTAAAATACCATAAACATTAAAAAATAATCATACCAATGACCAACTCATCTGGAAAAACTTCAAACAGCTGGGTGTGAACTCAGTGCTTCTCCAGATTTCCTTTTGTATTGCACTTTCCAGGAACGGGTTTTCACTTTTCAAGTCCATGTGCAAGAAGTTCTTCTTCTTCTTCTTTTGGTCCTGGCACTTTCCACAAGGAAACGCACTGTTTACTGTTGAACAGTGCTTCCCCCCCTAAAAAAATACGTTTAGGGGTACTCTCAGTTTCCTACTCATATTGGAATACTGCCCCTCCATGAGGCCAAACTTAGATTCACAAAATGTTTAGGGGTATCCATACCCCTGTGCCCCCCCCCCCGAAAAAAGCTTTGCTGTTGAATTAGAACAAGTGGCATTTGGGTTTTCTGCAGATTGCCGTTTGTTCCACTTCAGTGATAAATGGTAAGTGTTTCTTGGGAAGGTGCTGGGACAAAACAAAAACCACTCGGACCTGAAAAGTGCAGACCTCCTTTTGGAAAGCACAGTGCAAAAGGAAGTCTGGATGAGCTCTTAGTTGGATACAACTCAATGAGTTGATAGTTTCACATAAAGTGAGCATGAGAGGTATACATACATAGATAAAAGGAAGTTTACTACCAATCTGAAACTCTTTGAATAAATATTTCCTAGTGTCAGTAGGGTGATATGTTCTATGGGTGACATATCCTGTTAACCAACAATACTGCCATCCACCTTTAGGAAGACATCGGAAGGCAGCCATGTATAGGGAAGTTTTTAATGTTTGATGTCTTACTGTGTTTTAATTTGTTGGAAGCTGCCCAGAGTAGCTGGGGTAATCTAGTCAGATTGGTGGCATAATAATAATAATAATAATAATAGTTTGGTACTGGGGGTGTCACCCAGAGCATAAACTGGGATGAAGAGGATTCTTTTTTGAAAAGTTCTAAAATCCCTCTTTTCTTTCACTAAACTCCTCAGATTTATTTTTATGTCAAAAACTATACTTTTAAAATACATATACTTTGTCTCTTAGCTTTGATCCAAACCCTCTGCGAAGGCATACATTCTGGACAGTAGTTGTTGGTGGTACTTTCACTTGGCTTAGCGTATATGGAACCAATCACTGTCAAGTTCAACGATACCTTGCCTGCAGATCGCAACGTGAGGCAAAAAAGTAAGTCCACATATTGTACAGTCATACCTCATGTTACGTTTGCTTCAGGTTGAGCATTTTCAGGTTGCGTCCTGCAGCGACCCAGAAGTAACGGAACGGGTTACGTCCGGGTTTTGCCACAAAGTGACGTCACGCGCATGTGCAGAAGCAGCGAATCTCGACACGCGCAGACGCGGGTTGCGTTCTCTTCAGGTTGTAAATGGGCCTCATGAACGTATCCTGTTCGTAATCAGAGGTACCACTGTATATCTCTTACTGCAATTCACATATTCTGAAGTGCAGCAGTAGGAGGCTGACATGCTCTTGCCTGTAAGGATGGCTAACCTGTCTTTCAACTAATGGGTTCCCCATACAACATATTTTTGTGCATTAACTTCACAGAGAAATGTGATTTGTAGATAGAAACTACCGTATATACTCGAGTATAAGCCGACCCAAATATAAGCCGAGGCATCTAATTTTAGCACAAAAAACACGGAAAACTTATTGACTCGAGTATAAGCCGGTTGACCATACCACAAACCTGGTGGTGGCTGCAGCAGCGGTGGAAGAACAAGCAGCCCAAAAGGGCTGCTTTCAGGCTGCTCCTTCCTCCTCTGCCTTTGCTGCTGTTGGCAAAGGCAGAGGAGGAGGAAGGAGCAGCCCGAAAGGGCTCCTTTCAGGCAGCTCGTCCCTCCGCCGCTGCCGCCTGCCTCACTTGATTATAAGCCAAGGGGGGCTTTTTCAGCATAAAAAAATGTACTGAAAAAGTCAGCTTATACTCGAGTATATACGGTAATTTTCAAAAATTGGATCACCCATGCAGAATTGGAGCAATTGCTGAGTACTTTGCCATTTTGGAGACTCTGTTCTTTTAAAAGGGCATATTTCTTCATACATTGCATATTTACCAAAAAAACATGTTGGTGAAAATAAGTTACCTAAATTTCTATTTTGCTAATATGATAAATTAACACTAGATATCATTATTTTGCTTATTTATTTATATGACAAAATTTATATACCACTTGATTGCAGTAAAACCCCTAGAAATATTATAATTATCAATAAGATAGTTAAGGACAATACATTTTGTAATAACTCAACAGAGATTAAAATATGCTATAAGCAGGAGCCAGAGAGTACAGCAAAGGCACCTGCCTGACAGGGAGTTCCAAAGTATAGGAACTAAAAAAAGTTTGATGTATTCGAACTATGAAATGACTAGAATGTGGCACCTGTAACAATACCAGATCTGTGCTTAGCAATAATTTGTAGTGTTGCCAATGCAGGAAACATCTTTCACATCAGAAAGAGAGTGCCATGAGTAGACCTAAAGCTTGGTGGTATACCCTGAAATTAAAAACTCATTGCATTAATTCACAGGATTTCCCTTGTATCCGATGGCTTTTTATGAGGCATGATGTTAGCTAGATATGTGTTCTTACAATCTTCTGCTGCTCTTGGAGTCTGAGTACCTTGATACAGTACTCCTCTATTTTAAAATAATTTTGTTAAGAACAAAGCTTTGTTAGCTTTCTTCTCTAACTTTTTTTTTTTAAACAGATCTCTGTATATAACTCTTGTGGGAATCTGCTTAATTCTGTGTTTTGCAATTGGATGTGGATTTGCAATGTACTCTATATACAAGGATTGTGACCCATGGACTGCCGGCTTTGTGTCAGCACCAGATCAGGTTTAGTTTACTACTGAGTGAAATACTTAAATATGAATTTGATCTACTCTCTGTATATCTCCCATGGAACTATTTGAGTTTTGAGTAGGGCTTTTGGAAAGATAACATTATTAACATATTATAACAAATAGGAATAAAGGAAAGTGCTATTTTACTTGAAATAATGGACAGATATAATGAAATCAGGAAATAAGAATTTTATATTTATGCAGTTGTATAATTTTATTTTTTCTGTAACAAAAAAGTGTGGTGTGTGAAAATAAACTGAAGCCACATATTTGAAAATAAATCTTTATTTTGAACTTAAATAATATCCGAACTTATAACAATACAGGAATGATACGTTAATTAGTTATAAAAGTATTTGTATACTGCTGCATCATAAAGAAATACAGTTTACAGCAATAAAAACAAATACAATAAAACCATAAAAGTTCAAAACAGTTAAAAACTGATCTCAATTAACCATTGTGGAAGGACACATGCTCAATTGCAGAATGGAAAAGTTTTCAGCAGGTATTTAAAAATCGGCACAAAAGGCATCTGCTGATGTCTTTTGAGTCAAACTCATTGGATTCAGTGCAACAGCCAGAGTTAACATGAACATTTAGCTTTCCCCTGCCCTGTGTTGAAGTAGTGGAGCAGTTTAGGAGAGTCATAGGTTTGCAGCTTTTGTCTGCAACCTGGAGGTTCTCTTGCACATTTTTCCTTTTTGTGGCTCTGGCCAGGATGTTTCAGATTCTTTACATGCCTGTTTGGCATAGGCGGCAGCTGCTCACCTGCTCTTTATCTCTTCCTCACTTCTTTCAGCTGTGGATGATGACATCCCTTGGAAAATGGGCTTCTCGGCCCACAAAGAAATCAAGTCAGTACTCACGGGTGGTCTGTAGGCCAGCCCTACATAGATTTTCCAGTCCCAAGGCATCTCCACCCACAAGCTCACACCCCACATTCCAACATAAGCTCCCTCATGACATAAGTACTTAGCACCAAGCCCTGTGCATGCCAGCTGTAGCGAGTACCCAATATGCCAAGATGCCTCACACATCAGAAGATCAAAGCATATTTCTCTTCACAGCCACGGCCTCCGTCGGAGAGCTACAGTTTAAATGGAACATAGTATGACATGACTAAAATGTTTAAAATTATATTATTCAGACACAGGTTATATATTTAAATGGCAGCAAAAAATTAAAACCTCAATTTTGGGGGGATTTTTTTTAGATCATGCCATATCTTGTGATGGATATTTTGGGAGACTTTCCGGGACTTCCGGGACTTTTTGTGGCTGGGACCTTCAGTGGAACATTAAGGTAAATTTGCAAATTGCCATCCTAGATCTAGATTCTGGAAAGTAACTGATTAGTTCTAGCCCATCTTTTTATGCTAAAACTGTGACTCTTGGAACAAATGACAAGCTATGTTAAGCACATGGTGTTTTTTGCAGTCACTATTGTTTTAACATTAAATCACCGCTGTGAGTGGCACAGGCAAAATTAGAAGTTAAAGCTACTACTTAAGAGTTAAAAATGCATAGATGTTGAAGTGAGTTTTAATCCGTTTTGAGTCTATTGCTATTTTAACTTCTTGAAAGTTTAAATTATTGTTGCATTTTTTTCATATTGCTGTTGTTTTATCTTCTTTGTAAACTACAGTACTTTGAGGTTGTTGGTTTTTTAAACAATCAAGCGGAGTATAAATCTAATGAAATAAATAGATAAATAAAATGCAACACCAAACCATACATTAACATAATATAATGCACATTTTAGGGACGCAGGTGGCACTGTGGGTAAAACCTCAGTGCCTAGGACTTGCCGATCGTATGGTTGGCGGTTTGAATCCCCGTGGCGGGGTGAGCTCCCGTTGTTTGGTCCCAGCTCCTGCCTACCTAGCAGTTCGAAAGCACTCTCAAGTGCAAGTAGATAAATAGGGACCGCTTTATAGCGGGAAGGTAAACGGCATTTCCATGTGCTGCGCTGGTGCTGGCTCGTCAGCTGCAGTTGCGTCACGCTGGCCACATGACCCGGAAGTGTCTTCGGACGGCGCCGGCTCACGGCCTCTAGAGCGAGATGAGCACGCAACCCTAGAGTCGGACACGACTGGCCCGTACGGGCAGGGGGTACCTTTACCTTTACCTAATGCACATTTTGGCCCTCAATCATCTGTTGTTGTATCATGCGGAAGCTTCATGATAGGTTACTCTGATTTATCACAACCATAATGTTTCACAAGAAAAGAAGGGAAATCAGCAGGATGCTAGGAATGCTTCAAAGGCTAGTTAACACCACAGGTGTTGTTAACATTATTAGAAACTATGATGTTAAAACATGGGGAGCATGCAGATATTATCAAGGGTAATAGGATGTGAAAGAAGGAGGTTTACAGACTTAAAGTCCATAAAAATTGCCCTTTTGGTTCAGCAATTAGCATTAGGAAAAAACTCCCATTGGAAGCAAAGGGACTCTTTGCTTTAAATGCTAATTGCTATGTTGCGGAAGCTGACATTTAGGAATTTACACTCGCAAGGATGCCTTAAACCTTCCCTTCCCCATGTGCTGCTAACTTTGAGAACAAGTGCATGCTGGGCCTGTTAACATTTATTCTGACCCAGTGTACCCCCACCATTTATTCTTTAAAACTGTGGGCATTACCCAGGAACCAGAGCAATTCTGTAGTTTCTGGAGAAATACTGTATTTTGGTATGTTTTCTCTCAAGCTTCAATGTAACTTAAGCACTGTGTCCTTATTCAAGCTGTGTTGAATCCTAAGTGTGTACATCTGAGAAGGCTTCCTTTTCACCTGGAATTTTGGAGACAGGGTGGGGATATTAACCAGGCAATTCCGTCAGGTGAAGACCTCACTCCGCCCTCTGGTACAGTGGGTACTTCAGTACACAACTCATAGTGCTGATGTGTACAGTGATAGGCAAATTAGCCTTGAAACACAACTGCGTATTATGTTGGAAATGCGTGCACACTCTTAAATTTAAAAAGAAACTATGAGTTCCAACTTACTATAAGTTCCAACATTGAGTGGGGAACTTGGTATAACCTCATAGGAGCTGTGGTGCCAGTGGCACTACAGTGGAGATACCAGCTCTATAGCTTGGCAAAAATGTTTTCCACACTTGATGGAATGCTAATGCAGATGATAAATTTACCAAGTGGTTAATGTAGGAAAGCCATTCCACTTTTGACTCTAAACTTTTAACTAGCATTAGAATCGTGGTAGAAGGGGGTAGAATCTCACCCTGGTTTTGTCAATACACTGAGGTCCAGCGCCGAGGGCCTTCTGGCGGTTCCCTCACTGCAAGATATGAGGTTACAGGGAACCAGGCAGAGGGCCTTCTTGGTGGTGGCGCCCGCCCTGTGGAATGCCCTCCCATCAGATGTCAAGGAAATAAACTATCTGACTTTTAGAAGACATCTGAACTGTTTAGGATTTTTTTTAATATTTGATGTTTTAATCTGTTGGGAGCTGCCCAGAGTGGCTAGGGAAACCCAGCCGGATGGGTGGGGTATAAATAATCTATTCTTATTCTTATAAATGACTAAACAAATTTGTGGTGAAAACCCCTTACTGCTTTGTGTGTTGGTCATCTGTATTAAAACTCTGTTTCTGCAGCTCCTCAAATTAGTTTAATTCCCTTGATTCAGTTTTTAATATTTTTGAACTATTTAAATATTTTAAATATTTGTCAGTAAAGATGCAAAATATTTTAATTTTACATTCCTTAGTACAATGTCTTCCAGCATCAATGCGTTAGCTGTTGTAACTGTAGAAGATCTTATTAAACCTAATTTCAAAGTCTCTGAAACAAGCTTGGCATGGATTTCCGTTGGAACTAGTAAGTTTACATGTGACATCTTCTATCTTAAAAACAACAACAACAACCCTGTATCCTCTTCCCCTGCTAATAGTAAAATACAACAGAGCTATACTAGAAAAGATATGGGGTAAGGTTAGAACATGTCTGGGTCCAACAACAACTGGGAGGCCACCATTTTCCTCTGGCAGAGCTGGGATTTGAGCTAGGTGTCCCAGATCCAAGTCCATCTCTAGTTGCTGAACCATTTTGGCTTTAGGCCATAACTGAATTTAGGCCAAGAGTAACATGGCAATTTCAAATTTATTAGGAAGATGTTGCACCAAGGGAGTTTCTTACTCTAGTCATAAGTGATACTCAGCTAAACATGCATAGTAAGTTTTTTTTTGTCCATGCAAATAGGGTGTAACAGAAATTTCATGTGCTAATTGTATTAGGTTTAAACTAGTATCTAGCATTTAAGGCTCTTGGAAAATTATTTTCATATTAGTCCTCTGCTAAGGGGGGAGGAAATGGCAGTTTATTGGTTTGAGCATTCCTCAGAGTAAATCCTAATAGCCACATGTGATTTTATAATTGGCAAACAGAGAAACTTTTAAGTCAGTTGCATAATTAAGTTGTCCTATAAACGTTTTATGCATTTATCCAACTAGAGGTGCTGTATGGTTCAGTGTGCCTTTCCATGGCTGGAGTGGCATCTGTTATGTCTAGCTTTTTACAGGTAGGTGTCATTTAACTGCTATTTTAAGTCTCATCCTTCTTAAAATAAGTTGCTGCATTGTTGTGTGCGTTAATTTTCATAATTTAGTGCTCTGCTGGCAGCTTCAGTGACTACCATCATCCATCTTCCCAAAGGCACTCTGGGAAGGAAGAATGGTGGTGACACAAGCTCTCGTCCTGAGCTGCCAAAGGTACCAGCAGAGTTACTGGTTTTTAAAAAGTAAATGAAAGGGAAGAAAAGGGAAGGAGCAATTCCTCTCCTAGAAAGTTGCAAATTGCTTGGACTGCCCCAATTTGCCGACAAGACCCTCTGCAGTCAGGTGAGCTCTAAAGCAGGGTGAAAGGAGACCATCCCTAGTTTGCTTTAGTAATTATGTGGGCTTGGGAAATGAATCTCTAACCTGGCTATGTTGAGTGAAACTCATTGAAAAAGTAATCAATTTAAATACAGCATACCAAGAAATTTGATTGACTCTTTCTTCCTATGCTGAAATAGATTGTCCCTAGTATTCTTATACTGTACTGCCTATTGGTGTGTTTTTTTTAAGTACTTGCTGTAGTAGGGATGCAGTTAATACCATTGGGGTTTTTATTCACCAGTGCATGAAGTTTGTTAGAATGGAGTGGGATGCCATTCCACTTGTTCAAACAGACCTAAAACAAGCTTTTAAACATATATAATTGATGCTGATTCAATTTGAAACAAAACCATTGCACTTCCCTTTGTCCTGCAATGATTCCCAAAGCAAAAATCACATATAACCTGAGGGAGGCAGGAATGCTTTCAATATCCTTCAGTATATCTGCTCCCATTTAGTTTGGAGAAAGGTCGTGAAACTATTGACTTTTCCCCAGTTTACCAGCAATCTGTCTAGATAGCAGGGTGCTAGTTTACCTCCCTAAGAAGTTATTATTTCAGATTGAAATGTATTCTTGGTCCTTTCTGATTCTATGCTGTGGGAGTGGTGAGAGAGGTGCACAGATCTTTAATTGGATCAGGTTGTCCTTGTCCCACTACATAAAACAAAACATGCAGCACAAACATGTAGTGCTGCCAGGCAGATGGGAAGAAGGGGCAGCTAACCCACCTTTGCAGGACATGCCCCATTGTACTTGAAGTGACTCAGAGATAAATAAATCTTTGCTACCACTTTGATGGCTCAAAAGTACAATTTGGAGGGGGGGAAAGGCTCTAGGGTAGGAGATTCTCTGAAGGTCGCCGCCATCTATGCCCATTCCGACAGGAAGCAAAGACTTCCTTTAATTTGTGTCAGGGTTGAGATCCCTGATGGCAAAGGAAGGTAAAGGTATATGATGCTCATGGACCTACCCCAAAGGGATTGAAGCAACTTGAATCATTACCATTCACCTCATAAACTATATTACAAGGATCACAAGATGTGCAGGCATAGGAGCCATTCCTGTAGTTGCTGTAGAGAGGAACACCATTGGGGGTTGCCAGTGCAATGCCCAGGGGTGACAGTGTGCCCACCAATGCACCCAATGAAGATCTTAGGAAATTATTCTCAATTACTCAGTGGATCCAACTTTCCCCACACCAACCTATGCCCATCCTTGACAAGGACCAATCATGCCTGACCCCTGCAGATCTCCCATAGATGCTCTAGTGGTGTTCACAATAATCTTTGTGGTTTAGTGGCACACCCTCCAGGGGATATTGTTTTGCCCTTGTTTCAGTGTGATCTGGATCAACCTGGGTTTCAACAAATGAAGCAGACACTAGAAATCTCCTTTCTAGAATGGAATTTATATTAACATGTTTTGCTGAGAGTCTGAGGGATTTCGTTGTAGAAGTAGGCAGGCTAGTTCCTTGGTAATTGCCTTATGTGTGGGTCTTTAGTATAGGAAAGGAGGCTGCTTTGTGCCAGAGGCCAAATGGGCCTCACCTGGCTGGTAGTGAGAATGACAGTAGGCAGAGTGGTGTGTGAGAGCTGGAAGCAACGAGTGAGAGCCATGCTTGATTTCTGTTTGAATCCAAGGCTGTGGCTATGAGAGAAGCAAGACCTTCTGGGATGAAAATGGTATGAGCCCCTCCATTGTAGGCGCAGGTTTTGTATTTTTGGAAGTAAACCATATCATAAAGACAGTACAGGTTCCACTCCCCCTCATTCCAAGGAAACCAAAGCCTGAGGATATGCCTGGAACCTCTGGAATCTCGCACCACTTAGAGATTGGGGTGATGCACCATTATTCTTTCTCATTAGGTTCACGGAGCTATGGTAATGGTTAACAGGGCACTGAATATAGTGCAACATGGGACATCTGCCACAATATCATTTGAGGGCTGCTTCTCTCTGGTTAAATCCATCTAACAATATTTGTGTCTGTTCACACATTTATGAAACATTTTATTGGCCTCAGTTTGCGCAGACGATTCTCCTCAGTAAGTACTCATGAAGTGTTTCGGCCTGCCATATACAAGTATTGCTACATTTTACCTTGAAAATTTTCCTCCTGCATCCCTAGCAGAAAATGGGTATTTTTATTTAGGTAAATTTCTATTCTGGATAAAAACAATAAGTAATGCTTCCTGTACTTACCAGAGTTTGTTATTTTTCCTCCCTACCTCAGGCGGCATTCAGTCTTTTTGGAATAGTTGGTGGCCCTCTTTTGGGGATATTTTCTTTGGGCATCCTCATGCCTTTCGCAAATTCTAAAGTAAGTACTTGTCTTTCATCCTACTCTCCCTAAATGGAGCGGGGTATGGAGTGGTGATCACCTTTCATATTTTAGCATTTCAGAGAGTTCCTTGCGTCATTACCAAGCATCTTCACACACAGAGTGAAACAGACTCTTTGTTCAGACAAGACTTAATGCTATGCCATGGTTTAGCATTCTGTCAACAAGCAATTGGGAGCCCAGCACTCACCCACTTTCTCTCAATGCCTTGTGTGTGGTCCTGCCCTGCCATTTACCCTGGTTGGATGCAATCCATAATTCGCCATTTCATTGGAAGCAGCAAACTATGGCTCCCTTCTTCTAGGATAAGGAGGCAGAAACCACATATACATTAGGGAAGAGTGTTAGCCTACATTAGGGAAAAGTGTTAGCCTAGAGTCCTGACTACAAAGGTTTGGTTATTTCTCAACCACCCTGAAATATAAAAGGCAAAGTGATATAATGAATTTAATCTAAAAAACATTTTCCATTGTAGAAAACTTCAAATAAACTGTACTGATAACTCTGCACAAGGAGCAGTCCTTTAGTTATTACATCTTAAAGGCCTTTATGATCAGTTTTAAGAACTGCAGCGTAGATCCCAGGTTGAAGTAACGCAAATAAGACCAAGTGAAAACACATGTTCTGGAAGCACTTGTTACCAACAGTACTTTAATTTCAGTATAAATGTAGAGTGCATTCTACAACTGGGAACTTGAAAAATAAGCCAGTTTGTTTGAACTCTTAGTTATTCTTGAAAAGAGTTCTCCAGGAAATAAATGTTTGGAGAAAAGCAAATGCCTTGTGGTCTATTAACTTTGGTTAATAGAATTTATTTTCATTATGATGTTGCTATCTTAGCTTCAACTTCTTCACTAAGTTACAAGTAGGCTTCCTGATGCAGAGTCCCATATACACAGAAATAGGCACACAGAATTTCTCTGCAGTTGCTTCTGGGTCTGCTTTCTCCATTGTAACAAATGGCGAACTGCAACAGAGCGCTGGGTTGAGGGCAAGGACTTTTTAAAAACGGTGCCCTAAAAGTAGTCAATAAGACTCGTTTAATATTGGGTAGGTGGCATTAATTTCCTTTAAAGAACTGGACCCAGGGCCTTTTGGTTTTTACATGATTTTTCTCTATTGTTATTGTTTAGCTTTCATTGTGTGTAACTTTGTTTCTTAGGGTGCATTTTCAGGTCTACTTTGTGGGTTTATTATTGTTTTGTGGATTGGATTTGGGTCTCGGAGGCACCCTGCCCCTCCACACAGAACATTGCCATTGCCCCTTTCAGTTAGAAACTGTACAAAATACAATACTACACAGCTAACTACTACTCTCCATCCTACAACCTCTGCAAGGTACGTACAAGAAGTCAGTGACAAATTTGATACGATTGAATGTTTCATATTGTTTGGCTTTTTTATAGTATAGTATGTTTTCGTACATTCTTTTAACTTCATTTTTTATTGACCTTTACTATGTTATTGTTGGTCCTCTTAGGATTCTTTTTGGCACAAACATTATTATGTACGTGCTCCTATATAAATTGAAATATATACAGTAAGGCAAATCTGGTAACTTTAATGATGGATGCTTTACTTATCATTCAGTTTCTTAAAAAGTAAACAAAGTATCATTAATACGGCGATCTGTATGCCTGAACATCAAAGGTGTCTGTTGGTTACCTACCCACAGAACAGAAAACTATTTTATAATCCTCCCTATGTCTTTAGGATTGCATACCAACTGCAATTCTGGGTATGTCTGCTCAGAACTAAATCCTATTGAATTCAATGGGACTTACTCTCGGGAGGTTTGTACAGCCTTTAGCAGTTTAAATTATAGTGGGTAGGATTCAACTAATGAATCCCATCAGTGGACACCCTGCGCAAGGACACTGGCTTGAGCTGTGGGCTTTCCCCGCTCTCCTCTACCTGCATTGTACAAACTAGCTCAGGGGGACAATCAGGAGAGCCCCTGGAACAGCACATGGGGGCAGGAAAGGGAGACCATTCCAGCTGGCAAGCCAAAATGCTTGCCCTGGCAGAACAATAATCTTAGCCCAATATTGAATTCCTCTCAGTGTGTTCGTGGATAGTATTATTGCATAATTCTATGAAATTAATATTAAATCTTTTATTTGTTTAATTCCAGACCTGACAAAAAAGATTACTGGTGGTTCTCACTGTCATATCTATACTTCAACCCATTAGGAACTTTGATCACATTTACTGTGGGATCAATTATGAGTTTAGTAACAGGTACCTTTTTCTGGTTTTGACATAAGCATCAAAATTTGTGTCTGCAGTTCTTTCTGATTTGTTGCTATATGTATTTGAGGTATAACACATGCTTCCTTAGTCTGTCTATCGTTTCCCCCTATAAATGTAGGTCTTCATTGAGCAGCTATGTCCATACTAACAAACGATATGTGCTCAATTTTTATCAGCCCTTTTCTATAGAAATGATTGGCCCTGGAAGAAGTGTAGTCGTGCACAACTAATTATATGCAGAATCTAGAGGTCCCAGATGGCCATCCACATTAGTGCATTCTCTCTTGGGTGTTGGAGGTCTCTATGTGAGTTTAGTGTGCCCTATCACTAAGAGGCAGGGAACTCTGTATCTTTAAAGAAAGTGCTCAGCTGAGGCCTTAGTTTCCCGCCTCCACTTGGAAGCAGACTACTTGAACATTGCTGTCCTCCACATTCTTCTACTCAGGCCTGTACCTTTCTTTCTCATTGTCTCTATTAATTTTGCAGCCATTTTCTTCTGTCCTCCTACGTCTCTGCTCAGATCTTTGTCTCTGGGGGAGGGGGGAATGCCTCTTTTCTTTCTCTCCTCAGATCTTGTTTCTCTGAAGAGGAAAACAAAATGAACAACCCTTTCTCGGCCTCTCTCACCAGCCATTTTCTCCCTCTTCTGGTTCCTGAGAAAGACTAGGATTGGGAAAGCATTTCAGAAGCAGACCACTGTGCTCTCCTTGCATGTGTGTGTGCTCCACTGAGAGACGCCACACCAAGAGCTTTGTGGTAGCTGCATCCCTGATCTTATTCCCCGCGAGAGCAGTATCAAACTTGGTCACAGATTGTTCTTTGGAACACTGTGGAGCCAGATCTGCTCAAAGCAGCTGGGAACTCAGCACCCAATCTCCTGCACCTTCTGCAGCAGGTGGTGATGCAGAGTCAGCCCAAAGTAGAATCTGCCACATCCCGGCCCTCTTGTATCATCAGCAGCCTAGGAATAGCATTTTCTCTCTATTACCTCATCTCCTCTGCCTCTTTTCTTTTTGCTGATACGGAACCATCAGCCAGCTACCTTCCTCCCTGTGTCCTGAGAAAGGACTAGGGTGAAGGTCTTTCCTTGGAGCAATACATTCTGGGTGAGTGGCTGGGAAGCCACCTGCGCTGCTGCCACTTTGCCAACAACACCCATCATCCTTGGCCATGCTTACTCAGGCTGAAGGATGCTAAAATTCATCAATGTCTGGAGGACCAAAGGTTCCCCACACCTGGGCTAGGAGTGTACATGATCAGGTTAAATCAGTACCTGAACTGCACTAGTCTTAATAAAAAGTATTGAGAGAGATCATGTTGTTAATAAACTATTTTCTAGGGGGATTAGACCAACATGTGGAAAGCAAACTTATGTATGGCAAAGAGGATATAATGGCCAACTTCAGGTATTGGAAAAATAAATGGGTAAGTAAGGTTTTAAGTTCTCATATGTATTTCATAGGCAGATAGCTTATCCTTGCTTCACCACTTCTCCAAGGAAAACCTGCAATTTAGTGCTGAATCAGAGTGGATGGCAGACAGATTTTCCATTAATTGCCATTTGTTGCCAAAGAGGTTTTCCAGGGAAAAGCAGAAAAGTGCCTAGAAAGCATGGGGCCAGCAGACGTGTGGACAACCCCAGGGTCTTAACTATGCTGTATGCTTATTTAAATTCACAACCTAATCTCAGACATTCTATGCAAGCATGCATGCACTGGGAGCACAAGGGTTCCTTGTGGAGTACCAGTTCCAACTAAAGATCTTCCTGTCACCTCATCACCCTTGGTGGGCCTTCCTTGCCCTTCTCCAAGGCCTGGGTACATAGGATTCATCAGCAGGTGTCAAATGTGTAGGGTGTAAGGGTTTTGAACATGCAAGATCTAGTTCAGAAAGTAATCCAACCAGAGATTTCTCAGTAAATTTAGCCATTGTGGAATAAGAAGAGATCCTCTTGTAAATCAGAAACTGGTTCAAGTAACAGGAAGCAGAGGATAGGCATAAATGGACAGTTATTCCAAGGGAGGGATGTAGAAAGCAGAATCCTCTATGGACTTGTGTTGGGACCTGTTTTTCACTTGTTCATAAATGGTCTAGAGCAGTGTTCCCCAAACTTGGGTCTCCAGTTGCCCAAGAATGAGACCTTGAGGTAATAGCTCAATGAAGAAGTTGAACCAATGTGCAGCAGCTGTGAAAAAGGCAAATTCCATGCTAGGGAGCATTAGAAAAGAAAATGAAACTGCCCAAATCATAATGCCAGTATATCAATCTATGGTGCAACTGCATTTGGAATAATGTGTACAGTTGTGGTTGCCTCACGTCAGAAAGGATATTGTAGAGTTGGAGGAGCTTCAAAAAAGGGGCAACTGAAATGGTAAAGGAAAGTGGAGTGACTCCCCTGTGACTAAAGGTTGCAGGATGGGGTGGTGGTGTTTAGAGAAAAGGCAAATAAGAGGTGACATGATAAAGATGTATAAAAATAAGTTTCTTCTCTCATAACACTAGAACTTCATTGGCCTCAATTAAGCTGAATGTTTAAAGATTCAGGATAGAGAAAAGAAAGGTTTTCTTCATTCAGCATAAACTATTGAATTCTCTGCCATAAGAGGCAGTGATAACTACCAACCTCAGTGGATTTAAGAGAGGATCCATACAATTTCATGGATAAGGCCACCAGTGTCTACAGTTTGAGGTTATGGTTCTGAATACCATCTGCTGGAAATGGCAGGAGGGGATAATGCTATTCCACCGAAATCCTGCTTGTGTGCTTTCCATAGGCATCTGATTGGCTCTTGTGAGAGCAGGCCCAATCCAGCAAGCCCTTCTTATTTTCACACACACTGCATTTACTGGAGCAAGGTCATGCATTTCAACCACAGCTTTTATACCTAATCCCATTGAAACTAGTGCTCTTAAGCGTAGTTGGCACTAGACTTTGCAAGAGAACTAGAATTTTCTTATATATATGAAATTCTGGCTGTTACAATTATAGGTACAGCTGTCCAATAGGCTTCGTCCAACAGTGCAGCCAATACAGCCAGTGGCTTGTGGCCAATTACCGTCTACAACTGGTGCTGTAGAAGATACCCTACCTTTGGAAGATAACAGAGAAAGAAAGAGCACCCTATTTTCGGAAGGGAAGAGCAGTCTACTTTTGGAACCGAAGAGCACCCAACTTTTGGAAGGGAAGAGCAATCTACTTTTGGAACCGAAGAGCAACCTACTTTTGAAAGGGAAGAGCAACCAAATTTTGAAAGGGAAGAGCGGCCTACTTTTGGAAGGGAAGAGCAACCAACTTTTGAAAGGGAAGAGCGGCCTACTTCAAAAGCATCTCAAGTGAAAAATAAAAATGAGCATGCAGTACAAAGTCCAGCTGTGTTTGGTTTTATTAATTCTAATTAAAAATGGAAACTCTGGGTCCCCCTCCCAGTAAATCAGTGTTGAAACAGTCAGTTTGGTAACCAAAGTTCAAGCAAACTTTCTTGTTTTTTGTGTGAACGTGAGCATATGGCAAAGCAACAATTCAGTAAAAACTGTGAATCAAAATTAGTCTCACATTCTTAACCACCATGTTTCCCTTGTAATGTCTTGTTTGGCCCTGACAAATAGCAGTTGGACCCCTGCCCCTAAAAAACCACGATTTGAACTGGTTGCAAAAATCACACTTAGGCTCCATGAAACCTCTAAGGAAAAAGAAAGAGATCAGCTATTAGGAAGGGCTTCATATCTTATTTTTACTATATAATGCTTGGACACTTGACTGCAAAACTAAACACACTTGCTTATTAGGAAGCCCCATTGAACCTAATGGAACGTATTCCTAGGTAAACAAGCTTAGGTGTGCACTAATACTATTAAGTAGGCACTTATCTCAGGGAACTGAGATAAGAAATAGAGAGCTAGGGATGTAGTTCACTGTTTTATATTTGTCTATTGATTGCTGCTGGGCAGGGTTATTAGCATACAGTAGGCATTGTGCGCCTGTCCCTGCCATCTGACGTCCAGCTCCATTTCTCTGTTTTACTGGAATCGGCAGAGGCAATGACTTTTTCAGCTGGTGCCTTGGTGCAGTTGTGGACGAACAAAATAGATACTGATAACATTGATACCTTGCAGTTGAGCAGTTTCCAGGACTGGGAACCAGGGAGTGTACCAATTTTGGAGACAATCACAGACTCTTTAAAGAAACAGGTACATAGCTTGGGGTGCTCCTAAAGCCATCTCTGTGACTGGAGGCTCGGGTAACCTCTGTGTTGAATATCGGCAAGAATGATTTCAGTAGGAAGTGAAACTGAGCACTGTAATAAGAGGAAACGAAACAAACTAGTAGACTCAAAGCCCAGTTTCTGTACCTTTCTGGATCAGCTTCAAAGCAAATTCCAGAATGGATTATATCAAGGAAGGTATCCTTCCTTGGCAGCCTTGCTTTTTCTTACAGCCTAGTATAGCCCTGCCAGTACTCCCAAACATGCAGCAGGTAAATTTATGAGACCAGTTGACATTATACAACTATTTTGGCTGCTTTAATCAAATTAAAACTTGATTAGTGGATTCATCTCCAGAGGGGCATCCAATTATAATCTGGATGGATTGCATTGCCTAAGCTATGCATTGTACACATGACTTTCAACATCACCTTTGTTGGCTTAATCTATTTTGGCATCTTTTCTGATGCTTCTAGGCTCCCTGCTTTGCTTTCAAAGCTGAAGCAATTCAGGCAGTACCAGAGCAGAGCGTATCCCAGGCCTTTGTAGCTAGCAGAAGTCAGCCACTCCATCTCCACAGCTCTCCCTCACTAGTCAGACAGCTCTTGAACAATCCTGACAGTCTGGGCAGCAGTGGGTTCTTAGGAGCAGAGGCCAAGTATTGCTCAATAATGACTCTACACTGTTACTAACAAGCCTCCCACTCCTCCACTTCACGGTGTCCACAGCTTGTTTCCTTAAAATATAGCCCCCCATATAAATGACTGTTGGAACCACTAAGATCAGGCATAGGCAAACTCGGCCCTCCAGATGTTTTGGGACTACAACTCCCATCATCCCTGACCACAGGTCCTGTTAGCTAGGGATGATGGGAGTATTAGTCCCAAAACATCTGGAGGGCCGAGTTTGCCTATGCCTGACTTAGATCCTCAGAGGAAACCCTATTGGTGGCACTATATCTTACAGATTGCTATAGGGTCATGTGACCTGGAAGGTTGCATTTTACATGGTTGCCCCTGTGGTCTGGAACACACTTCCTTCTGTGATTTTCTCTGCAAGAGAAAAACCAGGAAGATTTTGACTGGGAGAGTATTCCAGAACCATGGCAGCACTGCAAGGCTCCTGTAACTTGTGCTCACTCACCAAATATCTTGAAATTGCACCAAGAGGAAGGTCTTCGACGATCTTAATTCTCAAGCAGGCCTATATGGGAGCAAACAGTCTCAAAGGTGATGTGATCCATCAGATAATCAAATTTAAAAAGACATATGGCATATTAAATATTGAATAACTTAAGATTTTTAAAATAATTTTTGAAGACACAAAAAGCAAGAATTTTATCCATAATTTATTTTTAAAGCTTATCACATTATTGAAGCATTAAACATGGCTTTATGTTGATGGTATATTTTAAGTGTGAAAATTTGACATTCTTAACCATAGGGCTTTTTTGTTTTTTGTTTTGCTATTTACAATAAACAATCTCTATATACTTTATATATATTATACATATGTATGATATATAATATCTTCCCTAAAAAAAAAAATGAAAACAGAGCTACCAGATATGTAATCAGTGTGTCTGATATACATGGTACTTTAATAGGAGATGTTATAATAGCCATTGCTAAAGTACCCAGATTTTTTATGTCTATTTACTATTGGAAGTGTTGAAAAAGTGACAAGGAACATAATGCAAAAGAGTAGCAAACAGGCTGAAAAATAGTCCACGGTATAGAAGTTTCTTGATTTTAAAAACTGGAGTTGCATGCTTGTTTAGAATGGCATACGAGTAGCAATCATATGCAGACTGCAAGATGATTTCACAGTAAAACTCCTTGACATGTTTTGTCCTGTTTGCTATGTCAGATTGTGGCATGCATTGAGGTTGCATCTTTTGTTCATTCTCTTGAAGGTAATGTTCTCGTGGAACTGTAGTAAGCAAATGGAATATAGGTATCCTACCTGCAAGTGTAAGCAGCAGCAGCAACAACAAAAAATAGTATCCGGTCAGGAAAAGAGGAGACACAATTCATGTATGCAACCAAATAGCAAGGATATTGCATTATGTACAAACAAGTTGTGAGATTAAGCAAATGTGAATCTCTAACTGGATTCAAGGCCACAATTTTTGTCTTTGGGGGACTGTAATTGGATTGCATGTATTTTAATCTGATGAAGGACAAAAGGGGAAACTTGTTGCTTAGAAAGAGGACTCGTTATCAAACAATATGTCTCACTGTGAACAGTGGCAGCAACACATTATGCTGATCCTTCAGACTGAGATTTATGTAAGCTCAAAAACACACAGTAATACAGTAAAAGGTAATTTTTGCTGGGCCAATAGAACAAATTATTTTATTTCTTCAATTTATATACCACCCTTCTTCATCTGTAGGTCACAGGGTGGTTCAGAACACAAAAGTACATAATAATAAAAAGAACAAACAAAAATAAATTGCATTTTATTAAGCCAATGCAAAGATGTTTTCAGAAAACTTACCTTACAATCTATTCCTGTGTTTTATTGAACAAAACCTACATACCACTCTGAGAGTTTTTAATCACCAGGAAACCATACAAAAGGAGTAAACTGATGCTAGAAGTACCACAGGATGGACCTTGCATAACATAATGCAACAAAATTTGTATTGTTGGTTACCTGAGTTATAATGGGAGGCTTTAACTCTCTTATTTCTCACCTTGCCTCCTATAGTTAAACTATTAGGCTTATGTTGGTTATGTTGAGCATTACTAGAATGGTAAAAAATATGCAACACAATTTTTTAACCCGGTGGCTGACTGGTAACACACTGCGAGCCAGAGGTTATCCACCCCAAGTAATAGGATAGGCTAGCTATATTTTCAGACTTATTATGTTCAAGCCCACAAAACAGTTAGGTACCTAAACTCTTGATTGTATTAAAGATTAGAGAGTTTCTCAAATTATCAGGGCAATTTTTTTCACACTGTTGAACTGACGTATCATTTAGAAATGCTCACCCAGCTTAGTTACGGCCACTCGTTGTGATAAGATTTCCCATTTTTCTTCCTTTCCTTCCGTTCCTTCTGTAGACGCTCCAGTTCTGCTTCATACATCATTTCCTGGATCAGATACTTTTCCCTTCTCATACGATCCCTCAGATCTTTAGGAAGATCTGGGATTAAATAGGAAATCAAGTGTTTTATACAAAACACCAGGTGCTGTAGAAAACAAACAAACGTGTGTAAATTAAGCATAAAAGTTCAACAAGATATGGAATACTTTTAAATAAATACGCCTAGCTAAGAAAAATCTGTACAAATGCAGTCTTTGCAATTGCACCTCTATTTATGCATTCACGTTTTGGTCCATCTCTTAGGAGCACAGGAAACTGCCAAGTCTGACCACCAGCCCATCTGAGCTCAGTATTGTCAACATTACCTGGAAACAATTGGGACTGGCCCGTTTGCTAGGAAAGCATAGGCTTTTTCGCTGAGATATATAACACATCCCAATACTTTTTTTTCATATTTCCATTTTTACTTCCAACAATTCTGTTGAGCATAAGAATGATTAATACCGATAAAAAACACAACCTGTACTGTTTCTTTTTCATACAGTACAGTAAGCCTGTAACTTGTAATCACAACCTTACATGGGCTGGAGGAAATAAATGAATGTGGAGCCACAGTTCTTTGCTCTCAGTTTATTTATATTTTTCCCCACCAGTGCACCCAGCAGGTATTCCTCACTTACCAGGCTTTGGTAAGGAAGTGTGAGGGCTCTGACAGTGTCCCACAGCCCTTGTGCCACCTTCCCAAAGCAGGGTAAGGTAAAGTGAAGTGCTGGGCTTTGGGAAGGAGGCATGAGGGATCTGGGATGCTGCCAGAGCCCTCTCACTGCCTTACCAAAGCTGAGTAATGGAGGCACCTGACTTTGGAAAGCAGGTGGAAGAGCTCTGGGACACTGCTGAAGGAATTACTGGGTCCCAGACTGGGGGCTCTTCATTGGGACCACTCTGAGGAGTGAGCAGAAAGTTTAACCATGAGCTCAGGCTCAGATGTCGTGGTAAGCCAGACCCTTGGCAACAACAGACCCTTGGAGGAAAAACAAGATGGGGGATGAGCAAACAGGCAGTAAGGACCCTGGTTGCCTCTTGGGCTACAGTGGCAGAGTTGCTGACCATATTAAAATCCAGGGCTACACCTTGGTAACCAACCAGGGCTTTTTTCAACAGGAACTCAGCATCTCTCAGGTGGGCACCATTGCCATTATAAGAGAACAAGGGAGGCGTTCATGGTGAGTTCCAGCACCCTTTTTTCTAGAAAAATTAACCTGGTGACCACTGTGCCTGAGCCATAGGAGAACTGCCTCTTAATGGAGGCAAGCTGGAAGATTTCAGTAAACTGCCTAAATAATTTAATAAGAAAAACTCTGGGGCTAATGGTGTCTCATATCCACTTTGAGGGTTTTTTCCTGCAATCAAGCAGTATGATTTTATGACATAAGTAGAATAAATAAAAAATATCCTACAATTTTTACTATTTAAGGTTGTTTTTATAGTATCTCTTCAAAAAGACATCCTCACCATATGCAACCATAATTCCCAATTTCCCTCCCACCACCAGCATTTCAAGCATCTATTTGGATAATCTTTGCTGTTACATACTGTCTGTTGCATAGCAGTTTTCTTTTATATTTATCTTCAAAGCAAACTTGTATGTCTCCCCACAGATAGTCTTATGTCTCACCCCCACTTAATCATGAATTATTTTACTTGTTCTGATTAAGTATCGTATTTAAGAAGCAATTTCCAAATCTTTGACAGTTAATGGTCCTTATGATTTATCAGTAGTTTTTCAAATTATGTTAATTCTCTTTAAACTAGGATTGCCTCTTAATATTTATTTATAACTGAATTTATCTGAAAATATTCACAGCACGGTGGACTTTGCTGGTTTAAATAGTCTTTAATTTGTAATAATTCAGTCATGCCCCCACATTTTGGATTGCTGGAGTTTTCATTTCATTCACAATAAAAATAATTATGTTGCAACAGCTTATTTGACAAAACTAGTCATAAACAGCATACTAACAATATGGGGAAATAGAAGTACAATATTTGATTAAATGCAAAATGGCATTAATTACTAATTATTCTTTTACCAAGAATTATACAATCCACTGACTACAAACATTTTAACAAGTTTCTGCCTAAGCACATAATACTAATTCTAAACCGAATATCCAGAATGCTAAGAAAAAGAGGATAATCATTATTTGATTTTCCTTCCCTTCTCTGACAGTAAGAAAAGGGTGTTTTTAAAAATGAAGCATTTAGGTTACCTCACAAATTCAAAAACTGGGACTTGACCCTGAAACTGACCAGCATGCTATGTGCAATAAATCCTATGTTGTGCTGAGATCTGTTGCACAGAATCAACTAGGAGATCATTCTTTTTTCCTCATCAATAGTATGATAATTGATTTCAAAACCTAACATAAAGTTTGGAAGTCTGCAAAATTTGTTTTAGTCCTAAAACTTACCTCGAATACAATAATAAAAGCCAACCGTGCAGCTAAGACATGCCAAAACTGTAGCGTATAGCCGTAGGGCACTGGAGCATGAGGGGGGTCACGATAGTCTCTGTACCTAAGAACAAAACAAAACAGGAAGTTAGCCTTGTCCATCTCAGTGCAATGAATGCCAGGCCATAAATGCAAGAGCATTCTGCCCTAGGTCTGTTGGCATTGGCATCTGAGCAGGCAACGTGAAAACAAAATGGTGGACTAGGTGGGCCTTTGGCTTCATCCAGCCAGGCTCTTCTTATTTTCTTACATAAAAAATAAGACTTCAATAGACAGGCAAAGAAGTGCCAACCCTGCACATCTGAAGGAGTTCAATCTATGCATGAGGCTCCTCTAGGGCTACAGTTGTCTTTTTCACTCCACTTCTGCCCTCTTCAGCACACAGTGCTCTGGTTCTATACCACCAATTGAGGGAGAGAAAAGAAGCAGATAGACAGTGAGGATCTGGAAGCAGAACTGCTTCTGGACCCAGGATCCTGTTCTGAGGACTGCTGTCTGTCACCATAAATTTGTCAGGTTGCAGTGTCTGTTGAAACCATGTCCTCCTCCTACATATCTGAGTAAGGAAACTTAGCAACAGTGCAAAATAAACTATGTTTAATCTACATGAACACAAACAACCCCGTTTTCCAATATCTTTGTCTAGACAACTATTGAAGTGCAAAAAAGCAGCAACAAATAGCAATAGGATAAAAGATCTCATAGAATCTTTCAACTTTGCATATAATAACTGAGCAAGATAAATGGCCATGCTCTTTCAATTCCTTCCTCCCTTCCTCCCCCACCACCCAGATTCTGTTTCCTCACCTCCTCCATTGTTTTCTGGGCTTAATGTCAGAAGAGACAGTAGCTGTTAGTGCTGTGCTGTATTTTCACAGGCTGAGAAATTATAGGGGCTACAATCCCTGCCTTCAAAATTTAAAGCCAGAAAGTGGAGAATACAGTGGTGGGACAGGTCTATAGCCATCTCAGGAATTCATGGAAGAAGAATTTAACTGCAGACTTCCTGATTCATAGCTCAAGCTCCTGGGCAGCTGTGAATGGTGCAGTGGGGTGGTAGCACTTTCCTGACCCCCCCCCCCCGTCGGTGGGTTCCTGCTGCTTACCTGGAGGGAAAGTGGAGTGGAGGGCGGGAGCTCCTACGATTCACTAGCTATACTGATACTAATAATGCCAACAGAATAGAGATTAATATTCACATGGCAGTAGTTCGCATATATTTCTTTACCTGCAATATTTTAATGGCGTGCCGGAGAACTCACTTCCATTTGATGATGGTTCTGAACGATGTTCAAAATCGTACACTAGAAAAACTGATAAACTTGCATTAACGTAGCCAACCATACACCTGGGAAACAAGAATTTTTCTATTTAGTACATTCAGTCTTTTAACTTTAGGCTTGTTTCAAAACATGGCATGTTGATGGGGGCGGGGGCAAGGAACACTTCCATCTGTGAGCCAAACATATTAGAAACAAGAGTTAATAAAATCAACATTCCAGCCAAGTGTGACTGATGATCACTTATGGATCAGTATTACTAACACTTATAACAGTTCTGCAAGCAAAGCGCAACCACCAACTTTGGGGAATAAAAACTCTACTGAAGTTCTGAAATATTTATATTTTATATTTCTTTCAGCAAAAGAATGCCACAGTAAATTATACTTTGTCCTATCTTGGTCCTGAGTCAGCTCCGAGAAGACTTGCATATTCCCACTTTAAAGGCAAGCTGGCATGAACAGAACAGGCTGAAAACCCTTACACAGTACATTTCTAAATTTCTCTCTCTCTCTATTTTGTTGTGCTGGCAAAAGAAAGGAGACAGGAAAAAGCAAACCTTCAAATGCCCTGCAGTGATACACAACTTTAGGAAGCCTGACAACTCAGAAATCAGACCAAACTCATTATGGAAACAGAGCATTTATTTCTTCTCCAACATGTACCAAAGTGCCAAATCCTTGACAAACTAATGAGTTAGTAGCGCTGTCAATCACAAGTTATAACTTTAACTGTTCATTTTCTGCCACTATGACAAAACTACAATGACGTCCAAAATATAGCAAAAATATAACATCAACAAATTCATTACTGTGCACGAAAAAATGAAAATGTAATACATCTGAATGCTTAATGGAAGTTACCCTTTGTGAAACATGGTTTAGCTCACTAGGTTAAGGTGTTAAGGCATCCAGGAGGAACACAGTTCCCAGCACATAACACCAATGAA
Organism: Podarcis gaigeae; assembly: GCF_964106915.1. Lineage (NCBI taxonomy): Eukaryota > Metazoa > Chordata > Lepidosauria > Squamata > Lacertidae > Podarcis > Podarcis gaigeae. The sequence continues at coordinate 33,888,096 of NC_139686.1, forward strand.
ACGAAGGGTAAACTTTTGAAATAGAAAAATAGCAACAGCATCAGTACTATGTCTTTCTGTCTTATTATACACCACACTATGGAAGCTTCAGTCACCTCAGTTTGCATTAAAATTATCATGGGATGGCTAAAACTTGCAGTAGTAGACCCTAAACATATGTTCTGGAAAAACTACAGCAAATGGCAGGAGACTCTCTTTCCATTCCTCAAAGAGAGCTTCTGGGAGTAATATCTTATTGTTATATTTATTGTTTCCCACAAAATATCAAACAACAAATCCTTTGGTAATTGGCTGATTTTGTTTCCTATTACTCTTTGGCTTGCTTCCACTATTATCTTCCAAAATTGATGGATAATTTAGCAGGACCACCAGTTATGTAGAAAATCTGCATTGAGAGCATTACACACTACCAAGATTTTTGTACTTTGCAGAACTTATAATAGTATTGGTACAAAACTTTGTATTGCTGTAGTTTTCCCCTATTTATTGCCGCATTAGGCAAAAGGACTTTTTTTTTATCTCGTTCCTTATGTTCTTTGAAGCCAAACAGGAGTACAAAAGGCTGGATGAACTTTCAAGTGATGCTCGTGGAAGGCACTAAGTTATGGAGATCTGGGCGCAATCCATACTGAAATCCCTTATGTTTTTGAGGCATCGCAGTACTGACATTTTTCACCAATGCAATTGCCACTCAAGAGGCACACTATATGGAACACACTGCTGAATCTCATTTGCTTATAATGCATTCTGTGCTACATGCCACCACAAAGGGTAATAAATACGTGGGAGGATCTTTATCACAAAACTCTATGGCAACCATCACTGCAGTTAGTTGTAACTGCGGTGCTTGAAAGTTCAGTCTTAAAAACAACAACTCAGGTACATGCTTGTGTTAATCCAAGTTAATAGAGAGACCACCCTCTGAATTACTTTGCACAAGGGTGAATAAGAAACTGCAAACACACACCCCTCAGATAAGACAATTTTTTTTTTCTTCCAGTAGCACCTTAAAGACCAACTAACTTAGTTGGTCTTTAAGGTGCTACTGGAAGAAAAAAATTTTTTGTTTTGACTATGGCAGACCAACACGGCTACCTATCTGTAACTGACCTTCAGATAAGGATGTGGATGTGGGTAGGCCACAATTGCATTTCCCCTCCCCATGAATAGTACAAGTTGCATGGGAAAGGCTATTTAAGTTAAGCATAGGTGCCTACTAAAAAGCAGCATTAAAAAAAAAGCCATCCAGTTGTTGGAGCCTAAAACTTCCTTTCCATAGGTCCACTCCCATCCAGCTGATGGGATAGAGAGAGAAGATGATGATGAAGGATGCCGAGCAAGTTCTGTAGGATCAAAGTCTCTCCCACTTTTAACAAAAGCAGCACACAATGGGTTTGACTGGAAATCCACAGCAAAAGAGTGATGCAATAGGTAGAAAGGTGGTTACAAAAATCATTTAAAAAAAAATAGCCTGAGAAGTCATGGAATCAAGAAGTTATTATTACAGGTTGGGGGCATGTACTGTGTGCCTCCTGAGCAAGCAAGAAGCAACAGCATCACACAAAAAATACTCGTGAAGATTGGGCCTGGGATGAACTTACTTCATGTTTCTATAATTAAAACTTACTTTTGTCCAGCCTCCCCTTGACCTGCGCATGGTCCATATTTGTAAGCGTAAACAAGCCGAGGGATGAAATCCGAAGTTACAGCAATAACAAATGCATTTGTGATAACTGAAAGAATTCCTATGCCTTCCAAAATTCCATACCAGATTCCTGTGTAATAAAGAAAATGCTGTGTTAGTTCCAGGAACAACAGAAGAAATATCATTTCAAATGCAAATACAGTTGCAACTTATTAGTACAAATGCCATATAATGTTGGTTCTAAATTTGCAAGGCATCTGTCTTTTAGTGCGGCGGCAGCTATGCTTTGAAACTCTCTGCCTATTGACATTAAGCTGGCGATCTTGCTATATTGTTTTAAATACCCACTGAAAGCTTTTTTTTTAAAAAAACTTTAACGAGGTTTATAGGCCACTTAATCATAAAACTCTCCAAAGAAATAACATAAATAAAAATATTTACTACTTAATAAGCACATAGGAAGCTGATTTATACCAAATCAGATCACTTATCCATCTAACTCAGTATTATCAACACCAGGGGTCACCAGCCTTTTTGGACTATAGGGAACATTTTGAATTTTGAGAGAGTGTAATGGGCAGCCCATACCATAGCAAAATGGTGTGTGGCAAAACACAAAATGGCCATTCTGCATAGGGCTTTGTCACACCAGTATCATGAACCTAGCATGGTAGCTACCATATTTTTCCATACATAAGATGAGGTTCTTTTATTTTAAAATTATGCTTAAAATTGGTGGGCATCTTATACATGGATAGTGGAGAGGTGGGACAGGCGATTGGTGGCTGCCGCGAGCAGGAGATTGTCAGCTATGTTTTTGTTGGTGATTGGTGGGTTTGGCAAGGTCCACTGGCTATTTGCTGCTGTAGTATTAGGGTGGGTGATTGCCGCTTGCTAACAATTGGTTGGTCCATCACTGTGCATGTGATTGGCTGTTTTGGTCCCGTGGGTGAGCTATTTTTGGCAATTCCCCCCCCCCCCAGTTAAACAAGTCTGGGCAATCCACCCCCGAAAAAAGCTCAGCAACTGTGGGCAATCTCCCCCCCCCCAAAGCTCTTTATGCAGTGGTGTAACATGATGGTGATAGTCTACCCTAAAGAGCATTCAAGTCTCAACATTTTGCACTAGATGCAGATTCTGGGGCAACCTTAGGGGCAGCCCCACAGAGGGAGCATTACAGCAGTCCAACCTAGAGAACAACTGAATGTATGAGCAGATTGTGGCATTGAGCAGACACTTGAAATTCATAATGGTAAACAGCTTACCTATATCTTTGGCTCTAGAAGCTAATGGCCGCCTCCACTGTGTAACAAATTTGTATGCATCAAGCCGGATTTCAATAATATTGTTAAGTAAGGCCAGAAGTGGAGCAAGTGGAAAAGCTGCCACAAAGATGGTTGTGAATCCAAACTGAAGAACTGTGAAAGGGTGAGAATGAGGGACACACTCAGCCTTATGCTAGAAAACAACCCAAAATTAGAGTGCTGACTTTGGATATATCTGCACCATTGATCCATCTTAACTTGTCCCTTGTTATCAAAATTTTCGGTATATTTGTTCTTGAGCTTTAATGAGCATGAGAGGCAAATGGAAGACCTGGGTTCCCACTATGCTTTTTGTATGGTAAATTTACTTGTTTTTTAACCCATGACTTCATTGAGTAAGGAGAAGCACAGGCGATGGCTAACCAGAAGCCCTCCAAATGTTGTTAGATTCTAACTCCTAAACAGCCCCAGCCAGCATGACCAATGGTCAACGACAATGGGACTTGTAGTCCAACGAAGTCTGGAAGGCCACAGGTTAGTGACTCTGGTGTTGTGCCTACTGTTTCAAGTAGTTGATTTAAGTGTTTAAATACCCCTGCCAGCTGCACTCCAACTTACGACTCAAAATTTCAAGCTAGATCCAAAACACATTGCAAGGCCTTGAGTGTGGGAGATAATTAAAACAAGAATTGTTTTACTCCACTGCAGCACCTTGTGCCGTATTGTTGACTCCATATGGAAGTGAACAATCCATTCCCAGAATTGGATGATTGTCCTAAAGTAATAGACTGCAACTCAATGCTCTCCATATATTTTGGACAACCAACTCCCACCAGTCCCAGTCAGCATGGACAATGGTCAGGTACGATGGGAGCTGTAGTCCACAACATATAGAGGGCACCTGGTTGGGGAAGGCTGTCCTAAGCTATATTTGTTCTAGTCTAAGGCAATAATAATTTTATAGACTAAATGCAGTAATGCTCCAGATTGTTATACTAAAATAATACATTCTTGTTGTTTGGAAGTAGTGGAATGAAGCATGATATACAGTGGTACCTCGGTTTAAGAACAGTCCTGTTTATGAACTATTCTGTATAAGAACTCCGCAAAACTGGAAGTAGTGTCCCAGTTTGCGAACTTTACCTCGGTCTAAGAACGGAATCTGAATAGTGGAAGGGCACCGGCGGCAGGAGGCCTCATTAGGGAAACGGAACAGATTAAGTTCATAAACCGAGGTACCACTGTATAAATGACCGTGATGAAGCAATTTACACATAGAGTTCTTCATACTCATTTCTAGATATTCATCGAAGAGTCCATATGCATTCATAGGCTGAAGGTTGTAGTCTTTCTCCCACTGTGGGAAGCTTGCTTTTCGCAGTGAACCGTGCTCCTGTCGCAATCTTCTTCTGGTCCACCAGTTCTGAATTAACCTGCATATGTAGGAGGGAAATGCCATTTTTTCTAATCAACTGATTTCAACATTGTCATCTGCCTCTCCTCCACCATGCCATACTTGTGTTTGCAGAACAGGACAGTTAGTGGGTCCACTCTACTCGTGTTAGTCCATATACCAGATATCCTGCTCATGGGGTATCTGCACACTATGTAGATCAATAAGGTTATATAAGGAGAGGATGAAAAATGCTGGAAGGTCTGCAGGCATTCAGGTGCCATGAGTAACTCATAAATATCAGGCACAAAGTCTGTTATGTGACAACCTTCAGGTTCCACAATAGCCATTAAAAAAAATAAGTGGGGTTCGAGTCAGACCAGTCCAAATGCAATTTTGACCTTTGTCTCTGGTTTTAACCTTTAAAGCCCTATACGGCCTAGGACCCTTGTACCTACGGGACCACCTCTCCTGGTATGCCCCACGGAGGAACTTACAATCTTCAAACAAAAACATCTTGGAGATCCCAGGCCACAGAGAGGTTAGGCTGGCCTCAACCAGAGCCAGGGCTTTTTCGGCTGCGGCTCCAACCTGGTGGAACGCTCTGTCACAAGAGACAAGGGCCCTGCAGGACTTGACATCTTTCCGCAGGGCCTGCAAGACAGAGCTGTTCCACCAAGCCTTTGGCCAGGGCACAGCCTGATTTCCTCCTTTGCCAATCTTCACAAAACTCTAGCCCAATGGTTGCCATCAATTTGATTTGAATTAATCTTATAATTAAATGATTTTAGAATGTTGTATTATTTTATTGTTGTTAGCTGCCCTGAGCCCGGCTTCGGCTGGGGAGGGTGGGATATAAATAAAATTATTATTATTATTATTATTATTATTATTATTATTATTATTAAAATAGATTGAACAGCAAAGTAAGTTAGAACTCTTAGGAAATGTTACAAATTAACACACTAAGCAATTCATGACATAGACATGTTTTTGTGATGCACAGCTGATTGTTTAGATTAACAGCCTTTGTTGAACACAAACCAATGTTGTTACCTCCAGATAATATAAAAGGAAGAAAGAGAATACACACACGTTTTAGTTTGATTGATTGGTTTGTGTAACTCCCATTGCAAAGGACAGAGCTAATTGTCTGAACTAATCAGAAGAGGAAGCGTGTTCAGATGTGTGGAGTTCCTTTAAAAAGGGTGTATTTGTGAGGACTGAATGTTCAGTATTAGTGGAAGCAGAGATAAGTAGGGAAGCTAATAACTACAGTACATGTTGTCTGCTAACAAGGGAACCAAGTGCTGATGCAATAGGTACAACTCAGGACATTATACAGGAAGCCATAAAAGATTTATAAGTTGCTCTGTGCAACATACACAGCTGCCCTTACTTGGAAATAAATCCCACTGAAAATCCCACTGACATCCTTCTTAAGTATACAGGGCGAAGACTGGGCTGTCAGTCTCCAAGCCAAAAGCATGGTTTCTAAAGCATAGATGTATAAATCAGCTTACATATTTTAACAGGATTTTAAATGAAGCACTACTAGGTCCTACTACTTCTAAAATCAGCAGTATTGATTTAGTGATGTAAAATATTTCAATCCATTTTCTATATAAGGAGTTTTGAGCTATTCAATTATTTGTCATTTTGATGTTGGGTATTATTTATACCATTATGTTTCAACATGTGTATGTTTTAATCAGTTAATTACAACATATTTCATTTTATTGTATAAAACACAGGTGAATGGGTTCTATCTGCTCTTCTCAGAGCACTTTCCCTCCTATCTCTGTTTTTGAAGGGGGGTGGGAAGAATGAGTTTTATAGTACTATATAAATAATCTGCTTGCAAAACCATAGATAACAAGTCAAACCTATCTAGCTACCTATCTATCAAGCTTCTCTTTCAGATACTCCTTTTGTAAGGTCAAATCTCTCACAGAATAGTCCTGCTACATTGACCTTATCCAAAGTAGAATGGCTATCAGACAAATACACGAATGAATAAGGTGCATCACATAAAAGATATGTGCCAATCATGGTTTAGCACCCCATCAGTTAAAAACAAGGATTTTTAAAAATAAAATAAAATCCCACAGTTACTTACGGGTAGCCTAGTTCCATGAAGTTGTTCCAAGTCTGCTTTAGCACCATTATAATACCCATTTGCATACAGAGATCTATAAGGCATCCACTAGGGTGGCACTGTAGGGGGAGGAGGGAGGGGGCAAGGGAGCAAATAATGGGGCGTCAAAGAGTAAAAATAGCTTGCATATTAAATTTATATTACAAAACATGTTCAAAGTTCAGTGACAATGTAATCCTATACATGGTTACTCAGAAGTAATTCCTATAACAGCCGCAGGGAACCTCCAATCCGCAGGCCTAATTAGGCGCAGCAGGCCTTGTCATTTGGCCCATGAGGCCATTTTGGTCAAGCCATGTCCATTGGCCGACACCGAATGTCACATTTGGAAGGTCAGGCTGAAAGGGATTTCACACGTGTAGGCACATATCACATCCACACCTTATATTTAAAGTGTGTGGCTTCTCCCAAAGAACCCCCAATGTCCATTAAGGGCCCTGGAAATTGTGGCTCTGTGAGGAGTAAACTACAGTTGTCAGGATTCTTTGGAGGAAGCCATGTGTTTTATATTGTCTGGTGTGGATATGACCATATCTGTGCTGTAGCTAATGGCTGGTTCAAATATTCAGTTGCTGAACAGTTACATTTCTTCCATACAACCATTCATAGAAGCCAACTCCTGGGGGCCATGGGGGCAATAAAATAATTGAGGGGGCTGAGCTGCCCCTGAAGTTGATGGGCATTCCCATTCAAATGGTGTGTGTGCACTGCATCATGTGATCGATTATGCAGGGCGGGGCTTACCTGTGACCCCACAGTATTTTATTCAAGTTGGCACCCCTGTCATCATTATCACCTTACTTGTCATGAGAACATTCCAATCACCCTCAATTTTACAAAAAAGCACCTCAGATAAATGGTGATATCTATTACAGTTGCTTATGGTGGTCTCCCACCATCTGGAAGCCCCCAAGGGTACACTGCTGTTGATACCACTCCCCTAGGCCCCCTCTTCTGCTGCTCTGATAAGCCAGTGTCCTCCTACTTCTGCAGCATGTTATCCATGGCCCCCATGAAATAAACATGGGGGTGAACTACACAAGAGGCCCACTACCAAGTGCCCCCACAACCTGGAGTCCTGAATCTCTGTGTGAGGTTCATAATATGCAGATTCGGTGCTTTCAGATAGGTATTTCTTTGGTGGGATTAGTGCATGCATGTTTTCCATGGTCCACGCAACATCATCAGAATAAGAACGCCCACCAGTACTTAATCCAGATGTACCCTTTCCTTGGAAAAGTGGATAAGTAAAAGCAAGCAAAAAATAAAATAAAAAACCCAACCAAACAAAAAACCTGTTGTCTGCTTATGGCACCTCAACGACCTCTTTACAATCTAAGCACCCACTGCCACTTCTTTTTGAGGTGTTAAGTTTTGATGAGGGACATGACTTTAGAAGTGTTGGCACTTTCAAAGGAATGTCTCCCCTTGTGACAAGTGATATGGTAGAGTCATGTGAGAGGACAGGAGCACCCCAGCAAATGAACATTTTAACTGGTTCTAGAAAGGAAGAACAAAATGTAGTAGGGTCCCACTTCTAGCAAAAGCCATGATGTCATCCTTTAAATTGCTGTTGTTGTTCAGATAGGGATTTTTAAAACCCTCAAAATATTCACAAGGTTCAGTTGAAAAGAAGCAACAAGGTGATTTGTCTGTTAGATACACCAGTTTTAATTTATTTTATATAACATTCCATTTCCATTTTTAATTATAAAATTATGTAATATATTATATTCAATCACATATATTCTAGACATTCCTATTTTCCAGAGTGAATCATTTAGCTGCCATAGGATAGTATTTGACCCTAGTTAGTACAACTGTACAATATGCCTCAATACGCCACTTACCTCTTCTAGTCTCCATCTGTTTATCAGCCTCAAGTAGGCACCAGGGTGACCTGTAAATCTTCAACATAAGAGAAACCATCATCCCTTTTGTGTTAGATTTCTGATCACAACAGGAAAAGACCAAACACAATCATTCCAGCTATATTTTTCTAGGGGAAATGACATTAAATATGCATTTAAATAGCATTTCTAAATATGCATTTAAATTAAATTATGTCTGAATATATGAAAGTCATTATTGATAGTCAGCATAGAGAGGTTATCACTCTGAGCAAATGTTTACCCACAGTTCCTTTCTGGAACTTCAGCATTAAAATGCTTTGTACCTAGCTGGAAAACCAGGATGTGCAGTTCATCATGAACAACTCCTGTACAAGTGGTAAGTGTGGATATCAGCTATTCTACAAAGATCATTCATTACAAACTAGGTTGCCTAGAAAACTTTCCTGATAGATTGTAGCTGTACTGGAATGCTGATATTCTTGCTTGCCCTGAGCTTTTATATAATAATGGTTTCACAGCTTGAATGAAAAATAAATTTAAAATGCAACTTCTAGAGGAAGTTTCAGCCCTGCTGCATAAATGCTTTGCAACAGGTGCAAATTTTCCATCCAACTTCCCTCAAGTAAATGATAAATCTTAGTTTTCAGGTGTTTGTAATGTACATTTCACATTAACACTCATTATCAGGTTCCATTAACAGGTGTCATTGATGTAATAGACAGCTGAGAGTAAAAATGGAAAGTCTAAAGGCACTTAACATCTTGTACCCAGCAGCACAGGGCATACAGAAAAGTACATTAGGCAAACCGTATGTAAACTATGAGAATTCTCTTTCTTATCCTCTCCCCCTCCTCTCTCAACTCAATCATGCCAGTCTGCAACTCATTTTGTGCTTTACTGAGTGGGGCAAGGGGTTGTTTTTATTTTGTTATATTTTATTGATTGTGGTGTTTCTGTTTATATTTTATACTGTAATCCATCCTGGGATCATAAATTGGTATGATAGGCAGGGTAAAATTAGGTTCAATGTGTTTACTCCAAGTATGAAGATAACCCTTTAAATTTTAACCACTTTTTTTAATTAACCTGGACAGCAGCAGAATTTGATAGGAAAATATTATAGGTATTATTTATGGTATATTTAACACAGGAGTCACCAATGTGGTGCCCTGCAGATATTGTGGGACCCTCATTGCCAACAGTCCCAGCCAACTTGGCTAATGGTATGAAATGATGTGAGCTTTAAGTCCAACAATATCTGGAAAGTACCATGTTGACAACCTCTGCTTTAGCACTTAAAATTATCAGCAATATCATCTTTCCACTCCATCTCCCTTGATAGTTTTCTACAGCTTCCCAGGCAGGCACAATGCACATTATTAACCTTACCTTCCAAGAAAGAACGCTATATAAAAAGTAGAGCTGTTCAGATTGACAAACTGAAAAAGGAACATTTTCAAAGTGAAGCTGTTCTCCCACTCAGATTCAGTCCGAGGTTGCTCTGTGAAAAAGGGAGAGCAGATTTTAAAAACATGTAGTCAGATTTAATTGTCTGATAAGAGTTATTTATTTATTAAAAACTCTGCAGAGCTTGCACTGTATTTGCAAACAAAATGGCTGATCTTGCAGCCCAATCCTCGTTCAGATGCAGTATGTCTGACTCCAGTTGCCTGAGAGCAGTAGCAAGAGAGGGCTGTCCTGCTTGAGAGCTTCTTAGAGATGCATCTGGTTGACCACTTGAGAAACAGAATAGAACTGCACAAAAAGGGCCTTTGGTCTTTCTGATTCAGCAGAACTCTTCTTTAGCTCTGATAAATGGTTACTCAGACATGTCTCACTGACTTTAATGGGCTTCAAAGTGTGAGGCATAGGATCTCACATTTAATTTAAGAACCAGACAACGCAAATTTTATCAGTATGCAAGCAAAAGCAAGGGATGCTTAAAATTCTACTCTGGGATCCTCTATCTGGTTTTGTAAAAATTTGCGACAGCTGAAAATGACTGAATCGTAAATTTGCCAGAGGATACGCATTTTGTTCTGTTTCGAATTGCCAAACAGAAAGACTGCCTGGCATTTCCATGTTTATAGAAGTCTTGTACACTGGGTTCACTTCTGCTGTATACTGTAATTAAATTGACAGAATGTGCTCTAAGACACTGGATTATAAATTCCAAACTGACAGTCGGTTTGGAGAGGACTTTGCTTCTTAATGTTCGTTAGGGTGACTGGGAGACCAACACTCCAATTAGGACATAAGCATGTGAACCAGCAAATCAAACACCCACTCAGGCATTGAATATGAATGCCACAGAGACTCTGGGGTGAAAGGGGGGGCAGGAATCAAGCTTGAGAAATAATGAAACATCATATTTGCCTTACAGAATACTGGAGGGGGAAATTCCGAACCACAATGGAGTCATTTTGCTACAGCTAAAGACTTGAGTGGCTTTCTGTCCCAGGATCGTGGCTCTTAAACTCTTTGTATCTGTTCTGGTATCTATTCTGACAGTCAACTCTGCATAGGTAGGTGATGGAGTGTGTTGTGCAATATTGTTTTCCCCTTCCACCCTCTGGTATTCAGTATACATACTGGCTCTATGAACAGGATTAGTGTGTAAAATACAAAATTAATACATGAGATCCTATGAGATATGCCAGGGACTGAATCTGGAACCAGGGCTGGTTCGAGATTTTTTGGCTTCCCACGGGCTAACTATAAGGTAAAAGCCAACATCCCATCCCTACCATGGCCAGAAGCCTATTGGAAGAATGGATTTAAATGTTATCCAATATGTTGCTTCATTGTTATTATTACTTACCTAAATTTGTAAGAAAAAGAGCAACCTTTTCATACAACTGCAACAAAACAAGAAACAGCATCTAAACAGATTATAATGTAATAACATAAATTACATTTTTGAAAAGAACAACCCTCCCTCCTCAATCCTTCCTCATTGGTACAATGACTATTATGTGAGAAGTACTTTTTATTTAAAAATGAACTTGGGTTCTGGCTAGAACTATTTCAAACATCCTGCTGGACAAATGTCTCTTGGCACTTACACTGTGTCTATGTCTCTGAACCAGGAGAACACACCCAGAGCTGCTTTGGAAGAGCATTAGAAAGCAGGGTATAAATTAATTAAATAATAAACAAATAATTTAAAAGCTAAAATCGTATCAATCAGTTGTTGGGTGGGAAAGCATTATTTGCTAAGGATGTCAGCTTTTGATAAGGTTTCAGGTTTTCAAAAGAGTTCCTTGAGCCATGGGCCATCTAGCCTTGGAAAGGTTTATGAAAGCAGACTTCCTTCCACACTGCTAAGGTCCCTTGCTAGATTGAGGGATATGTTCTGTATTGGTTATTCCTCCTAGAGCTTTCAAATGCTAGCTGAGATTTTAAAATCCCTGCACCTCTTTCTCCACCACTGAATTTTGTCACAACACCACCACAATATTTGGGGTTCACTTATTTTCAAATGTATGGAAAGCAATCCTGATATGTGCACCACAATTTAATGCTGTGTCCAATGGGGCTTACTCTCCAGGAAGCATGTGGAGGGCTGCAGCCTAATAAGCAATTGTTTCTCTGAGATAAAGGCAGTGACAATTGCAATGGAAGCTCTGTAGTTGTCTTAGGAGATATTGCTTGAATGTCCTTTAATCAAGACATCTAATTTTGTCAAGACAAATGCATACAAGAATAAATTAACACCAACTGCATTCTCTTGCACATTAACCTCTTCATTGCTCTTAAACTTGTAGTTGCTGCATTATTTATTTAGAATTTTACTGAAAGTCCTTTCAAATAACATGTTTTCTGCATAGGCTAGAGCTGAATTTGACCATTAAAAAAAAGTTGAAATGTGTTAGTCTTTTTTTAAAAAGGACAAAACTGTTTGAAATGTACTCCAATATTATTATCTCTACTTACAACATTCAGTAGCATGATGATGCAAAAGTTGATGCATACAGCAGTCCCGGTAGTTGCAACCTGAGAGTTATTCCTGATTAAAGCCCATTTAAAGGCAGCAAAAGTGCTGACAGTCACGACACGGTAAATAACAATGCCAAAAACAGCAGCAATCACCACACAGATCTAAAGGGGCAGGGGAAGAACAGATAGAACAGGCTGAAAATCAATCCGCTAATAAATTTCCTCCTGCAATTGTTAAGAAGTGAAGTCTAAATCCAAACATTCCAAGGATGACTCAGAAATGTATTATGATTTTCTCAAGAAGTTTGAGACACTGGTGGTGTATGACGTGTGTGGGCTATGGGACAATTCTGAAAGCTACTTGTTCTTCTTGCATGTTGGATTGCTTCCACATCTTAATAAAATGTCATCTTCTTGTCCTGTGTCCAAAATACCAAGTCTGCAAAAAGCCAATTAAATCTAGCCATATAATTTCTTCTCCGTACAAGTCCCAAATTATTACAATTAAACACCAGCACCACCATTATCTTAATCACATAGCAGGCTTTCTAGACTGTGGTGTCCCTGACATGGATGACCCTCCCCAAGGAGGCTTAGCTGCTATCTTCTTCGAGATGCCAAGGATAAACTTCCCAATTTGCCTAACTTTTTTTTAGCTTTGCTGTCTGCTCAGTTAGCCACTGTTTCAAATGTATTACAGTTGGGTGTCCCCCCCCTTTAATGAACTATATGTTTGTTTGCTGTTGTTTTGAAAAAGAAGTGTCTGTAAGGCACTTCCTATTTATTTTATAATGATATTTTTTGAACTAAATAAATGTGTCCACTTTTCCACTCTATTTTCAAAATACAGGGTAGAGCCTATGCCTTGGAAGGAACTTGAAACAATGCAAAATATGCCATAACCAAAATTGCAACATTCAAACTGCAATCCTAAACAAACTTACCTGGAAGAAAGCCCCCACTGAACTCAATGGGGCTGTCTTCTGAGTAGACTTTTATACAGTGGTACCTCGGGTTAAGTATTTAATTCATTCCAGAGGTCCGTACTTAACCTGAAACTGTTCTTAACCTGAAGCACCACTTTAGCTAATGGGGCCTCCTGCTGCTGCCACGCCACCAGAGCAAAATTTCTGTTCTCATCCTGAAGCAAAGTTCTTAACCTGAGGTACTATTTCTGGGTTAGCAGAGTCTGTAACCTGAAGCGTAGGTAACCTGAAGTATATGTAACCCGAGGTAACACGGTAAAGGATTGCAGCAACAAATTTGCATTTCTCTAGATGGGAACTTCATTTTTCTCCTCCTCTCAACAACAAAGTTACTTAGGCTATGTGAAGCCCTTTCTGAATGTTGACAGTTTCACACTTTTTATCTGAAGGGTTCAACTAGGCTTTGTTTCAGCAAAGCAATTAAACTAACAGTTGCTTAATTGCTTTTCTGATTAAGGCCAATTTAGAAACATGCTCAGCTGTTCTGCTGAAGTGAGGCCTTATGCTGAGCACACCCAAACCTCTTATGATGACACCATGATGTCCGCTTCTTCTCAGAGGAGTCAATTAACACTAATGCTCAACGATACAAAAAGAACTCAGGTCTCAAATGAGATCTTCGAAGAACTAAGTGAATACCACTGATACAGAAATGGTCTCTAGTCCATTGAGTAGGCTCAAGTGTATAATGTTTGCAAAGTGCTTTGAGACCTTCTGATGATGAAGTACTTACTTAAATGGAAAGCATTATTACTGTCAATATGGGAGATGAAGCAACAAAAGCAAGGACAGAGTGGTTTGCTGAGCTTCATTTCCTACTAGACAGAACAAAGCAAGCAAGCCCTCTGGCCTTTGCCCCTTAGAGAAGCACTTCAGCTTGTAAACTTTAGAAAACCCATTAATGACTGTGGTTACAATTACTATTACATGGCAGCTTGAAACACCCATCTACTTCCTTGCAAGAAAACACTCTGTTTGGGGCTCTTTTAATGCTGAAATGCCTTTACAAAATGTAGTTCAGCTATTTAAGAATAAGTAAAAAACAAAACAAAAACCACTTCAGAAAATTGTGATCAAGTATTAAAATTGAAATAGTGAATTGTTTATCAATAATCCTCAAGCCAATCCTCTTCAGTAACACAACTAAAATTAAGGTTGGCTTACTCACAGTCCTGAAAAAGAAAAATTAAATTTATGTTACACACAAATCCTTAATACAGCCGTTCCAGACATGACGGTTTTCCTATGCATGAATATATTCAAGGGCAGGGAAATGGGCTTGTCTTCGTCATGAGAATTGCCCAGGCAACTGTCTTAAAATCTGGGAATGCAAGTGGGCTGCCTCTTCAACAAATTAGGCACATTTTCTTTCAAGATCAAATCAATATTATTTTGATCTGTTGTTGCAGGGCCCCTAAAAGGCCGGTGCCTCTTCTGCCTATTTGGTAATCCAGCCCTGAATGCATCATGCTCTAAAATAACCTAATGTGTCCTGTACATAATGTGTCCTGCACATAAGGTAGGCAGGAATATGTGGTGGAGTAATTTGAATGTGAAATCTCTTGTCTTTATACTAAAGTGGTATAGTCTCATGAGTACAGTACTGTATCAGTTGCTTTTTCTGAATATGTTAGTAACACCTAAGTTTTCCAGTCAGCAGAACCTTCTGGCAGGTACAAGTTTCAGGAACAGAATGCTAAAATAGCTTTATACAATGGTTGCTTATAAAACAACTGTGTCAGACCGTGACACAAACCATTTTAAACAGCAGGAACAGCTTAATAATATTATGAAACTAATCTATGAACTCCCCCCATTTTGCTAACAGAGATGAGAAAGTCTAGTTTTCAGACAATTCAAAAGAAATTATATTTTTCAAACCATAAAAAATATTCCAGATGCAGAAACAATAATTCTGCTGCATTTATCTGCAAATGCTTGATAAGGCTCCGGTTTTCCAGATATGGGATTCATTCGTTCTTTCTTGGAGTACTTGGCTTCAAACTGGGGCCGTATTTCTTCCTAAAGAACATATGAAAAAATTTTAAACATAGAATTAGACAAAGTCCTGTACAGGAAGCCCCAGGTTATCTGAATTTTGTCAACATTACATGATTTAATTTAACATGAAAAGCGGTTGAGATATATCTGCTGAGAAAGTGCTTTCTGCTGCTGCCAGAAACTAAGGGTTTTCTATAGCACTGGAATTCCTTCCTGAGGATAAAAAATATTGCTTAGCAAGGGAGTCAGAACTGTAGGATCACCTTTAGGATCACCGTCTCTTCCCACGTTCTGCCTCCAGGTGGAATTACACAAGCTAGAAAGATACAAGCAACATACTGAACAGACTAACTTTGGTCTGTGTGATCCTGAATAAATTCTGGATTGGGCTGCTGCCAATGAGAAAAACAGGAATGTCACAATTCACAGCTGAAAATTAAGCTCTGTGGTAAATTAACTTATTTATTCCTATGAGCAAAGCTATTAAAAGATGTGTGAAGAAGATTCTCAAGATCACACCAGCAAATTATGTAATATGCTCTGCTGAGTAAGATGAGAGGATTGATAGCAGATGCTAGCAATTAATAGAAGCTTCAATAAACTTAATTCCATTATATACCTCAGCAGAAAATGAAACAGCTGTTCTGTTTCTGGCAAGGAATGTTGTATTTACTGAGTAAAGTATCCCTGACCCAGATTAGGTCTTTGTGCCCTCCACAAATCAGTCTACTGACATATTGTAGGCTCACAACAAGTCTCCTGTAAGCCACCATTTCACAGGTGGCAAGAAAATAGCCCCTATCTACTAGACATGCCAGTTTTTCATGTAAAAATTTTCTGCATGGAGAAGCACTCAGCCATGCAAATCCCCCACATTTATTTGAATACTGGAACAGCCTTACAGTGATTTAGCAAGCTGTAAATAGTACCAGGACCACATTTCTCCCTCTCCCCTTTGCACATAAACTGCTTCAGTCCTGGTCTGTTTAAGCTAGACTTCCTGGTTACATCTGAAGCAGGGAACTCTGGTTTAATGTAAGTTTACTAACCAGTATTGATTGGTAAACTGGCATTGAAGCAGAGTTCACAATTTTGGGTATTACAGGGAATTCTGGTTTAAATACAACAGGGTGGAAGGGCCAAAGACAGTATGCAAATGAGGTGAGGGAAGGACAACTGCAGAATCCCGATGTCCTTTCCTGGCTTGCTAAACCATGGTTTGGCAAGCTGATATACCCAGCATACAGGCTTGCCACCTCAGGGAGAAATAGGTCTAAGACTTCACAAAGTTGCCTCGCTTTGCCTGTACAGCTGCCAATCAATTTTATTTTAGGAATTGTTGCTTGGCTGATTTCATCCACCTGCTGTGTCAGTGACTCAGCTAATGTAAAATGCCATGGCCTAGAAAGGCTCCGGAAAGGATGGAAGGGAATCAAACTCCATGCTGGGATAACTCACTTTCTTTCTCTAAAGCCGAATCTGTAATTTGAAGCCAACTTAACTAAATATTCTTCCTACTCTCACTGGTAAAGCAGTAGCATAGACATACAAACCTCCTCTTCTTCCCAGTCTATCAAGTCCCAGTCGTAGGCAATTACTGCTCGTCTTCTTTTCCAAAACTCCAGGAAAACAGTTGCTATAGTAGAGAAATGGAAAGAAATATTAACAAAAAACCACATTAATTTATTTATCATCTCATTGTACTGTAGTCGAATAAGGGTACATTTTATTTTATCATGCAAACAGACATATTTTCTTTTGAGGAGCAAAACATACTACTTTTGTAAAAACCACTTGCCCTATGTGAATAATGCTTAAGCAGTCAACTTACTTCTCAGTGTTAAAAATAAGTAAAAATAAACATTTTTTAACTGCGACAGGCAACCAAATGAGAAATTCTGTGATGCCTGTGTACTCCCCGTTTCCAGTTTGGAAGTACACCTCTTGATTCTAAAGATTAACACACTACTACATTAAGAGATTTTCAATCAAACATCATTTAAAAACTATTGCCTGAATTCTGTATCTGGAATATCAGGATTCCAGCTGAGCCAGAGATGTTTGGGGGGGGGGGCCACACAGCAGCCCACTCACACTGAAGACATGGAGAAACCCACACCAGTACAAAAGCAGCTCGGAGAGATGCCTTGCCCATCCTGATCCCTGCCTTGAACCCTAATTCTCTCCCATCACTCCCAATCCACAGAAACAGGCGAGAAGCCCAAACTTGCTAGAGGAGTGCCTATTTGGCAGCCAGGCAGTGCTATTAGCAGGGAACTATTGGGGGGGTAGTCTAATCTACCCAGGATGGGGGAGAAAACACAGCTGCAAGCCATCACCCAGCTTCTGATAACGATCCTGCAGAGGACCTGATGGAGCAGGGTTAGGTAACATGTGGTCATCTAGGCATTACTGGACTGCAACTCCCATCAACTCTGACCATCACTTATGTTGATTGGGACCAATGGGAGTTGTAGTCCCAGGAAGGCCACAGGCTCGCTAGTCCTGCAGTTGAGGAAGTGACTACTGTATGTAAGTCCTTCAGCCTTCTCTGAACTTTTGCTCAATAGTTCCCTTCAGAGCTCATTAATGTCCCAGCTCTAACTCTTTTTGGGAGTTATTCACGAATGACATTGGAACATAGAAGGCTGTCTTATACCGAATCAGACTCTACATATATCTAATTCAGGGTTGACTCTGCTGACTGGCCATGGCTCTTGAGGCTTTCAGACAAGACTGCTTTTCAGTCATAGCTGGAGATACCAGGAAGTGAACTTGGGACCATTCCCATGCAAAGCATGTGTTCCACCATTGGGATTGGCCCCCTCCCCTGCAAAGCACACCATCTAAATCCTGCAGATCTAATATTGTTCCTGAAATAAATGTTGCGTCTGGACGTTATCGCTTGAGGAAGGATTTGACTGTGTTTGGCCACAAAGGCCATAAATTCTGCAGAGCCTTTCATCTCAGCAGGGTATCAGACAGAAAGAGCTTTATTCTTTCGGAAAACATGAACATTTGCTACTTTCCAGAACATAAATCCTCTACATTAACAGGATTGTGGACTATGTTGGCAGACAACCGATTGAGTGCCAAGGGCCACATTGGAACATGTTGTTGTTAATTTAATATTGAGTTCAAGATATCAGTAGTCTCTGACAATCTATTGCATGAACATTATGAACAAACATGCTGTTTGGAAACTTTCTAAATTAGAAAGCGTGACCTACAAATGCGTGTGGGGTGGGGTAAGGAAGTGAGCCCAGAGCACCATTAAAATCATCGAATATTTAGAATAGAAGAAGATTTTTAAAAACAAAAAAGTACTGACATAACCCACCTTTAGAGCAGAACTTACCCCACACTGCCATGAAAACAGCAAAAAACACAGTAGCCCCATTGTCAAAAAGATGTGTTACCTGTGAAAAGACAATCAGGTTCAGCAATTCATTTTAAATATTCTATTCAAAACTATTGTTTTCCATTGTGTAAAAAATAAGGGATATATCTTACTCAGGAAATTTGCTTAAACTGCAAAGGATTAGGCCTAATATCAGGATGACAAACATTTATTAGGAGAAGTTTCCAATATGCTTATGATTTGGCTATCAGTAGCAAGCCAAGCCTTGGGTATGTTTTTACAACCAGACCACTATTTCCGCATGTCAGCCCGTTGGTAGCCTACAGTAATATATTGGTACGAGCCTTTCTGAAATCATGCAGTCATTAAGCTATCAAAGGGAAGTTTGCTTGAACTGTTCTCCTGAGGGAAAAAACATAAGACCCTGACACACAGGCAAGCAATTAATTACACTGAGAAGATATATGTGAATTAAAAGCTCAAGACACAAGTGTCAGCTGCACAAAAAGACCTCATCAAACCCTCATGCAGATTGGCTATATTTCGTGTTATCATACAAAGAGTTGCATGACTGCAGAGAAGAGGCATGCTTCCATTATTTATTTTAGAACATATAAAGCTCACAGAGGAAAAGTACAGAATTGCACCATTGAACGTAAAGGGTAAGGCTGTGCACCAGATCCAAGCCAAATTCGAGCTATCTGGATGAATTTGGGCCTATCCCAGTTGAGCTGAGACAGTCACAGATCCAGGGGAAGTGATCCAGGGGAAACTGGGGCTGTCATGGGGTGGGACATCAGGCAGGAAGGAGAAACATAATTCTGAATGAGAGTGCCATGGGGGATTTTGGGCTTACCTTTCCCCTCTCTCCTGGCTGGGGTTGAGTGTGAAAGAATAATAGCCAGTCTAACCTAGTAGCAAGATTGGGAGCACAGAGAGGCCTAATTCTGCTCTATGTGAGAATCCAGTGCTATGGCACTGGGAAACTTCCTTAAAAACCTAAGAAGAACCACTATCTATTGGAGGGTTAATGTTGTGAGCCCTTCCTTCTTATGCTCACACTGTATATATGTGTAGATAAAACCAAATAAGAGACACCAGAGTTTGTAGTGACCTTTATTCCAAAGCAGGGTCCATGAAACAGAAAAACACAGAAAAAAATAAGTTCAAGGGGTCCATAGTTTTCATCAGATTTTCAAAGGGGTCTGTGACCCAAAAAAGGTTAAGGACCATGCTTCTAAACTAGGAAACCAGACCTGAGGTATGGACTGTCACTTCCAAGTTCCTCAGTGCTCAGAGGCTGAGGTGCACAACAGCCGGTATGTTGTAGTGATTAGAGTGTTGGGCTAGCATCTGAGGGATCAGAGTTCAAATCCCCTCTCAGTCAGGAAGCTCACTGACCTTGGGCCAGTCACTGCCTCTCAACCTAACCTACTTCACAGGGTTGTCGTGGGGAATAAATGAGGGAGGGGAGAACCATGTGTGCTACCTTGAGATCCTTGAAGAAAAGGTGGGATGTAAATTAAATAATATTTTTAATGTAACAATACCATAGTTGGTCCTGCTTCTGTTAGTAATATTCTAATTTCCTAAGCAGAGGCATCACCCTTGAAGGAGTTGCACTCATTTGCACCAAAGTTAAATTTAAAGTATTTGGAAGTTTTAAAAAGGCAAACAATGTTTTTCATGGTACTAAATAAAACACTGTTGCTGTACGAAGCCAAAAGCATTTTTTAAAAAAAAATTTACCTTGGCATAAACACAGCTGTCGGACAACCTCATGAAGGGGCAGTATTTATCACATATAGGGCACATTATAATCTCTGTAGCTTGGCAGACTTCTTTACTGGAAAAGAAAAGAGATCATGATTAATAGCTCAGTTTATAACTAACACGCTTCAGAGTGCTTTCATAATTTGGGCAGTGGAGTAATGAGCAGGAGAAAAACAGAACAAACCTAAAATAAGCCATTTTTTTACTTCAGAAAAAGCTAGTAGTAGTGGTAGTAGTTGTTGTTTAAGAGCTGCTGAGGGGGGTAAAACAAAAGATCAGAACAATACTAGTTGTGTGGGAATGTTAAATAGCAACTGAATACATTTATTTATTCAACTGAATACATCTATTTCAACTATTTGTATAATATTTAATCACTAAAGACCTCCATGCAATGCTTGCTTATATCAAATACACTAGTAGCCATGTTTTGTTTTCACTTCACCTGACTTGGCAGTGGTTCAATGTGGCTACTCCATACAAAAAGACAAAGAGTCCAACGAAGGCAGCTGGGAAGAGCATTCCTGTATACCAGCCTAACCAGGCAAAGTACAAGCCAATTTTCTCACCAAAGTACCGTCTGTCAAAAACACAAGGCAACAAAGTTAGGAAGACACCTTCAATAGGACTGAACACTGGTTGTTAACATAAAAGTATATTATTCAGAGACTCAGAAGAATGACATTTTACTTATATTAAAAACAAGGGGCAATTGTTGGGCTTTGAATGGATGGATCATCAGCTCTCTAAGTTACAGCCCAACCAACCTTGCATTAACTCCACACCTTGTATTTTGCACGGTACAATGTCTTTTTGTGGGGCAGCTTGGCATGTTCCAATGATCTTCCTTGAAGTTCAGGCTTTACTTGCCAAATGCAGTCAATTTGTTTTTGTATTCCTCTGTCAATCAGAAGGTCCCTTGGGTCTTCCGACTGAACTGATAAACTTGTAACCGTAATGTGGTCTTTTGTGACAAGGACAACAGGTTGGCAATGTAAAAACAACAATGGCAACAGCTGCAGATCTGTCTTTGCTGCATGAGAGAAACTTCTGGCCTAATTGTTTGGCTGACATACTGAATAGCAATCTGGGTTCGCTCCAGTGCAAAAGAAAACTTAAAGTCTATGGGATTTACATGGCCTACATGAATCCAAGTCTATAATTTAAAACTGTAAAGCAAAGTAGAAGCAGAACACTCAGCTAAGATTTATTTATACTGCTGTTCTCCACTCCCTAGGATAGGTACTTATTTATTTTATTTTTTTGCTCTCTTGTTTCCTTCAGTACTTGAAATCCCTGCCCAGTCCTGCAGCTGCAAGAAGCAGTGCACACATTGTGACTTATGATACCAATGAGCAGCTGCTTCCAAGACCCCAAATGATGGCAGTGTTAATTTATGCATTGCAAAAGGACGAGGAGCGGGTGTACCAAACTGCTCTCTGTGTATGAATGGGATCCACAGGGCCTCTTCACTTGTAGTTTTAAAAGAGCACAGCCAGTAATGGTTTTATTGGCATGCTTTATGTGAACATTGACACAGCTAAACAGTATCATTCACATCATGCTACCATTAAAAAAACCTGACATCACCACTGGCAGAACAGTAATTCAGACGAGAGCCTGGAGTGTACTGAGGATGATCAAATCAATAGTTCCATCTCTTTGCTTTCCCAGCCCTGTCAGATATGACTGTTGGGTATTATTACTGAGAGATGCTGAAATGCACTTTAGCCACCCAAAGCCAGAAGAACAATCAATAGAGAATGAGTGAACTTCATGGGATCATTCTCACTTCCCATGAGACCTGCTTTGGCAACTCTGCCTCATTCCTACCCGTTCCATCAGATTGATGCCTAACACACACATAAGCATTAAGGGGCTGCGTAACCACGTTGCCCACATAAGCCTGTTCAGGACGTACTGTATGCTTGAAGAGGCTCTGGGGGAAAGTGCTGTCTGGTGCGTGTCCTGCATCAGTAGTTACCTGGCAGCAGACACTGCCAGTTCTCTGACCAGCCCAGGCGGCTGGATCTACCTGCCATTTACATTGCCCACATAGGGACACTCTAAAGCTTGATAGCTAGATTCAGCTCTCTGACGTTTGGAGCGCTGGGCTGGATTTGTTTAATGGTGGTCCTGGGTATTTGTCAACAGTGGGCCCTGAGAGTGGGTTCTCATGCTGCCCAAGAATCCCAGAAACTGATACTAGCCCCAAGCGTAGGCATCAATTCATACTGTGAAGAGCAGGGATGGAGGACCTGCATTCTGTAATAGGTAACCTTCGGGGGGGGGGGGTCACATGCCAGTGTGCTAGCCAGAGGCAAAAGCAAGCAGAGGAACAAATGTGATTCTCATATTTGTACAATAGGCTACATTCCAGGCATGCAGAAGCCAGAGGTTTCCAACACCACCCTCAGTACTTCTCCATCCTCTAATCAAGCAAGCAAGAGACATCTTCACAGTTCAAAGATACATTCTAGCCACGCTAATGCAACTGAGGAAGATGAGCAAGGAGTAAAGGGGTCCAGTCTGGGGAGCTGGAGTGTGGCCTGAGAGAGTCCCACGGGCAGGACAGAGGCTTGGAGGGTCCCTGAAGTTCCCCACCCCTGGTGCAAAGTATGTATGAACTAGGAATGGGGAGAACCACAGCAGCAGACCCCACTCCCAACCTATGTGCATTTAACTTAATGCCTTCATAGAGTCAATACATGTCTGCCAAGACTTTTCGCAGTTTGTCGGTTAAGCTGTTCAGGCTCCCCACTACACCCCACCAACTGCACACAGTTCGCATGTCTTCACATAGTAATCTGTCACTTCCTATTCTGTGTGTGCCAAAGGGCTTTCAAAGATCAAGCACCATGAACAGAGCTCAGTTATCATACGATGCAGTATCTGTCAAAGAAAACCAGCTCAGAAACTGAGAATATTAACACTTCATAACCACTACCTTGGCTAATCTTACAAACCCGACACATCATCCCTGGTCTGACATCAACATGTACAAAATTATGCAGACATCAACAGATGTCCTCTGCTCTGGAAATGTCTTAATTGCCAAGTTGATAGTGCTGCCAGCAGGCAGCCAACTCATTCATGAGGATATAGGTGAGCTACTGATAGGCTCTAACATTTAGGAATGACTGCTCTGCTGCAGACAATAACATGCGCAATTTCAAGTGAGGAAATGCAGCCAATTGAAGGAGCTATTAGTTTTTATACCCTTTTGGGAATTTTTTTGTTTGTTTTGGAGCTTTTCCTGCAGTAACCTGTAAACCAATTTCAGGTGGAGATCATAAAGAGATCATCCAGAACCTTTAACAAAAGTTTTTGATACATGCTTTATAGAGAAACCACACATCTCAGCATCCCATGGGGACATCTATTCAGAACTGTGCAGATCATTCACACACATTGTTTCCTTGCTTCTTTCTGGCAACTTTAGCGGCCAGCTGGTGTAATTAAACCAAAATTAATGACTGTTGAATGTGCCAGATTAATGGCACTGTGGAATTAAGACTTCAAATTTATTGCTAGAGAAAGCAGCAGTTGTACAAGCTTTCCCAGTAACAATGGAACTTGAATATGATATGGTAGTGTTCACCAGTGAAGAGAATACGGGGCGGTTTATTAGCTGCTTTAATACCTTGGTATCTCTGAATAGTGCCTGTGAGATCATGGACTGGGTAATGGGTATCATACAAGAACTCCCACAAGGGGCCACAGGAACTCTGCAAACATACATCTTGATTCACAATAGGTGGTTTGTGTACATAATGCATTAAAACTTTTATTGGGGCAGCAGGGAATCTTGAATCTTGGTATTTCATGAAAATCTCAGCTTCTTCTTTCCACATAAAAAACTTAAAGCCTGCTACTCCATGGCCAAACTTGCATTGAAACTAAAGCAAATTAAAGGGAGGATTTCAAGTGTGCTGTGTTGAGTGATCTTGAGTATGTGCCATTGTCACATGTCCCTTGAACTCTGGAAACCAGGAGATATGAAGATTTAACCGTGCTGCTCAAGTCTGATGGATATTTACCTTGGGTAGTGGCACAGATGACCTGAAACAAATGCCACTACTAGAGCAATTTGCTTGTTTCTGAAGCAACTTTGTCACTATAAGCACTTATCTCTGTTTTTCTAGACTAATGGAGAAAAAGAATCAATATTGTGACATGAAGAAAGCTAAGTAAACAGAAAACAAAAAGATGGACTGCAGCAGCTCAGAGACTAATTAGTGTCATAGAACAATGTATATTTGCAGCTACAAATGATTTTCAAAAATTACTCCCAAGCGACCTAGAATCTTAGTCATCTATTAAGGCAGAACTCTGAAGTTAACTCTTAGCTTTTACTATAATAGAGTAATGCATTTGGGAAAATGGTCAGTGTGCCCACCATTATTAGGCTGCCAAATTCTGTATGCCCCAAGAAGACCCTTGTGAGATTTCTAGGCTAGGTATTTTAAAAAGCACCCTTGGAATAAGGTGAAAGATTTCAAAAGGAAGAGAACTTCAACAGTGATTTAGGAATCAAATCATGTTGTGGTTTGTTGTATTTTCCAGACAGGACAAGCACCAGGTTTGAAAGGAGCCCCTCTATTAGTATGCCCTGGCAGGGGGCAGTAGAGCCTGGACCATGTTCTGAACATCTTGGGTGGGTGTGTTTAGCTGCCACTTAAATTTTTCACAAAGCTATATTGTTGCTCTGTGACCTTATGGGAAACTAATATGATGGCTGGGAGCAGCTGCCCAATACAGCCTGGAGCACTGCACTGGGTTTTTTTTTTGGGGGGGAGGGTGTCCAGGGCACATGTAAGCAGTGGTCCCTGATGGGGCAGTATGATCCTGGCAAATGCTCCAATATGCCTGGTACTGACACCAGATCTGTTTGCAGAAAAAAATGCAGTCCAAGAGCAATCTCCTATTGTTGTTATTCATTTAAAATTATTCTCTAAAATAACTTCATATAGTTACAAATATACTTTTTATCAACCCAGCATTTCCTGCAAAATATTTACATTTTTTTTCTTTTAGGAAATCAGTTTTAAAAACAAACGCAGAGAAAGCAAATCTCCTAGCAGTTGGCTATATTTTAGAAAACGTGTTACTTCTGTATTATATCATTTGCAGACTTTCAGACACCATTCTCAGTTATGGTAACTTCAGCCACACTTTACTCTTAAGCATTGGTGGTGGTCTATTCGCCTGCAATGCGGATGCAACATCGGAGATGAAGGGCTGGAAGGGAGGTTGGCCATAGTTCATCTTCAGCACTTATACGCTGGCATACTAAGTCTCTTATAGTTGGGATGTAAGCCACAACTTTTAACTAAGGATATTGGGTGGACACTTTGTGACTTCATACTGCAGTCCTTAAGTGGGCAAGATGCCATCTGGGGTGCCAATGTGGGTTTTAAAAGTGCCAAAAATCTAGTTGTTGTGACTATAGGAAAGGGTAATACTTAGCACAAGTCTATGATTCAGCTAGTAGTTACTCAGGGTTTCGGAAAGTGGTCCCCTCTCAGCCCTATCTGGAGGTGTCAGATCTTGGGAGCTTTTCACGCAATTTATGTGCTCTACCAGTGAATACCAGCCCTTCTCTGCCACTTAACAAGCTGATTTAATTCATCCAAACACACCAAAATATATAAAAAATGAAGAACTGGTTTTTAAAAGGTTTTACCGTACAAGATCCAAAGGCTGGTATTTATACCAAGCTCCCCACGAAGCCCAGCACTCATAAAGTAGATGCCTGTGGTTTTCTGCCCCATGAGTTCTTATGGATTTTTTACTTCTGTAACCACCCTAAAATAAAGGTTGTAAAGGAGAAATTAGTGAAGAAGTATTCATTAGAATAAACATACTATCCATGTAAACACACACACACACACACACACACACACACACACACACACACACACACACTCATTTAGTATTATTTTCACACAAATAAACAGCATATTGCTATTCTTCAGATTCCAATTCCTAACCTCGGGTCTACAAACTCCCAGAAACTTTTGAAGGAAGATAAGAGCACTCAAAGGAAGCAAATCTAATGTTTGCAGTTTCTTTTCTAATGGAAGTTTTTATTTTTCTGGGCTTCCAGATAAGATCTTAGCATTAAGGTTGCATTGTATATTTCTTAGCAAAGGCGCACAAAAATTAGCCAAAAAGAACAAACAACTTTGCTGTTAGATATGTTTGTAACCTTTTCTTACATGATTGTGCAAATCCCAAGACATGTACTTTTATCTATCAGTTACACAGGATCAGTGATCACAGAACAGCTGTTTTATACATGTTAACATTCACATGACCCTAACAACAAAGTATGACAGGCTTTGGAAATATACACAGGTAACCTCACAGATTGATTACTCCTGGACCAGCCCTCAAAAACTTTGTAACACTTCAGCTAATACTGGATGCTGTTGTTTACTTTCTTATAGGAACAGACAGGAAGGAACACATAATAATACCAGCACTCCTAAATTTGAATTGTTATAGTGTCACCCAGGCATGATCACTTTGGGTACTGTTGTCCTGCTGTAGGAATAAGGATACCAGAAGTTGGAGTCCACTTTGAAGAAGGTCCAGAGACCAATGCCAGGTCAAACTCCAAGGTCAAGTTTGGTGAGGGAGGCAGTTAATGAAATAACCATAGTCCAGTCACAGGCCAAGGTCACACACACAGGAAAGTCAGGTTCACAGCAAGACAACACAGCTGACAAGAAGCTGCAGTACAGAAGCTGCTCCAGAAACTTTCCTAAGCAACTGCAGCCATTTATCTATGAGCCTGCTATGCCCCACTCTAGGCACACCTGGTGATTGTCACAGCTATCTGAGGAGTTTGATCTACTAATGAAGAAGCAGCTCCTCATGAGTAGCATGTTACTCTCAAGGAAGGCTTGGCTTTCAGATGAGCACTCCACTGGTTCTCCACTTTGCTTAGTTGATGTTCTCTTGGGCTTGGATGTGGCTCAGCTTCTAACTCTTACTTTCTATTAGGTGGGGTGCCATAAGGCCTGGTGGTTCTAATTTGGCCTTGCTGCTGCCTGGCCTAACTTCTTGTTCTCTATGGTCCCCTTCAGGGTGTACCAGGCCCTCCTCTGAGGAGGATTCCTCTAGAAGGAATTTGACATCTGTTTCGACCATTTAAGTCACACATGGCCGCTCCTGAATCTATCAACTTCACAAAATGTGGTGCTCTCCAGATGTGACTGGCCAGGGTCAGGGGTGATGGGAGCTGGAGTCCATCTTGGGAGAACATCGTTGCCTATCCCTGATACAAACTGTTCTCTGAAGTCTTTTAACAAAGCTCGTCTTGGAGATTTGTCAGACTCTATTGTACAATAGAACGATGGCGTGGAAATGCCTTGAGTCTCAAAGGCAAGTATTTCTACAAAATACTTGTACCCAATCCAGCAAAAAACAGGATTAATATTACTGATGATAATTATAGTAAAAGTCATCTAGAGACTATATTGTGTTTGCTAAGAAAAATAATAGGAAATAATACCTCATGAAGAGGAAATGCAGCTTCATAGGAGCCATTAGTAAGCAATCGATTCAGACCTAAAAAACAAAAATATTCAGTATATAGCATGCAGGGTTGGAATGACAATAATGCATTAGAAATAATACAGCAACAGCTGAATGTTGGAAAAGGAACAGTAAATTCTTTATAACACTTTATAAAGGTATGGTAACTGTTGCAGAGTGGTACAAGCACTTTTGAACACCCACGTTTCTCAGAGCTACTTGTGAATTGCTCTTAATTTTGCTAGGATAGCTTTCAGATATCCTATCCTATCCTATCCTATCCTATCCTATCCTATCCTATCCAGTGCCTGGGAAGTTCAGGTATCTGTCTAGCAATCTTGTCAAAGAATAATATGAGTGCCAGCCATGGCATCTCTTAAGATAAGGGTAGGGAACTGCATGCCCACAGCCTGAACCTGGCCCCTGAAGTCTTTTCAAAAGTGGCCTGCCAACCACCTCCCACATTCCACAGCAGTATGGGTTACATTGAACAAAACAAACAGCAACTGCCACAGTCTATCTCCAGATAAACTCTGGCATTGTTTAGGATTTTGAAGAGTGCTCCAGCATGTTCTCTGCACCACAGCAATAGCAGTTAAAACTGCAGTACTAGGATCTTCAGCAGCAATTGCAATCACTTATTCAATAACTGTGGGCTGCATTTTATTTATTTAAAATATTTGTATACTACAATTTCATTATAGATTTATAGATATAGATATAGAAAGATATAGATCTTGAAAGACCTACATTGGCTCCCAGTACGTTTCCGAACACAATTCAAAGTGTTGGTGCTGACCTTTAAAGCCCTAAACGGCCTCGGTCCAGTATATCTGAAGGAGCGTCTCCTCCCCCATCGTTCTGCCCGGACACTGAGGTCCAGCTCTGAGGGCCTTCTGGCAGTTCCCTAACTGCGAGAGGCCAAGTTACAGGGAACCAGGCAGAGGGCCTTCTTGGTAGTGGCGCCCGCCCTGTGGAACGCCCTCCCATCAGATGTCAAAGCGATAAACAACTACCTGACATTCAGAAGACATCTGAAGGCAGCCCTGTTCAGGGAAGTTTTTAATATGTGACATTTTAGTGTATTTTTCATCTTTGTTGGAAGCCGCCCAGAGTGGCTGGGAAACCCAGCCAGATGGGCAGGGTACAAATAATAAATTATTATTATTATTATTATTATTATTATTATTATTATTATTAAGATATATAGATAGATATAAAACAATAACTGCTATTCTGGAAAATAGTTAAGAAGTCCAGATGACAAGAAGTCCTAGTGCTGTTGTGGTGCCCTGTCAGTCATGCCTTTGCCTCTTTGCCTCTGAGGAGTGGAGAGGGTGCCATTTACCTCCTCCTTGTGTCATATCCCAGTGCTGCAGTGGGAAATGAATTAGCATTTAGGAGTAGAAAGGTTCTGTGAATTTCATGTCTTTCAGTTTCCAAACTTAAATTCAGTTCACATTTCTGCAGCAGACTGCGGATTTATTTTATTTTTTAAATCCTCATTAAAATCTGCATTTTAGTTCAAATTTCTCCTAATAAACACTTTTTTTGTATGAAGTTTTGACTAATGTACACATTTTTGTGAGCTATGTCTCTTAAAATAACACATTTTTTCTTGTTATTTTTGTGAATATATTCATACACTTTACCCAATATATGCAATATTGTAAACCCAGTTTGGAAAACTGCATCGCAAAATTTGGGTAAGTGGATGGCTTTCAGAGGGTGGCTGTGTTATGGTTCTCATATTGCTTCAGAAACCACAATTCTAATAGATTCATTTGCAAATGCAATTAAATCTCTTCCCCATCCTAAGCACCCTCATCACTTTTCAAATTGATTGACCAAAGAGGTGAGGTTGTGATTTCCCTGCCCATTAAAGCATTGGGATGCATATGGGTGTTTAAAGCTACAAGCCTACTTACTTGGAGAGGCTAATAAGCAGTAAAATCTGTTGCTGTCCCACACTTACCAATTTTATTTTTTCCTTCTTCGTATTTCACTCTCTGTAAAATATGATGAACAATTCTACTTCTTGTAGCGTTGTTGAAGAATGTGTCTTTGTTGTGGATGATGAAGCTATTTTTGAAAACAAGCACAAGCAAGATAGTTTTTGCTCATGACAATACAAGGAGGTGTCACTGACATCTCTGACAAATCAGCAGTAGAATGTAATAAAAGAATTAATTGAACCACAATATGAAATTTCTGCTAAGGTGGGTTATTTGAAGGACACTGTATATGAAAAAATCTTTTTTTATATATAATAACATGAGCTTGTGGTAACAGGGCCAGACCAAAACATTTTGGCACTTGAGGCAAACCACAAAATGCCACACCAGGGAAAAAGGGGTTAGAGCTAAATAAGGAACAAGGGCTTGGGGATAAATGTATACACAGTTTCTGCTGCCGCTATGAATCCTGCTGCCTGGGGCAGCTGCCTCACATTGTCTCATGGGTGGGCCGGTCCTATGGAGTTCAATCTCAATAGAAGTAAATAAGCTTCAGTAAAGCAGACTTCACAAGTTGGTAGATTGAACTGGACCTCTGCCTGTCCAAGGCTGTGGTCAAATGCAACAATTATGGAATTTAATGAGCTGCATTATTCCAGGTCAAGCTACCTTTCCATTTTGCCCAGTATTGCCCACTCAGACTGGCAACAACTCTGGCAGAGAGAACTGTCCCATCATCTGTTGCTACCTGTGGAGATGCTAGGGACTGAATCTGGGACCTTCTGCTCAGACATGACAGTAGCCACATGAAAATTATGAATCCTACCAAAAATCTTGGGGTTAGGATACAACCTCACTTCCTGGGTGCCATGGAGGACTCTCAGATGACTGGTGCAACATAAACAATGTTTATGCAAGGGATACAGTGAAACATCCAAAAGTCAGATAATGTATTTTGAATGACAGGGGATTTATTTTAATTGCACTCGATTTTAAAAATGAAGCAATAACATTGTACATTTCCTTGTTACTATGCACTTCCTAAGAAATGAGTAAAACTGGAAACTTGGAAATTTAAAAATGTTCTTGCAGTGGCTTAATAAGGCAGAATAAAGGCAATGCACCAAACTGTCATCTAAAGAATAGCCTTGAACTAACAAGACTGCAGCTGAAAGCCAGCCAGCCAATTAATTTCTTTTGATACATTCTCTGTTGGAAACTTTCCAGGTTGCAAACTTTAGCTTGAGGCCAAATGTAATGTTACCCTTTCATAAAAGTCCACGCAAGAACTCCTTGATTTACAGGAAGGTCTCCAGATGGACAAGAGTAGATTTTGGCCTGTATTGCAAGGTCATTAAGGGTCATGATGACAGGCCATTCACACAACTAACAATTGCATAAGTGGTTTTTAAAAGGTAAATCTGAAGTTCCCCCACTCCCGCAATACAAATAGCAGGCACATGGGGCCCAATCTGGATCAAAGCAAAGGTGCCTGCAATTTACTTTTAAAAATCACTCACACTGTTGTGTAGGAAGCATTATGTCTTGTTTAGCCTGAAGAGGTGAGCCTTGAGACAAGCAATTTAAAAATACACAGATCCCAGTCTCATGCACTGGCCACCTATTTGTAAGGAAACCTTTTCCCTTATAATTCCCATGGAAGGATCTAATGTCATATGCAATAAATGTACCACAAATTCTACTAGGAAACAAAACACACCACCTTCATTTTCTGTTGTTAATTATTAGCATTCTGAAAGTCACATGCACTCCTAAAACTTCCAGGGATAAAGTAATTCAAAACTCAATCTAGTGTTAGAGTTGTTTTTTGTCCCTTCATTACTATATATAGACATAGAATTATAGAGTTGGAAGGGACCCCAGGGGTTATCTACCCCAACTCCTTGGGATGCAGGAATCTCAATCCAACCTCTGCTTAAAATCCTCCAAGGAAGGAGAGTCCATCACCTCCCAAGGGAGTCCATTTTACTGTCAAACAGCTCTTGCAGTCAGAAAGTTCTTCCTAATGTTTTCATCTATATGATGATGATAATTATTAACATAATATGGAAGGATTGTATTGGGGAACATTCTCATTCAGATTAAGGAGTGAGATGAGAGTGTGGTGGTGGTGGGGGGGATCCATGCAGAAAAGCTCAACATCAAAATTTTCAGAAAATTCCATCCACATCAAAAGAATTCCATATAATGTAAACAGACTTTGTGCATATACAACATGAAGATAGATTGATTTTTAAATGCTGTTTGGGCAATGCTAAGAATTACATTAAGTTTGCGTCTTAAATAGTTGGTTTAGGGATGCAGTACAAAATACAGATTTTGACTGTGATGAAAACCCAGATGTCGGGGTGTAAATATAGCTGTGGTGCATTCATGTAACACATCAATACCCTTTTTAATTTGTCAACTAGTAGATGAAGTCTTGAGGAAATGATGAAATGGCTGCAATGGCTGCTTACCCCTTTCTAGGGGGCCCAGTGGTTGTGGCCCCTCATGTTTGGCCATCCTACCTGGCAGCAGAGCGCACATGCAGCCAGCAGTTCAGGAATTCCCATGGCTGGGGGCGGAGAGGTGAACTGCCCGCCTCAACCCAGGTTCAAATGGGTCCATCAGAGGCCCCTACCACAGGGCTGTGCCTCACCCAATCAGCCAGAGAAAACGATGCAAAGGGCTGCAACTGCAGCATTTGAGCAAAATTTCAAGCAGTTCAGTAGGGGTCCATCCTTACTAATATGCTGCCATCCCCAAAATAAACTGTATTAGTATTAGTTCATCTCAAAATTTGTCTTCCTTACAACACTCACTGATGGATCCTTTGCTGACTGAATGGGGCAGTGTAGCAGTCATTCTCCTCCAGGTCTGGCAGCCTTTCCTTGTCCAACCTCATTGGCTTTCTAGGTAACCATCCTCGAAACCTGCTTAATTGTTTCTCGATTCTGTAGCACATGAAAGGCCAGACAAAAGGAAACATAAAGCTAAATGTTAAAACCAAGGCAGGTACTTTCTTTATACATACAATCATACTCGTATGGACAACACAAGTTTATGGGGAAGTTACATACAAGGATTTTTCAGAAAGTGCTTGTTGCATCGTGTTTTTTAATTGATCTATATGCTGTTCTGGGAACACTTTGGGTTGAAAAGAAAAGTGAAAATTCTTTAAAACAGTTTCTAGAACAGAATTGTATAAACTACAGTAGAACCAATTAGTTTTAATTGCGTGTGATCTACAAAATCAGAGTGCTCACTATCAGACTAGCTTAGTCCTGTCTGATTCACTACAAATAGCAAAAGAAGATTCCGTGGACCAACCTCGCCAAACACATTGAGAACGGAGGGGAACAGAATAAGAGGTTCCCCTTGTGTGCTGGACCAAAGGCAGGGACACCTGTGAAATGCCTCTCTCCTTACCACCCTAAAATTCGAATCAGAGGCTCAGGGCTTTGGAGATTGCAGCAAGGAAGTGGTAACTGACTCCTGGGAATTGAAATAGAGAACTTGGACCATGAGAACTGTTTCCTCCAAGGAACACAACTTTCTCAAAAGCCTAAACCTTTATTAGCCCAGGAAGGAAGGTCTGCTTTCACGCAAAATACTACTCAGGGGACTTATTATGAACAAGCAAGATGCCAACAGAACAGTATTTCCTGCCACTCTTGTCTCTAATGTCCTTCCTGACAGAACAGAAGCACTTGCTACAATGCAGCAAATATCAAAGAAAGCCAAATAAGCTCTTGCCAATTTCATTTTTAGCTGGTTTAATCTAAATTTACACCTTAATTGCCAAAACTATACTAAGGATGCTTAAGCATGAGGATTTCAGAAACCACAGTAGAAAGCTCTGGCAGCAGAACTTTAGAGAAATTAATCGTTTTGCTTCCATTTGCCACCCACTCATGTCTCACAGAGGGTGCTCCTTTAAAAAGCTGCTCTGTCAATTTGTTTCAGCAACACTGTCCTGATACGCTGGACTCTCTGAAGACAAATCATACACTGCAAGAGCTGGAAGCACTGCCGGTTCTTAGATTTAATAATCTCCTTTCCAACAGGTGGAAACAAACAGAAGTCAAAGACTGACAACATAATGGCAATAGAAACAAACAGGCATTGTATCCACATGGAGATTTCTTTAGGGATTCCGAATCTGGCACCAGGCCATCTGTGTCTTCAGCTTGTGTTTAAGGCAATATGCAAATAGCAAGTATGTGAATAGTTTCCTGATATATCTACTTTAAATGAAGAGCAGCCATAAGTGTTTTCTAGTTTGATATTTTGTTTGCATCAAAGTAAAGGCCTTTTATACGGCAATAGGTATGGGACATGGGAAAAACAGGAAGGTAGGTCATGCATCTCCCATCCTAACCACTACAAAACTCCTGAGTAATGTCTAGTTTGGCCAGAACTGAGACTGCACAAACCCGTTGAGTCATAAAGTCAACATAACCCAGTATGCACTGTTGATATAGGTTCTTTTGTGGGATAAGATCTAGTGTCAATAAGATCTCTACAGGAAATGGTGTTGGTGCCAGGAAGCAAATAGCTGTGATATAATAGGGCAAAAAGCACCACTGCTTCCATATGATTCATAGAATACCAGTTCACTGGTAAGTTCTTTGCTGCATACATCTCCTATTGTTCTGGGAAGAAAATGCTACAAATACCATCTTAACTTCCTGGCAAAATTGCTCTAATAAGGGCCTGGTCTGAAGCCAAATGAGGCAACCCCTCTTGTTGAAGGTGAGTCTGGTAAGAAACCGAACACATAAGTAAGAAAATGAATAAAGAAAAATATTCAGTACATGATATGGAGATGTCACTGAAAACAGCATCCTTGTGTAGAATTGGCCCTCCCCTCCCCCCCGCACCAGTACCTCAGTTCTGCAATGACAGTTCCCTGCTGATGGCACTTTTCATGTAGGGTAGGAGTGGGAAAACATTCAGCTTGGTAATGTCGCACCCTGGGCTGAGAGCTCCTATACCAGGCATAGGCAAACTCGGCCCTCCAGATGTTTTGGGATTACAACTCCCATCATCCCTAGCTAACAGGACGAGTGGTCAGGGATGATGGGAGTTGTAGTCCCAAAACATCTGGAGGGCCGAGTTTGCCTATGCCTGTCCTACACCTTCTGACAGGCCTAGTCAATGTGGCCTTCAACTTCCATCAACCCCAGCAGATATGGCCAGTGAACAGGGATTGCAGGCATTGTAGCCTATCATGAAGTGCCAATCAATATTCATGTGCTGAAGAATATTCAGCTAAAACATTCACTGAATAATTTAAGGAGAAGTAGGTACAAAGGGAGAATTGTGCACTCCCACGTGTTTATACAAACCAATTTGCCTACATGAGCCAAAAACCCTCTGACTCAGATCCTGGGCAGCTAATGCCCATCAGAGTAAGCAGTGATTGGCAAGGAGTCTGACCTGAGCTTATTATATATTTCATTCAAACACTATCGGTGCCTTCATTTAGCATGGGGCTGGCTGAAGCAAGTTCTGCTGCATGACAAAGATAGCACTATGCGTACTACAAAAGACAACCCACGTCAGCAGTGTCGTTTTTGGCAAATTTCCTTTAAAATATATTTTAAAAGCTCGCTTTGTGTCTAGATTTTCACTTTTTGAAATATGGCAACCCTACTTTACCTGGAGTAAATAAACAAAATATAGTTTTGCTTTATGATATCCATGTAATCAAAGGGTGAATAATGTAGTAGGATGAATAAGGCTCCAAAGAAACTTCCACATGCCTGATCTAAACTAGGTCAGGGACTAAGATCAAACTGTGAGCCATTTATAGGCTTCAAGTAATGTGACAACCAAGCCCAACTAGCTATTTCCATTATTAATTGTAAAACAGAAATGCAATGGCTGGGATTCAAAGAACATGGGGCACCCATAGGTTTTGGCATGCACAATGGATTTCTTATTTAGTTTGGGTATTGTGTTGTTATATTGCAAGCTAGTCCCTGCATTAGTAACTGTTCAAGCTTTAGTATCTATTACCTTGCCTTGATTGGTTGTTCCTAGGTAGCATATCTAATCCTGCTTAAACTAGTTATCAGAAGTAGAGAAGTCTCTGTCTGGCCTTGTCACTGCCACTCTGAGTTGCTGCCTTGAAGGCCTGACCACCTATTGCCTTTTCACCTCATCCATAGTCATCTCTTTTTTTTTCTCAGACTGTCACTATTTTGGGATGGAATTCAATCACATACTGGCCAATTCAGGTTGCACAGTTGTAGTTGATTTGAAGGTCATGTGCAAACCTGCTTACTCAAAAGACTAGGTTTTTGCAGTAAGGAAAATAACAGAAAAATGCACTAGGAAATGTGAGATAACACTTGCTTTGAGGCAATGTCATCTAACATCCCCACAAACAAATAAAAACGAATACTCATACAGCCAATTTTGCCTAACCTCCCTACAAAAAAATCAGAATGAATACTAAATAAACAGGTCAAAGCCTTTTATTTTCAGGTTAGAACAGTACATAAGGCAGCCACAGGTTGCAAGGATCTGTGGTTACATGAGAAGTTACATTAGCTAAGCACAAGCTAAAACACTGAACTAAAAAGTAACATGCCCCCTGCACCGTCCTTTTAAAGAATGGGGCAGGCACAGCATTTAGCATGGTAGGTGGGCAAGCAAATGGGCAATCCTTGGGGTCTAAATAGGTGAGGTTGGAGAAAGAAGTGGGGTGCATGGCTGTCAACTTTTCCATTTTCTTGCGAGGAATCCTATTCGGAATAAAGGAATTTCCCTTAAAAAATGGGAAACGTTGACAGCTATGGTGGGGTGAAAGCCAGTTCAGATTCAGATTTATTCCCAGCTGTAACGGGGGAAGGCAAGTGTGGGAGAAGTGTCTGAAAAAGAGGTAATGGGAGGCACTTCTGAAAGTTTGCCTAAGCCTCTATTGGGGACAGATCTCCATGCCCTAACTTGTTCGGACCCTCCCTGGGAAGAGACATCTCTTGGGGTTTGGTATCTGTTACCCCCCACTCCACTGGGACACTCCCCAGGGTCCTCCAGGTCTAACTCCCCAAGTTCCTCCCACTCTACCTCCAGGTCTGAACACTCCCCCCCCCCCTTTGAAGACACTTCCATGGGAATCATGACACCTTTATTATGTTAAAACATAGTTACTTCACACAATGTTAAAAGCCCTTTGAATTGTTCTCTAAGCTAACTATTTCTCAACCCCCCCCCCCCTGGAATGTTAGTTCAAAATCTGGAACCCAATACATCCAAGATTAATAAAGATAAATATAAAATAGTCCCATTAAGGTCAAGCTATGATACATACAAGAAGTAAGTTCTGATGATTACTGATTCGTTAATATGGAGAACAAAACCATCATTATTTACTTCCCTAATGCATATCACTGTGGAGGATTTGGGTGCTTATGGTTAACAGACTGCTCCCGAAGCCTTCATTATGAGCTTTATCTTGCACTTAGTTACATTTTCTATAGTTATTCTGCCTGCTTTTGTTTGGTTTCAATGATTCACCCTGCTTTTATCTGCTAGTCCTTTCATCCTCTAACTGGGGGGGGGGGGGGACTGCCAGATGCAAGATCCATTTGCAGAGGTACCAAGTGGATATTTTCTCACAAGGCCAAAAGCTGTGGGGCCTCCAACCACATTGGGGTTTAAAGTGCCCTAAACTCCTGAGTTCTGGGCTGTCTACACACCATACATTTAAAGCACATTATTTTCCCCAAAGAATCCTGAGAGCTGTAGTTTGTTAAGGGTGCTCAGAATTAAAGCTATATGAGAGGTAAACTCTTTTGGGGGGCGGCAAATGTGATTTAAATGTATGGTGTGTATGACTGGATTGGATACCCATGCTTTTTACTCTAACAAAACATCTGTTCAATTCAATATTCCAATTGCACAAATGGTGTCTTTGGTCCTAAGAGTCTTTTAAGTAGAACATACATGTTAGAACAAACCATGAGATGACATTAATGCCTTGAAGCCAACAATAACTCAACTATCCACAAAAAAAAAATCATTGTAACTACTGTATTTGCAGAAACAACAGTTGATAATTTCGATTCCCCTTCCCCTTCTGTGGTTGAACATTTACATCAACCATGGCCATCTTCTGATGAAGGAAAAACATCACTAACCTGTTCAGGAACTTGTACCGGCGATGCAGGTAATAGATTTTTCTCCTGGAAGAACAGCAAAAATGAAGCCAGTCGAGAAGAAAACCCATCGTCAGTTACAGTATGAACTAGCAAGGAAGGAAAGGAGATTGAAGATAGAAGCCTGTAAGAGGTGGAGGAAGAAACTAAAGAGAGAGATTAACAGACAGAACCATCACAGAAACCCACAAAAGTGTCAGGTATGATGGAACTTGAGGAAACACTTTTTTGTTCCCCTTACTCTTCTTTCTTCCGTTTATGTTCATGCATGAAGAGAGGGGCCTTTTTTCTTTCAAAAGGATTCTGGAAACTGATGGCAGCTTTTTGGGAGGCAAATGCAAATATAAATAAATTTAACACAGTGATTTCAACATCAATAACTGAATGGTTAAAGACAGCATTTTATAAACCACATGTGCTTCAAACTGGGGAACATACAGCAATTAATACTCAGGCTAGGCAAACCCTGGCACTGGGCAATTGACATAACTTTACATGCAGCACATCTCTAGGTGGTGCTAGTGTTAGTGACAGTGATGCAGTTCTTCTCTAAGAAGTGGCATGCATGTGGTACAGAAGCATTAGTTATGTGTTTAGTAAGTGCTTTCCCCTTAGATAAAAGAGTGGGCAGACTTCAGGCTTGTGGGATCTACTTCAATTTTTACCAGAACCTCCAAGATATACCAAGTGGAGCATGGTTTAGAGGGCATATACTTAGATTTGATAAATATGAACCCAGGAATTAGTCTTGAGTACCAGAAGTAAACAGAGCTCATGGTCCTTCTACACAAAAAATCCGTTCCTGGTTACTCTGAACTATCTTCATTTCAGCAGTTATAATTTAGAGCTAGGAAGGTGGTAATTTTGTTGCTGCTCTTGGGAGCCAGCAATCCTTGCTGATCTACGCTGGCCATACCAGTAGATCCAGTTCTACTGTCTGCCCACCCTGGTATTAGTCAAATGAAATATAAGTTAGTTTTTGCATTTGTTTTATCTGTGTGAATGTGAAGCTATATTGGCTAGAATGCATATTTGATTTGAAAATGGCTCTTTCCTGATATCCATCCTGCTTTAACAATATTGTACAAATAGTACACGAGGCAAAGATGTTGGGAGTTGCAATCCAACAACATTGGGGGGGGGGGGAGCACAGGTGTTCCCCTCCCCACTGGTGTAGGGAGTGAAGTGCTCCTGCTTTTTGATAGTTCTGGTCTTTTGTCAATGAAAGGAAGTACTTATTCATAAAATATGTAATTCTCTACCATAATATGTATGGTATCCAAATGAAGGGATAATCAATTCTGGGGGTGAGAGCTGGGATCGTAACCATATGTCCTGCCGAAATTTCATATGACCACCAGCCCTTCTACATGGAATGTAGTTTCATAGGCTCTATGCAGAAGAGCCTAGCAATGTGCAAAAGCTGGGAGGAAGATCAACGAGAACACTCCCATATATCCACTCCATGCAATGGTTATCCCCACATTTGGTCATCTATACAAGGTGACTTTTATCTTTTTAAGAAGATTAGGCAAACTCATTAAGGCTATTGCCCCATGGTAACTAAGCAGAACCTCCATGTTCAGAATGGTATACTTTCAAGTAGCAGAGTTGGCGGGGTGAGGGAGCAGTAGGGTATTGCCATTACTTTTGTATCCTTTTGATATCTTGCCCAGAATTATCTGGCTGGTCATTGTTGGAAACAGAATGCTGGATCCGACAGACTTTGGTCAAATCCAGCAAGGTGATTCTTATTTGCTTAATATGCAATAATGTATTTAATTTACAAAATGCAACAGCACCAGTAATAAAGAAAATATATTGGTAGAGAAAGTTCATAATGGCTGTTTAAAGAGCCCTGGCTATGGGTGCCATGAGATGTTACCCAAAATTGAGTGCCCACCATGCTTTCAATAATGAAACCTGTGACCACAATAAGACCCTCAAAGCAAACAGAAAGAACCTGGGCATTTTTGTTTGGAGAACCCCTTGCAAGAGAAAAGATGCAGTGTGGCAGGACAGAGCTCATGGCCATAACTCTTCCATATGAAGAGCCTTTGTGATGTCACAGGAGGGGCTCAAAATTTTCAATTTTCTTTGCACAGCCTGGAAAGTGGCAAACTGCACTCACCTGGACAAGCTGCATTGTGTTTATAATCATAGTACAGTTTGACAAATTTTAGTTTTCCTTTTGAGATTTAAAATATGGATAAAGACGACTTCGGAAGAGTGTGCCTTATCTTGAAAACTGAATCCACACTGAAATAGCTTTGATCTCTCCAACTTGTTAAGCTCTGGCGAGGGAGTTAATAGCTAAAAGAGCAGACTTTCATTACAGCTCTTGAAGGAGACATCAAGAGTTGCTTAGAATCTGGGAAAGCTGGTCACAGTTTGTGATTGCTCAGCAAATTCTGAACTCGTATTTTTCTTTCAGTGTATACACTCTGCAAATTAAGAACACCAACATTTCATTCTATAGACTTACACTAATATAAATCTATTTAGGTGAAAAAGAGTTAGGCTGTTTGAATATGTTAATTAGTATAAGCCAAAGAAACATTATTTTAAGTTTTTTCTCTCTCTAAGCAATCTAATATAAAGCAGGTATAAGATTTAAAAATACATTAAAATGCATGTTTATATATATTTAAAGTTCATATATAGCCAAATATATCAAAATTTTCTTAAATGACATTTTGAAGTTAATTTGGCCATTAGTATTATACAATATTTTAGCTCTGTGGGTTGTTTTTTTTGTAAAAGTCATGAAATGTATTTATCTTCTTCATTTGAAAACTTTTTCTTTGTAGTAGATGCTTAAGTATTAAGGTGATTTTTCCCCCTCTAGCAAGGCAGCATACATACTGGCAGGCTACAGGTGTTGGATATGCCAGATACGTTCAACAGGCATGCACTTTTCTGTGCTGCCGTACGTACCTGGATCTTCTCGATTTTCCATTGTTTTCAAAGAAATGTCCATTTAAAAAACAGCAGGGCACGAGTATGCAGGGGGCTCCAGCACTGAAGGGGTTAAAGGGCCTAAGGACAGAACACCCCCATGAAAATAGTGGCACTGCTATATACCACCTAAATTCAAAATTGAAACTGAGTCAAAATTGTAGCCCATTAAGAAGAAAATAACAATCATATGCATTTCACTTTCATGGTTTACATTAGCTTTAAAAAACAGAATGGCAAGCCCAAAGATATAACTGGACCTACCTGAAAGGCATTCTTACATTCATAAGTTCTGCATATTTTCCCAGTACTTCCCAAGGGGCATGCAACTTCACAAAGATGATATCGCTGTTTGATAAAGATGACTGCAACAGAAAATGGGTTGAATGAAGACTTGGTCACAGAAATAATAAAGAATACGCACGCACAGGCATGCACGCACACACGCACACACACACACACGCACACACACACACTTAGAGTGTTCCTAAATTAAAATACATTCAGGTAGAGATAAGGACATAGGCTGCAATTACAACCTCACTTACCTGATCATAAGCCCCACAAAATTCAAGAGGACTTACTGCTGATTAGACATGACAGGAATGTGTGATGTTATTCATACAAGAAAGTACACCACACAATATTTCAGGACATCACACACAATAAGGCCAACAAATGAGGACAGCTTGACATGAACTGGGAGTATGGAAAAAGCCTTTGTTGGCACCACTGATAAAAGAGTAAAATAAAAATGTCATGAAAAAGAAGTGGAAAAGCTGCATTTCTTGCAATTAGTGTGCATATTACTTAAAAGTGGCACAGTGGCAGTATGTGTTCATATGAGGGCTGTAATAAAATGGGTGGGGCAGGGAAGCATTGCTCAATGAAATGTTCTCATGATTCTTAGCCATGCTATTTGCTACTGTCGAGAGAATACTGGATCTGCAAGAAATTGGTAGTGGCCGCTGTGCACTGGAAGAGCACACAAAATCTGTGCGTAAGACCTGAGGTTCAGTTCCTGGCAAGGATCTGAGATGCTGCCATCAGTCAGAGAAAACACCACAGATTCATGTGTTCTGCACTCTCATATATTCAGTTGCTGTTGAAGTGGTTTGAATGTTTATAATGACACGTACCTTGAAAATGGGGGAGGGGCTATCGCTCC
The DNA here is from genome assembly GCF_964106915.1 of Podarcis gaigeae. Classification (NCBI taxonomy): domain Eukaryota; kingdom Metazoa; phylum Chordata; class Lepidosauria; order Squamata; family Lacertidae; genus Podarcis; species Podarcis gaigeae. Next base: position 33,930,267 of record NC_139686.1, read on the forward strand.
CTTTGCTAATAGGGAAATCAACTTTTTCTTTTCCTGTGCATCTAAACTGATGCCTTTCTTAATGTGAGAATTTCTATGTCTGCATGACACTGAATGAGTTTATAAAAGTGACTGTATCACAAAAGACAATAAACAATAAGAGCTGCTCAATCTTCTGTTATCTATGCTTTGGTAAACTCTAGGTTCGATTACTGCAATGTGTTATACATAAGGCTGGCTCTGAAGATGGTTTGGAAACTTCAGCTGGTGCAGAATTCGGCAAGATGGTTTGAGCATATTACAACGATCTGGGCCTGACTGCACTGGCTGCAAATTAGCTTCTGGGCCTAATTCAAAGTGCTAGTTTTGACCTATAAAGCCTTAAACAGCTCAGGACCACAATACCTCAAAACCCGCCTCTTTCTATATGAACCAACTCAGACTCTGTGATCATCATCTGAGGCCCTTCCTTCTGTGCCTCCTCTATGAGGGGTCTGGGGGGTGGCAACATGAGAATGGGCCTTTTCTGTGGTGGCTCCCTGTTTCTGGAATGCTCTCCCCAGGGAAGTCGTCTGGCGCCTTCATTACACATCTTTAAAGGTAAAGGTAAAGGGACCCCTGACCATTAGGTCCAGTCGTAACCGACTCTAGGGTTGCGGCACTCATCTTGCTTTATTGGCCGAGGGAGCCGGCGTACAGCTTCCAGGTCATGTGGCCAGCATGACTAAGCCGCTTCTGGCGAACCAGAGCAGCGCACGAAAACGCCGTTTACCTTCCCGCCGGAGCGGTACCTATTTATCTACTTGCAATATGACGTGCTTTCGAACTGCTAGATTGGCAGGAGCAGGGACTGAGCAATGGGAGCTCACCCCGTCGCGGGGATTCAAACCACTGACCTTCTGATCGGCAAGTCCTAGGTTCTGTGGTTTAACCCACAGTGCCTTACAGCACCACCCTTACAGCACCACCTGCGTCTTTAGGTATCAAGTAAAAGCATTCCTCTTCAACCAGGCCTTTGACGGATTAATATTCTTGTGTTGGGGGGGGTGTTATTGTTTTGTTTTTGTTTTAACTATTTATTTTGTGTTGTTATCCTGTATTTTTATCATGTGAACTGCCTTGAGATCTTCTGATGAGGGTGGTATATAAATCAACCAACCAACCAACCAACCAAACAAACAAACGTATTATAGATGTGATGCAACTGTTTTCCTTATATGAATATGAAGACAAGTAAATGCATTGCCCTCACAATGCACGGGAGAAGTGGCATTATTTCTTCAAGATGTGTAGAATAAGATCATCTCATTGTAACACTATGTTCTTGTTCGCCATGTACACTACGAAGGATCAAAGGATTCTAAAATCTGGCCAGCAACAATATCTTCAGCAGAAAGGAATCCAGATAAATATATTTTACAAGCTTGCTCAAGTTCCTTACTGTCTTTAACATTTTAAAGGTCAAGCAGCTTAGAGTGAAGAAAGTTACGAAGAACTTTTGCAACTTTCTTAAGAACTGCAGTGGTACCTCAGGTTACAGACGCTTCAGGTTACATATGCTTTAGGTTACAGACTCCGCTAACCCAGAAATAGTACCTCAGGTTAAGAACTTTGCTTCAGGATGAGAACAGAAGCACGGCATCGGGAGGCCCCATTAGCTAAAGTGGTACCTCAGGTTAAGAACAGTTTCAGGTTAAGAATGGACCTCCAGAACGAATCAAGTTCTTAACCTGAGGTACCACTGTATTTATTTCTTCAGAAATGAATGTCTAATTCAAATGAAAGAAAATTGGGTGAAGTAACTAACGAGGTGGGGGCGTGGGTGGCGCTGTGGGTTAAACCACAGAGCCCTAGGGCTTGCCGATCAGAAGGTCGGCAGTTCGAATCCCCGCGATGGGGTGAGCTCCCGTGTTTGTTCCCTGCTCCTGCCAATCTAGCCATTCAAAAGCATGTCAAAGTGCAAGTAGATAAATAGGTACCACTCTGGCGGGAAGGTTAACAGTGTTTCCGTGTGCTGCTCTGGTTTGCTAGAAGTGACTTAGTCATGCTGGCCACATGACCCGGAAGCTGTACGCCAGCTCCCTCGGCCAATAAAGCAAGATGAGCACCGCAATCCCAGAGTCGGCCACGACTGGACCTAATGGTCAGGGGTCCCTTTACCTTTAACTAACAAGGTAAACAGCAGAAGCTGGGGAGGACAGCTTCCTGCCTCCCCCAACTCCTCGATTCATTGAATTCCAAACCTCCAGCACCCTTCCTCACCCCAAAACACCAAATTTCAGAGTCTTTTCCCTGGATACCATCAGCAGGAGGAGCAGAGGCAGTAGCTGATGTTGGCTTGTGTGGGACTACTCTCTCCATCCACTGATAGAGGCAAGAAAAGAGGAAATGAGATCCCAACCTTGCCTCGCCTGACACCAACATCAGGCGTGTTGAAATGTAGCAGTAGGTAGTATCTCTGGTTAACTCTTTCAAGAACACAGTTGTACTTTCTTCCAGATGCTGCCTATACCTCACGGTTCAATGTCATTGTTATATAAGCAACTTCAATGTATTTTCAGGTCTTGGCAATATATCATCATCAAGCATGCGTTGTTCAAGTAAATTGGCATTAAAAAGCGAGAACTGCAACAAAATGCTGTAGTGTGGAGTGCACCTGTTTAGGCAGGCAGTCATGTTCTCCTCCATGGTACTCCCATCTGTAGAATTAATTCTAGACTTTTAAAAAAAGTAAACTGTAGCTGTTCAGAAGAATTGCTGGCCCAAAACATTTTCCAGGAAATATGTTGACCAATTTGTATCTTCTAAGACCTATGGCACCCCTTTCATCAATAGGCAATCACAAACTGGATAAACACCTCACTGGATAAAACTATCGTTACAGTATTTTATTATTATAACAGTTGCAGAGATGTAGGATGCTGATGGGACTGAAATGATGCTCATGTATTAGTTTCTGGAGTCTTCAGGAGATGCACATTGGTGAAATTAACTATCCACTTCACCTGCAATATATGCAGTATATTCCTACAATATATGCAAGGCACACAGAAGAGAAACTATAACAAAGTATTTCTGCAACTACAATAAAGTCTATGCAAATTTATATTAAAACTGAGACATTGCATTGGTTTTTTTACCTGTAAGTTCTAGCTATTATTTACAGGTATAGGCGTTCTTTTTGTTTTCTTCTTCTTCTTCTTCTTCTTCTTCTTCTTCTTCTTCTTCTTCTTCTTCTTCTTCTTCTTCTTCTGTTAAACTAAAACCATGTATTTGTTTCCTCTAGTATTTTAGGCATGAGCTCTGCCAAAAGCAGGGTATTCCATAGGTGGAAACAGGTCACTGAGCACACTCCTTCATTCACGTTTGATTTATCGAGGCTACAAATAGGCAAGTACTCTCAGCATATTCTGGTGATCATGATGGAGCACAGGTGAAAAGTAGGTAGCAGCCAAGTCACTTCAGTCTGGGTCGAGAGACAGGGTGCTGCACTCTGCCTATTAGCTTACAAACCATCTTCAAAGATAAGCGTCTATTCTACTTATAAACAGAAGCGTACTTAGGCTCCTTTGCATCCTTGGCAAGGAGCTGTATAGGCATGGAGAGGCCCGATTTTTGCACACCCCCCCGGGCCTACGTCTTGAAAGCAGCCACCTGGCCATCCCTACGTGCTTATAACAAACAGCTCCCCACGCCACACAAGAAAGAACCACATTCTTCTCACCACTCTAACAATGAGATTTCTGCACTCTTCAAAAAACCAGATAAAATTTCAGCTCTGTGCCAGTTAAAACTGAAGTGCTCACAACAGATTTATGAACTTCAGATAGGAATCCCCCCCCCCCCGCCCGTTCCTTATAAGACTAAAACAAATTGTACCAAGGGAAGGTTTTTATCAACAGTATATTTCATCATACTTTCTCTTAGAAAGACAAAAATAAAAAAAGGTTTTGTCACACTCAAATGACACTCCCGCTTTTAAGCAGCAGTTAAATTATGCAGTCAAGAAGAGGAAAATAGTCTTGACTTGCTTATAAGACCTGAGAATATTCAGGCTTAGAAAACAACTGTTGGGTGTGGGGAAATCACTTGCTAAAAAGAATGATGCATTTTCCAAATATATTTTACAAATTGATTTTACAAGTTATCCTACCAATATGTGGAGTTATCTTATTGGTAAAGTATTATTTTGAAGTTTGAAGCTGAGATATTTTATTAGCCTGTAATCTGAATACAGTGGTACCTCGGGTTACATATGCTCCAGGTTACATACGCTTCAGGTTACAGACTCCGCTAACCCAGAAATATTGCTTCAGGTTAAGAACTTTGCTTCAGGATGAGAACAGAAATTGTGCTCCGGTGGCGCGGCAGCAGCAGGAGGCCCCATTAGCTAAAGTGGTGCTTCAGGTTAAGAACAGTTTCAGGTTAAGCACGGACCTCCAGAATGAATTAAGTACTTAACCCGAGGTACCACTGTAAATAGTTTGCAAGCCACAGGACTCAAGTCCCATGGAACACATTGGAGCTTCTGAGAAAGCATGCATAGGATCTAACTGTTAAGCAAGCCGAGAAATCTAATAGCTGAAATAAATAATTCAGCTTTAAGTACGACTTTAAAAAAACCCCAAAAACAACAAATTCTTAGTACACAAAATTGTGGAGAAAAAAATGAGAACATATTTGCAATATCTGCTTATGTATCAAGGAAAGTCTGTGGGGGCTTCAGATACTGAGTGAATATTTCCATTTGGTAAGCTACCCCAATTTCTGTCTGCCTCCACACCTATGTTACCTCATCATCCTTTCAGCTCATTGAGCCTATTTTTCCACTTTTGCGAAAAGCTAAGACTCCTGAAATCTCCTGTGGAGATTCCCCAGAGTCGTCTGCGACTGGACCTAATGGTCAGGGGTACCTTTACCTTTTAAGACTCCTGAAATCCCCTGTGGATATTCCCCATGTCCTTGCATCTCACTCCTGAGAAAGGAAAAGTGTTTCCATTTCCCCACCTTATCCCAGTCTTCCTTTTAGAAACTACAGATTGCTGTGCAATAGAAGAAAAAGAGCCTAAGAGTCATTGGTTCCATCCAGTTAAGTGTAATCATAGTGGCCACATGACCTAGAAGCCCAGAAGCATCCCATTCCATTTCGTGTTGTCTCTATAAAGCTACAACCATCAACCTCACTGCTGCCAGCGTGTGGCTGTACTCTGCTATGTGGCTTTTCACTAGTGTGGGCAGGTAAAAAAGAGGAGAGGGCTTCTGTGCCTGCTGTGTAGGAGAGGGAATTTCAGCAACAAGTGAAATTCTAATGCATCTGCTGCACTTTCCACTTCCTGTTTTGCATCTAGCCACACTGGTCCACCCCTGTCAGTCCTTTATAAAAACTGAATCTCCTCCCCCGCTAAATTCTGTAAGAAAACCCTAAATAAATTGGGCTGACAAAGGTTGCAAATTGTGTAAATGTATGCAATGCCTTCTGCATTATACTGGGATAATTTGGATTCTTTAGTTGTATAGTGTGAGGTTTTAAATTCAAAGCCTGGGTTGCCAGCATATCATTATGCATCCAAGTAAAAAACAAAATACTTTTGCTTCATGAAATTAACATCTTTGGGGCTTTGAGCACTGCCATAACAGTGACTTGCTGTAACAAAGCATCTTTAAAGACACGAGGATCAAAACAGACAACATTTAGTCAGCTCTTCAAAGAATGTTCACTTTAGAAACCATGACACTCATCTTTTAGAACATGAGAAGTGCATAAAACATCAAAGCAAAACAAATTAAGATATATTTGCTATGGCTCTTGAGAACAAAAATAAATAAATCACATGACTTGTTTTAGTATAGTACAATTGCTAGCAAACTGTCAAGTGTCTGTTGTTGTGAAAGTTACACAGAACATTCTGCCTCACCCACATTTCATTGCAAGCAGATTTGATTATTGCAATAGAAAAGTTAAACAAAACGAGATTCTGTTGGGTACACATTTATTTCTTCTCTAGAGGCTCAGTCCCTCTAACAATTTGCAGGTTCACCACATACACATGGAAGTGTGCAAGTCCTTGCTCGCTTGTAGGTACATTATGTAGCTTGCAGGACCGTGACTTCAGAAGGAACTACATTATAAGGTTCTTTATATTTAGCTTTCTCAATTTAGTTTTTCCATGTGCCCCACCCCCAGAATTTAACTAATGGACAATGCAATGCTTAGAAAATCCCTATGGTTTAGAAACATATTGTTGTAGAACTACAGATGTCGCAACTTGGGACAAACTAAAATATTTGTTGCCATTCCCCTTCTGATAATCCACATGCGCAGACTTCTACAAAGAAGCTGATATATGGCACTGCACATCCCACACATGGTATGGCTCCTTCTGGCAATTCCTGCAAGCCAAGCTGGTGCCAAATGTATTGCTCTGCTTTCCTTTGGACCACATCAGAAAGGCCAAGAATGGGGTCTTGTTATCTGGGAGGCCAGGACCTCCATAGACACTGTCCAGGCCAGGCTTGCACCATGGGGAGGTCACTTCAGTGCTGCAAACTGCACATGCATTTCTATGATGTTCTCCATTTGCTATCCTTGCAATAGTGTTCAAGCCTGGGTTCTTTAAAATCTCAGATGACAAATTTGAATGTATCTACACATACTTATCAGACAGATCATAAACAAAAAGTTTGTTAATTGACTGCCACCCCAACATAAAAACCCAAACACTATCTAGTAGGCTAGCAGGCTAATTTTAGGGAATGGGCATGCTCTTAGCCACAAGAGAGATGGAGGACACAATCAGTTTTAACAGCACCAGATACTGGTTGCAAGTCCACAGGTTGCAAGAAGATTCAGTTGTCCAACATGCCTAATGGATAAGCAACGTCAGAGAAGATTGACAAGTGCACACACATCTCTTTGGTAGGTACACATACATGGAACATCACATATGCATATTTGTGGTAGATACAGAGTATTTTTTTTTTTAATTATATGCCTCAACCCTTTTACTGCTTCTCCTCACAGGGAGGCATCTTGGCACCGTAGCACAGAATTTACCTCAAGCAGAAATTTTAAATTTATAGGACAAAGTAGGCAACCACTTTAGGGCATTTTATGGTTGCTTCTATCTTTGTTTTCAAAGACATCTTAATTCATGGAGGAAAAATACCATTTAGAAGGGTTTGAAGTATACAGGAATATAATTAGTGTAATAGATTCATGCCTCTGGAAATGGATGTTAAAATAGTTCATCGTGCTGCAGGGAGCTGTAGACACTGATGTAATTAGGTAAAGCATGTTCCCAGCAGGGACATGTTGAACTACAAAAGCTATAGTTGGCATTGGGATGGCTTCCACTTTCCAGGGATAGAGGGGCTTTTAGTCTCACATCCTCAAGGGAGGCACACTTCTGACTCCCCTCCCTCCAACCATAGCAACTCCATACATGATAATTTCAAAAGCAGTTTATCAAGCTGGGCAGGTGTCTGCTGTTATTATAAAAAAAGATCCAGAAAAACCATTGGTCTCTCAGTTGCTTTCAATACCACCAACCATGGTATTCTTCTGGAACAGCTATCCGAGTTGCAAGTTTGTGGCACTGCTTTGTGGTGGCCATTTTGAGAGGATGGTACTTAGCACTGTTCAGCCCTATGGAAACTCTATGTGAGGTTCCACAGGGTTTGATTTTGACAGTAGTGGCACCCCATTTGTGGGATGTTCTGCCCAGGGAGGTATGCCTGGTGCCACCTTTATTTTTAGGCACCAGGCAAGGACTTTTCTTTTGGGGGCCCTTCATTTGAAGGGTGGCATTGTAGCCTCTTTTGGTTGGGTGGGAAGAAATGGCATTCCCCAGAAGATTCAAGGAAGAGTGAGATAAAGTTATGAAAGATCACAGACAACTGCATTCTAATGCCTCATTTTTGGCTGACAAGTCATTGTGAAGTCTATGAAAAGGATAGCTGGCAGTGAACCCTCACCTGCTCAATAGGTATTCATTAGTTTGTATATCATTATTGAAACAAGGACTTTATTAAATCCCATAAGGGACTACTTACATTTACTCTGTTAATGGATTTGCATTTCAAACTAGAAGAAACCTTTGCCTAGGGTGACTGATCTTTGGATGTCTTCTAAAAGTTAAGCCCTCATGGATTACCTGCCACTTCACAAGATGAAAATCTCAAAGGTAATTAAAGAACAAATGTCTGGGAGGACTGCAGCTCATCCTGGAAATATCTGCTTCTCAAGCCCATTGCAAAAGGCAATTTTCCCCTGTTGCTTACATCAGGCCAACAGTAACCCTACCTTAGTAACCCTGCCTCAAAAGTCTGATGTTTTGCTGATGGTTTACCATTTTATTTCGCCCCCCAGTAAACCGTTTCCAGGCTGACCTCATGAGGAAGTTGGCTGGTATTATTTCCATCCTTGCTGAATTCATGAATTTATGAGTTCCCTCAAATTATAACCCTTCACTGAATATAGAGCTTATGGGGTGGTCTGTCCCCCATAACTCGTAACAGTATGATTGTTGTGAATATTTATAATATTTCTTTGCTTTATTTGTTAACAATTGCATTTCTTATCGTTAACCACCCCGGTTTAACACAAACTAGCTCTGTGAAATAACATGGAACATGCCTTATTGTGTATAATAACAATTTATTATTGTTTTCTTCTCCCACAGTGTTAGAACTGTAAGAATATAAAAGCCCTGCTGGATCAGACACCCAAGTTTCCCAAGGACCATTTGATGAGAGACTTAGTCAAAATCTTTTTCAAAGTCCAAATATATAATGTCTACTGGATAATTCCCATTCAGATGCTTGTTCCCACTCTGAAATAACACTAAAAGGTCAGTGAGACAGGACGTACCATTGCAGAAACCATGTTTATTCTTTTTCTATATGTTTTATGTATAGGCTTTTCCTATATGCTTAAGAAGAAGAAGAAGAGTTTGGATTTGATATCCCGCCTTTCACTCCCTTTAAGGAGTCTCAAAGCGGCTAACATTCTCCTTTCCCTTCCTCCCCCACAACAAACACTCTGTGAGGTGAGTGGGGCTGAGAGACTTCAGAGAAGTGTGACTGGCCCAAGGTCACCCAGCAGCTGCATGTGGAGGAGCGGAGACGCAAACCCAGGTCCCCAGATTACAAGACTACCGCTCTTAACCACTACACCACACATGCTTTCCAACAATTTACTAGCCTCTAATTCCCAGGATCCCATTTTAGAGAAAGGAATTGTTTTGGCTGCTTCCTAGCTCTTTAGTATGGAGACCATATTGTTGGACAATCAGCAATTTCACATATGAGCGTTTAATAATTCTTGAGTGACATTTCTTTTTACCACTGTTTACCTAGGATAATGGTGGAGGATTTGTCTGCAACTTCTTTCTTTCTTTCTTTCTTTCTTTCTTTCTTTCTTTCTTAGCACTTGCAAAATCCTTTGAAGTCTCTGAATTGTGCACAAGGAATGCTCATAATCCCCAATGGCAAGCAGAAGGGTGTTCATCCATTCCTTGTATCTATTTGGGAACAAGCTTTCTGCCTTCTGTCTGGAGTGTCATTATCACCAAAACTCCAAAATAGAATGAGGAGGGATATGCCTTTCAAATTTGGATGAGTATCTAATAGTTTAAAATATCTAAACATGCAGGGTGAAATCACACTGATCCTTTGAAGTCAATGCCAGAGACACCATTATCTGAACAGAAGGAATTTTGTAGAGGATTTCAACAAGCTGCATGTTATTAAACAAATGTGAAGAAGTATGTAAAACATAAATAGGATGATTTAGCCAGTTTCTTAGTGGCCGCCTCCTTTCTCTAAAATATTTTTAATTGTGTCCAATGTGAGCAAAAAAAGTGCTAACTAGAAGTCAGTGATGTGAGCAGTGGCAGAGCTTCATGCTCCGGCACCAGGGGGGGCGGAGAGCAGGCAGGGGCCAGGCTGGCAAGCATCCCGGGGACATGGCGGGCCACCCACAGGGGCGTGGCGCATGTCCTGGGGGCATGGTGGGCCACCTGAGGGGGCACGGTGCCCAGCGTGGGTGGGGGGCAGCCACGATGGCACCCCACTGGGATCCCACTGCCGGGGGCGGTGTGCTCCCCCGCACTCCTCTTCCTCTGCCAGTGGATATGAGAATTATTTAAGAAAAGCAACACAAGAAATGCTAAGAGTGGCATCGGTGACTCAATGTTTATTCCTTCCCTGTGGTTCATTTCACATTTGCAGAGTTTACAATATATATTTTTTCTAACTGCCAGCTTTGCAAACGAAACTTAGATTCAGAAAATCAACTTACTCTTTCCAACAATCATTTCAATGCTGCATTGAGTATGCTATGGCTAAAACATCAACAATAATTCTGCCATCTGGTGTGTGAAATGGAACACATCTACCCCCAGCGTTCAGCGTTCACTGAGATCCAGCTCCGAGGGCCTTCTGACGGTTCCCTGAGAGAAGTGAGGTTACAGGGAACCAGGCAGAGGGCCTTCTTGGTGGTGGCACCCACCCTGTGGAAGGCCCTCCTAACCAGATGTCAAGGAATTAAACAACTACCTGACTTTTAGAAGAAGTTTTTAAGTTTTATTCTGTTTAATATTCTGTTGAGAGCCACCCAGAGTGGCTAGGGAAACCCAGTCAGATGGGAGAGCTGCTATTATTATTATTATTATTATTATTATTAACATCATCATCATAACTGCCTTGGCTTCTGTAGGGTTAACAAGCGGATTAAGTAGCTTGTTACAAAAGCAAGGAAGTGGGTTTAATGTGCAAAAATAAAGTGAGCAAACCTTTTCACAAAATCATTTTCTTCAGTATAATCATATGTAAAGGTATGTTGTTATTATTATGATTATGATTATTATCCTTAACTATTATTTATAGCCTTTCTCTTCCCTTTGGTGGACTGTTATCAGGAATCACTCAAGGATGTGCACTTGTTACATCTCTAATTTCTCCATCCATTCATCACATTAACATGAGATAAAGATATTACTGAAACTATGAGAAATGGCTCAATACAAAGAATGAGAGGAGAAATTTTGTTCCTCAGTAACCCAGACCCTTGAAAAACAAAACACAAATTGTTTTGGTGAACATTATCCTACTTCAAGATGAACTCCAATCAATCTCAGGATAGTAAAACATCCCAAAACAAAGCCATGTGCGTTGTGTCATAAGAAAAACACTCAGGTCTGCTTCCCTGAATCTTCTTTTTTTTTTAAGCCAATGCATTTTTTTATACCAATAAACTGAAGGGTTCAGTCAGCCTGCTTATATAGAGCTCCAGTACAATGTTACTGTAACAACTTTCTAAAACTATCCAATCACTGAACGTCACTTTCGATCCCTTATTTGCATAACTATCTACAGTATCCCCCTGCTGGCCCAGGGTGAGTACATAACACATGGCTGGCTCCTCTTCTTAGCACATGCAATCCTAGCATCTGTTATCATATATTAATTAATTCTTTATGTTGTGGTCTTACCGATTCCTTCCCATAGTTCAGCAAGAACTATGGTGTGACAAGGAATTTCATACCCTAATATTTTAATTATAATCTTCTTCCTTTCTTTTTCTTTTGCCATATTTCATTCCCACCACATGTGATATAAATCCTCTAATTCTTTCTGCATTTCCAGCATCTTGAGGAGTAGTCCTTATTAATTTCCCTGTATTCTAACAGGTGTCATATACCACCTACTCACCAATTTACAGCAATTTTCTTTTATTGTCATGTGTAGTACTTCACATGTCTTAACTAGCTATAATATGAGCGATCCTAAAAGGCAAGTGGGTATTATTATCTCTATTAAGGAAAAACGTATGTTTGGCGAGAGTAACTTTTCTAGTGAGCTCGTGGCACGGGTGAAATTTGAAACAGAGATCCCCTGAGTCATAGTTTCCTTAGCCACGTCACTGCACCTGTTCTATGGAAAGGGATCAATTTCAATAGACTTCAAGGGGATCATATGGAAATGTATGCCGGAATGTTACTTAGGGTTAGTAAGATGCTTCCATATGGAACCATGAATGAGATTCTACATTATTTTGGGGCCCAGTTATCTGGAAAGGTTTAAACAAATGACCACTCTATATGTAGGTGCTCATATGATCACCTTTTAAAAGCCGATCAGTAAGTGCCTCTCAGAAAAAATGGCTTTTACGTGCACTTAATTCTCTGGACTGTTCCCAGTTTGTCTAAGTCATATTTCATATTGATCTTTTTCCCCAGGCTACATTTTGCAAATCATCTTTTTATTTGCAAGCCAAAACATTATGAAAAAAGGATATGGCTGAAAATGACTTCCTTTCCCAATAATCCACTCCAGCTATAATCAAAGCAGCTACCCTGGGAAATAGTGGCATGGCTGTGGCAGAACCAGCACTATCCTGAAGCATTCTCAGTAGCGTAGTAGAGAGGTAAAGTATAAGAGTGTGGCTTGAGGACTTTTTCCCCAGAGCAGGAGTCATGCCATCATCTGCCAAAGTGCCAGGATAGACCTTGCAAGTGAATGAGGCAATAGCAAAACTTCTAAGTTTATTATGTTTGCAGTGTAGAGCATCTGCCCTCCAGATGTTGCAGAACTACAACTCCCATCAGCTCCATAAAGCATAGTCAAGGGCCAGGGATGATGCAAGTTGTAGTTCAGAAGCATCTAGAGTGCTAAAGGTTTCCCACACCTAGTAGAGAATGATACCAAACACTATTCTATAGTAAGGTAAAAGGGTAAAGGACCCCAGGATGATTAAGTCCAGTCAAAGGCAACTATGCGGTGTGGCGCTCCTCTCACTTTTCAGGCCGAGGGAGCCAGGAGACAGCTTTACAGGTCACGACTAAACCGCTTCTGGCACAACGGAGGACTGTGATGAGTGCCAGAGAGCACAGAAACACTGTTTACCTTCCTGCCACAGCGGTACCTATTTATCTACTTGCACTATTCTACGACTGCCAGCTCATCCTAATACATAGGTTATTTTGCTATGTACTCTGTGTATCTGCATGTGTGCAAAATAGATTGGTTAACTTTTTGGACTCTTGCTTGGGAGTGTGACTTTTGGGACTCTTGTGTTCAGTTCCTGCACTTCAATAGTGCCTCTACATCGCTGAGTTTCTTCAAAACATTCTAGCAGCGCTGAGTAAGGACGAAACTAGAGGTGGTACAGAAAAATGGCTGCCTGAGAAATTCTCCACCAGACTCCTTGTTGGGGCTGCTGGACTATCAGATCATATTACATTTCTGGCCACAGTCCAAACAGTTGTTTTTGGCTTTTGAAACAGTATGATCTAAGGTGGGGTGCAACAGCAGTATTACCAACATATAAATATATGGTTTTTCAAAAAGCAAATAAGAAATGAGTACTCAAACACGTGTTTAGCTTAAAGGTGAGTCTCTGATTGCAAAAGTTTGAAGACTATCCTATGCTCAATGGTTTGGATACTGGTCATTTGGACGAGTATCTACACCTATCTGAACCTGGACATCTTTTAACATTAGCTCTGAAGGCATTCTCATGTGCCTGTCTTTAATATGCTTTGATGGTTATAACTGTTGCTGTTAGCAAAGTTACTGTAATTCTGTATATTGAATGCTGCCTTGCTGTATTTTACTGAAAGTCCAGTGTACAAATATCTAATTAAATGAATAAGTAAATAAAAAAAATTAAAATCAGATTTATTAGTGCATTAGAGAACCTGACACCCTAACAGAGCTCAAAGGTTCCTATCCCGTGGAAATCCCTTTTTCTTCTTCTTCTAGCCAACAGACTTACTTACACACAGGTAACAGTGTTTTGCTGAGATCCACACCTGTGCTTAAAATCCACATTAAAACAACAAAACCTCATTTTGATCATCCTGAAGTTTAGAAATGTTGAGTGATGCCGAACTACAAAAGAAGTCACACACCAAATCAAATGGAATGAATGAGAAATAAAGCTGGATATCAGTGAGACAATAAAATGAAAGGAAGTGAATAATGAAATGTCAGGAGTTTTGTTTGAGATGTATATGTTGCACATTAGCTTGAGAAAGGACCATTCCAAGAAAAAATGCACCCTAGCTTTGGAAACAGTAATGCTTTTAACTTTCTTCTATCATTGCAGTCAATACTGCATAGCAGTGTATTATTTCATTATGACTTTTTGTGTTCCAATAGTCTTCAAGTGGAATTGTTTAACAATGCATATTTCAGTAGTGAAGACTCTGGGTTGTAAAAACTGAGAATCAATATTGTAAAACTTTCCCTTTGATTCTATGCAATAAATGTATATTAGAATTATGGGCTACGCAGCTAAAGAAAAACCATCAAAATACAGTCTTTGGCAGCAAGCAGTAGAATTCATGAGTATTCACAGTGTGCAACAATGGAGTAATTTTTACATGCTGAGTTTGTCATATATACTTTAAGAAAGAAAGTATATAGCTAAGCAAATAGAGAGAGAGAAATGTATTGTGGCAGGTTCATGAAGAATGGCCTGTGCAAAGTGCTTAAGGCTTTGCAAGTTTCTTACAACTCCATTGTCACATTCTTACAGCTCCTAAGTCAGCCACCCCCAACATGATTTCTTCCAGATGTTTTGGATCACAAGTCCCATCAGCCCCAGCAAGCCTGGCCAATAGTCAGGAATAGTGGGAGCAGGTCTGGCAACTGAAATGTTTAGAGTGGACATGCCAAGCTGATTAGTATAACTACAAAAAAATGAAAAGGGGTCATGGATCAAATGCGTTAAATCATTAATTGCATGGGAAGTTTACAAGCAGATTTGAATTTTGAAAATGTTTCCTAGGGGATCCTTCTTACCTCTTTCTCCATTTGAAGTCCTTCTGCTCTGATATTTCTTTCAAAAACTTCTCTTTTCTCATTCTGTGGGTTGGATTTTCTGTATACCAAGAGGTAGTCAATCCGACATTTTCCATCCCTAAAATACAGTCCACTGGTTTTATTTTTTTCTGGTACTCCCTGCGAAGAAAAATCAGATCATTTGTTCCATTCTTTATATTAGTGTTTGATTTAACACTATTCACACAAACAAAAGGATTTCAGTATAAAGGTCTGATATATAAAACTATTACATGATAATCACTAAAGTTATCAGATTAACATTGCATCATACAGCTAGATGAATCACACTTCATCAGAATCTCCCATATGAACCAGTCTGCCAGATCTCATCCATGGTAGAAGCTCAGCAGGTAGGTATGCAGGACAGGGTCCCATCAGTTGCAGAACTCAACTGTGGAACTCCCTGACTCAGGAGACTCATGTGACCCATTGACATT
Source organism: Podarcis gaigeae (assembly GCF_964106915.1). Lineage (NCBI taxonomy): Eukaryota > Metazoa > Chordata > Lepidosauria > Squamata > Lacertidae > Podarcis > Podarcis gaigeae. The sequence goes on from NC_139686.1 coordinate 33,945,533, forward strand.
TAGATACCCATGCTTTTGGAATAAATAGCAACTTTTTTTTTTGCTGTTACCTGAATGTTATTACTTTTTAATTATTAGTATTGTAATGTTTTAAATTTTGTTTGCTAGCTACCTACTGTGCAGGACAGAAAGGCAGGATAGAATAAATATAATATTCATAATATGCCCTTCCACAAGAATGGCATGCATAGTTCTTTCCTCTACAACAATCTTATGAGGTAGGCTGAGAGAGAGTTTGGAGGTTCTAGCAGGGGAGCGCAGCTATCGTATACCCTTGACCGAAGAACAGTACACTCCTTCTATCTGGGATGGTCGTCCTCTTCCACCAAGCATGCAGCTTCGGGAGGGACGCACATGGAGCGGTGAGGGAGGAAGGGGACACCCACTTAGCCAGCCAGATCAGCCAAATCAACCCTGGCAATCAATGGGGTGACCACAACAGTTCTCAAACAAACAAGCCAACTAACAAATATTGTCACATTTAGGGGACGTTTTAGGCAGGCTGCAAACCCGATAAGGAAAGGAGAAAAGGGAAGCAGTGTCATATCTCAAACACTGACAAAGCTATATGCCAATGAGCATAATTTACTTATAATTATTTTCTACAAGTCCATTTGAAAAAAAAATGATGTTTTCTCCTTCATGCACAATGTATGTTAGATATAAGAGATAGATAAATCTGCTTGCTTTATTTCAAATAGTCAAGAATAATGTCTGGAACCTCTCTTCCATTGTCTGCAGATTAATGAAATCATGGTTAACTTTGATTTTAGTGTTAACTTTATGACTGGGTGGGTCTGCGAACTCATTTTAAACTATATGCCCAGCAAACCTTTGTAAAATCAGAGACAACTTGAATTTCAGCAATGGAAACCCACAAATAAATTAGACATATAAAGCTTCTTACCTCTCCCACTGCCTCCAATCTGCTAGTATCCTCTGAAGTACTGGTCAAATTACCATGGTGAAGCAAAGATTCATCGTCCTTGGAAGGGCTGGCTATGCCTTCTAATTCATCAAAGAAAATATTGACATCCTTGGCTACTAAAAAGCAATAATAAAAAATAATACATTAACGTTGAAAGTAATACTGGCTTTGCTCACAAATATGAAATAAGATCTCAACTTTGTGTGTTTCAGATCAAAGTCAACATAAATCATTTGCATGTCGCAAATTATCTGTTTCATAGTGCTAATAAGTAAATCCAAAACAATGATATTATGTAGCCAACAGGTCAAAGATGGTGCTGAATGACCACAGCAACTTCAAGGCAGTGGTGACAGGTGTGTATGTCTCCTCACTTAATCCACAAAGTGTTTCCAGCCCTCAGTTGAATCTTGTAGATTTGTAACCTCTGGATGAAATTCCACCCAAATTTATACATCAAAGTTTTCTGAGACATAGCCCTGCTTTAAAAATGGCAAAACATGACTCCAAATAGCTTCTAACACTTGTGCCTGGCTAAATATATCATACAGGTTTTTTTAAAAAAAATATCCCTGCTTGCTCTGTATAAAAAGTCAAATCTCAGTATGTTTATATATTTCCTTTAAAAAAGAAAGAAAAAAGGCTGGGGGAAAACAAATCCAGAGCAAAGTCATACGTAGTACTTGGAAGATTTATAGGTTTTCCATTATCTATTCAATACAATATACAAAGTGTCATTCCAGGTCTTTATGGGGAAATAAAAATGGCAGCCAGCAGCAGGAGAGAGGCAGTAGTCTACATCCCATACACCCACCAAGGGATGTACTTGCACCTCTGCCTTTTCATTTGAAACCTGGACTTTAGGAGTTTTCATCGTTAAAGTTGTGGAAGGTTTTAATCCTCGTTTTAAATGAAAAATGTTGAACTCGCTCTTCCCTTATTGTTTTTCCCCTCAGCGTGGAACGTCCAGAAAAAAGACTCCGCCCCTTCACAGCAGCACAGCCAATCAGGTTCAAAATTTCACTGCCACAAGCACAGTACATGGGGCAAGTGCCTCCATACAGCTCACAACTAATTGGAAGTTTGCTTTCTACTTATTGCATCTTCTGAGATCCCCCCACTCCCAGTTATTTTTTAATTTATTTTTTAAACTGATTCTCCTACTATTTTCAAATATCCCATCGTATTTCAGTTTACATGGAGACCGACAAACGTCACAGATACAATTAGAGAACTGCATGCAGTCAAAAGCATTGGAATTACTACACACATTCTGAATGAGCAAATAGGCTGTGTTCCAGTTTGTTGCAGCAAAAACTTCTCATCGCTGTTTTATAATCTCATAAATCCAACTTTTACATATGTGCATTTGGACGCACTGCACAGGAGAAGCACAAAACTGGTGTGAAGCGCACAGCATCCCTTTCCCTCCCTACAGATTTTTAGGAAGAATTCCATTACCAAATCTGTTCCCTTTTATTCAGAGGCTGCTGAAAATACATCCACCAACGTCAGGTAAGCATCAGGTGGTTCATTCACCAGACTGCCAATGACTGTGTGACATCTTACACACAGTGAGTGAGTCAGCAACACATCTCTTCTCCTCCTCGCTCCACCTTATCTTCTGAGAATGTCCAGGAACATTAAAAAGGTTGTAGAACAAAATCCATATCCGTTTGCACCCTGGTGTGGCAATTTCAACAGAAAGCATAGCTAACCTTTCAACATTTTTTTTAAAAAATATTTGATTATATATATATTTTTCAGAAAAAAAGAACTTTAAAAGGATATGGCATACTTTCCATTTTTTTACTTGGATTATTTTAATGCTGTGGTCTTCTTTTGGAAATTCACCTGTGCCAATAGCTGTAATTACACCACCCATTCTACAGCACTGACTGTGCACCAGAATGCTAAATTCAGTTTTGATACTAATAATATCTGAGTAGGGCACTGGGAAGATCAAGAGGGAATGTTTAATTATGAATACACTGCTATAAGTAATGCAGGAGGTAGGAGTGGGGAAATGGGGAAGCACCCATTCTACTCAGTTTGGAGAGGTCCTTTTCAAGCTCTTCAGTCTCGGGGGGTTGGACTAGATGATCCTCAGGGTCCCTTCCAACTTTACGATTCTTTTTGTTTTAACAGCTTTGAGCAATTTAGTATCACCAGCAAACTTGGCTACCTCATTGCTCATTCTAGTTCATTTATGAACAAGTTACAAGGCACAGGACCCAATCTTGAGGTTGCCAAGGTCCAAGGTTGCCACCACTTGGGTTGGTTCCCACACCAACTGTTCTGTGTGTGGATACATCACTCACTGTATCCACAGACAGGACTCTGGCCTATGGTTTTTATGACTTGGTATGGTTTTTGGTGGCCGCATTCTGTAAGACTGCATTTTAAACAGGTTCGTGCAAACGGTGCTTACTGGGAAAATGTAATGTTCAAGTAGAATGCAGAATATTGTTAAACCCTTTTCATTATAATAGACAGACGCACTATTACATGAGCTAGAGTTCACAAGGGCACAAGTACTAATGGGAAATGTTTGAAATAGCTTCTGGTATCATTTGTGTGATCTTCCGTTGCCTAGTTTTCATTCTAGAGAGGATGGCAGCCGAAAGTTCAACAGAATAACATTGTAAAAAAGAAATCTGTTTTTCACCAAGATTAAGGGGGGAAATGCAATGGCTGCTGGCTCGCCATGATTTTTATTGTTCAGCATCTAACAATGCTAAAGTTAATATTGTGAGATAATATAATGCAAGAATAGGGAAACAAATCCATGTAAAAAAAAGCAGAGCATGAAAAAATGTGGTTTCAAAGTAACAAGTAGGGACCCCAAATGTAAGCATTTTGTGCCCACTTTTTTTTAGGGGGGTGCACTCACTAGGTAAAGGTAAAGGTACCCCTGCCCGTACGGGCTAGTCGTGTCCGACTCTGGGGTTGCGTGCTCATCTCGCTCTAGAGGCCGTGAGCTAGGTCACGTGGCCAGCGTGACGAAGCTGCAGCTGGCGAGCCAGCACCAGAGCAGCACACGGAATCGCTGTTTACCTTCCCGCTATAAAGTGGTACCTATTTATCTACTTGCACTTTGATGTGCTTTTGAACTGCTAGGTGGGCAGGAGCTGGGACCGAACGACGGGAGCTCACCCTGCCGCGGGGATTCGAACCGCCGACCATACGATCGGCAAGTCCTAGGCACTGAGGTTTTACCCACAGCGCCACCCACGTCCCCCGTGCACTCACTATGCCACCTTTATTTTTGACACATAAAGGCTACAATCCTATGCAGGAGAGCACATTTGAATTTGCTGCTCAATACTATGCATACTTATCTGGAAGTTGTGTACATAACACAAAAATCTGTTTTTGCAGTTTGGAGCAGCTGCAAATAAATAAATTCCTCTTGTTCCTTGGAATTCCTAAACTAATAAATAACTCCATTTCAAGAGTGTGAATACTGACTAGTTCTCAGCAGCCGTGTTGAACTTATTGCCATGTGTGCCATCACACTACAAAGCCTGGAAAGCCAAGGACCAAAATGGAGAATTTTTCTTCAAAGGAGTGAAATCTTCATTGCTTCTTCTTTATGTGACTTTTCATTTGTAAACAAAGTGTTATTTTAAGCACTGTGTGTTCCCTTTAAATTAATGTGAGCTGCTTTGGTAAATAATCTATCTTGGCTCTTTCCAGACAAAATGTGTTAAAAATGTTTCCATGCCACTTTTTAGGGCCTCCCAAGGCAGCTCATGTACAAAGCAAAACAAAAACACGTGATTACAGTAAACTACCTATCTATAAACATTTTACAGTAAAAGGACAGCGCGTCTTACAAAACTAAGGTAAACAATTTAAAAACAACAGCAATCTAAACCATCAACATTTTTTCTAAATATCTATCAAAATGAACAATATCAAAATGAAATGCATATAGAATAGGAACATATCACAACTAATAAAAAATATTTTGAACCAGACTTTTAGGAACTACATCTGTAAAGTTAAAACTAAACACAAAAAGAAACCTTTGAATTGTGGCAAACTATATTAACACCAGGAATACCTATGCCTGCCACATACCAACACACCTATAAACCTGTTTTGAGAACTGGAGTGAAATAATTATGGCTTTCTGAACTAATATTTTGGTTTTAAAATTCTAACTAGTCTGAACAACAATGTCAGGCTTTCTAAATATCTAGTACTGTAGTACGTAATATAAAAATGCAACATGTTTCAACAACCAATAGACCAGCTCACTTTTTGCTCTTTTCTTATAAATATTTCCTATTTGTTGCTCACATTTGGTTAAATATCTAATTGCAAAGGGTGGGTCACTTGGGAAAAGAAAGAGAGTAAGACGCAGTTGAGAACTTTTTACAATTGAGAAAAACGTAGGCAAGAGAATGTTTTTATTTTTAGTGTTAATTAAAGTGCACACACTCTATGCAATAGCAGGGCTGGGAAACCATTTTTCTGCAGCGCTGCATTCTCTTTCAAGACACACTGTGTTGGGGGAACAGTATCCCCATTTTCTCTCTCTTTCTGCCACCCCTTCCTTGGCACACTCATGAAATAGGCTAATGGTCACATTCAGCCAAGATGCCACAGGTGCCCCCCCCCCCCGCTGTATAGTTAGGTAAGTAAGCATGGTGGCCTTCTCATAAAAATATATGATTATCGGTGCACATGGAACAGTGTATGCACCCCAACATTGAAAAAAAAAACTGCCTCTATGGGCACAGTTTTCCTGGGGAAATCACATTAAAAAATGTAAAAGTTTTTGAACAAATGATCTGGTCAGAAGTTCTGAGAAGCACGTTTCTTTATTTGTTTTCAGAGCCTTTTTTCCATCATAAATGTGTGTAATTTCACCTCTGCAATTCATCACAGAAGACAACTTGTTAACAACCATTCCTTCTACCTTCTTCAAGGCTCAGATGCTTCCAGACTGGTGTTTACTGGGATTGTTTGCTCGTCATGCATGCAAGCTCTTCTCAGCATAAACACGACATTGCCCATCCATATCCCCACCCCCCAATTTATTTAGGATTTGCTTTCCATGGAAAATAACTTGCTGTCAATGATACCTGAATCAATGATACCCATTTGTGATACCTGAATGATTCATTTGCAATATTAAGCCCCTGGCTGTAAGAGCTGTTCAACAGTGGAGCAGCCCTCTCCTCCTGGCACTAGACATTATCAAATCTGTTCTCATATGGGGTTGGCGGGAGTGGGAAGGAGGAGGCAGGTGCTTCCAGGCATGTATTGCTCTCCAAGTGAAATCCTCGGTAGGCAATCAGACACATTGTGAGACTCCGTACCTTTGCTGAAGGGTGGGAATTCTACATGTGAAAGCCCAACACATGTTTGGAAACAACCCTTTTTACGTGAAATCTTTGAGAACCTTTTTCTTTTGTTGAAAAGCAGTACATAAATATTCCAAAGAATGTTTCTACCTGATCTGCATGCAGATCCCACTAAGAAATAAATAAAAGCTAATAAAGATTTACTGACAATTTCTTCACAAGTCCTTTTACACTGAAATCTGTAGATCTGAATCCACCGCTTAATGCAATGATTTTCATTAAGCCACCTTATCTGAATCACACTTGTGTGCGTTGTTGTTCCTTTCCCACCTCCCCCTTTCAACTAATCAAGTATATATTCATTTCCATTAACATTTCTACAATGTTAAGAAGAAATGTTAAGAAAATGTTATGAAGAAATGTTATGAAGAAATGTTATGAACAATGTTATGAAGAAATGTTAAGAAAAACAGACCAAGGGCCAAGACTTAGACCTTATGAAGAGATAAAAAATCTATTCACTGGGTGGTTGCAATACCACCAGGTGAATGATTTGCTAAAAGAGGACAAGAAGAAGTTGGGTTTTGATGACAAAAAATCAAAATTCAATGTAGAAGTAATAGAAGGTAAAAACAAAACCCTATCTAGAATCTATGACATACTTTTAGAGTGGTATACAAAGGACGAGGAGGTGAAGGAGGCAATGATTAAATGGGCAATTGACTTTGGTTATAACATCGATTTTGAAAGGTGGCTGGAAGTGTGGAATTGTAACATAAAGTTTACAGCATGTATGTCTCTGAGAGAAAATGTTTGGAAGATGCTATATAGGTGGTACCACACCCCTGTGAAGTTGGCCAAAATGTATAGACTAAAAGATAAGAAATGCTGGAAATGTGGGGAGGTGGAGGGTGACCTATATCATCTATGGTGGACATGCAAAAAGGTGAAAGGCTTTTGGGAATCGGTTTACAATGAGCTTAAAAGAATATTTAAATACACTTTTCCCAAAAGACCCGAAGCCTTTTTGCTGGGAATGACGGGTAAAGATATTAAGAAAGAAGATAGAACGATATTCCTCTATGCCACCACAGCAGCGAGAATTTTATTGGCACAATATTGGAAAGTGGAAACTATCCCCAATATAAATGATTGGCAAATTAAAATGATAAAATATGCTGAGCTTGATAAATTAACAGGTAAATTAAGAGACCACGATGAACAGAAATCTCTGAAAAATTGGAGTAAATACTGGAACTATATTGGAATAAATGCTTAATGTGATTGGCGGGGTCAGAACAAATACTACCAGCGTGTGAATTTAGGCCTATAGATTAAAAATCAAATACGTAATTGGAAGCAGATATTTGATACTTACCAAAAGGATGGAAGGAAGTCCAGGAGGCGGTTTCTGTGGGTGTGTTTTTTTTTTTTAAAAATCTTTTACTGTTTTGTGAAATAGCCAGATTAATCTATCTTTGTATAGTTAGAGAGAGGAAAAAGTTGGCTTGTATATCTTGACTCTCTTTTTTGTTACAATTTTTTCTTTTGTATTTGGTTGTATGTTTGTTATGTGTATAACCTTAATAAAAATGTATTTGGAAAAAAAAAAACATTTCTACAATGTTAAGAATCTGAGCCCCACAGAGTAACTTACTTTCTTGTATTGCATTAAGTATTTCTGAAAAGTCCACATCTCTCTTCTGAGCGTCAAGTCTTATTGATATTTGTGTTTCCAGGTGACGACCTTGACAATGCTCTCTTCCTTCTAAAGAAATTGAAGAGATTGGCGGAGTTTGCAATAGTTTAGTAGTGACTCCAGTGAAGATGGGTGGGAAAGAAACAACGGTTGCAAACACTAAAGCTGCCTGGAATAATTACTTTTGCTGTGCAGCACAGGGAAAGTCAGTTTGAGAATACATTTATTGAATCGTAACACCCACAGTGTGCTGCTGATGCCCTCCTCCCCATAAAGAAACAGACCTTTAGCTACCTACACACATCCCCGCAAATAACAGCCTCAGAGAGGAGATTTTTGGCCGGGAGTGAAAGAGTTAAACTTCTCTTCCCCATATTTACTGTTGACATAACAAAACCATCCATTGCATTTTGGGCTGCATTTTACACAAGAGAAAACATGCAGATTGAATGCATTAGTACAATAATATCATGCCTAGTTTGACCCTTAACAGCAACACAATCCTTAAATGAAAAGCCAGAGGAGTTGGGTGTAAGCCAGTTTTTTTCTGGGTAGACTCAACTAAACTAACACAGATGTAAATTTATTTGCTTTTAATGTTATAAATCTATTAAGGATTCTATAGTAATTTATCTCTGGGAATCCAAGGCATTTTATGATCTTTGTAACATTAAATCTGTTTTTCTGTTTGCTCAAATATTCTGTATGTTGCTTCCAAAACAATTGCACAAGGAAGATGTAGCTCCTGTTTAATGCAAACCTCTGTCAGGGGTTCTTTAGCTATGATTTCTACATTGCAGTAAGTTGGACTAGATTATCCATTGGGTCTCTTCCAACTCTACAGTAGTGGCGGACTTGGGACTCTCAAATTTCAGCAGTACAGTGGTACATTGGGTTACAAACACCTCGGGTTACAAACACTTCGGGTTACAGACTTTGCAACCTGGAAGTAGTACCTCGGGTTAAGAACTTTACCTCAGGATGAGAACAGAAATTGCGCAGTGGCGGCAGCAGGAGGCCCCATTAGCTAAAGTGGTACCTCAGATTAGGAACAGTTTCAGATTAAGAAAGGACCTCCAGAACAAATTAAGTTCGTAACCAGAGGTACCACTGTACTCTGTGCAACACTAAAATTTGACGCCCACCACCTCTCAAGCTCCATTCTACAGCATTGTTGTGGTGACCACTGCAGCTGAACCACTACCCTAAAACCGCCTCTGTTTACAGTTCTATGATTCTATGATTTGAATTTTCCATTTGGAAATACTGAACTTTACATTATTTGATCAGACATTCCCCTTTATTAAATTTGTGTATTAATAATATATATTGCTGTTAGTTTGGAGGATTCAATTGTTGAAGTAGCCAAGCCAGTTTACTGGGCCTAAGTATGGTCCTTAGTTTGACAAAGGATGTTGCTCTGAGCCTGAGAAGAAATAAGTGGTCCCTCTCCCTCACTGGCTGGCACAGGGGCACCGATGTATAAAAAATATTGGGGGGGGGGGCGGGGGCCCATACCGACTTATAAAAAATATTGGGGGGGCCCAAGACCTCCAAACCGCTGCTGCTGGGGGAACGAAAGGGGCGAGCCCCGGGCTGCCCCAACCTTAAGTGAACCTGTGAGGGCCCGCCCTTTGCGGCAGCCGATTGGCTGCCGCCGTGGGCGTTGAATATTAATGACCTAGGGGTAATCCCCGCTTCTCGCGGGGCTGACGCGAGATTGTTGATGGGTCGAGAGCCCGCAACCCCACCCCCTCTCTAGATCGGGAGTGGCTTTGTTTTAACTCATTACTGAATGTATTTTAAAAGGTAACTATCGTCAAACAAGGAAAATAAAAAATACCAACATAATTTTGTGATTTTACAAAGCATAATATAACTAATAATTTTCTTAAATTATTGGGGGGGCGGAGCCCCCCCAAACGAATTTTTGAGGGGGCTTGGGCCCCCTCAGGCCCCATGGAGTCGGCGCCTATGGACATGTTCTGTCTTGGTACACTGACTCTGTTATGAGGTCAACTTGCCCCAGGTGTAAAAATGTTCCATTTTCAGAGTTTTCTAGTAATCACCATGTCTTGAGCTACATGTGTGCCATCTTTCAGGTTTCTGGTATGAAAGCACCTTAGCTATGTTACAGTGTACTCTGAGTCATTCATTTTGAGTAATCCCATTTTCAGATTTTTTTATTCGTTGGGGTATTTTTGGACTACCTATGTACTAGGTTCCAAGGGTAATTTTGAAGGGAAAAAAAGTATTTATTTTAGTCATTTTATCCTGCTTTAAAAATATTTTTGCCATTCAAGAAACCTATGTATCCAGTCTCTCTCTGGAACATGTTTAAACTCTGAAAATCTTGTTTTCGTAACACACAAAATCAGTTGTCCTTTCACCAGTGCCCTAATGAATAATTATTACTGAAGCCAATAGATTCTTATTAGCAGATGTATTATATGTTGAATATAAATGGAATGTAACAGAGGATAGTTCAGAACATAAGGCACATATGAACGTATCTGTAAGTTGTATATTTGTTCAGATGCTTCCATGACGGTTGGTTGGATCCCTTGAAATCAATGGGTCAAGTTAGTCATGACTAACTTAAGTTGGATCCGGCATAACATTTGTTACTGGCGATGTATATGACTGGAAATTGCTGATTGCAGTACTGTATTTTATAGTCATGTATGTTGTAGAGGATAGTCCTTTAATTCTTTCTCCTACCTTGGAATTATGTAAATAATGCTATATGTAGATCTCTTAGTAACGTCTATAAATAGTACAGTGACAAAGAGTCCTTTTGCTAGACCAGAAGCCGCGCATTGGTTTCTGAACGTTTTGGAAGTCGAAAGGACTTCCGGAATGGATTCCATTCAACTTCTGAGGTACCACTGTATTTTGTTTTGAGTTTTCGGGGGGGGGGGGGATACAAAAAGGAACGTGAATAGCTGGCGGTAGAATCCAGTCAGCCTCACCATTGGAGTTTTACCTGCTAAATTTGCTATCTGTAGAAAGTTGTAATGAAATGGGGCTTAATCCCAATCACATTGGCTTTACTGGATTGTGGATTGCTCTTGGAACTAGATCACACATTTTCTTTCACCATGGCAACATCAAGCTCATTCCAGTATGTATGGATATGGGAAGCATAACAGTGAAATAGCAATTTCAACTACAACAAGTTCTGACTCTAAAACAGAACAAGCAAATAAGCAGAGAAAATGTCGAAATCCAATACATCCTGTGACAAATATGAAGATGAAAGCAGCAGGAAGCCAAAGCACATCACTTCACCCAGCTAGTATTGTAAAAGGCAAGCTTCAGCATGCCAGCTGAAAGCATCTATAAAATGCCGCAACGCTATAGGATGCACTAAAAATGATGGATACCTTGATGCAAAGATTTATTGTGTGTGAATTGTAAAGTGTATTTAGAAAAGAAACTGACAGAAGCAAAAGAACCCATTTTCAAAATCTAATCATGATGCACAACACAATATTCCTAAATTGCCTTTCTGCACAGTGCAAATTAAACAAAAAAAATTGTCATATACTATAGAGGCAGGAAGAGGGTAAACATAATTTGATGGTTTGCTGTTAATTCCAAATAAAGGCATTCAATCTTTAAATTGAGCCTAAATAGCCTAGCAATTCTAGCCAGCAAGATTACAGGCTGGTAGCTGCAGAATACACTACATATATTAGCAGGATGATGGAGAACAACTCCTTGCCATAACATGTGAAATGACTTTAACACTGCAGCAGTTAACATGGTGACCTTCAGATATTGTTTGACTGCAGCTGTGGTTACCAACACTTTTGAGCCTACTGGGGCATTTTGAAGGTTAATCTGTTGTGGGCGCCACATAACCACCCTGCAATCACAAGTACTCACACAATACACAACTATGCCAATCAACTGCAACCACACAAGTACACCCCCACACCTATGCTATGACACACACCTCTGCACAACACAGAGAACTTTCAACCAAACAGCAACATCCTCTCTATGCAATCACAGAACTACACACCAAGATAATTAATGACTGGTTTGTGCTTTGCTTTTCTCAGAATCACCCAGTAAACTATAATACTATACTGAAAAACTATTGTATATACTATGCCAGAGCTAATACTTGTAAGAATCCTAAACACCAACTAGTCACATGGGAGACTATATAGAATTAAGGATTCCTTTAGCAATACAGTCAGGCTCAGATGCTTCATAAGGCAATGCAGGACCGGGACAATGCAGATCATTTTTGCTAAGCCCAGACACTCTAGACATCCCATCTGAGTTTAGGCCTCAAGAAGTGCAGCTACATGAATGTTAAGCAGCAAGCAAGAAATAACTTCCTCAATCATACTAAAGAATTCCAAAACATGTTTTTTTTCTGAGAGTCTCACGTATGAATATCTGCCTGCTGAACAGGTCATGGGGGTAGGATTAGTGCAGTTGTATATAGTCACCCCATCTCTAGAGGAGCATTATAGCACTGGGGAAATTACGAAAAGGCAACAAAACCACCAAGAGGTGGATCACCTACCTGAGGTGAGGCCAAAGCTTGGCGCCCTCCCTGTGGAACGCCCTCCCTTCAGATGCCAAGGAAGTACCGGTAAACAACTTTTAGAAGACATCTGAAGGCAGCCATGTTTAGGGAAGTTTTTAAGGATTGATGTTTTTATTATGTTTTAAGATATGTTGTAAGCCGCCCAGAGTGGCTGGGCTGGGGAATCCCAGCTGGATGGGCAGGGTATAAATAATAAAATTATCAATATTATTATTGAAGTCTGATGACTAAAGAGGACATGATTTAAGTTTTTATAAAATTATGAATGGTAGGCCAAGAGTGGACTGAGAATTTTTCTCTCCTTCTCTCATAATACTTGAACTCAGATTACACAAAGAAATTGATCGGCAGCAGGCTCAGAATGGACAAAGGAAATGCTGTTTCCCACAATACATAATTAATTTATGAAATTCACTACCACAGGATGTAGTGATGACCACTAGCTTAGATGGCTTTAAATTCATGAAGGGTACTTCTGTCAATAGCCAGCAAGCGTGACGGATAAAGGAAACCTAAAGCCAAGGACAAACAATGTGAGAGAACTGTTGCTTTCTTGCCCTCCTTCTAAGCTTCCAGAGACATTTAGCTGGACACTTGTTGAGAAGACATTGCTAGACTGCATGGACCCTAGGCCATCCCAGCAGCATTAATCTTATGTTCAAAGAAGAACACTCTCAGAAAACAGGCAGAAATACTATGACACCTTCCTCTACATCTCCAAAAGATCTCATGAGATAGAAAGCCATGGAAATCTTACTGCAATTCTCCAAAGTTATGTGTAAACCAGGGGTGGCTAGACTTCAGTTTTGTAGGATCTACCTTGTGAAGCACCCTGTGATCTATGGATCAAGGGTGGTACACAAATTTAGTAAATATTAATAATAAATAAAATAAAATAAAGAATAACTATTAGAAACAAAGGGCATCTTTGGTTTTTGCTCTCAATCTGTGCCTCCTAAATTGCATGAAGTAGGTGAACCCACCTAATTACACTAGGCCAAAATCTACATAAAAGCAAACATGGATGGATGGATGGACTAACAATGGTAGCAACAACAATAACAATATATTCACAAGCAATTTCCAGAGAAAAAAACAGTTGTTGTTTATGATGATTTCTATGTACTGTCAAAACTAAAAAAAATTCCTTCCAGTAGCACCTTAAAGACCAACTAAGTCAGTTCTTGGTATGAGCTTTCGTGTGCATGCACACTTCTTCAGATACACAGAAGTGTGCATGCACACGAAAGCTCATACCAAGAACTGACTTAGTTGGTCTTTAAGGTGCTACTGGAAGGAATTTTTTTTAGTTTTGACTATGGCAGACCAACACGGCTACCTATCTGTAACTGGATCTATGTACTGTATAATTCAATGCCATTTACAGAACATGCACCCTTTTGACTCAAATCAGTTACGAGAAACTGTGATGATAACACCTACTACATTTTGTAAATTAATAGGTAGCATTTATATTCTTTTTTGAGTGCTCAGAACATTCAGCATACCTTGCCTCTCAGTAATCTTTAAAACAACTCTATACAGTATCTCAGTATTATCACCACCTTATTGCAGATGGAGTAGATTGAGCTTGAGAGACAGTGGATTGGTTAAGGTCCTCCACATTCACGTGGTAGAATTTGGACCAGGTACTTGTCAGTTCACACAGCTTATTCTGAACTCCACTGCCTCTTTAGATACTAAATATCAACCCTAATTTGTAATGGAATGGGCAGCTTTTTAAAAAACAAGTCCTTTTTTGCATTGATGGATTGTATGCAATGTAAGTAATGATAAAGGGTGCTTGCAGATTTGTTATTTTGCAACTGGGATTCAATAGCATAATGGCAAATTCATGCTGTGCAGTTAAAGTGGATTTGCAGCTCTTGTGCAACAAATGCACTTCCCAAAAGAAAATAAAAATCACAACTTTTTTTCAGTAAGGGAAGTGGCAGGAAAATGTACTAGAAAATGTGGGATGGCAAGTGCTTGATAAGACATCATACAACTTCCCTACAAATGAAGCATAATTAAAGTTCAATAGAAAGGCAATCTGGAAGTGACCAGATAAATATAGACGTCTGCATCCTGCAGTGACTGCTTCAGCTTTCTAGTTTTTGCTTTAATTTCACTGTGGAATAGAGTGTTAACAGAGTTTCGAAAAAGATATTGTCATATTCACCATGCTCTAGATATCAACATCCAAATTCAGAGAAAGAGATCTGCATGTGGAAGCAGCCTTCCGCTTGAGTATCAGGAACTGCAACTTGAACATGCATCCAAAAGCCGGAATCAAATCAGCTACACATTGCATGATTGTTAATGGCATATACATTCCAGTGAGTGCTTGAATAGGTATCCCTTCCACATCCAAATGCTCACATTTAAAGTAATTGTGATAATTTTGTAACCCACCCAAGCACCACTTGGCACTTGGTCAAGAATGCCCATAAGTATAAACAATCAATAAATAATGCAGTGAAGACAGGTGTTTTCCACATTCAGACCGACATCTGATTTATGCTCTCAGTTTCTAATCTCTACACACACACACCAATGTGAGTATAAATGTGTAATCTATGTTCCTTAGACTTTAATATGCAACTGTACATGCAGGTTTCTTTCACCCTCAAAAAAAATGAGTCACAAAAAGGTGACAGGCTAATACAAATAAGAAATCTCATGATTTCCTTTAAATGGTGCAAATCTGATATGTAAATAAGTAGCAGCAAGTGGACAGAGATGTACTGCTGCCAATATACTTTCCTGATCAGTGCTGCATTTCTTAGAAAAATAATAATCTTCTTAGCTTTTGGAAGTTTCAACTCACAAACTTCTTTTTATAATAGAAGAACAACTCAAGAGATTAATATACCAAGTTCCTAAGTAGAGTACCTGAATGGGAAGGAGACTGTTTTCCAAGTCAATCTGTGTCCTGTATACTGATTAAACATTAAAACCAGTCATTTGACTTAAGTAATGAACAAATAGCATGAGTAGCTGAACTATTGGAAATAGCTCATATGGACAACAAAATCGCTATATGTATAAAATCCCATATCCACATGAACACATTTTTCCCCCTGAGGCTTAGATCTTCAGAAAATGGAGTTATGCCCAACAGATTTCATAAGAGGTGAAAAGATGGGTAATAATCCTGCCTTGTTAGGGGCTTTCAGTGCCAAATTACCAAATAGGCAGAATAGGCACTGACCAATGGGCCTTTTGTTAGGGGCCCCGCAACAACGGATCAAAATAATATTGATTTGACCTTGAAAGAAAATTACAATCAAGCTTTTTTATTTCAATGTTATCCCACTAGAGTGCAAACAAGGTTTTGACTGCCATGGGGCCTCCACAGGGTTTAATCCGGCACCAGGGGCTTTGTGATCGTGTGTGAGAAGGTTTAATTTGGTCTCCCAGCCTCAAGTTCCAACCCTAGGTTTCCTGCAGGCTTGCTGCTCTGATCTTATTGCAGCTTTGTTTAAATGGAAACGCCTTCTGTCCTATAAATGAAAGCTCTCTGGTGGTGAATTGCACTTAACTTTAATGGAGCATGATCCCCGCAGAAATTGAGGCCAACCAGCCGAGAGTTTCTCTTCAGGAGCAGCTCAGAGCAATAGCACTGGCCCTATCCATAAGCCATCTGCTGCCTCCCTGAACCTTTGATGGGAAATGAGGAGCAATTGCCATTTCAGAATACTGTATGCGACAGACAGACAAATGCATGTGCAACACCATAACTCAAAAAGATCTGTTTTATTTATTTGTATTTATGTATTTAACAATGAAGGGTGGAAATGAACCAATTCTGTTGGTAATTTTGAACTGTGTGTCTGTGTGTGTTTGTGTCAGAGGAAGGTATTTTATTTTATTTTATTGAGAGAAAAGAGAGAAAAACGAATTACTGAAAAAGGAATCCTAAATGGAGGGGGTGGGGGAGAGTGTAGAGTGAAGAGATGGACAATCTACCACATCCAAAACACTGCCAGCTTCAGCCAGCTAGAATGCGGATACACTGAGCCCCCCTTTCCCCCATGTTTCTTTTTTCTTTTCTTTTTTTTAAAAACTGCCCTGAAAGTAAATGTCAGGAAATTACCTACATTTTAATAATTCTATCTCACCTTTCCCTCCCAGTAGCTCAAAGTGTTGTGCATACTTCTTCCCCTCTGCATTTTATTTTCTCAGCAACCCTGTGAGATAAGTTAGACTGAGAGTTGGTGACTGGCCCAAGGTCACCCAGTGAGCTTCAAGGGAGAGCGGGGATTTGAACCCTGGTCTCCAAGGTCCTAGTCCAACACTGTAACCACTATGCCACCCTGGTCTGCATGCGCAGTGGCTGGTAATGAGAACTGAGGAAGTGACAAAGGGACAGAAGTGCAGGAGTTCCTGTGCATAACTTACACTGGCCAGCTGAATGAAAACAGCTTGCAACACATTGGGTCATGAAGAAAAACACACATGAAAGAGTCACCCTTGCTGCCCGGTAGCTTATAAAATAGACAGGTATGCTAAATGACATTTAAAAACAAAAACTGGGTGTCAGCATCTCAGGAAGTTGCTGCTTGCTGCCCTATATTGTGAAAGTGTATCAACAGGCCCTTTTGAAACACCTACACTGCCAAGCTGACACTGGCTTATGCAAGAACTCACAAAGAGAGCTGATTCTATTAGTACTATTAGTAAATCTTAAAAGCTGTGAAATATCTGTTCTTTTCTAAAATTCCTAAACTTGCTGTACACTACTGATAACCACTGCAGTTATGAACAAGCACACGGAGAAAGGCCGAAGTGAACATCAATCTATGGATGTTGGCTTATAGATTGATTTCCATGCAAGCTTGATCAGATGCTATGAATTCATTTCATAGCATGTATCATTTGTGTAAAGCAATCAGGAAAACATTGTTACCTGGCTGATGAGTGATTGGCTTCCCATCAGATCCAGAAGATGAGGCCTCCATTTTTATTGACCTTCTGACTTGCGGGACTGAAGAATGCCTAACCACAGACGGGCGCTGTGATAAGCGATGGCTTGCTGTGCTTCTTCTCTGGTAGATCTGCACACGCTTTTCAGCCCCATGAATAGATAAGCTTCTACCTACCAGAAAGATTAAAAAAACGAAGTTGGATGTAGGAGGCAAATTTTGCTTATGTATATTACAAACATAGATTGACATTTAAAGGTGTCTGAAATGAATCATTTGAAAGAAGTCAACACATGTGTAAATTGGATTGTTGACTTAAGTCTGCAAATTCCCCATTCTTAAAAGTGACTCAAGCCACGGTGTACTAAGTAGTGATAGCTTATAGTAAGTACTGACAGTACTGGCCACTTAAACTCTAATCTCTGCTCTAAGGCCCAGAAAAACAACTTCCAACATCCCAGTCCTTCTCTCCCACTTCCACATTCCATTCAGCTGTTGCCTCCCTTTCCTACTATCCTCCCCAGCTACCCCTCTTGCAAAGAAGGAATTCTGTTTTTCTATCCTTCAAGCCATACTGTACTATAGCACACTAGATTAAATCACACCAGTACCCTTAATTCTGAAATACTGTACTGTAAGGACATATCCCACAGCAGGAATGTGCTTTTTCCAGCCAGAACCAAAGTGTAACATGAATTGGGCGACAGCCGAGCCCAGGTATCTTCAAATCTTACATTAAGTTTCCTACTTAATGAAATTTACTTCAAATTTATTTTTGTGACATATAAATGACATGAAAAGACTTGGTCTATTTATTTGTATCATTTATTATTCCTATGACCCTTGTTATGGTTCCTGAAATCAAGCAGAGGGTTGTGTTTTTTGTTTTTCTTTGCCTGTTTGACTGGGTGCCATTTTGAATCACAGTGCCAAACGAAACTTTTCAAACTGCACCAATTTTAAATCTGCAATGGTTTTTGGGTTTCTTAAGAGTTCTCTCAAAAGACAGCCTACAAATATAAAGAAAAATAAAGAAAAGGAATGCACAGTATTTCATTACCTGTACCTCCGATAGTTGTGTGGAAGTGAGAATTTCAGCAGCTGCAGATTTTCTAACCCCTTCAGTGCAATCTTCACCAGCTGCTGCAGAGATTCCTGCTTCCACAACCTTATTAAAGGCACAGGAGCCCTGTCTTCATTTACAGTACTTAAATTACATAAGGAGTTGAGTCCTCTTATCTTTTGTCACAGGCCCCTCGTTTTAGAAGGTACAGAGAGGGATCACAATTTGGTTAAAAACGAAGGAGAGACCTGGAGCCCTACATGTGGAATTTATTAAGGACCCCCTCTTTAATTCAACCACTGCTCCATTGCATCTGTTTCCAGTTTCCCTAACTTGTATGACTGGAGAGCATAATGCATACATTCATTTTACACCTTGGGCCACAGTACCATGATTTTTAAAGATCATGCTTGAATAAAACTAATACATTGCTGCTCCTTATTCATGTTGCCTGTTGGCGATGCTGTAATTCAAAACCCGGCCTCCTTTAGTGTCAGAGCATGTTAAGTGATGCATAAAAGAGGCAGAACTAGGAGTAGTTGCAGAGATCTTAGCTTTGCTTCCTGTTTATTCTATATTTTACTATTATTTAGCAGTGTTTCTCAAACTTGGGTCCTCAGTTGTTGTTGGACAACAACTCCCATCATCACTGACCACTGCTCTTGATAGTTAGGGATGATGAGAGTTGTAGTATAAATGACAGCTGGGCACCCAAGTTTGGAAACACTGATTTAGAGTACAGTATAAAGCTTTCTCAGCTTATGAAGGAGTAAAGTGGTTTTGTGAAAGCATATCTTTGTTTTTAAATCCTTTAAAAGTGACTAAAAACCAAAAGAGGAATGTCCAAATATGTTTTCAAATGAAACTATCAATGTAAATGAAACAATGGAAGTTAAACTTTTCAACACTCTCCAGTGTTTCTGGAATATAAAGCATGCAAGCAAATTGGCCCTTTAAATATCTGAAGCTGGCTGAACTAGAGCTGAAAAATTCACAGGCAAATTTCTTAAGCAATTCCTTCCTATTTACAAGAATTGAACGCTCACATTTTTGTCCTCCTAATCTGCATTTTTCAACCTTCCTAATTCTTGAATATGGAACCTGATTGCACAGGAAAGGGCTGAAATAGGGCAGGGTATGCAATATGTTCCCAAACCATCCATTAAATGGCTTACCCTTGTGGCCATCTGCATCTATGTGCATGGACTGAGGGGTAAGGGATAAAACAGTTGAATGTTGAATCTTATGCAGATCAATTAATGTGCAGACACTGTGCCCTTGTGGGAACAATCCTGCCCACATTTGAATTAGGATATTAATTTCCCCTCTAAAGCTATAGCCTGCTGGAAAAACTTTTTCAAAATTCTGGCAGGTATCCCATCAGAGAACTCACAGAGCTACAGTTCCCATCACCTACAGTTCTCAGGATTCTTGGAGGGGGGGAGTTATGTGATTTAAATGCACCTTAAATGTATGGCATGTGTGGGGGGTTGAATATTTTTTAACGTCTCAATTGTCTGTCACCCTCGTCTCTGTCATGTTCTTGTTTTCTTGGGTGTTACAGATATAAAAGCACCAGGATATATGGTTAGAAAGTAAAGATGCTATTTCCCCTGGAAGATACTCAAGTTGTTCTTTCCACTTTACGTTGACAGTGAAAAATCTATCTTCATTTGGCAGCTAATTTTGATGGAAACAATCCAAAAAAGAAGTGGCAGTGAAGATTAGGAAGTACTTTCTGTAAATCTAGGCAAACATATAACACAAGGTGCTCCTGGACTTCAATTTATGCAATGATCAACAAGTGACTTGCTTGGCACGGGTATTATCTGTCTCTCCCAGAAAATTAATGGGGTAATGTGGAGTTGCTTATTTTAACGGAGTAATAAAAAGCCAAACCAAAAAGCTGAAAGTGTTGCATTTCCTATTGCAGCTTTCTCAGCAACTCAAGGAAACGTTCGGAAAAATATGAAAAACACATTAGTGTGTGCCAGATTAAAAATGGAAGGGTACGAGATACAGGAAGGTGCTTTCACTTACAAAGACATTTTTTATTTTATGACTTCCATTTTTAATTGACCCACCATTTTAATCCTCTGGAAATCAAAGCTGTGGCCATTTTACTTTTTTTGCCACCCAAAATGCCTCCATTCTAATGCTACATGCCTACAGCAGCTGAGACTACACAAGCCCTAGTTTAATGCCTGCAATAACATTGCTAATTTGGTCAACTTTTTTGTAAACCGCTCAGTTTTATTTACAATTAACAGCATACAAGTTTTGTTAAATAAATCATTTGCTCACGAGAAAGCTAAATTTAATGCAGCCCCTGTTCAATGTCAGTGCTATTGTGGGTGTCTGACTGGAAGACAAGGCTATCATTGCCAAGTAGCCACAATTACTAAGCTCTACCTCCAGAGGCATAATGCCTCTGAATTTTAGCTTTTGGGAATTGCAGGTGGGCAAAGTGCTGTTTCATTCATGTCTAGTTTGCAGGCTTCCCATAGGCATCTGGTTGGCCACTGTACAGCACCCATTAGGATGAATGAGTCCTCATCCAGTTAGGGATGTTCCTATAGAAATGGCTCAGGACCACAATACCTCAAGGACCGCCTCTTCCCATATGAACCAACCCAGACCCTGAGATCATCTTCTGAGGCTTTCTTTGTGTGCCTCCTCTGTGAGTGGCAACACGAGAACGGGCTTTCTCTGCAGTGGCTCCCAGTCTGTGGAATGCTCTCCCCAGGGAAGTTCGCCAGGCGCCTTCACAATACAACTTTAGGCACCAGGCAAAAACGTTCCTTTTCAATCAGGCCTTTGCCTGACTTGATCTACATCCTATACCCTTTTTTAAAATGCTGGCTCTTTGGGGGGAGAGTTATTGGGTTGTTGGTTTTGTTTTGATTTTATGTATCTGATATTTTATGTGAGCCGCCCTGAGACCTTCAGGTATAGGGCGGAATAGAAATTAATTAATTAAATGAAGTTCCTGGATCAGAGTGCCTGTCATATTCTGCAGCACTGCAATTTTTAATGTTGGGAGTCATTTTGCACAGAAACATGTTTGTACCTTTAAGAACAGTTTTTGTGAGCTCTGGGCTGAAAAGCTGCAGTTTGAAATCTGCCTGCATGAAAAACACCCACAAGCTTTACTGTTTGTTGTTTTGAAATAAAAGCTTTATTTAAGTTGGTTTTACACCTGTCTCATGGAGTCACAGTTCTCTGTCATCTGCCACCAGTGAAAATCCCCCTCTGACATGTAATGCCAACCTCTTCATACTGGGTGCGGGGTAGAGGCAGCGTGTATAGTTTCAGTATTATCTGAACATTCAAAGCTTTCAGCTCAGCTAAAAGTTTCATTGCGGGAATTGACAGGGAAGCAATATTTAATTGCAAATCTTTCTGGGCGAAGGTGAGGTGCAGTGTTTGGGGGCTAAGATGCCCCCCCCAAAAAAAAAACTTCTGCCTTGTATTTGGAGTTTGGGGCCTTGGGCAATTTGCATCCATTTTAGTCAAGCACTCAATTTGCAAGAATGCCAAAGGAATCTGGGAAACTGTCAAGCAGAACGTAAGGGTCACAGCAGCCTCCTGCAGCTTGTCTCTAGCATTTGATACTGGAGAGAAAGAAGATGTGCTACATCTGTGCACATGAGTGGACAAACAGAGGAGATAAATATTTTGACTCTTTCTGAAGTTTACTTTACAGATGCATACTGCAGGTGGAAGTTGGATACATGTGGAAATTTGCCCTTTTACATAGCCCGATTGGGGGACTTCCCAAAACTGCATGGGGCAGAATACAAGCATGCAGGCCCCAGGAAGACTTAGAACAGCTCCAGGACTCCTAATAGGCCCATATAAGTTTTTCTTCTTCTTCAAATTCTGCTTACCACATACCATTCTCGGTGCCCAATCGGGCATGACATTTCAATCCCTTCTCTACTCAGTACTCCTGGCAGAAACACCGGTTACATAGGTTCCTCTAAATAGAAGAAATGTTTTGCCCTGTAAAATGGTTATTTAACAGAATGTCCAAAAATGCATCAGAAGAATGCAATGCAGTAAGTGCTGCCAGGGAAATATTCTGTATCTCTTAATAAGAGAAATATGAGGCTTAAATAACAAAGGCAAGTTGCAATGGATAAGCAGAGAAGCATGAAGGTAATCAGCAGAAAGCTCAACACTAATTCAGGATTTGACCTAAATTTCTCCAGTCACTGTTGGATTGATTCATATACTTCAAGTTAATCTTTTTTTATTAAGCATTTTAAATGCTGTGGCCAGGAGGTTTCTGGGTTTACATAGTGAGCTTGAAAAATGCATTGGTGTGAAGACTATGTTGAAAGAAACTGTAAAAGAAGAACAAAAAAGCAATAAGCCTTTGGTATGCATATATACTTTTGCATAGTGAATATACTGAACTGACGATTTGCTTGATTTTTTGTTACATTAAAGCAGGCATCCCCAAACTCGGCCCCTCCAGCTTTTTGGGACTACAATTCCCATCATCCCTGACCACAGGTCCTGTTAGCTAGTGGTGATGGGAGTTGTAGTCCCAAAACATCTGGAGGGCCAAGTTTGGGGGTGCCTGCATTAAAGGGAAGTTCATACTTGAGGCGTGGAGTTCAACCTTACTGGTAACAGTTACAAGTCAAGCCCAGGATAATCCCACTTTAGTGTAAACCCAGGGTGTAGTATGTAGTGTGTATAATATAATATGGTGCTTGGTATGTTGTATATGTATAAAACAAAAAACCATACAACCAAATTCAGAACTGCGGAAAACTAGATATTAGGATCGTTTCAGGACACTGGTCCACCCAGCCCACTACTGGTCCACCCAGCCCTTCCAAACTCTGCTAGCTGAGGTCCTTTAGCAGGAGATGCTAGAGATTAAATATAGGGCCTTCAATAAAGCACACAGCCTATAACTGTGATGGCTCCTCCCTATATATGACATCTTCACTTCTGAATTAGACAAAATGTGTTTTCTGGTGATAATAATCAAGCCAAGACCACACAACTTCTGCACCTATTCAGTGTAGCACCAAATTGCTAATAAATCGTGCTTTCTTCTGCAGATGGTCTTATGGAAGTAGAATGACTATTTGTAGCCATTTGATGTGGCTGTCCAGTATTTATTAAAGAAGAAAGTGCTTGTCCAAGCAGTTGTACATTTAAGTAAATAATCAAGTAAGTTGGAGCATTTTGGGGGTGCCTCAAAGTGATAATAAAACAGCTCTCTGCTCAAATAAAACCAGAAGCTTGGAGCTGTTGCTGAAGTCAGTGATATTTTTTCAACTTTTCAAAACATAAAGCACCAACCTTAATTCTTAAGATGGCAAACTGCTGATTAAGAACTTGGACCATTGCTAGGGTTTCCACCAGCTGCCAGGAATTTAATCTTCTCAATCTATAGCCTGAAATACCAGAACAGTATCTAAACTATGACAGCACAAACGAAAAGAGCTTCAAAAATGATTTCACACAAAGAGTTATGGCCAGCTTGGTTCTTTGATCAGGATAACATAACCAGCAGTGGAAATATTAGGTCAATAAATGCAGAATAAGTTATTAGTGTGTATTTGACAAGCAATTTACAGCCTAAGATGCAAAACTGGAAGGATTTTTAAAAGAGATGTTGCATCATTTAATTCACAGATATAACACACTGAAAAATCTGCAAATGTTGTACCATTGTAAACACACACACATACACATATACTGTACATTATAATAAATCCAAACAAGGCCTATACTGTCTCTTTTATGTGTCATTATTGATAACCAAATCAACCCTCCCAAGCCTTCCCCACCAAGTGGTCCATTGTATTACCTTCCATTCATTTTTCCACTATGTTTTTTAATCTAGCTACAGCTGAACCAGCCAGGAAAAGGGCTCCTAAGGGACACATGGAGGGCTTGGATCACGAGAGCCTTAAAGGAGCGAGGGGAGCAATCACAGAAAACCAGGAAAACAAAATGCAATAGTAGCTACCTACTCAGCATTTCTGCCTGACTGCAGTTCAGATCTCCTTCTTGCAATGCCAAGCTGTATGCGTTCTTGTATGTAAAAAAGTCTGTACTGCTTAACAGATGGTTGGCAGACAAACTTGAGCATATGGCTCACCAGCTGGAGAGAGATGGGATGCCCACTATCACACCCTACCAGCTGAGTTGGGTTGTAAAGACCAGCAACAATGCCCATTTGGTTGTGCACATGTGGTAAAGTGTGTAGGTGGATTTTCCCCATGCAAGGGCCCTTTAATGGATCTACAACTATATATAAAAGAGCATTTTTGCTGGAAGGGAGTGCATGAGATAAATATACTAAATACTATAGATCGCAGAGATTCCTGCACTCTACAGATTTTAGGTTTACAATGACAAACGCAATCTTTATGTGCTGCATTATAGCACACCCAGGCTCAGCTGCAGTACAGTGTGCACTCACTTTTCAGTGCATTTGCACACTGAAGCAAAAGCTAGGCCCCCACTGCCTTGCTAAACATAATGGAGTGAAATTATCTTAAAGTGCAACCATATCCTATAAGGCAGGTATCTTCAACCTTTTCAAACCCAGAACCTACTTTGAACTCAAATATACATTTGGGAACCCATTTCTTAATCTTTTACCATATGTTACTTTCACCATATATTTATTTCACCATATGGTTGCAGTGTTCCTGTTGCAACCCACCTTGGATCAGTGTTATAAAAGGCCAGTGTTATAGGGGGCATAACATGCAGTAACCTTGCCATAATATTGCACATTTCCATACCCCAGATAACGCACAACATCTTGATGTGATGACAAAGGTGTTAGTACACAATACAGTGGAATCTTGGTTTTTGAACGTAATCCGTTCCGGAAGACCGTCCGACTTCCGAAACATTCAAAAACTGAAAACTAAAAGCAGAAGCCTCAATACAATAGAGAAACTCAAAATGGAAGCCACATGGCATGTACAGCTTAAAATTGTTCGAAAACCAAAGCCGTTACAGTGCTACCTTCAAGTAACATAATTTTGAGTTTGTACTTCCAGGTTTGGCCACTCGCGCATGTGCAGAAGCACGCTGCACGCTTCACGCATGCACAGAAGTGCTCTATCGCGCCACACACATGCACAGAAGCGGCACCACTGGATACAGACTTTCTGGGATAAGTACGGACCCCCAGGATGAATTAAGTTTGTATCTGGAGGGTCCACTGTACTTCCGGGTTTTCAGCATTCGAAAGCCGAAACGTTTAACTTCTGAGATGCTCAAAAACCGAGGTTCTACTGCATATGTCAGAAGCTGCTAGAGCTAAAATGGGGAAGCTCTGGCTCTTTGCAAAGCTGCCTCATGTGGTGATCATCAGGGCTATTGGCTAGTTCTTCTAGAATCTAGGCAGCAAAGAGCTCCCAGGTACTGGAATCACTCTGCCCAGGGAAGTTCCTCTTTCTCTGCAGTCATTGTGAAAGAGGGAAGCAGACAACATGAGGATGGTGGTTTCACCTAAAGCTCCCCATAATCCTAACTGTATACACCTATGCAAGTCTACTTGGAAATAATACCCACAGAATTCAGTGGGTCTTACTCCTGGTTAGGCACTTAAGGGTGTAACTTAATATTATTGGGTGATGCTTATGGTCCAAGCCAGTCAAAGTAGGTACTTAAATCTTTGCACAGCCAGCAACAAATACCTAAGTGGCAAAATACTGGTGAAGATCCTCAAATAATGCTTCACATTACACTGTACAGTACACTGAAGGCTATCCAATTAGATTTATAACATCACAAAGCAATGTCCTAGTAAAAATGTAAGTATCCTCCAAAGTAAACAGATTTTGGCACAAGTCTAGTCAATTAAGTAAAAGAACACGGACTCCGAAGAAATCAGAAAGGCATGCAAAAACAGAAGCTGCCTACAGAATTGTTGTCCTGCAACGGGCAATGGAACAATACCAGAGTCCTTAGGCTTCAGTCTTAAAACTTACTCAGGAGTCAATGTTATTGATTTCAATAACATTTGCACATTGAAGCTTCCATATAAAGCTTCCAAATATTGATTTCAATTAGACAAAATTTAAGACAAAATTATCCCTAAGAAAACTTTGGTCTAATAATGCTATACAGTGGATGTGTACAAGCAGCTAGATTCTGTGACCAATGCTGTAATCCCAAGTAAGGATACCTGGGCGTTAGACCCACTGAATAAAAGTGGGGCACCGATGAAGGCTTTTTAGGTGCTGGGTTAGAAACCCCCTGCCTTAATAGACCAGCCTCCACTTACTTAAACTGGAGAGTAGGAGAACTGAAGAGTGGAAACAGTGCAACAAACTAAAATACTAGAATACAAAAATGGCAATTCATTATTTATAGTCACATTTCAAAGATATTTCACTGAACTCAATGGGCCTTATATCTCAGTAAACATGTACTGAGTAGGTCTTTTTCACATGCACATTTTTTTAGACTATTAATTGCAGTTCCTCATTTAAAGAAAAGTACACACATCTATTAGGATTGTGCTTCTTCCAGAGAAGACATTTCCCCAATATTTACACCTTAATAGGTGCAACTGACAAACAACAGCTTTGTGAACCCTGGAAACTAAGTTAAAGTCTGTCAAAATACTTACCAGTTTATAAATCTTAAAAACATTGTTTTGTTCTTCTAACTTGTCTTAAAGATACTGATATCAAATTAAGCTAATAGATCCTACACCCAGAGCCTATATATTCTTTCTAATACTTCAATTTCAGGAAATATATATATATTTATATCTGTATTTTGTGAAAAGAGGTGAGTGCATAAAAAGATGTAAGAAGTCAATCACCATTTTAATACTTCACCTGCAGTGCCGAAAGCCCTACAGCTGGCCTTGTGGGCTGGTTTTCAAATGTGCATTGATGTGTCAGTGAATAAGGTGGGGCTGATGCAGAGCACATGGTCAATTTAGTGGACTGCAGGGAATTACCAATAAACCTGCTGATCTGTAGAAATGACCTTCACTCTTCTAAGCCTGAGCACAGTTATCTTTCAAGTGCCATTGGCGATGAAGAGGTAACATCCCATCTTAAACTGAAAAGGACTGCACTTTGGAAAGTTTGCTCTCACCCAACCTGCCTCGGGCAGTTTGTTCGCATAAGGAAATTTAAATGCAGACAGCTGAGCATGTAGATAGATTATTAAATAGCACCAATGAAATTCACAAATAACAGGCAGTGAAAGCACATGCATTTTCTGCCAGCAGTAGTTATTGCAAGGCAGGCACCCTTATCTTGACATTCTTATTCTGTTTGTCATAAACAATGAGATTTCCTTCAAGTTGATGTCCTGATTTTACTGCTAGCACATGCTCAGAATGTTCAGAATCTGATAACTTTTACCGAGATTCAAGAACACTTCACATTCATGTGTTATGTAAGCGGGGCTGCACTGTCTGGACACACCACCAACACCTATGGACTGGTTGCCTATAAAGGCGCATTTTCATGTATTCAGCAGGATGCACAGCCAAAGGGACACAGATCAATGTCAGGGGAGTTATGAGATGTTGCAGCCCTGCTCCCTCCTCATACCTTCCATGAATGCATGAGCACTTGTGTCTGAACAGGGCTTTAGACTCAATGCTAGGGGTGGCTCCAGTCTAAATTCCCAAGCTACCACTTTCCAGCACTAGGTTCCACAGGAAGACAAGTGGCTGTGGGGAGCGGAGGATGTGCACCGCAGAGCAGCCACCATCTCTATGTTGACAGACACCTGCTGGGACAAGTTAGCTGCTTACACATGAGCTGCTGATAGCTCCTCCTTCTCTCACACATTCCAGAAGACCATTTAAAAAAAATAAAATAAAATAGGTGTCATGGTGCACAATAGAGAAGAGCTCTGCACAGTTGCTTAGGCAACATGCTGCTGCCTGCCTGCCCCCATGCTGCAATTCCCTAGTGGCATTGCAAAAACTCACATGCATTGAAACATTATGTGCCAAATTAGAGTCTTTAAAAAAAGCTATGTGGTTTTTTCAACCTCTCTCAGAGGAAGCTCATAATTAGTGGCCCAGATATGATTTGAGTAGAGGAGGACTCACACACAATAGAACACAGTGCTTCCACCCATAATATCAAAATGATAGCCAATGCTCTATCTAAAGCTCTATAATAATAGTATTTGTCTCCAAGGCTCTCCCATATCCTCACATGAGACTTTCTCAATATATCCTCAAAAGGAATATTAACATCATTTTACCAGTTTCTAGACAAGGTTTTGCTGTGTCCCTAGGCTTCAGTAGCAGCTTGGTTCCTGACCCAGAAAAATAAATTTACATGAAAGGAAATAGATGATAGTTCCATCTGAACAGGAGCACTCTATGGATCTTATTGTGGAAGAAGATCTACTACTGTGACAAGCCTACAAACTTCTTAATATGTGCTACCTGAGAACTTCAAGTCATCCAGAAAACACAGACATTAATTGTCCAAGGCTCTATTGCTCTCCCATAAATCTTTGCCTAAGTTTTCCACGGACATACCACGAGAAACTCAAGAGCACCCCGGGAGCGAATGGTCTGGACCAAAGTGTATTCCCTTTAAGCCCTTGTTTGTGTTCCACTGATAGATGGAGAGAGGGAATCATTGTCACCAAGATACAAAGATTCTGTTGAATTCTGGTAACTCTCTGGGAGAAGCTGTATATGGCCTCACAGAGGGGTAAGGAACCCACAGACCCAAATGCAGTCCTCCAAATGTCTCTATAGAGCGCCTGGACTAAAATTTTCTATCAAAAACTTCACTCTTGTGATTTATCACCACACCAGCTACTCACTTTGGGTTTTAGTAAAGCAAACAGTCTAATTTGTCAGCGCCTAAATGATATCAAGCGTCAGAACAACTTGGCCACAATAAGGAAATTTTGCCCATGGTATGACTATTTTTCACCTTCCCATTTCGACTCTCTGGCACCTTATCTGCATAACCTAGCAATTCTAAAATATAGACACGCTTTTACTCTCAAATGATTGAATGTATTGCCCTCGGCTGTACTTGAGGAACAATTCCAACAGATTCCACACGAAAAATGCATATGTCCCTGTGGAGATGGCAGTACCGAATCAGTGGCACATGCCCTTCTGGCTTGCACTCCCTATAAAGACTTGAGTAATGAGATTATCACCCTTCTTTTATTGTCCAGTCCGCCCAACCACTGCCACAGTGTCCTTTCTCTTGGTAGATCAAGATGAGCAGGTGACAGAAAAGGTTGCAAGGTTTTTAGCTGGGGCAATCAGATTAAGATCCACTATTTGACTATTGATTCAAAACCCTAAAATGTATTTTATATAATTGACATTTTATTTCTATTCTTTGTATATTGTATTGTTGTTTTATTGCTATGGCCGATGGCTGACGCAAATAAAGATTCATTCATCAAGGTTATAGGCCTTCGTTCCGGGAAGAGATGAAAATGAGCAGCTTTGTCATTTTACTATTAAATGAACAAAGAAAATGTACAAGACTCTGTTGGGAGTGGAGGCATTGGCTCCAGCACAGCAGAATGAGAGAGTAAAGCTAATCAAAGCACACTGTGACAGCCTTGACCCAGACAACAGTATTTCTGGGGATACGTCAATTCCTTTGGCAGAGGCAGAGACATGACACTGGGATGCCTAATAGCAGTCTTTGTGCTGGTTCCCAACATTTGGCAAGATGTCTATGCATTTGTCAATACCTGTATGATTCAGGTGCTGCCATGTTACCACCAACGCTCAGAAAGTGATACAGAAAAAAATCCAGCATGAGAGCATTTGTACACAACTGGATTCTCATAGTCAGCCCATACAGACTCATATCTGGCGTACAAACAGGTCTAAAATTAGCTCAGGGCTTGACAACCTGATAATATGGGCTAGCTAATTAGGGATTCCTCGTGAACCACTGCAGGATGGAACAGAGACAGATGACACACCATTAGGTCCTCCAGATGGGCAAAGGTTGCATGCAACTAGGACAAGTTACTGGTGTGAGAATGTGGCCTCTGTTATGCTCCTTTCCATTCCCCTTAGCTTTCTCCTCTCAAACCCTGGCAGAAGCACTAATATTTTGCGTCAGCACTGGGAGTGGGAATCCCAATCTGCTCAGTGCTTACACGCAAAAGCGGCACAGATTGAGAATGCTCCCTTCCTGATGATCAGGCTTGGAGAGATGGATTCTAGTGCATTTTGCAGGTACTATACCCATATAAAATACTATAGCAGGGGGAAAAGGAGTATGGTCACCATTCAAACATTCTTCTAAAAGAAGGTCAGAGGTATGTGCCTGGATTGTTGCCCTGACTCCTTCCCATTTTCTTTTAAATAGGTTTTTAAAATATATTATTTAAAATAGCTTTAGGCTGCATTTCTGAAGAAATGCCCACTGAAAGCAGCTTACACTTAAAACAAAAGATAAAAAGAGTATACTGTTTAGAACTCTTTTTTTTTTTAAAAAAAACCATTTCAAGTTAGCAACACTTGACTTAATTTCTTTCTTGCTTTCAGTACCAGAGGTAAGATAAATGAGTCAGTTCAGCACCAAGCTAATGAAATAATGATAACCTCTGTTCAGGCTTTACACTTTAGTTGATTTCCTGGCACAATGTGGTTCTAGTGCAATCCTAATGAAACCCACTTAGGGGATTTTTAGACCCTGGACTTAATAGTCTTACATGTGTGAGAGAGCAAGAAACCCCCTCTGTCATTCAGCCCTTCGATTAACAGAAAAAAACTTATTCTAAACACTTTCATCTCAGTTGTCAGCACATATTCTGCAAAAACATAAAATTATTGAAACTAGAATTAACGCTGGACAATAGTGGATCGATAGATGTACACATAGACACACACCTATACTTACTGAGACTGTATTTTGATAATGTGACAATATTCCTATTAGCTAACAGCCTTTTTACTAAAGGTTTTCTCAGACTACAATACAGTACAGAATCTAACCACTTATGTTTTGTTTAATGATAATGACATTAGGATTTCAATTTGTTGTATATTTATATAACAAACTGAAATCCTAATGTTTTTGCAGTTGAATGAAATATCATTATGGTGAAATGCAGCAGTGGTTTATCTTGGAAAGAAAGAAGACAATACATCAATGCCATGTGTCTGTTCCAAAAGGAAACCGCAGCAAAATTATTTTTGAATCCGGTGTCATAGGAGTGCCAGTCCTGAAGATAATACTCCATAAGCACTGATGTCCCACAATCTTGCTGCTTCAGCCTTAAAACATTTCCCATGCAATCCTATGCACGTTTACTTTGAAAGAAGTCCTACTGAGCTGAAGGGCTTTTCCCTCCACTGAAAGCACTCAAGCAAAAATACATGAAAATATATAGTCCATTCCAGCTAATCTTCTGTTCTCACTTGATATTATTGATTTTTTATAATCCATCTTTCCAATGTGCTCAAAGTGACTTGTTCATAAAACAAAAAAACAAAACATTAAGATGTTGATAAATCAAATGATAAACTTAACATACTTCTTCTCTTTTTAATAGTATTATATTAAAAAAATACTGAGTGGACAGCCATAAGAAATGAGAGAACAAGAGGTGTGGTCACATTACTTGCAAGATATACAGAAACATAAATTTATGGCTGAAACCACCAGTGGCCAAGAATAAAAGGCTCTATATTACATCAAGAAAAAATTTCAACCAGTTTGGTGTCACTTATCCCAAATTTCTTGAGAGATGTGGAAGAGACAAATGTAAATGTTCTAATTTTCTTTCTTTTTTATGTGTTCAATAAAATCCCACCAAACTGAGACAACCTACTCAGAAGCATGCCTACTCAGAAGAAAGCCTCCTAAAGTAAAGATACAACGCCAGCCAGCAAACAAGGTCTAAAGCAGAACAAAATAGAATTGCATCCTTCCTTTTCCTCTTAGTGGCTGACATAATGCTCCTTTCCTGTTGGCATCCATCATCTCAGACCTGCACACAGAGAGCTATTTCTACTCCTGGTGTGAGGGGAAGATTATCAAAGGAGCAGCAAGGATGAGAGAGTAGAAAGGAGACAGTCTAGGTGTGCCTGTCCTTTTTCTCTCCCTTTCCCTCCAAGTAAGTGTTATCACAGAATTGCAGCTTTATATTATGGAAACGATGGGGAAGCTGTGGTTCTCCAGATATTGCTGGACTCTGACTTCCAGAGGCCCCAGCAAGTGTGGCCAGTGGTCAAGGAGCCACGTGTTCCCCATTCCCTTCTCAATGGAGCACCCATTCAATTATCTGTTCAGCACTGAATAATGCAAGGCAACCATAATGATGGATGGGCAACTTCTCCCTGATGAAGACCATATTCTGGCATTGTGCTGTACTGCTGGGGGAGGCAGCAATGTCAGCTTGCACTTTTACTGTAACTTCATATGCTTTGAGCAGCAAGCTCTTCCTGACAGATAAGGCCACTTGCCAAAAGGAAGAAGGAAGGGCAAGATCACCTTGGCCAGGTCAGTGACCAAGGCTGCAATCGTGATGCCAACTATCACATGTAAATTATCCTCAAAAGAAACAAGGCAACTCTTGACTCTCCTGACATATTTGGAGGGGTGTGATGGTCCAGTCGTGGCCGACTCTGGGGTTGCGGCTCTCATCTTGCTTTATTGGCCAAGGGAGCCGGCGTACAGCTTCCGGGTCATGTGGCCAGCATCACTAAGCCGCTTCTGGCGAACCAGAGCAGCGCATGGAAACGCTTTCGAACTGCTAGGTTGGCAGGAGCAGGGACCAAGTAACGGGAGCTCAACCTGTCGCGGGGATTCGAACCGCCGACCTTCTGATCAGCAAGTCCTAGGCTCTGTGGTTTAACCCACAATGCCATATGAGATCAGAAATTGCCACCAAATATCCTGCCTTAGGACAGGATGTGAGTGGTGGCCTAGATTCAGCCCAATCAAATCAACTTCCAGTTCTCCATGTTTCAGAGGACACTGACAAGAGGGATGGCAATGTATTTTCTGAAACTCTCAAGTTTCTCAATAAGAAGCAAATGATGTTCAGTACCAAAACTCTGATACCCTGAAGTGTATCCTCATTTTCAGAACGGTTAACTAATCACTTTTGAAACTAAGGCTGCAATCCTAAAATGAAACCCACTTTGAGTAAATCCCATTAAATTGATTGGGTTTACTTCTAAGTAAACATGGCTGCAAAACTGACAGATACTCATTCTGCTAGGTACTTTTATTTACATACATGTACAATATTTAGCCAGTTAATGTTCCTAAGCAGATCTCCGAGTAATTTGCAGATGTTTAGATACTAATAATAAGCCACGGTAAGTTTTGAAATGCTCAATGTTCTGACCCAAAATGTGTTTTTCCACTGATGTAGATGATTCAATGCAATTCTTCTACTTTGACAAACAGAGATATTATCTGAGATGGAGTTAGTAGTGCATGATATCAGTTTGAAAATATGGCCTTTAATACAGACATTTAATTTGTTTTGTGGAAATAAAGGCAAAGAAAAGTTCCTTTTCTGATTGTCAACAAAGTGTAAACTTTAAAATTAACTTCTGACATTTCCACATGAGCCATTGCACCAAATGTCATTACCAGCAAATGCCACAAGTACTGTGCCAGTACAACAAGAGTGAGCAATCTGCTGCCCTTGGTTGAATGGCCAGATGCAAGGCAGGACAGGACTTCTGTACCTTTAATAGTTGAGCAGGTGCCACACACAGGCTACACTCACTGAAGTTTCAACTGCCACGCAACTATTAAAGGC
Source organism: Podarcis gaigeae (assembly GCF_964106915.1). Classification (NCBI taxonomy): domain Eukaryota; kingdom Metazoa; phylum Chordata; class Lepidosauria; order Squamata; family Lacertidae; genus Podarcis; species Podarcis gaigeae. Next base: position 33,979,795 of record NC_139686.1, read on the forward strand.
TCAGGATCGCTGTCTCTTTTTGCATCTGGTTACCCAAGTCCCGGTCTAACTTCAGGAACCCTTTACAAGCGATCAGGTCACACCTCTGGCAAGAGCAAGCTGTCCCTCCCCAGAGAGAAGGGATTGTCAGAAATGGAGAAAAGCATAATAGTATCCATTGTTTCTCCCCCCCCACACACACACACACCAAAAAATATGGAATTTTATTGCAATGGGATGTAAAAGAGGTAATGATCCAATGGACTACGGATATTGGTAAACCAATTCGATTATCATCATGGGTGAAATTATGGATGGAGAGTTGGAGATTTGCGGCTTGCGAGGCGATAAAGGAAAATGGGATAAAGATGTTTAACAGATGGAATTGAACACAATGGCAGATGGTATTTAAGGAAAACATTCAAAATGTATAAAACAAAATCAAAAATGGGTCAGAGGGGAAACCAAGTAGAGGGGGCACTCTTACAGGGCGTTTGGGCACCAAAGAAGGTTTCCTTTTGGGGATAATAAAATCCTTTCTTTACAGAATGATTCAGCCTTGCTGGCATCCTCTCAATGTGGACAAGCAAAGGAAGGTTTCCTTTTTGGAATAATAAAATACCATTTTTTACAGAAAGGTCATTGTTTTACATGAGATTATAATCTTGAGCTGACCAAGGGTGTATTCACATTATGCCTTAGAGTGCAGGAAAGTTGTTTTCCCTCCCTGCTATGCAATGCATTTCACAGCTATTTTCTCCCTGGCTGATCATATCAACTCGGGTGGAATCTAGGTGGAATCTACACACATGTTAAAAACATTATGAAAATGTTGTGTTGGTTTTTTTTAAATCGTTTTGAAAAATGCATTGAATTTGCTATAGCTCACAGTTGTCATCTAGTGTGACAATTGTATGTTGCACTTTACAACACACTTAAAACATTTTATTTGCTGCTGTATAGCTGAGTCCGCAGCTGCTTATTTTTGTTTATACACCAGGTGGGGATGTCTTTACCCAGTACAACAAATTAGGAATAGCTTAAAGATCTCAATAGGTTTGAAGCTGGTTTGAGAAACAATGCATCAAACTGTAGTGTCTTAAACAAATTACTGGGTACTACATATGCATCTTAAATAATGTTCTGTGAATAAGGATTAAAAACTCAGCACTGAGTGCACAAACACATTAAATGGGAACGTAAACACAGTCAAGGTCTGAGATGCTGAACTCTGTTTATCTTTGGTGCCATCTCTATCCAAAAGACAGCTTAGTTTGGAAAAGCATCCAGAATGCTGTCATGTTTAAAGGACAAAAATGATTGTGTATGAAAGGTGATTTCCCTGCTTGGAATGATCCAAAAGAGGGTCATGTCCTCTGGGAATTGCAAGTAAGCAAGTTCTAGATAATCAGCCAGCCAACTTCTCCAAAGCCAGCTTACTCAGTTGATTTTATTTTGTAAATTTTGGGCTTGGTTCATAGAATACATTGCAATGGGTGAAGAAGCCATGCTACCAGATAAAGCAATTAATTAATTAGGGTGGTGGTAAACTAGACGGGGGGGGGGGGAGCATAATATAAAAGAGGAAAGATGGTTTAAAATTACTAGGAAAATATAGTTGGAGGAATTGTTATACTATTTCACCCATGCGTACATTTTTAAAAAGAAAACTAAAACTATGAACCCCTCATGTTGCTATTAAGGCATTAATAATTTCAAGATGGAACTTGTGAGTATCTGATCTTAGGTAATAGTTTTAGGCCCTTTGGGACCAGCACTAGTACAAAGGAACAACCAATACCACCGAGAAGACTTTGGCTGTGTAATGCTCCTGTTTATTCTGCAATTATGTTCCCATCACTGTTTTAAAAATTTAGAAATGTCATAGGAAGACACCCACCCACCCTTCACACCCAGAGGTGCAAACAGACAGCACACAACTTGGAAACACATCAAACCACAAATGTGATTTGAAAAACAGCAGGGTGTGTGTGCAACTTTGCTGGGTTTTAACCATTAATGTGTACACAGCCTTTGAGTCAATCCTAACTCTAGTTCTGATGAAGCCTTTCCCTGCTAGGGGTGTATTTGATAGATGTACAACAGGGTAGGAAAGAATGTGGAGCAGAGGGGGTAGCTCGCTGTGCTCGCAACTGATTCAGAGGAGTTTTTTACAAATGGTTTTGGGATTCTTGATGCGAGGTGGAAAAAGAGATTAATGTCTCTGCCACTAGCAAACAAACCAAGCCACTACCTGTCTTTGCACTGCAGCAACGTTAAGGCAAGTCCTTTGGAATAGGCCCTTGGCCACAGATGCAAAAGTTAAGAAGCAGCCAAATTTAATTCTGCCTCTTTGTTCCATTAGTAAATGTACTGAGCCAAGTAAGAATACTGTAAATATCTGCCTTCGCAAGGACTCCATTGTTGTGTGAAGACCATATTCCTGGCAAAACTTTCTGAGAATGTGAAAATGCAAAAATGAATCTGCACTGTCAGCACAAAATGGTCCATTTGTTTTAGATATTCATCAAATGAGGGTGAAAGAGGAGAGCAAAAAATATGGTTTGAAGCTCAACATAAAAAAAAACACACGAAGATCATGGCCACTGGTCCCATCACCTCCTGGCAAATAGAAGGGGTGGGGGAAATGGAGGCAGTGAGAGATTTTACTTTCTTGGGCTCCATGATCACTGCAGATGGTGACAGCAGCCATGAAATGAAAAGACGCCTGCTTCTTGGGAGAAAAGCAATGACAAACCTAGACAGCATCTTAAAAAGTAGAGACATCACCTTGCCAACAAAGATTCGCATAGTAAAAGCCAATACTTTGGCCATCTCATGAGAAGAGAAGAAGAAGACTCCCTGGAAAAGACCCTGATGTGGGGAAAGATGGAGGGCATAAGGAGAAGGGGACGACAGAGGACAAGATGGTTGGACAGTGTTCCCGAAGCTACCAGCATGAGTTTGACCAAACTGCGGGAGGCAGTGGAAGACAGGAGTGCCTGGCGTGCTCTGGTCCATGGGGTCACGAAGAGTCGGACACGACTAAATGACTAAATAACAACAACAACAATTCATCAAATAACTATGGCTGACTTCTGTGATGTCAGAAGTCTTATGGGAGTCAAAGGAGCTGACGATTAGAGAGCTGGGTGGGAAAGGCCAAAGGGTGTGCAAAATCCTGCATTTCCTTGGTATAGAGACAAAGCGGGAGGGCAAGTGACCATTGCTGGAGAAGGCAAAGGACTCAGGGTAGCAGCTGACAAAAAGAGGGAAACTGGGGGCGGATGCAATGCATACATGGAAACTGGTAATGAAGTATAGACTGGGGCAGCCACCAGTCCCAGTGAGAATGAGTGTATTTGTTGTATGTCCCTCAAGGTGCACAGGTAAACAGAAAACCCCAATAAACTGGTAAGTGATCAAGAATTGCAGTCTACAATCATCCCCCATTCTTTGCCTGATGACACACAAGTGTGATGACAAGCTAAGTGACATTTAATAGGCCTGATCAGAGCTGGCCCTCATACATAACAGAGATTAAAGGTGTGAGATAGAAGACTAGACACATCACAAAACTGAGTCACAGCTGTTAAACAGTTAGAGTATTCGGTTGGGAACCAGTCAGAGTATCCTGCTGGGAACCTAAAAATCTTATGTTCGCCCCTTATTACAGAACTTATTACAGAAACATTTTTTGAGTACGTTTGGTACAGCCGTATCATGGAATACATGGTACAGCAAGTCAGTTCATAGGCATCATTTTATGGGTACATCTATATAATTCCTACCTAGGCAACAGTTTGTGCTCACATCACTTTAAATCCACCTATCTGATGAGAATAAAAATGTGCAATTAAGTTGTCTGGATTTGTCTGTATTGGTTTTATTCTTGAAGATGGAACATTTGTAATATATTTATTGCACTAATATCTCATCTTTTTCTCCAAGGAGCTCAAGATGAAGTACATGGTCTTCCCCCCCCCCCCCAATTTAATCTCTATAACAACCTTGTGAAGTAGGTAGGCTGAGAGGAAGTACTAGGTTCATGGTTGAGTGGAGATTTGAATCCTAGTCTTCCAGGTCCTAGTCCAACACTCTAACCACAACACCACACGCTTAGAAAGCCTGTGCATGTCTACTCAGAAGCAAAGCCCACTGAGTTCAATGGGATTTACTCACATATATGTGTTTATGGACAGGATTGTAGTATTAACAATGACATTTATATAATAAAAACAAAAAAAATTCCTTCCAGTAGCACCTTAAAGACCAACTAAGTCAGTTCTTGGTATGAGCTTTCGTGTGCATGCACACTTCTTCAGATACACGTGTGCATGCACACGAAAGCTCATACCAAGAACTGACTTAGTTGGTCTTTAAGGTGCTACTGGAAGGAATTTTTTTTGTTTTGACTATGGCAGACCAACACGGCTACCTATCTGTAACTGGATTTATATAATATTTACTCAAAATTAAGTTCTACCATGATCAACTGGGCTTAATCCATTGTAAATGCATTTACAATTGGAGCCTTCATCTAGAACACTTTATTACTTCTTCCATTACATCTGTAGGTTGAAGTGAGAAATGTTTTAGTTACATCTTCTTTGAAGCACTAAGGGAACTATAAAAAAAATTAGTGCCAAGATTACAGAAAATATGAACCACTGATATTTAAATTAACATTGTTGTTGTTGTTGTTGTTGTTACAATTAATTTATTAATCATCTTCTAATCCACTGTCTCATGGCAATTTACACATAAATAAAAAGTTAAAAAGACAAAATTTTGACAATTGTACCCAAAACATATTTTCTTCTATGTATAGAAAACAGACAAATTCCATAGTAGTAGCCATGCCTGCAGCAACAAAAACAAATAGCATTTTGCAATACCTTAAAGACTAACTCTTTTACTATGGTATACACTTTATGGACCAGAGTACCTGTCAAATAGAATTTACCCCATGAAAGGATATGACCTGGTAAATTTGTTACAAGACCCTTTGTGCTTTAAATGTGAAAATGGTCCATTTTCCCCCACACAAAGCTTTTTCAGTTTAGTCATTCGAACCATACTACCTACAGATTTAAGATGTTGCTGAATGATAATTATGACTAATCAGACTTATTTTGAGGATGTACTTTTTAATATTTAATAAGTTTAACGAGTGAAATTGCACCTAGTTCTTTCTCTGAAGGTTATGCTAGCAGAACCTAGAGAGGCTCACTTCCAAGTAAACCTGCATCTAATTGCATTGCACATCTCTAAACATCAATACAGTTCAAAATCTCAAAACTAGGCACCCTTTCTATGAACTTGATTTGACTTATATCCATACATAAGTGTTTCAGATCCAGATATTGAGGGCTGAATTGCCAACCTAGGTAACAATGTCAAAAGGTTAGTCATGTACACAGGAAATGGATACAGGTAAAAATCTGAGCCAAAATAAAGTGGAAGCAGAATACTGGATGTAGTATGTGCAACTTGCAGTGGTAGGACAAAAATAAGCTATATAAAACTCTTTTAAATGAAACAGTCCTGTGGTCATTCAGCCACACTGAGCGTGTGTGTACATTGCCATGACCCAATCAGTCAAGTTCGTGTTGTTGGCTCACTGAATGAAGAACAGAATGGATTTTTTTTAATGTTCTTTCTGCAGTTGTTTTCTATGCAGGATTCAGACACACTGCAAATAAATTAACATGACACCATGCTGTGAGAAAAAGAAATACTCTACATGCAGCCAGAGCCAAAACCTACAGTGGTCCTTCTGAAGCTATCTGTCAATTAAAAGCACTGATACTCATGAATAGTTAAACGATGCTGTTAAAATAACACTCGCCGCTTTTTTGCTCTGGCTTTTAGATTTAATGCACACTGATCTTTCTGTGAGAACTTGCTGCAGGGCTGGTGTCAGTGGTCAGTTGGCATGGCTGGGTCCCCGAACTGGCAGAGTGCATTTACTGCTATTGCCTAGTAGATAATAGAGCCTGCAACACTGTGACTGAATGCTGACCTTTTGTTTAAACTTGTTCATACTTGGGCATGTACAGAAGGCTACGAAACTACAGCAAAGCTGTGCATTGGGCTCAACAGCTCCTAGTGGTGCAAAGGGACAGCAGCAGAAATATTGCTGATATCAGTTAAATTGGTCGTGTATATAGAGGTCCGTGCTACCATCTCCCCTGGGAAATCTAGGTTCTAATAGAAAATATGTAATACATACAGTATTCTGTTACGGGATGCTACCACCAGGAGAAAATCGGGGGGGGGGGGGGACTCTTGCTGACGTCTCTTTCCTCCTGCAGCCCCTTGTGCCTAATTAGGAAGCCTCTGGAACATCACATACCCATCAACAGTCCCAATTTGACCGGGACATACCGGAATTTCAGAAGCCATCCCAGCTTCTTATTGGATGTCTCATTTTCCATGCTGAGCATGTGAGGGTGCCCATGAAGGTGGAGGTGGGGGAGCTGCTGCTTGTGCAGGCCAGGCCAACCATGCTGGGCCCAGAAGCCATGCCTCCTCTGCCCACTGGAGGAGGAAAAGAAACCGAGGAGGACGAAGACGGGGAAGAGGAGGAGGAGCTGGAGTGCTGGTGTGGCGCTCACGGAGGGAACTGCTGCAAGTAATGGAGACAGGGGCTGGAAAACCTGAGCTGGCTTGCACAGGAGCACAGCACTTAAAGATAAGCATCTCAATTTTAATCAGCAGAATGCTGAAGGGTGTGACATCATGAAAGGCCACCCAAAGGACTAGAGCAGGGAAATCTGTGACAATTGTCTCCCCCTGGTCTACCAGTGGGATCCTCTACTGCAGTGGTGTCCAAACTGTTTTCAAAGAGGGCCAGATTTGATGAAGTGAAGGGCTGTAAGGGCCGACCAAAGCTGTTGACCTTTTTTTAGGATTGAAGATATTGAGCTTTTTTTAGGGGTGAAGTTGTTGAGCTTTGAGCTTTTTTTAGGATTGAGGTTGTGGAGGGATTTTGAGGGATTTTACCCCAGGAAATGAATTGCCACAGGGGCTGGATTAAACCGACCAGCGGTCTGGATTAGGCCCCCAAAACTGACTTTGGACATGCCTGCTCTACTGGATCTCAGCCCTATCCATGAACATGTTGAGCTCTTTTGCCCATGGAACCATAGCTAGGACCCAAGCCACTTATCTTATGTCATCTGCTCTAGGAAACAACTAAGACAACCAAAGAGGCTTGTGGCACCTTGAGAACTGGCTTTTGTGGATTGAAACCCTCTTCCTCGGAATGCATTTAGTATAAGCGGGACATAAATGCATGAAATAAAGCAAACAAACAAAGTGGAAAGTTGTAAGGTGGGAGTTGTGTGGCGATGAGGTGCAAAAATTACAGAGTCATAATTAGAGCTGAAATATATCTTCAGAAGGCACATCTTTAACCTTTCCAAGTTAGTGATAATTACAAAGTTTATTGTATTAACACCTGTCATGAAGCAGGTGATAGAAACCACAGAGAACTGAAAGGAAGTTAAGTGGAATTCCCTACCAGTGAAATTCCGATTAGGGGCAATAGGCAGCATTTGCCTCCTAAACTGTGTGCCAGAAAACAACTTATTTACTTTATTCCCTAGAAGATCAATGGAAACCACCAATAATCACACTTGCTCATAACTGCATTGCCCTGATGCTTCATGTGACTTACCTATCCTGGGCTGCCTTTCTTGGTAATGCTAGAATGTGACAGAGGGACCCCAGGAACTTGCTGTTGTAATGCAAGCAAGCTACCGGTATTCCTTGTTTATGTGTGTATTGATCCTTTTTTAATTGAACCCTAGTCAATTGTAGCCTGGTCGTAAGGATAGAACTTGTCAAATAAACTATTGTCCATCAACCAATGATTAAATTGATACACATTTTTTGTCCTATGTATCTAGCATATAATAGCCTTCAGAACATCCCATGCTCAAAATAACTTTCTAAGAAAGGTTCTAGGGGGAAATAGCCTGCACAAATGTAATTTCCATATATTCAGAGCTGCTAGCTAATTTCATGCAGCATGTGCTACATATGAACAGTGGTGTGAACTGGGTCTGAAAAAGCATCCTAGTTACCTGCTATAATTTTGAGGTGTCATTTTGATGGAATGCATTGAGATTCCTCTGGGCTTCAGTAACCCAATGTAAAGTTTAGTGATACAATGCAATTGCATCAATGCTATATTATTAGTTCAGTGAGCCTGAAACAAATCTTGAGAGTTTTAGAAGCATCACATATTTACGTCGCTGTGCAGCACCCAAACACTTCAGCAGTAATTACTAAAGAGGGATTTTTGCAACACACAACATGTTTACAGTGCAAAAAAGAATTATCCACTGTGCAAGTACTTTAATAAAGAAATACGTCATAAATTGCAAACCTACACTATAACCAGAAAACACTGAGTTGAAGAGTCAAGGAACCTACTAGTTAAGTCTTATCAAGCTTCAAAGGTTCTCAGATCCGCAGTGTAGGGAGAAAACTTAGATGCCTAAAGTTTAGACCAGCTTTTCCCAACCTGGTGCCCTCCTGATGTTTTGAAGTGCAACTCACATCAGCTCCAGCCAGCATGTTTGTGCTGGCTGGAACTGCAGTCCCAAAACATTTGGAGGACACCAGACTGGGGGAAGCTGGTCTGGGCTTAAACCCCAACAGTTCCTCCTGCATTGTTTGAACTGGTTCACTCGCTCAGTCATTTGGAACAATTTGCTCTGCAGTAATCTTTCTGCAGTGCATCTGCTCCCTTTGTATTTAGGCGTGTGTGCATTCTCATGTCGGAAGGATGGAATTGAATGGCTTTTTGTTCCTTTTTGCTCTCTATTGCTGTTAACACAGGGCAGTCTCATGCAGTTCCGCTGGGAACACAAAGTAAGTCAAGTAGTGTGTCCTGAGTTATAAGAAACCTGGTTTGTCCTGGTCTGAGGAAGATCCCACCTTTGTTTTGAAGAAGCATCTCACCTCACTGCACTATTTTCCTACTCAGATGTTGACATCACCACTGTAGCTCAGATCCTCTAGCACCGCTCCAACAGAACACTATTTCCACTATGCCAAAGTTATAGTTGGTCACAAGTGCCCATGTCTGTGCACCAGATTTGCTGTCACACTAAATGTGAAGAACTTTGCAGTGTTACTGCTTCTTTTTTCTTAAAAACAAACAAACCCAAAACCCATTAATGGTAATCTTGGTATTTTTTCACTATTGCAGGCATGCCCATAATTATCAGAAAAATAATATAGCTCCTTCCTGTACTACTTCCTGTACTACTCACATCACAGGTCAAATCACTAATTGAGATTTTCTTATTAGCAGTCCAATCTGCACTCTAGTTAAGCCAGAAAGTCCAGTTTGTCCCATCAGTTTCAAGGGATTAAATTGCTTAAATCAATATTACAGGTCCAAGGAACCGTGTTATAAAAATCACATATTTATTAAAAATATGTAGCTTAAAATGACACTCCATCTCTGTTGTGATCTTGGGGAGGAAACAAAGGACAACAACAGCACACTCCTATGCATGTCTACGCATATGTAGTCTACTCATATTGAACAATTTAGTTCAATAGGCTTACTCAAAGGAAAATATTTATAGGATTGCAGCCTGATGAGGGTAAAAGAAATGCTCTGGCTCTTATCCAAGGTGAAGTCAGGGAGCATTAAGAAAGAACAGAAGGTTATACACCAACTAATGTGTTTATGGACACTTGGTCTTCACAAGACGTGACCAGTGCTGTCAAAGCTAGTCACCCTGATCACCTAGGCAGTGCATTGCACAACATGACCCTGAGCTGCCCCCCAGCAGCCATTTATGCTGGTGGCAAACCTGATCTATGCTAAGGAATCTGTCTCTTCTTGTACTAAACCACATGGGTTCCTCTCCTTGTACAGGTCACCTCATTTCAAATTTCTATGTAGGTTTGGAGCTTGAGGTTATGATTACAGTGAAATAATGATCCAAGGGAATCATTTAAGCTGGGCATATGTATTCATAAAATTCATACTGAAAAACATATTGTGCAGGATGAGCTCACAGTAACTAATCTGCAGTACAAGCATTCGTCCCTTTAGAAAGGTAAGTTGGAAAGGCACTAAGAAGACTGCTTATTCCATTATATACTAAATATGTGCTATGTTATCAACAGACAGCAGGCATATTCAAATCAATTTTTTGTTAACACAGGACAAAGTACGGCCCAAACAATTAGAATTTCTGTTTGGAAATATGTGCACTTTTCCTTCTCCTTGAAGCGCTGTAAAACACTTAAGTTTTGAGGCTTCTCAGGACAAGAGAGTAGAGGTGCCTAAGTCCTGCTCACTAAAGTTATCTCTTTCCCCCCACCTCCCTCCTCTAGAAGCAGTGCAGGTTGGCTTTCCTCAGCACAAAGGAGAGCTCATTTTAATGCCCAATTAATCTTCTCAGATATTTGCACTTAGAAAGCTGGTGCCTCAAGAGGCCCTTCTGAAGAGAGATGATAAAATGCTGGTAGGAAAGACATGAGCTCCCACCCCTTCTGAAAGCCCAGGGGTGACTTTTCCTCCCTCCCTCCCTCTCCTGGAACGCATGAAGCTTATTTTTGTGGTGCGGCAGACCTATGTCTTTCCCCAAGTCCCCCTTTCCCACTTCTTCAGGATTCCTTCACACTGCTGTAAGCTGTCAGCCAGCAGCATGCTTGCTCCTTCTTTCAAGGACAAAAGGGGATTTCAAGCAAGGGGTGTTGAGGCGGAGGAGCCCAACCAAAGAGCAACTTGCATTTACTTCATAAAACACATGCCAGTGCAGGAGGAGGGTAGAGAAAATGAGACAGTAAATGAAGGTCAAGAGGCTTAGCTGTGATCCACTGGGGGGGGGGGAGAGAGAGAGCAGGGATGGAAGAGAGCTAGCGAGCACTGCAGCAAACAGAGTCTGTGCACATGCCGGTACTCACCATAAAAATAGAAAGAACTGAAGAGAACCACTTTAGTAGGGGGCCCTTCTGAAACACCTTTCTCAAGAGAAAGAGATCCACCGGTCCAGCGAAAGGCAAGGCAGAGGATGCTCAATTTACACACAGCAGCAGCAGGAGCAACAACAACAGGCAAGTCTTTTCACAGTCTGTCAAACCTGTAAGCAGTTTGCGTGCTGGCACAAAACCTGGGGCAGGGAAGAAGTCTGACTCTGCTGTAGCACTGCAGCTAAAACAGACCGTTGTTTTTCCCCTCTGTGTCTCCCTCCCTCACACACAGAGAGAGACTCAAGCTACGCGATGTGGATTTCCCCCACCCCCTTGCTGTCTTCATATGCTCACAATTACTTGCTATTTGGAGATATGATGTGGAGGGGGGTGGGGGAGGAGTTAAGGAGTGGTTGGGGGGGGGGAGAGAACGGAGCCACAGAGCAGCTGAGCCAGCATCAGTATTCTTAATCAGCCCTTGCCAGCAGCCAATCAGGTGGCACTTGAGCGGTGCCAGCATGACAGTTCGCCAGAGCCCTGACAGCACAGGGCTGAGGCAAGCAACACATTTCCACCACCGCTCGCCCGGCCAAGAACACTCCTAGGGCAATCTGTGTCTTTTGATCCTGCAGACAAATGAGCTGTCCACGGGAACTGTGGATGCTGGACAAGGAGCAGAGAGCTGTAAAAACCAGTGCCCCAAAGATGTTTCGTTGCTCACTGCCACTACTACATCTCCACCACCTCCGCAGTTGCACCAAAGCATGATGCTCACACATGCCAAAGAGTCAGGGTGCTATCCTGCGCAACAGAGGTGCAAGTCCCGCTGAACTCAACCCTTTCTTGGTTCTGAGTAGGAACGCAAAGGGTTGCACGGCTTCCCACCATCAGCTGAAAGTTAATTTTCTTCCATGGTGTACACACAACCCCCATCATTTAAAGCATTAGTGTCTTTACGCCACAGAGAGGGCAACATCTGACGGGATGAAAAGTTCGGGGGAATGGCCCTTGTTAATTAACCACAAGGAAAATAAAGACAGTTCTTACGCCATGAAGGAGGCTAGATTTCTGCAATGGACATACAAAGCTCTGCCGTCAATCACACCCAAATCTGGCCTCAGAATAAACTGTGTGCCTCAACATTAACGCAAATAAATGTATTCACACATTCTCTCGTTTTAATCCACTTAGGAAAAAATTGTTTTATTTTTGGTTTTCTGCTATGAAGTGTGTGAATTAGAATGAGAACATGGGGGCAGTAAAAAAATATTATAATAACAACTTAAAAAGGAAACAATGTGCTGTCCTTTCATGGCATGCAAAACCAGCTGCCTGAAACAGCTATCCCACTCTGCTAACGGTAGGGCTGGCCCTCCAAGAAAAACATAAAGATTCTCTTTCCAGACCATGGGTGGGATGGGACACTACATAGGCATGTGTGTTTTTTTAAATCCCATGGTATTTCTCGCCTTATACTTCGAATCTGCTACTGTGATTAGAATCTTGCTTCTCTAGATGATAGTCTCAAACTCCACAACGTCTTTACAACATCTTCACATCGTTGTCATAGCTGCTATGTTATATACATATCTAAATCAAAGCCTTTAAAACAAATGCCGGCATAAATAGCCAAGGCTAAAACTAAAATAGATTCCATTTGTCACATGAAGCTTATTTGCTGCAGGTGCAATTCCTAAAATGGTGGTTCATCAACCTCAAAGACTTACATGATGAATAATGAATTTGCAATCAGTGCTCCACAATTTACCAAATATATATTTCAGTAAGAAAACCCAAAATCATTGTCAGATGATCAGAATATATATTGACACTCTTTATGAACAAATGTGAGGATGGGGGGCGGGGTGAGAAAAGGTTTATGTGAATCACACACAGAAAAAGCTAATTCAGTTTGCATTCTGCAAAGAAATACACATATTTCAAGCTGCTGTTAGAAATCTAGTCAACTGCCCTGTGCTGGAGAGCTGGTCTTCAAGGAACATTGTTAGGGTGCGGCCCTGGATCTTTTGCAATGAGCACCTGGTCTTCTACCACTTTCCTTTATTATTTTTTAAATATTAAAGGGTGGCTTTGCATACTTCAAAGTACAGCACCAATGAGACCTCAGCCACCCACCAACTTAATTTGCTCAGAGGCTTGCATTTGCATCTCTACGTATAAATTGCAAATTTTATGCTAATTCGTATCATGGGCCTATGCCCTGAGACTTTTAAACACCCAGCAAAATCCCTGCTGGCCTCTATTAAAAGGTAAAGCTACTTGTGAGAATAGCTGTGTGAGGTTATACTTTTATGAGGTTTCAGCTTCCTAGCTAATATAACAACTTAATTTACCTTAGTTGAAGTACTAACTTGTATGCTGCTATGCCAGAAACTCTGCTGTGTCTGCTGCTTCGGTGCTTTTGAGTTTTGATACAGATTTAAGTTACTATTTTAACTATTGTTTTAATACAATGGTGGCATTTGTGTGATTTCTGGAGGCAACCTGAGTTTCTGTTGGAAGAAAGGCAGGATAGAAAAGCAATCATTGTTTTAATCATCTCCTCTTAAGACATCTATTAAACATTATTCCTGACACATCAAAGCCCTGTGGATACAGTTTTCTCCGTAATTCACTATAACATTTAAAAACCACTACAGGTATGTTTACATATAGAGTTTGCATATACAGTAGCATGGCATCCATCCAGGCCATAGATCGATGGCATGTATTAAGGTTAGGAAGACCATACAGATTGCAAAGACTTTAAACATGGTGCTAAGCCATGTGAAAGCTTCACACCCAACATCTTATTAATAGCTGCTGTCCGTGTCAGCTAAATAGACAGAATATTAGGGTATTTTGTGCCCTCTCACAGACTTAAATTGGCTGTCTCTTTTATTGGTATTCTTTGCTACTAGAATTCGTTTCCAGATTTGTCCGGAATGTGCATCTATTCCCAAAGAATGCGAGTCTGATTGGATCAGATCCAGACTTAGTTATGCTTAGAATCAATTCACTGGACTCAGTGAGATATAAGTCAGACTTAAATTCCATTGATTTTAGTGGGACTATTGCAAGCATGACATCCAGATTTCCTTTGGTGACATGTTTCTAGGGACAGGTCTGCACTTTAGAGCTCTATGTAAATTTGATAGACTTCAATGTGCCAGAGTACTGTTAAGTTGTATGCACAACGCCTAAGCTATAGGTATGCATGCTCATTCAGAGGGAAGAACAAAATATAATACATTGTCAATATTTTTGTTGTTTGGAGGGAAACAGCGTCACATATCTATATTTAGCAAAGTCAGAAAATTACTCAGTGAGCAGATTACAAAAGACATGCAGCTTGTTTGTAGAGCCAATTAAGCCAGCTGGCCTTGAAGGTTCAGCTTCTTATCTTGCAGTTCTTCTGTTCTCCAACTTCCCTTGCTATTGCAAGTCAAGCCCTACTATCAGAGGCAAAAAACCCAAGCAATGAAAGCAAAACCAACCCAGCCTGGAACATATAACATAACAACAATGTGATGAAGAAGGTCCATAGGATTATTAAAATATATTGCTGATATCTAAATAAACACTGACAGATAAAATTTATCAGGAGGAGGAGGAGAAAGAATATGGTTTTTAGTTTATTGGATGACAGGACAGCTGCAGACATAATTTAGCTATATTTCATCTGTTCATTATTCTGATAAAATAGTGGAACTCATGAAACAAGTAATCAGAAACACCACCATCCCATCATTTTCAGGGGAGAAAGGTCTAATTACAAATACAGTTGACTATCTGCTTCAGATACAAGATTATTCAATTACCAGGGATTGAGGACACAGCATGGCGACCAGGTGGCTATCTTAATAATCCAACCTGGGTTTTCCTTTCCAAAAATGGCATGTGAATCCCAGGGTAAATCAGCGAGAAGTCAACTTGAATTAAGGTAAATAATAATAATATTAATAATAATGGCAGCTTTTCCAGAAAAAAAGACCACAAATCTTCTTATAAACAGCCTGATGAGATATTCAGATACAGAACAGTTCCTAGATGGACTCATGTTTCTAAATTTCTAGATTAAGGTTGTTTTATAATTTCATAGATATTCTGACTGTTGATTGCTTCAGGATGTTTCATGGGAAATATTTCATAAATGAAATAAATAAATAAGTCACCACTACAGTTTTAGGGATGCCTTGAGGCATTTGATCTTTGCCAATACGCTAAGAACCAACCAACCTGATCCACCCCTCCCAGACTGATGTGTGGTTCAGGGCATAATTCGTAGCATGTATTTTTAAAGGAAATCCCTACAGGGAATTTGATTGCACAGAAAATTTCCATGCCATATCCCAGAACCATTGCATCCATGTAGCATACCGTACTGGACTTCTCAACGAAGCATAGAAAACAGCCCTCCACCTAGATCTCAGAATTATGGAACTGAAGGGACCACAAGGGTCCTTTAGTGCAGGAATCTTTTGCCCAATGTGGGGGCTTGAATCCACAACCCTGAGATAATGTGTCTCCTAAAGTCCTGTGGGCAGACCAGCTTTGTATGCACCTAATTTTGTATGGGATTCCATTCATTCTTCGAAATTGTCTATTGATCTGTTACTCTTGACAGCACCTTCTAATCCACAGGCCATTTAAGGCTCTTTGGTTCACTCTGCTTGAAATCTTGCCTGTAGCAAGCTGCTTGGAATGATGCTGATCACCCTAGTATTTTTTTCACTGAAAGAGATCCTGGCATGCTGCTTTTTAGTAGTCTAATAGTGTTAATAGTCATAACCATTCTAGGCCTGCCATACCAGAAAAGAGAAGGTATGTGTCATACACTTGCTCCGTAATATTACTGTTGCTGCAATAACTAATGCTATAACACTAGCCATAAAGATGGCTGCCAACCGCTTACTGCATAATACTTGTCACAAAATGCCATAAACAACCTTTGTGAAACAGTCTGAAAAATTCAAAAGGTAGGTTGTATGTGTACAAATATGTTTGTATTTTTCTTGTCCTTTGGATCGGCCCTGATCATGGAACTGAGGTCTGAAAGCCATAAACCAGCCAGACATGCTAGTCGACCCATAGTATTCTGACCACTTTGGTGAATCTACAGCATTCAGATAAAACTGGGTTCAAAGTGAGTTCAGCCTTATGAAGTATCCATTTTAACTAACAATGGCTAGCGGTCAGAGATGGTGGACATTGTAATCCAGTGACATTTCATTCACAGTTTCCCTATCCTTGCTTTAGTGTCAAACTACATGACTGATACCTCCTGATGTGTTTTTAAAGCTTTAAGATGAGAGAGAGAGAACTTGTTCAGGGAAGCAGTATAGCTGGAGGAGATATTTAACCATTTCCTGTGTTGTTTTCAGAATCAAAATTGTACCCTCCTACTAGTGGCGCTGTGGGTTAAACCGCAGAGCCTAGGACTTGCTGATCAGAAGGTCGGCAGTTTGAATCCCCACGACGGGGTGAGCTCCCGTTGCTCAGTCCCTGCTCCTGCCAACCTAGCAGTTCAAAGCATGTCAAAGTGCAAGTAGATAAATAGGTACTGCTCCAGCGGGAAGGTAAACGGCATTTCCATGCGCTGCTCTGGTTCGCCAGAAGCGGCTTAGTCATGCTGGCCACATGACCCAGAAGCTGTATGCCAGCTCCTCGGCCAATAAAACGAGATGAGCACCGCAACCCCAGAGTCGGCCACGACTGGACCTAATGGTCAGGGGTCCCTTTACCTTTACCTTACTAAAACTGCTAGTAGCATTTCCAGAGTGAAGCTAATAGTGGCTTTGGAGACAGGGCTTCAGTTTGGGACCCTCATTAAGCACCCACCTTCCAAGCCCTGCTGCCCCACCCCATTGCTCTGTTGGCTCTTTTTAAGCTCTTTTTTAAAAAAGCGTACATCAGGCGATGCAATCAAAAACCTGCCATGCCGCATGTAGGTTTATTTCTTAATTAACAGTCATTAATTATGCCTACTTTCACCAAGAAGCACTTCCATGTTGCAAAATGTACTGAAGAATACACTGCAAAGCCACACTTCCACTTTGAACTGGGAGAACACCAATTTAGATTTTGACAATAAAATCGCGCGTGCTTGAAAATGACCATCAGAGATACAAACTGAAATAAGGTACAGACTGTACCAGTTTAAGGTGTTCTGTTTAATGATCATTTGCATAAAAACAAACAGGTGGAGGCAGGCATACCCCAGTGAAAGGGAGTACAAAATAGTTAAGAGCAGAGATAAGTATCTAAGACATAATCCTGTGACATGTCTCCCCAATCTCCAAGCAGCAAGAGATTCCAGGGGTCCCAAGCACTTTTCCAGGGTTTGGTTTCCTTGGAATGAAGGTCAGTGGGGACTGTGGTGTCTTTAGGATATAGGCTTGTATTTACACATATTTACAACCTGAGCATAGGATGGAGGGACTTCCAGCATTAACCTCCCTCCTTCAAAAAAATAGCTTGCTTGTCACAGCTTTGGATCCAGCACTGAGCAAGACATGTTTCTGGCCCCTGCTTCCAGCCTGCCTCTTCCAGCTCTCTCACACAAACACCTAGCCACACTTTGGCCTGTTGTTCTCCATCACTTAGCAGTTGCAACCTAGTTGAGGAGAGCACTTACGTGGCCACCCACAGTCACTGTCTTACAAAGATTAGTTCAGCAACCTCCCCTACTAGACCCTCACTGGATATAGGATACTAGAAGGGACCTGGGGCATCATTCAGACTGACCTCCCCAAACACATAAAAATGCAATCTTTTTGATCCTAAGAAGGGCCCATGGAAGGGGGCTGGTTGAAGGGGACTTCAGCACCCCAAATACTCTCCTGAGTGTCAGGAGACCCTCCTAAACAGGATGGGCTGTGGTATAGGAGGCTGAGTGGGGAGAGGTAACTGCCCAAAGTCGGGCACTATTAATGAGCCTCTTAGGATCTGTTGTTGTTTAGTCGTTTAGTCATGTCCGACTCTTCGTGACCCCATGGACCAGAGCATGCCAGACACTTCTGTCTTCCACTGCCTCCTGCAGTTTGGTAAAACTCATGTTGGTAGCTTTGAGAACACTGTCCAACCATCTCGTTCTCTGTCCCCTTCTCCTTGTGTCCTTCATCTTTCCCAACATCAGGGTCTTTTCCAGGGAATCTTCTCTTCTCATGAAGTGGCCAAACTATTGGAGCCTCAGCTTCAGGATCTGTCCTTCCAATGAGCACTCAGGGCTGATTTCCTTCAGAATGGATAGGTTTCATCTTCTTGCAGTCCATGGGACTCTCAAGAGTCTCCTCTAGCACCATAATTCAAAAGCATCAATTCTTCGTCGATCAGCCTTCTTTATGGTCCAGATCTGACCTCCATATAGCACTACTGGGAAAACCATAGCTTTGACTATACGGACCTTTGTCGGCAAGGTGACGTCTCTGCTTTTTAAGATGCTGTCCAGGTTTGTCATCCCTTTTCTCTCAAGAAGCAGGTGTCTTTTTAATTTCGTGACTGCTGTCACCATCTGCAGTGATCATGGAGCCCAAGAAAGTAAAATATCTCACTGCCTAGATCTTAGGATCTAGACCCTACTATTAAAAGGAGAATTCACTGGAGGGCGGGGAATCAAACAACCCATTAATCTTGCCTCTTCCCTTTTTCTGATTCACATTATTGAATCTTAGAATCAAGTGGAAGCAGAATGTTTTATAAGTAGAGGGAGCATATGCCAAAATACTCACTGAGCCAAGGCTGAACAACTGCAAATGAAAGCTGTTTCTGTTTCAATACAACAACTAATGCAAATATAAAAGTCCTGACAGAGCTTGGAGCGTCAGCGTTTCCAGTAAAATGTTTCATAAAATAGATCCTGTTTCCTTTGAAAACATTATGGGCTGCATAAAATATTAATTAAAAGGGAATGTCAGCCTTTTCACTATGCAGACAATTCTGTCAGCTCCAGAGTGACGAATGAGAGCCTTTACAATGGAGATGCTCTGTAAGGCGATACAGTTTTCTGCATCAACAATAATTGACTCCTTATAGGGTTCCAGAGCATGCTCTGAGGAGACATATGCAGCCATTTTGCTGGTGGCAGGGTCTGAGTCTGATCAATGCCAAGATGGCAGACTGTCTTATAACTCCATGTATGCCACCTGACCAAATGGAAGAAAAGCAAGATATGAATGAAGCAACTCAGAGCATAAGAACCTATCACCAGCCTGCTGAACCAGGCTAATGGCCCATCCTGTTCTCACTGTGATCAACCAGATGCTTATGGGAAGCCTGCAAACTGGACATGAGCACAGCAGAGCCCACAAACCATAGAGAGCACATCTTTTCCTCTCTCATGTAAGTAAAATCAAATGGCATCCAGGGGAAAAAAGAGGGACACTCTAATTGTGCCCATTAGATCGCTTCCTGATGACCTGTTTATTGCTCAGTTATTCTGATTTGTTTTCAGGGATGTTAGATGATGTCAGCTATTTAATTGAGCATTCATTCCGATTTATTTCTGGCTCCGCCTGCACTATACACTTGAAGCTGTATCATACCACTTCAAACAGCCATGGCTTCTCCCAAAATTATGGGAAGTGTAGTTTGTTAACCACCCAAAAGACTGAATTGGTTGAGAGTTGTTTGGAGACTCCTGTTCCTCTCACAGAGCTACAGTGGTTTAACCATCATTCCCTATTCCCAAGGAACTCTGGAAATTATAGCTCTGTGAGGGAAAATGGGTCTTCAAACAACTCTCAACCAATCCAGTCTTTTGGGGAAGCACGTTGATCAACCTGAATTTGTCAGTATGTGATTGAATCCCATCCTGAAATAGTAGTAGTTTGGAGGTACCCATAGCCTGAATATCTGAGCATAGACTTGGGAACCATCCATATTTTGTCTTTTATTTGGGATTTCCTGGATGCCACCGCTCAGATGTAATATTCAGCACAAATAATCTTAGAATCTTAGAATATATATCAATTTATTCTTCAAGTCGACATACACTGATTAAGGCAGGTTTCTGCTAGCTACAGCAGGCAAGGTTATCTGGGTCTAGATACAAATCTGTAGAGTTCTATTTAATAATAAAGATGATGATGATGATGCACTGCATTTCCTGTCTAGCAAAAGGACTCCTTGTCACTGTACTATTTATAGACGTTACTAAGAGATCTACATATAGCATTATTTACATAATTCCAAGGTAGGAGAAAGAATTAAAGGACTATCCTCTACAACATACATGACTATAAAATACTGCAATCAGCAATTTCCAGTCATATACATCGCCAGTAACAAATGTTATGCTGGATCCAACTTAAGTTAGTCATGACTAACTTGACCCATTGATTTCAAGGGATCCAACCAACCGTCATGGAAGCATCTGAACAAATATACAACTTACAGATACGTTCATATGTGCCTTATGTTCTGAACTATCCTCTGTTACATTCCATTTATATTCAACATATAATACATCTGCTAATAAGAATCTATTGGCTTCAGTAATAATTATTCATTAGGGCACTGGTGAAAGGACAACTGATTTTGTGTGTTACGAAAACAAGATTTTCAGAGTTTAAACATGTTCCAGAGAGAGACTGGATACATAGGTTTCTTGAATGGCAAAAATATTTTTAAAGCAGGATAAAATGACTAAAATAAATACTTTTTTTTTCCCTTCAAAATTACCCTTGGAACCTAGTACATAGGTAGTCCAAAAATACCCCAACGAATAAAAAAATCTGAAAATGGGATTACTCAAAATGAATGACTCAGAGTACACTGTAACATAGCTAAGGTGCTTTCAGAACAGAAACCTGAAAGATGGCACACATGTAGCTCAAGACATGGTGATTACTAGAAAACTCTGAAAATGGAACATTTTTACACCTGGGGCAAGTTGACCTCATAACAGAGTCAGTGTACCAAGACAGAACATGTCAAGGTGAACATTAGGTGTTTTGTTTGCATTTTCAAACTCTGCCTTGGCAGAGTTGAAGCAAGGAGCTTCTATCTATGCTTGCAGAACACAAGGTGCATTTACTAGTATGTATAGTAAGACAAATGAACTTGTACTATAATTAATATTTCCTCCAGCATTCAAAACCTTTTTTTAGACTACTGATCCAGCCTAGGGAACTTGAATGTACAAACTCTCTGAACAAGAGCTCCTGTATTCTGTTCAACACCCTACACACTGTAGCACCTGAAAAGGTTCGATTACTGTACAAAGTCTATGTGGGGCTGCCCCTGAAACAGGTTCAGAAGCTTTGAACTGGTATGGAATGTCACGGTGAGAGTTCTAACTGAACCCACTGCATGGAGAAAATGCAATTTGCTCCCACCTCCAGTTCCAAGTGCTGGTATTCTGTTTAAAGTTCAAAGCAATCTTTGGACCAGGTATTCAGGATACAAGTTTACCTGCACCTTTGATCCACATCGCCTCATCTTTGAAGGTTAATTGGGTAGATACTCAGGACTAGGTCTTTCCTGCCATTGCACCCAGGCTCTGAAACTAAAATTGTTCCCCTAGGCCCCTCACTTTGGGCCTCCTATCCCTGTGTAAACACTTTTCTTTTGTGCTGGGGGGCTTTGAGGGGTGGGCTATAGTTTGCTTAATGCGTTTGCTTTGCGGCTTTCATTCTTATTATTTTATGCTGTCTCACTTTGCAGTTGATTGTTTTATGCCAGTTCTCTATTTTTTGTTGGCCACTTTGGACGTTCACCTCAAACAGCAAAGGATTCCATAAGTGCTCTAAAAATAAATAAATCACTGTCGTCTGAAACATTTGGCCATCACCACCTTCGTCTCCCTGCCCCAGTCCACTTAAGAAAAAGCTTCTTTCCTTCACTTCCTTGCCTGCGCATATGCAATCTTAAGTTAAACTAGCTTCATTCACCTAACTATTCTGCTGCTGAATTGAGCTTGGACGTTCCAGGGTGAAACTCCACAAAGCTGAGTGCCTTTCTTAAACATGATGTGTTGAATCCATGTTCCCCCTCCCCAGGCATCCTCATAACCCAGCAAAACCACTGCTGTAATTGATAGGAGAGGGAGATTTCTAACCTTGCAGTCCCTTTTCAATAGCAGATACATGAGAATGGGAGGAATTATGCAATACATCACTGCGTTTTTTACCTGACCATCAGTAACAGTCTATGCACAGGTTTTGTCCCTCGCACTGGAAGGCAGCAGCAGATTGGCTTCCTATTGAGCACATTTTTGTTTATCTCCATTAAGGATAAGAGTGAAAACTGAAAATACTAGCTGTCTAGATACCTGCTTTGGCAAAAGAAGTATACGCTTCTCGTTACTTCCACACCAGATTGGTTGGATTGGTACACCAGTGTTTTTCCAGAGATAACATAGCCATTTACTAACAATCTAGTCTCTATCACTATCATGTTCGTGGTATTACATTATTTTTGATTTTGAAAGAATAGTTGTTTTACTCGTTATTTTCTAATTGGAGAAAGCCCTCGTGTTGGGCTCGTTTCATGATGCATGAGCTGCTGTTTCTTTTTGCTTAAAAAGCTGGAGGGAGGGAGAGGCAGAGCCATTTTGTCCTTTCAAAATAAGCTCTCCACTGGCTTCTAATAGGCTTTGACTTGCCTGAACAGAGAAGGAATTAAGTTCCTCCTGTGAAAAAGGCCTCCCCTTACTGAAGACCAATTAAATGGGATCTGAATTCTAAAATTAGATGAAAACATTTTAGACAAAAATGCTAGCATGCAGTCATCTAGGTAACTGTGCGATTTCATTGCTAGGACCTCCCATTATATCATGTTTCGCTGCAGTTTCTTGTGTTGAAAGCTCATTTATAGCTTGCCTTCGTATCCGATTACATCTCTCACTGAAATCTAAACAACTTTCCGGCATCCTCCACCTTGAATCCTGAAAGCACTTGGTCATTATTTAGTTCAGAAGATTAAGCGTAATGGTAATGATGATGATGATTGACTGAAGCTGGTTTGAAGGGGTCCTAAATTTGACCCCTGACATTTAGGGGAGACCCCTCCCTGGAGCACAGCTGCCAGTCAGTATAGACTTAGCAACATGGACAATGCTAGGCCATGACAGTATAGTTTCCTTTGTCCCTCGCTTTCCAAAGCACATTCCATATAATATAGAAACACTGTTTGCAAAATCCAGCTTTCTTCTGGAGTGCCAAGCCACACCATAATGAAGCTGGAACATCCAAACCCCTAGGGCTATAACAAGTTCCTAGGATCTGAAAAGATGGATCTAAGCAAAAAAAAAACAGGCGACTGTCAGTGAAACCCTGGGAATAGAACATTTCCAACAGTCTATGTGTTGAGACAGCCTCCTTCCTATGCCTAATGGAGCAAAAACACAAGTAATATTTTGTGATTAAACTGGTCAAGGGCACAATGTCCATTGTCTTGAGTATCTTCTGCTGGAAATACATTGGCAAGCAGGAAACTCCCCCGACCTAAATGATGTAGCTTACTTATTTATTTTCCTGTTACATTTCTAGCCCACCGTTTCTGCAAGGAGGTGAAGGAGCCCCCCCTCCCCATTCTATGCTCACAACAGCCCTGCAAGGAAGATTAGGCTAAGAGATGGTGTCTGGCCCAAGGTCACCCAGTGAGTTTTGCGGCTGAGTGGGGATTTGAACCCTGGTCTCCCAGGTCCTGGTCCTAATGCACAGATGCATGAAAATGCAAATCAATGTGCGAAGGATTATGGGAGGGGTAAGCAGGACAGCTAAATCTACATTGCTCAGAGATATTTGTGAAAGGTGTTGCTGGAGGAAATTGCCGCTAACCTTTGTGCACACAGCCATTTGACCATATGGATTTCCCCCCCGCTATAAGAACCAGCCTGGACAGGGGCCAGGCCAGAGAGCCAGGGAGGCAGACAAGCACAGAGAGAAGCCATCATAAGGAACGAAAAGAAAAACCTCAAGTACAACTGTGGGTACTTGTGATCTGCTCTGCCCAGTGCTGCAAAACTGAAGAGCAGGCACAGCCTGGTCCATCTTGATTCTCCGCTACTGAATGAAAGGACTGGCCACCTGCCAAAAGGGGCATAGGAACAGTGGCGGACCTTGGCATCTCAAATTTCAGTGGCACACTCTATGACACCAAAATCCACCACCCTCTTGCCTTCCATTGGACTTCATAATTGTGGCACCTGCTGTGGCATTCAAGAAGTTCTGCACCTGATGCAACCAAACCAGTCACGGCCCCCTAGATCTGCCTTTGATAGGTAAAGGTAAAGGTACCCCTGCCTGTACGGGCCAGTCTTGACAGACTCTGGGGTTGTGCGCCCATCTCACTTAAGAGGCCAGGGGCCAGCGCTGTCCGGAGACACTTCCGGGTCACGTGGCCAGCGTGACAAAGCTGCATCTGGCGAGCCAGAGCCGCACACGGAAACGCCGTTTACCTTCCCGCTGGTAAGCGGTCCCTATTTATCTACTTGCACCCGGAGGTGCTTTCGAACTGCTAGGTTGGCAGGCGCTGGGACCGAGCAGCGGGAGCGCACCCCGCCGCAGGGATTCGAACCGCCG
Organism: Podarcis gaigeae; assembly: GCF_964106915.1. Classification (NCBI taxonomy): domain Eukaryota; kingdom Metazoa; phylum Chordata; class Lepidosauria; order Squamata; family Lacertidae; genus Podarcis; species Podarcis gaigeae. The sequence goes on from NC_139686.1 coordinate 34,004,250, forward strand.
ACCTTTCGATCGGCAAGTCCTAGGCGCTGAGGCTTTAACCCACAGCGCCACCTGCGTCCTTTTGATAAGAAGTGGCCTAATACCAAAACAGACCATGGGTTCAGTTGCCACTATTCAGGATAGCCATGTTCTGCTTCCACAGTTTGGTGGCAGTAGGTCTCCAAATACCAGTGGGCTAGGAATAAGACATGGGGAAGGTGCTGTTGCACTTGGGTTCTGCTGGTGGGCTTCCCATAGGCATCTGGTTGGCCAGAAAGGGGAACAGAACGTTGGACTAAATGTTCAGCCTGATCCAGCAGGGCTCTTTTCATTTTCTTACACTGACTGGCAGCAGCCCTTCATGTTTCATGCAGGAGACCCTTTCCCAGCCCTTCCTGGAGACACCAGGGGTTTCATCCAGAACCTTCTGCATGCAAAGCATGCGCTCTGCCACCGAGCTACAGCCCTTCCACAGTGGTGCTGGGAGACTTGACAACATGCCTTCCAGGATCCCACCACGAGTACCACACTCATCCCTCCCCTCCAATGTCCAAGTGACTTTATGCCCCATGTGAGACCCACAGGCACTCTGGCGAATTAAATATGTATGGTGGTATGGCTTGTCAAGAACTTCATTCTGGCAGCAGTACACCTATTGTGAATAGTTTAACATAAATGCTATACAAGACAGACGACATGAGAACTACACTGGTAGCTCTGGTTACGAACTTAATTTGTTCTCGAGGTCCGTTTTTATCCTGAAACCGATATTAACCTGAGGTACCACTTTAGCTAATGGGGCCTCCTGCTGCCGCCGCGCCGCTGCCATATGATTTCTGTTCTCATCCTGAGGTAAAGTTGTTAACCCAAGGTACTACTTCTGGGTTAGCAGACTCTGTAACCTGAAGTGTTTGTAACCCGAGGTGTTTGTAACCCGAGGTACCACTGTACCACTGTGGCAGCTTCGTTTGGGGGGCCCTCTAAGGGTTGTGGGGCCTTAGGCCTATGGCCAACAGACTAAATCCCCACACCTGCCCAACCCAGAGTGCAGCACACAATTTACACAGGACAGATATAATTCACTTTCTATGTGGTTCTTATGTGGTTTGGCTGCTTACTGCTAAATGTGTAATGCTAATGTGCTGAAACAAACTGATTAATGAATGAACTTTTGGCCAAGCATTGTGTGGTTTTGCGTTTGTTCAATTGGAATTTAAATGGACCTGTGGCTACTGTAACTGGGCTGAGGACAGCAATGCAGTGTTAAAATATCCATACCGAAAGAGTTTTCCATGGGCTTTTCTCTGAACTATGCTAGTGCCAACTTTGGAAGGTGATCCATTACAGCGAACAGGACATGGACCCACCAACTTTAGGCTGTGCTCAGCCAGCCTTCACCTGCCTATTTTTCTTTCCAGCCCAGGAGATGGCACTAAGCCTCTTCCTTAGTCTCAGTGTTCCCCCTTGTACTACTTGAAAGGAGAAGGATGGGAACAAAACTAGAATTACGGTAGTTAACCACGCCTTTCATTGACTCTGGCGCCACCTACTGTTGTGCTCCCAATGGGAACCAGCCATCATTGACTGCTGCCTTTGAACAGCAGGAAGGTGTTTGAATTGGGGTGCGGGGAGGCTGACCCAGAGGGGTCAGCAGGTACCCAAGTGCCAAAACCGAGAGCAGTTTGAGAAACTGCTTAACATAAAAGCAGGTGTTGAAAAGAGCTCATTCACTGAGAAGTTGAAAGCTGCTACCTGGTAATACTCTTCATCCTTGTTGTTTATTAATTGCCTGTAAATACAACAGCAGCCTGAGGTTTGGAAGCCTGTGCCTGTCTGACAGCTAATGGGAATCCTAGCCTCAAACAGTGTAACTTTCATGCATGTACTTCATTCCTTATACACAGACTTCTGCAACCATATATATGTATATATATTTTACAAAATTCAAGAATATCTGCCTGAGAACTTTTATGAATGAGAATCTACCACTACACATTCAGAAATGACAAACCTATATTGACACATATAAGCTGTAAGGTAGGAATGCTGCTCTCACCATCTCCACATTTCAAAGCATAATCTCAAATGCCTGGGGGACGACAACCAAGTACCCCCTTGAAGACAGCCCTGTATCAGGAGGTTTTCAATGCTTGATGTTTTATTATGTTTTTAGATACAGTGGTACCTCGGGTTACATATGCTTCAGGTTACATATGCTTCAGGTTACAGACTCCGCTAACCCAGAAATAGTACTTCGGGTTAAGAGCTTTGCTTCAGGATGAGAACAGAAATCGTGTTCTGGCGGCGTGGCGGCAGCAGGAGGCCCCATTAGCTAAAGTGGTGCTTCAGGTTAAAAACAGTTTCAGGTTAAGAACGGACCTCCAGAACGAATTAAGTACTTAACCTGAGTACCACTGTATGCTGTAAGCCTCCCAGAATGACTGGGGAAGCCCAGCCAGATGGGCGAGGTATAAATAATAAAATTATTATTGAAGAAAAATCCTTTACCTGTGTGGTCTTGGCTAAGGGTATCTTGGCTGCTGTTGCTGCTGCTGCTGCTATAAGAAGGCACTGGGGTGATAGACAGTGAAGCTGGGCAGGACAAAGGAGCAGATAAATCAATTTGTGGCTCAAAATGTTGGCACAAGCCAGCATCTTCATGAAACCAGAGAGGGAGATGGTGACCAACTTGAGAGGAGGGATTCTTCCAGTGAGAAAATCCAACTGCAAATTGACCAGTAGCATCATATCCTGAAAGTAAACAATGAATACATTTCTAATAAACATAAAGATATAGGAAGAGTCTTACAGGATCAGACCAAAGCTTTCTCTTTCCAACAGTGGCTAGCCAAGTGCTCTGGGGAGGCCCATGAGCAGGGAATGGAAGCAGCAGGCATCTCCCATTGTCTTTCTGGGCCAGCAACACTTTTTCAGAAGCATTCTGTTCCCAGACATGGAAATCCCATATACCACTTAACCATGATTATATGACACGAACAACCAGCAACTTGATTTGAGCAGAAAGTCACACCAGTGGGAGGTTTCACTTTCACATACCTTCTAAACACATTAAGCACTTTTCATTTAAGGTCTGTCGTTCAGGCTCGTAGACTTTATTCAGGTTTCCATCTATTCAAATATATGCAAAGCTGAAATTGCTACAATGAATTGAACTAAACAAATCCTCTCCGGATGGTGAAACAGTAGAATAGGCCATGCCTGGCCAGTTTTAAAATTATGATAAATGTGGTATTAAAATTACATGTGTTCCAACTACTAGAAACCAGTCTTCCAACATCAAGCACTGAAACAGTATCTAACAAAGGAGATCAAACTTTCTCATGTTGAGGGGTAGGTAATAAATGAATCTATTATCTTCATGTCTTTTAGCTTGCAAAATGTAGCTCATAATATCATTGCTAACAAAGTAGAATACATTGACTATTAAGAACACAGATAAGGTGTTTAGAGCCGTTTTACATATATGCCTAGACACCATGCAGATTCATGGGAGGGGGCAGAGAACCAGACAGCCCATTCACAATAATTTATTCAATGTTTATACTAAGTTTACATAAATTTAGTGTTTATATAACGTTATATATAATATTAGATAACAGATGTTTTTATAAGCATGTATATTTCTACTTAAAACTTCTTTAGGATATTAATAAAATGTTTCTAGCAAGCACCCAAGCACTTCCACAGCCTGAAAGTCTTAGTTGTCACAAGATGGACCTCAGGAAGGTGCGGTACAATTCATGACTGCGCGTTATAGAAGGATAACCAAGGCACTTAAAACAAAACGTCCGTCTTTTCAGCTGAAGTAAAGAGAAATTTTATAAAGGGGGGAAAATACTATTGAATTCTGCAAATAAACAAACTAAGCATGTGTGTGTATGACCGTTGGTGTGAAATCTCATGCAATTTCTTACCCATTGTAATTTGGCTGATGCAACTGGTTCCAGTAGAAAGACTACTGCTGTCATGGGAAGTTTCGTTTTCTAAAAAAGAAAAAAGGAAATTTAAAGTTAGAAATGTCAGACAGAAACCCCTTCAGGGAGCCTTTGGCAACTGTGCTGCCTGGAGCTGATGGGATTTATGAATCCCAAACATGCAGAGGAAACCAGGTTGCCAAAGGCTGCCTTCAGGTGTCAAAAACGGTTATAAACCACAGATTTCCTCTGTCACCCACTGCTATTTTAAGAGGCTACCAATGAAAGCTTCTCTCCTGGAGCTTATAAAAAGCTTCAGTGGTCAGTTTTGGGGGAACCACAGCATGTAGGTGAAGGGTTAAGCCCCTCTCCTTATGAACCCAATCCTGCTTTCTCCATCACCTTACAAACCTCCTTTGCAAAGGCCCATTGCGATTCCTCACATACGGTATATTCCGAATACATGCAACTCCCTAATGATGGAAACATTTTCATATCCCTTTCATATCAATTATTTCTACATATATTGTCAAGATCACATTCAACTTCTATTTTCCAGCCTCAGTCCAGCATAAGACATAAAAGTCCCCTGAAATCAAGGGAGAAAGAGCTGTGCTTTCTGCATTAGCTTATATACCATGTCTCTGTCAACCCATCACCATATTTGGTTTCCCATCCTCCAGGTCACAGGATTAAAGCCATCATTTTGGAAAACAGTGGCTTGTTTCTCCCTCACCCATGCAAGGCACACCTACTTTAAATGTGGGAAAGGGCAAAAACTATGTGACACCATTTACATAATTCACAGACTTGCATCTTGAAGAGGTTACCTCGATGCCACTAACACAGCATAAACAACGCAGAAGGCATAAATTACACATTTATTTAAGAGCTGTAACTCTGTGGCCCCTGCTGAGGTCCCAATTCGGATTTTGTGGCGGGGGGCACATCACCTGCTACCTATATAGATAGGAAAGCTCCCATTCATACCAATGGATGTGCTGCAGCAGTTTCTGCAATAATTCCAACTGCTGAAGAATACTTTTTTAAGAAACCCCTTAGATAAAAGGAAAGATTTTAAATTGTAAAGGGGAAAAAATCAAAGGCATCACTGTAATTAATAGCCATTATACCTATGTGCAGACTTGTTTCAGCTGTTATCTCATGCCTAAGAAATATATCAATATACGTTACTCTTAATCCATTAAACTGTGCCCATGTTTGTGTGTCAGTGCGATGGGCAATAAATAATCTAAATTTGTTAACCAAACAATGCTGCCTATCCCAAGTTGATTTAGGCACGCACACCTTCTGTATGTTCAGGTTGAAGACTAGCAGAATATCTAGCATGGCTGATTATAAGTGCTTGCCTGAAATAAATGCTGTTGCTTCTTCTTCTTTTGAAATAACAAAATATTCTCGGGTTTACAAAATTGACTAGCTTCTTAAAAACAAAACAAAACCATGCTTTATGTAGTCTCCATCTCTTAATTTGCTGCAGAGTGATTTAAAGCTCTCTTTCCAACACACAATCAGCACCCCAGCAGATCTCCTTGCAGTTATGAATGTTCCTTGGACTATATTCACTAATAAATTATTAATATTCAGAAATGCAAAATAATAGGGCAAGTAACCCTATCCTAAACCGTAGACAGCAAAGCAAAATACAATGACAAAGGTGAGTGATATACGTTGCATGTTTAAAAATTAATTTTAACTATGCTGCCAGAGATGTAAAGAAAATAAGGAGTCCCCAGACATATATGTCCAGAGCAATTCTACACATATTTACTCAGAAGCACTACTGTATTCAATGGGCTTACTCCTAGGTAGGTGCACAGAATGCTGCTCATTGTCACTATGAAATTTCCATGATTCTAGCATCTCACTGTATCCCTCTGAAACCCCCACATGTGGATGCAAAACTATAATTAATTCTTCCCACCTCAGTTAACTGAAGTGAGTCTATCTGTCATATCCATTCACAGAGACCCTCACACTGAGGGGGTTTCAGAAAGGCACTCAATCAAGATGAGTTCCTACAAGTGGAGAGAGGTGGGGATCTTTCTTCCCACCGAAGCATGAAATACAACCTATCTAGCACAAAATTCCCCTAGGAAATATGTGCACAACGACCACACATCCACACAGGACTCATTTTCAGTAGCAAAACAAGGTAAGAGCTGCATTTGCTTCTCCCAGTCGCAACTAGTAAAGTGAGCAGAGCACATTTCAAACACAGTAAACTTGTTTCTATTTGTTTGCCTGTTTGTTTACCATATTCAGCTAGCGAAGCCATTCTGCTGACTTTCTTGGCGGGGCTGTTGCCAGGGCTACAGAACATCGCCAGGTCTCTCTGAGATGTCTGCAGGTCATCCCCCTTTGCTGCCTTCCGGATAGGTCCCATTTTGAAGCACCTCTGGTCCCCTGGACGTCTACCTGGTTGGAGTTTCCTTGGTATGTTCCAGTCTCTTTCTCCAAGTGGCAAAGTACACAGGGGCCACATATTAAACAAAGAGCCTCTCCGTTGAAAGTTTTTTTCTCTCTCTCTCTCTCTTTCGCTCAGAACTGCTTGGAACAACTGGAGGTATTTTCCTCCTTCAGCAAGCAAGGTAACGTGTGCCCTGCTTTCCTTTCACGTGATGCACCTGACTGCTGCTGCTGCTGCTTCTCTGAGTCAGATCTCTTACAGCTCTCAGTAAGGTGCTCTGTTCTGGATTGGAGGGGATAGGAAAGCAAGCGTCTTAAATTGACAGCTAGATAAATAGATACAGATATATCTTTAAAAAGAACAAGAATCCTCAAGCAAGATTCTCACTGCAAAATATCTTCCCCAGAACAAGGGACTTTAAGCAAACATGATCATACTAACATGGGGTTCCTCCAGATGACATGTTTACTGACCATTCATCCTGATTTGCTTGTGCAAATCTTACATGGAAGTATTCATTCTGATTTGCTTGTCTGGAGATTGTAAAACAATCAGCATTCAATTCTGATTATGCCCTTCTGATTTGTGGGGAAGTTATGCATTTTACTATCAATTGATTGCTACCCACACTTTCTAGTAATAATAATAATAAATAATAAATTTTATTTATATCCCGCCCTCCCCAGCCGAAGCCGGGCTCAGGGCAGCTAACAACAATAAAACCGTACAACAGTACAACACAGCACTCTAACACTCTAGTACATTTCCCCCATTGATTTCCTAACTGCAAAAAGTGGAATTGTTGCACCAGAATGCTTTAATCCACTTCAATTGCACAAACCTAAATTCCCAGTATGTAATTGAATCCTTCCTGGAAAATGGTGACAATCTAGAAGTGATCCCCCACCCCACCCCACCCCTACACCTAAACAACAAATCCAGAACAGGCTTAACAATAAGCCATGCAAGCTGAATTTTAGCATAGATGCATAAGCTGCATACACACTGCTGTTTACTTTGCATCTGATCTACTCTTACCACTGTTTTGGGAAGTGGTATACACACGACGTCAGCTGCAATCCATATCTGTCTTTTTCCTGTCATTTCTTAGGAAACATTGCCTTTTGACGTTCTTTTCCCCAAAGCAATCATTTGCAGATGTGAAATAGCTTTCACAGCATCCATGCTTTCACATCAGACATTATCCCAAACAAAATGGCTTCCAATGGAAGAGCTTTGTGTAGTCAAGTTAAGAGATATGGTAAGAACAGAAAAGGAGCCTGCTGAATCAGGCAATGGCCGATCTAGGCCGGCATCCTGTTCTTACAGTGGCCAACCAGAAACTTGAAAGCAGGACCTGAGCACAAGAACACTCTCAACTCTTGCAGTTTCCATCAACTGAGGGTATTCAGAAGCATACTGCCTATGACTGTGGAGGCAAAGCATAGCTTCTATCATGGATAGTAGTCACTGACAGACATTATCCTCCATGAAGTTGTCCATTCATGTTTTAAAGCCATCCAAGTAGAAACACAGAGTTGAACGGGAGCCTTGCAGTCCAACCCTCTCTGCTCAGTGCAAGGAATCCAGAGCTAGCACATCCCCAACTGAAATTACCCTCTAGAGACTTTGTCCCATTGTTGAGTAATGCCAAGGAATGTAGATATATCTGTGATGTAACGTAATGGAAATGTGAAAAGTGCATTTTCTTCGTCATACACCAAGCAGATTAAAAATGATCTTATATGGTTCTCATTTAAACTTTCCTTTCATTGCACATATAAACACTCATCACCAAGTACATAAATTTCCAAAGCAGTAAAGCTGTTATTCTATTACAGTTAGCAAAACACTGCATTCTCCATTTATATTGTTTGCTTCCATTTTTAAAAGATCTATTTTTGCAAAACATCTATTTGAAAGCTTCTGTTCTTTTATTGGCTAGGAAGCAGCTGCTAAGTGACCTGAATAGAGAAAACAATTGGGTTTTATGAGAATTTTATCAAGCAAGTCAGTAAGATTAATTCTGTTTCTTCCCCATATGACAGTCCAACTGACTTTTTCTTACTGCTTTTAATGAATAAATAGTTTACAGGTGCACATCTATATACCTTATGAAACACATCTGCCATTGCATTCTATTATGAACATGGGAAGTTCTAGAAAATATCTGAAGACCTTATGGATATATCCATTCAGCACAGTAACCTATATTTTCAGATCATTCCCCTACAAAATATAGCACAGTTCCACACATCCAGAACGCAGTTTCATTTCATCGAGGAATGTGGAACCTGAGGCTTTTTATATGTTATTAGATTACAACTCTCATCATCCCCAATCATTCACTGTGCTGCCTGGGGCTGACACGAGTTACAGGCCAACTATGAAGGGAAGTAGGTCTGCTGCGAAGAGACTATTGGAAGACAGAGAAAGCGAAGAGAAAGCAATAAAAGGGGTCTGGCCCCCAACTCCAGAGATGAGTCAGTAAGAGGGAAAAGAAGAAAGGACAAGTATAAGCTGTTGCTCGGATAGTATAAAAAAAAAGAGTGAGAAACTGAACTGTCCAGAGATGCTAAGTATAAACAAACAAGAAGTACAAGCCTCCCCACCAGCTGATTCTCTGAAGATAAGAGTTCACCAGAGGGCCCCAGGCAGTGCTTCTTTTCTTTAAAAAAAATGATTAAGGGTACAGTGATACCTCAGGTTACATACGCTTCAGGTTACATATGCTTCAGGTTACAGACTCCGCTAACCCAGAAATAGTGCTTCAGGTTAAGTACTTTGCTTCAGGATGAGAACAGAAATCGTGCTCCAGCGGCGCGGCAGCAGCGGGAGGCCCCATTAGCTAAAGTGGTGCTTCAGGTCAAGAACAGTTTCAGGTTAAGTGCGGACCTCCGGAACAAATTAAGTACTTAACCCGAGGTACCACTGTACTCTCATTTTGACTCAAGAAAATCACCATTTTATAATTCAAATGGGGAAAAATAAATACAGTAAATGGACAAAAGTACAAAGATTCACAAAATGTTTAGGGGTATGCGTACCCCTGTGTCCCCCCAGAAAGAAGCATGGTTCCAGTTTCTGAGGACTCCAGGCACCTTAGGAGCTGGCAGCGATATTCACCAAAGCCAACAGGAGGACGACTATAGTCATAATCAGAGATACCTTCGTGTCCTGCTTGTGACATTGCCAGAGGCATCTGCCTGGCTACTGTCAGAAACAGAATGCTGATCTGGATAGACCATGGATGGGTCTGGGTAAAAATGCGTGAGATTTACACTTGCAAGAAGGTTCCTTTTGACATTTAGTAGTATTGCTGCATTGGACTCCACACTTTTACATACAGTGTTTTCATTCCATCCAATACAGTCTGAATACAAGTAATGGCAGGTGGTGGCACAGAAGTATCAGTGAATGAGAAACACTGGTAGGCTCTGGTTTTGACAAATCTTTTGAGGACAGGAGCTCTGCATCTGCCACATCCACCAAGAATTCCTGGTGTAAGAGGCAAGGAATCTCAAACTGGAATGCTAGCAACAGGACACAGACATCTCAGACTATGTACACATTAGTGGCTTGAAATTCAGCAAGGCCCTTTCCCCTCAATGCATTTCAAGTTGTATTTGCACCGTATTGGCCTGAATATAAGCCTCACTTTTTTCCCCAAATTCTGACCGTGAAAAGGTAAAATGTGGCTTAAATTCGCGACCTTACAAAAATTTGCTTTTATGATATGGCTGCTGAAACAGACAAACAGTAAAACGGAATGGGTGTGAGTGCCTGCGTAATTTTAAGGGAGCTGCTTATATTCGGGTATTGTCTTTTTTCTTTTCACCCCTTGAATTTTAAAGGTGCAATTTATATTTGGGTGTGGCTTATATTCGGGCCAATACGGTAGGTAAAAGTAAAGGTAAAGGACCCCTGGATGGTTAAGTCCAGTCAAAGGCGATTTGGCGTTGCAGCGCTCATCTCGTTTCAGGTTTAGGGAGCCGGCGTTTGTCCACAGACAGCTTTCCAGGTCATGTGGCCAGCATGACTAAACCGCTTCTGGTGCAACGGGACACAGTGACGGAAGCCAGAGCACACGGAAACACTGTTTACCTTCCCGCCGCAGGGGTACCTATTTATCTACTTGCAGTGGCGTGTTTTCGAACTGCTAGGTTGGCAAGAGCTGGGACAGAGCAACAGGAGCTCACCCCGTCATGGGGATTCAAACCACCGACCTTGTGATCGGCAAGCCCAAGAGGCTCAGTGGTTTAGACCACAGCGCCATCCGGGTCCCATGGTACACCTTGCTAACACATCAGAGATGAGGCAGTGATGTCTTCTTCCAACATCTATTATCTGCTTGGTTTCCCTGTACCCGCCTCCCCACCCACCCAAAAAACCCTCCTATTCATGAAGCTGTCATCTGCACATGCAGAAGGCTGTCTCAAATGTACACACCTCAGTTTAAGTGCAAAGTGAATGTGGGTTATGTTTTCAAATAAGAGGAAACTGGTATAAGGGGAAACACATCAGACAGCAGAAACTACAGGATAGATATGGATTGTGGCTATCATCATGTGAATATGGTTTCAAACACCAGCCGTGAGGGCAGGGGAGCCAGAGTAAATGGTAATATGTACACAGCAAAACTTCCCAAGACAATTTTCTGCTGTCTGCTATGCTGCAGTGACACCATTGCAGAGAGCCAGAAGGTGGTATTGCAACAGTCAGCTTATCAGAGGGCAAGAAGAGACAGATATAGTTCCACTTTGACCTATAATGCTGCTGCCAGATCTAGAATGGCCCCGCAGGCTAAGCGACTATTATCATGACTATTATTGTTTACTCTATTTATATAGGCAACTCAATTAACATAGGCTCTCTTGGCTGAAAGAAATATAAGATGCTGATATTAATGCAAGTCCCCAAAAATAAAGGGCAACATGAAAACTGCTATTGTTATGCCACAGAAAGGAAGAGGCAAAACCAGTGAACAATCTATATTTGAAGGTCACAATTTTTTTCCCAAAAGCCTAAATGGATACAAAGCTGTTCATTCACCCGGCACAAAAAGGCAGGGTGACTTTTCTGCTGTTAGGGTGCCACCACTGAGAATGGGGTGCTCATCTGACAGGCACAAAAAAAAAAGCCCTTAGTATCATTGCCCGCTCATGTGGAATACTCTGCCAATACAGATTCAACAGGTGCCTTCTGTTTCAACTTTTAAATGCCTGCTGAAAACTATCCTATTCCCTCAGGCTTATGAAGGCAAATAAAAAGACACCTTTCCTTAATTTTTAACCAAATTCAGATTTTAACCTTTAAATGTGGATTTTATTGGATGGTTGTAAATTGCTCTGATATTTTTTAATGAATAATTTTTTAATGAATAAATATAAATAATAAATAAAGAACCTCTCTCTTGTCCCCTCTTCACCTCTTGTTGCTCAGGCAGAAGCGGAGCTGCAATCTCCCCAGCTTGACCACTTGTCTTTCTCCAGATCATAATTCCTGGCAGTGAGAACACACCAGTCTCTACCAAACTCACATCATGCTCTTGCACATTTAAAAAGCAGTGGCTCTATTGCTAGCAGTGGCCAATTTGCGAAGAATCAAAAGGCTGGCCCCACATGCCTGATATCAGGTGCACTTAAAGCACAAAGGTCTACATCCTACCCAAATCAATGCAAAATCCCCATTTTCTTTAAGATTGCACCCAGGTCTAATATCAGGAGACAATGAGGAAGCCAAAACTGCTTAGCATGCTTTCTAAAAACTTGCTGCGCTCGTTGCTCAGTTTTGACAGCAGCAATAAATACTTTCAAGGTACTTCAAAGGCTCAATTTCATAGCGCGTACACAAATACACATAATTTATTATGGTCCCGTTTCACGGGTTCTTGTAGAATGCTGGACTCAGCAGAACTGAGCTACTATTAGACATACTATTCATCAGAATGACACTCCACGGTAATTAGGTTTTTCCAGCTGCAATCACGTTGGCCCATACAATGGACTTCACAGCATCTGTATTTTTGAAGGATAAACAACAACGACCACAGTTCTTGCAACCTACAATCCATAAATAGTTATTTAAAACCAAACACTTTATGCACAATGTAATATTGAATCAATACTTTTATTGGCATTTCTAAAGCAACTAGTGGCACTCGCCCTGTGGAACACCCTCCCACCAGATGTCAAAGAGAACAACAACTACCAGACTTTTAGAAGACATCTGAAGGCAGCCCTGTTTAGGGAAGCTTTTAATGTTTGATGCATTACTGTATTTTAATATTTTGTTGGAAGCTGCCCAGAGTGGCTGAGGAAGCCCAGCCAGATGGGCAGGGTATAAATATATTATTATTATTATTATTATTATTATTATTATTATTATTATTATTAACCACTTTTAAAACTATGAAATCATAGAAGGGTCATCTAGTCCAACCCTCTGCAATGCAGGAATTTCAGCACACAGTCACCCATCCAATTTGAAACAGTACTGGACCCTGCTTGGCTTTGTAAATCTGCTAGCCATTTTGTTGCAAATAACACAAAATGAATGCCTTGTGCTGTACAAAAAAGCCAAATGAATAAAAGGATCACAGCCCAAACAACAACAATGATTTGTTATTATTGGAGCAGCTCCAAAAACGCAGCACCTTCAACTGGGGTCAGGAACTAATGATCTGCATGGAGCTTGCCTCTCATTTGACATACTGAGCTACAGATGGTGGCCTTCGCTGTGGAAAAACCTTCAGGTCCTGGACTGACTCCCGTACTTCATGAAGTGGGTGACAAACAAAACTAGGATTTCAAAGAGGATGTTAAAAATACACATTGTGGTTGTCAAGAGTGGATGTAATTAAGGTATGAACTGGTGTGCTAAGATTGCTAGCCCTTTTGTCTCGAATTGCCATCCTTTGTTCATATATGAAGTAGATCCAGATGATGCCATTGTCAAGTTGTTGCAGACTAATCTGCAACAATTGAACTGTTTAGCTGTCCCTTGTTTTTTTCAGACTTTGCATGGCAGGGTGGGCGGACTGGGGATTAGTTTTGCAAAATACCTGTATTGCAACATCAGCTTGCAGGGACCCTGTTACTTTAACTAAAGCACTTCCTGACTACAGATTAAATTCATTTTATTGTTTCCAGTTGCTCTGCTATTTGCCCTTTTTGACTGGCCTCTCTGAATTGCCCCAAAATTAGTTTCTGAGTGACTGGAGGGGGAGGGGCTTTAACTACCAACTATTACTCCTCCTACTAGGAAAACAGCTATTTGTATTTATAATAGTCAAGTTAAATAGGAAGTGTTTAATTACTAAGCCAGGATGAATTTTAACTTCCTATACTGTATTGTGAAAGGCAATCAGTCTCACAATCACAAATCTCTATTTCTCCATCTCCATACTTTGTGGTCTATACTTCAGATGAATAAAAGGATATAAAGCATATAGGAAAGAGGAAAGTAGGGTGTGCACTTTCATGTTGCAAAGGACTTAACATTGAAGCCAGTTATTTATTTATTTTCTCTACCAAACAAATTTCCTAAAATAGGAATATGACAATACAGTGGTACCTCAGGTTAAGAACTTAATTCGTTCTGGAGGTCTGTTCTTAACCTGAAACTGTTCTTAACCTGAAGCACCACTTTAGCTAATGGGGCCTCCCGCTGCCGCTGGAGCACGATTTCTGTTCTCATCCTGAAGCAAAGTTCTTAACTTGAGGTAATATTTCTGGGTTAGTGGAGTCTGTAACCTGAAGCGTATGTAACCTGAAGCATATGTAACCCACAGTACCACTGTAATAGTTTAGCATAAAGGATATATTTAACCTGCAATCCAGCCACTTGGGCATAAGTACCATTGAAATCCAAAGGATTTCCTGCCAAGCAGACATGTATAGGATTGCAGTGTCCACACACTGATTTCTGAAGACAATAAAGATGTAGGAAAATCATATTACTTCAGTGACATATTTCTAAGTTCACCACTAGAGGTCCCCAAAGTACTGATCAACTTTCAAAAGGGAGAAGTAAAAGCCTAAGCTCATTGCACATACCAGTTCCTTATTTACCTCATGCAAAAATCCACAGGCAGGGAGGCCTAAGTGCTCAAAAGCTTATGGTGCAAAGCAGGGCTGGGGAGAGGGGAGCATGACAAGGCAATAAGAGGACCAGATAGAGGCCCAGGTGACCACATTTAGCCCTAATGCTCCCCACACAAAAAAGGTCCCGATTACTTCTCCCAGACTCCACCCCTTCCTTAAGGATTGGAAGACCTTAAAGTGGCAGTAGTTTTTCCTTGGCCAAGCATTCCGCCTCTTCTCAGATACAGTAGTACCTTGGTTCTCGAATTTAATCAATTCCAGGAGTCTGTTAAACTCCCGAAACCGTTTCAAAACCAAGATGCGGCTTCCGATTGGCTGCAGGAGCTTCCTGCACTCAATCGGAAGCCGCATCAGATGTTTGGCTTCCGAAAAACGTTTGCAGACCAGAACACTTACTTCCAGGTTTCGGCGTTTGGGAGCCAATTCGTTCGGCAACTAAGCCGTTTGAGACCCAAGGTACCACTGTACTTAAATAGAAAATAATAATAATCCAAATTAGGCTAAGGTCACAGACTAAATGCCCAACACTAAACACAATATATGAAACAGCTGGTTTCCATGTATATCAGGGTATTGGTTGTAAACAAAAATTGCCCTTTTCCCTTATGGGGTATCCCAAGAGCCCATATAGAGTCCTTACATAGGTTCCCTACTGGTAGGAGAGAATAACAGAGGCCAACCAGAGAATATTGAGAAGCAAAGCAGCTAGTAAGCTTGATCTTTATTGATCTGTTGCAACAGGGTGCTCCCCTCACCCGCAGGAAAGGAGGAGGAACCCAGAACAATGGCGCACAAGGACTTATAAATACTTTTGAAATTGCCACCCTGTAGCTCAAGACCACGCCCAGAAACATCATACATACATCACAGAAGGGGTGTAACCTAAGAGCACCCCTCAAATACATCATACCTACATCACAGAAAAGGCAGTCTAAAACAGAAATTTGAATGTTGTTTTTCTCCTGTCCTTGTTTATCTCCTGTCTGGCAGGTTACTTGATTGGATTGCCTGGGGAGCCTGGCCAGTCTTTTGTAATGATAAATACTTATTTCCTGGGCCAGGTCACAGGCTCACACCCTATTCATATCTTAAATGTGCCCTTAAGACAGGATTTGTGAGGAAAGAGACAACGGGGAGATTTCCCACTTTGACCTTGCAGAGAAAACATTTGCTCAGTTTAGGAATCAAAATGGTTCCAGGTTGGTCTTCCTGTGATCTATGTACGTGCTAGGTTGGTAACTTATGAACATTACCATATATCTAAGACCTCAAAATTCCTATCACAATTTAAGGTGGGAATACAAGGCTACTTCCAGATCAACTGTCTTGTAAAGTATATTTCAGAATCAATTGACAGATTGTGATCTAATTCTGAAGGGTTTGGGTGGGT
The DNA here is from genome assembly GCF_964106915.1 of Podarcis gaigeae. Classification (NCBI taxonomy): domain Eukaryota; kingdom Metazoa; phylum Chordata; class Lepidosauria; order Squamata; family Lacertidae; genus Podarcis; species Podarcis gaigeae. Next base: position 34,020,090 of record NC_139686.1, read on the forward strand.
CTGGGGGAAAAATCAGGAGAAAAACGTCTGTTTTGGGGGTGGTGAGGTGACATGGTATACATGTTTAGCCCATTTCAGTGGCTAGCATGGCTAAATATTCCATCCTAAAGTACTGGGGTTATTGGCATCCATTCTCTCCCCACCCCCCATGGCCTTTCTTTTTCACCATGAAAAACATGATTTCTTTCATTGTTTCTTACATACTTTAATCATATTATACAAGTATACTGTAAAATTCAGCAGTTCCTTGAGTACAGCAAGAACACAGGAAGCTTTTTAGTGTGTCCATGACCATATAATGAATTATTTGATTGGAAGCTGCCTTATATGTAGCCAGACCATCAGTTCACCTAGTTTGGTGACTGAATGTCAGAGACTCATCAAGATTTCAAACAGTGCTCTTTCCCAGCCATACCTGAAGATGTCAGGATTTGAATCAGGGACCTTCTTCAAAGAAAGCAGATGCTCTGCTGAGCTAAAACCCTTCCCCTTAGCTATACAAGGGGATGTTCCCATTGTCTTTGGTAGTGGCAAAGCATGTTCTCCTTCATGGAGAGCACGTGTTGCGGTGGGGGCCGCCAGGACACTCCAAAGTTGGGGGCGGGCTAATTGATCGTTGGCCACTGATGCGATTGGGGCTTCCCTTGTTGTTGGGAAGAAGTTAATGTTGCCATTTGTTGATTGACAGCCAGAAATGCTAAAACTTATTGCACAAGGCTGGGGCTTCCTCTTTTCGCCCATGCATCAGATTGCCCGTCCCCCCCCTCCCTAGAATTAGGGTTGTTCGCTTTGACCTTGCTATGCCTGTCATGGGGTCATCTGCTCTTGGGGCAGGGGCCCGGTGGGAATTTTGTCCATCTGGCTGATTGGCTGGGGCCATTTGGTTTTTGCCTACTGCGTAGCAAATTGTCACAACTTGTAAGGTTGCAGTTAGGCATTGGTTTATGGTTTGGTTGGTTGAGGGGCATGGATTGGCTGTGCCTGCCCCTCTAATACTGCTGCTGCAAGGGATTCCGTTAAAGGAACCAGGGGCTAACTATTGCTTGTCCACTCTGTCAAGGGGTCTCGGGCCATAGCAATGAGCTCCTGCTTGCATTTGTGGAGGGCTGAGGGCAGCTTCCCTGCTCCGTCACTACCCCCAAGTGTATTCCCCTTTTCTGACTTTCACATTCAATGCCTAAGCAACCACGCACATTTTTGTATTTTAATAAAGTTGTGGCCAAAATTATGCCAAAAACCTTAAACAAAAATTCTGTGTGATATGTGAGTTATTGGGGTGGCCCTGGGGACCTCGACACGCAAATATATCTACATGCACAAAGGGATGAAGGTGACCCAACCAAACTGTACTAGGCAGCCAGTATGACATTGTGGCAAGTGTTAAACAGGGAGATCCAGGTTCAAATCCGTACTCAGCCATGACAGTCACCACAAGATGATGGAACAGTCACCTCCTTTCAGCTTTATCTATCTTACGGGGCTGCGGTGAAGATAAAATGGGGTAGGCGACTTTGTAGCCAATGCGAATTCCTCAAGAGAAGGGAAAAATAAAAATGTAGAAAGACATTTGTTAAAGGCCATTTCTGGACGAGCCCCCCCCCCCCCATTAGAACTCGCATGGATTGTGGAATTATAGAGTTGGAAGGGACCACGAGGGTCATCTAGGTCAACCCCCCCTTGAAATGCAGGAATCTTTCTGCCCAATGTGGGGCTCAAACCCATGACGGAGATTAAGAGTCTCATGTTCTGCCAGCTGACCTGTCACATGAGCTTTCCATCTTTCCCAGACTTTCAGAGGCAGCTCCATAGAGCATACACAAGCCTCAAACACCGTTGCTCACTTAGTAGACCCCAGTTGCCTATAGAGAGATGTTTCATGGACATACCATTTAAATACTAGTTGGGTAAGTACAACACTCTTCAAATTACATATAATCCCATTCCATGCTACTTGGCACATACGCATCATTATAGCATTGAACAGGGGAGGGTTCACTTTATTATTATTTTTTAAAATCAGGCTATCAGGTTGATGTGCATAGTATTCAGTAACAGAGACTTTTTTCTCTTTTTTGGCGACTAAATAGCTGTAAAGAATTCCATACTTGAGCCTTAACTAAGCACCCAAAAACAAAAAAAAACTTGACAACATTGCCACATTTCTCATAGATTGCAGCAGTTTATTGACTTACAAAAATCCATAAATAATAGAAACTGATAGTGCAGAAATGAATATTCATGTTATGGCCAGTAAAGATCGGACACTGACTTATGTGAATACCTCTTCACTGCCGTTTTCCAATAAATAAAAAGTAGTTTTCAGGCACAACAGTTACTTTGTCTCCCAACCACTGCCATATATGTAAGAGCTATATAGGTGCCATATATAACTAGTCACTCCAAAGCAGCTAAGGGGAAGGGTGCGTATAGACACGCTCCTGTGGAATTATCATGTACAGAATCAAGGAGGAGTGTAAACTGGCAGTGCACTGTTAGAATGTAAAGCTAACTGTGGATATATTTTGTCTACACAGCATTGTTTTCAATGGGACATGCATTCTGCCTCATCTAGTCAGGCGTTTCTTTTTTAAGTGCAGCTACAGCAGATGTGAAGAGCCAGGGGGGCGGTGCATGGCTGCTTATTTCCACATCAGTCAATAATGGTTTACTAATTTGTGTTTTTGGGCAGAATCCATTATCTCAAGATCAATTTCACCTGGGTTCGCAATGTACGTTGCAATTAAAGACATGATTTGATATTCAGTAGTGCAACATGCAGACAGTTTTGTGAGAAAGTGCTTTTCCTGACTTCTACATGTGAAGGAAAAAAAAGTCTACGGAGAAGGAACTGTGAAGTTTTTTTTTAAAAAAATGGTTAATTTCTAAAAAATACTGTTTTAGGAAGTACAGGTGTATACAAGCTGGTATACACATGCAGTTAATACTATCTTGCTTGAGAATGTACAGCTTTGTACTGAAGACACTTAGATGGAGCTACTTCCGCTCCAAAGTTTGCTGCATATGGCAGGTTATGCTGTATTAAATGCAACAAGGAATGAATTATGTAGCTAGCATGAAGTAATGTGCAATATAAATATTAAAAAACGACGTAGGCAGCTTATTTGAAAGGCATTTGAATTGTGCTTACAAATGTAAATCATATTATCTGAAGGTTGCTCGCCCACTTCTGCAGACACAAGCATATTTCCTAGAATTCTACGGGGTGTTCTCCCTCCCATAGGGAGGTTTGGCTAATGCATTTTAAGCATGCAATCCATTAAGCACTGTGGCTGCACAAGCTCCACTCGCCTCAGACAGACTGACACGCAGAAGAGTTACAAAGCACCAGCGTTCATTAAATTGTTCCTGTGCAATCAGACCCAGAGTTTCATTTGCTTAAGCCCTGCTGAGATCAGCACAGGCTTGAACTCAGCCCACATGAATAAACTAGGGCACACGTCTGAACCCAGATATTTAAAATATCTTGTGATACAACTGAGCGCATCATGTGCTAAGGCACTAAAGTTATGTTTTAAGGCAGAAATTTTTAGTGTTCTTAGGGATCTGTATTGAACGCTTAAATGGGACTTACATAAGAGCTTTTAAATTAGAATAAATACCCCTTAAAAATGAAGGGTTGTATCCAGTGCTTCACACGTTTAGTTCCACTGCCCCAGCAGAACTTCTGTTTCTTCTGTTCCTGCCATCCCCGCCCCCAGAAAAATACCCCGCTGCTCTAGACACTCTCCCAACCCACCAGAGTAGATTTTGAGAGGGGAGCTGGAGGGGACAGGAGAGGAAGGGGAAAGTCTGTTGTGCGTATGGAAGTCCATCGCAGAACAGAGCTGTAGCACGGGATATGCCATAAAGCTAACTAACCATTTCTGTTCAGCATTCAAGATCAGCCAAACTACTACTAATAATAACTCTGATCTCTCCCCAATATAAAGCTACTCTCACGTTGGCTACTTCTACCTTGTTTGTTTGGTTTTTTTTTTTAAAAAAACTTACTCACATCTTATTCTTACTGAAATTAGTGTTTAGATACAAGGCTCAATTTCCCAATTCCACTTTTGACAAACAGCATCTTCAGACAAAGTTCTGAATCAATGCACAAGAGCATCTCCTAAAAGGGCTAATGTCATCAGGAGATTGTACACATTCCTGATAAATGTACCTTCCGGTGCCCACTAATACAGGCTCCTATAAAGAATCCTGCTCCTTATTGTTTTTCCCTGGTAAGAAAAATACTAGGTGGCACATGGGATCCATTCAGAAATATCTGTCATGAGAAACGAACACTTTGTCACATCAAACATGAATGCCAGAATTGTACCAAAGATGCATAGAATACACACTAAAGTAAGATGCCCTATAGAGATCAATGTACTACTGTATTAGAGAAGACTGGTATAAGTTCTGGTGAACACTCTTAGCTGATTAGCAGAGCTTATCAAACAACATCATTTATAGACAAGGGAGTTAATATCTTGATTACCATATTGTTATTTAAACATTTTACACTTGAATGAAGTAGCTACCGGAAAAGCAGGCAACATCAATAGTTAATATCCTTAGTTATTTTAACTTTTTGAGTTTCTTATTTCCACTCATAACAAAATAATTATCGTCTTGCTTAGTCTTCAGTGTTGGGTCCTTTAAGCTTCCAGGTGTCCCCTTAGTAGTTACAGCGGTAGTCTTAACTTTTGAAAGAGGATTCTTAGTGGATGGATAAAGGTTTTTCTCATTCTGAGAAGATTTAACTGCTGACTGACCTCTGTTAGCACTTTGCATAGCCTTTTTCCTGGTTTCGACTTTGGTTGATTTTTGGGGAAGGCGCACCACGGACAGTGGGGTACGCTCTGGATGTTTTGACACACTGGATCCTACCGGAGTTCTCGCCGTGCTATTTTGGACCTGAACATTTTTGACAGATGTCTGGTTGTTAACAGATGAGGCTGCATTTTTACCCCTCGGTCCCAATGAAGACATCAGCTGTGTTGATTTACCATCTGTAACCAAAGCAGGGCTAACAGTAGGTTTGATATTTTTGGCCTGGCTAATTTCTGGAATGCCTCTGGGTGACTGCGATTGTGCGGGTAATGTTTGGGTGGTGACTTTGGGAACTGGTTTTGCAGAAGGCTGTTGAGACAATGTTGGCTTCGGGACATGCGGATTTCTGTCAGCTGGCCTTGCAGGTCTTGCTAAGGTTTTTGAAAGAGGTTTAGCTTTGGCTGCTGCATCAAGTCGAGCTCTGCTGTTAGGAGAATCGAAATCTTGTTCTACAGCCACTCTTTTAGCTTTTGTTCCGGGTAGCTCAGAAAGCTTACTCGCTGAACAAAAAAGGGCAGGATCCGAAACAGCTGGAGAATTCTGGGAATGTGCGAGTTTGGCTGGTGACAAGACACGCTTCTGAAGTGAATTTGAAGTTACAGCAGTTCTCAACAAGGAAGAAGAGGAGGAACCTTTATTTACAGGTTGCCGAACTTTTGAAACCAAAGTTGATTTATGAGAAGGAGGTGCTGATTTTTTTGATACAGCTGCTGAAGATTTGGAAGATGGCATATTGTTATTCACTACTAAGCCTTTTGACTTGGTGTGCCCCGGTCCAAGTTGGCTTGTAGGAGACGTACACCTTGTTACTTTGGGGGACGAAAGACCACCTGATTGTGGAAACTTGGCTACTGCCTGTTTTCTGTTAGTTACATGTGGAGTTTTTGGATCTGAAACAGGAGTACAGGGTTTTGAATTCTGTTTCTGATACGTATCCACTGCAGATATGGGATTCATGAGTGGAGGCTGTGGCGCTCTAGCACATGAATCGGGAACAGTCTCATTGGAAGCACCTTTTTGAAACGCCAAGATTTTCTGTTCTAACGTTGCAAACTGCAGCACCCGGCAAGGGTCGTACTTGAGTAGAAAACCTTGAAGAGTATCCCAGCCTCCACCAACACGTACCATCACATGCTTGCCGTGTAACATCTAGCAGAAGAAGGGAGAAAGAGTTGAGAATAGGATATCTGCCCCTTTGTACTGCAGTATATTAGGCTTAGAAGGATCTCTGAGGGGCCTTAATCCACCCTCTGGGACTCTATCATAGTTTCCCATTTACCAGCTTTCCTCATATATTACAGAATGATCTCCAGCTGTCCCTGAAGACCACTCCACAAATCCTAAAAACATTAAACAAGTGCAGACCAAGAGGACAGAGGAATGCAGGCTGCCAACAACCACAGCAGAGAGCAGAGGGACTTATTGATCAAGCATTCCCTAGCCTCACTCAGCCAGGCATTCAGGCTGAATATGAAAAATACTGCATGGAAGATGGAGCAAGCTTGCTTTCTGCTGCTCCAGAGTGTAGAACCCAAACCAATGGATTCAATTTACTAGAAAAGAGATTCCAACAAAAGTCTGTGGAATGACTTTTTGATGGCAAAAGATGCTTGGCGGTGAAATGGACTACACCTTGGAAGGTGGTAGACTCTGCTTCATTAGAAGTTTTTAAACTGAGATTGAATGGCCATCTCCCAGAGATTATTTAGCTATGGTTCCTGCATTGCAGGGGGTTAGACTAGATGACCCTTGGAGTGCCAAGTTTATGATTCTAGGAAAGGTGCTAAGGGGGCCAGGAGTGCATGCACCAGCTTCTGCCCCCAAGATCCTTGAGCATGCTAGACCTTTCCCCTCTGCTACCAAGCTTCATATGCTTGGTGTGAATGTCTGAAGGGCACTGAAGATTCCTCACGACCAGGAGCCCTGCATTACCAGTCAAATGCACTTAACCTTCCTCACTGGGCCCTGGGGGGACGGCTGATGCATGAGTCTCTGGGTCCTACAAAAAAATTCTGCTCTTGTGTGTTGAGGCTGAATGCTTGCAGAGTGCTAGGGACAGTTTTCCAAACAGGCAAGGAAATTGCGAAAGTAATTTCACCAGGGTGATGTCTCCATTCATGAGACTGAATTCCTATCTGTGGGGATGTGGGCTATGCCTGGCCCAGATGAGACAGCCTATTCCAAAGCAAGAGGTCAGAAACCATTTTGAGAAATTGAACTTACACGTATGAAGAGTATTTTGTCTCCCAACCTGTAGCGTCCTTCAGACAGGTACTCAATTGAAAACCTGTGGGAGCAGCTGCAAGGAGGATCTTCAGCAATGTGCTTAACCTATTTTGTACAAATATTTCTTGTTAATTTCTCCCTGTTATCTTTAAAAAATAATAATGTATGTGAACTTCCAGTATTGCTACAGGAATGACATCACTGAAAGCCAATGTGAAGATCTCACCCTTCTTCCTCAAAACTGCCAAGCTGATAATAAGCTCACAAAATTTCAAGAGGAAATAAAGAGCACTTTTAGTTGTTGCAACAGATGCATTTTCTTCTTCCTGCATTGTGATCAAATTTCCTTTCCTACTTTGCTGGATGTTTATTATGAAGATTGCGGCTAGTCTTACCTGGAAAAGAGCTCCACTGAAGCTATGTGGGACTTACTTCTCAGCAAAGAATCACAGGATTGCACTTATCAGATGGCAATCCTGTGCAGAGTTAGGCTGCTTAAATCCTACTAGGTGGGGGACATCAAGTAAATTTTTATGACTATACTGAGTACGACTTAAATTGGATACAACTTGGTGAGAATACACAGATGAAGCTCATTTTCAAATGGAGCTCCTTTCAGAGGAGCACACAATACAAGGTAATTCACCAAAGCAAGCTAAAACTTCATTGGACAAAATGCATGCGATACTTACTGCTTCGTGTAGTTCTCCATGTTGACAACACAACTTGGGAGTGACAGCAGGAGCAACAGGATCAGAGGACATTAATAAGGTCTCTTCCAATTCAATTTCCTTCTCCAGTTTTACTAATACAGGCGGTTCAACGCCATACCTAGAAAAAGGAAAGGAGGGGTGGGAGGAAAAGGTACTGCATTTAGGTTAAATAAAATTCTGAAACAAGGAAATGAAAAATAGTGTATAGCTATTACATGTCTCTAGCATGTCTAAGTGCATATACAGCAGGCTGTGAAGTATCTAAAATATAGGTTTGACTTCCTGAGAAATGTAGAAAGTGCTCTCCAAAGGTTCAACCATATAAGCTGCAGAGCCAGACTCTCAGAACATGTATTTGCCTGGAAACAATTTTCTACATCAGGCATAGGCAAACTCGAGCCTCCAGATGTTTTGGGACTACAACTCCCATTATCCCTAGCTAACAGGACCAGTGGTCAGGGATGATAGGAACTGTAGTCTCAAAACATCTGGAGGGCCAAGTTTGCCTATACCTGTTCCACATGAACACATCAGAGCTTGAAAGCAGGAGAACTGGAAGCTGGGAGAGTGGGACTGAAGAATCAAACTGGGGTGTCAGTGTTATCCCTGATGGTGTGCCCCCTTTGCTGGGACTTGACAACAATGCCATCTTTGATTTCAAAACCAAAAAACCTTCTACTGCCTACAGTATCTAATTCTGCCATTTTGATTTATGCTGCCCAATCCAATGAGGGAACACTGCCCCTTCTAGCCATGACTTGCTGAACTACTCATACTGAATTAAAATTTGGTAGGCTTTCTTTGCCTGAGTGTCAAGGAGGCTTAAAGAGGCTGTATCTCTGAAGGAAACCTTGAGAAACCATTTAAATGAAGGGTAAACAACATAGTTGTAGCTGGCCTACAATTCCTATCATCCATAACAAGTGGCCACACTGGATGGGAGTTGTAGTTCAACAGCATCTGGAAAGCACCACATTGGCTACCCTTAAGGTTTCTCAAGGTTTGCTCTACGTTACATACTCTATCTAGAAAACTCCAATGAATACACACCTTGATACGATGCGTCCGATTTCCAGTAGACAAAGGTACACTTGTCTGGGATCCTTATGAAGAACTGTGAAGAGAATTTTGAAAACTTAATGTTTTCCCTTATTTCATAAGTAAGTTGATTTTTATTTAAGGGTAAAAAATCAACTGCAGACTAGAAATAACTTGCATGCAAGACAAGAGAAGAATAAGTAACTCAGAGCATGACTTCTGTTTCGTGCAATGGAAGACAAGTTATAATATGAAAGGCACCCGCCATTTGCACTTTCCAGAAACAACTGAATATATTTTACTTTCAATAGGCTTTCTCAGCTGGATGAATAGGTCTCTGCCGTGGGCATCTATTTGGTATTGTTTTAAAACTAACTTGCTGTTAACTTCTGTGTTTTTAGCTGTTTCTATTGTATTTTGTAGGACGCGGGTGGCGCTGTGGTCTAATCCACAAAGCCTAGGGCTTGCTGATCAGAAGATGGGGTGAGCTCCCGTTGCTCGGTCCCTGCTCCTGCCAACCTAGTAGTTCGAAAGCACATCAAAAGTGCAAGTAGATAAATAGGTACTGCTCTGGCAGGAAGGTAAACGGCGTTTCCGTGCACTGCTCTGGTTCGCCAGAAGCACCTTAGTCATGCTGCCCACATAACCCAGAAGCTGTATGTTAGCTCCCTCGGCTAATAAAGCAAAATGAGCGCCACAACCCCAGAGTCGTCCACGACTGGACCTAATGGTCAGGGGTCCCTTTACCCTTATTGTATTTTGTACATCACCTTGAGACATGGATGTGGAAGGAGATGATACTGATGATTAATCTAATATCCAAATTCTGAATTATTACTCCTATAAGCTTTATTCTCCACGGCATCAACAAGAGCTGTGCCAATATAACACTTTGCTTAGCAATCACATTTCTGGACTTACTTTTCAATGAAAATCCTCCCTCCCCCGCCCCCCCAAAAGAAATTCAAACTGTAGGAACTTGTCAAGAGATTTGGAAAGATGCCAGGTATAGATATGTGAAGAAAAAATCAGACATCAACAAAAATCACACACCACAATTCAAGTTTCCTAGGGTTCTATATCAGATACAGACACTCTTCTCATTTTGTATTTTCCTGTTGTGAACCGTCCTGGGATCTTCAGATGAAGGGCAGTATACAAATTTAATATCATTATCATCATGTTGTGATCCTTGGATGGAGTGGCAGTATAAAAATTATTAAGGTTCCTACATTGTTCAAATGCAAAGGAAATTGGGTGGCAAACCAGAGCTGTATGCTTGCGCAAGGGAATCCAGTGTCCAAACAAAACAGCCACTCCTTATTTCCAAATATGCTGGAATGTAAAAGGGCACAGCAGGCTAAGAGGAATTTCGCCCCTCCAAGGAGGCTCTTTGCCAAGAGCATACAAAGCATGCATTTATGCTGCAAAGCCAGCTACTGTGTTAACTAGTCAGCAGCTTCCCCAATACTCTGAGCTACATACACAATGCAATATGGTGTGACTGATTCCAATTATAAATGTTGCCAACTCCATTCTACCTAGATGAAAATGAAATTATTCTTCATTAGACATATTCTTTCATTATTTATGAAATCATCTTACCCAATATGATCTCTGATTTTGCTACTGAGAGATGCTTGATGGAAGAAGGGGGGATTAAATGGTGACTCTGAAAGTAGGGGTATTCACTGTGGTGCCCCCAAACTTCCATCAGGCCCAGACCAATGGTCAGGGATGATGGGCACTTAGTCTAACTGTATCTGGAGGGCTCCACTTGGCCACACCTGGAACAAAGATATACAGTTTCCTAGAAGTATGCTTCACCTAAAGTTGGTGGGATTCAAAAAACAGAACACTTGCCATTGTCAACTAAGTTGCCTGAAATGCAAAATCAGCATTTATAAACTAAAATTACTAAGCATATCGCAACCAGTCGGTCCTAGGTGGTGGTGTTTGGTTTCTAAATGTATGCAGCAAACATATTTAAAGGTTGTGTTTCAACAAGCACAAGCAATTTCACAACAACTTAAGTAGCACTTCTTCTGCAGGGCTGGGACTCAGGGGGGTGTACATCTATTTTAAAAGAACAATACCAAAACCTTAATTAACCAATTCTGTTTTGAGCTACTCTTCTTTATGAGAAGTCAGAGGTTTTGTTCCATCAGGTTAAACCTGGTCTGGCAGCTGCTGGTTACAAAGTCCAATCTGAAACTAGAGGCAGATAGTGTCATCCTCCAGGTACAAAACCAGCGCAAGATCTGATTTTAAGCTGGAAGTGTTTTGAAGGTGGCAATTCTGAACTTGCCTGAAAGTTTACATTTTCATATCCATCTAGCTAGAATGAGGAGTGTAGGGCGGTAAAATCCAAAGCTCTTGCTTCTGATGCAAAATGTCAATTACTCACAAACTGTTGATGCTGCAGAGTCCTTAAACTGGCTGACTAATTTTAGCAGTCATGTACTTGAAGCACTTTATAAAGAAAACTGAAACAGAGACCGGCTCCTAGCTGGCATTTAGGGCATATCTGCCTTTGAGAGAGGAACTTAACTGCATCCAGTTATTTGCATCCAATTCCTGAAAAATCACATCTGCACTAATCACAGATCCATCAGTAAAATAGGTACAGTATGCATGGAAAGAGAACAAGTAAAAAATCCTGGCATGGCAACATGCTACCTTCTTTTTTCCCAGGTGTTAGAATCAGGAACATAGAAAGCTCCTAAACATGAAATTATATCACCCTGTACTACCTACAGCATCCCCCTTAACTACCAATCTCCATTACTAAGAATAAAATTTGTTACCAGGAGGGAAAGCATAGATTCTTGAACTACAACTCACTAGCCATGCTAGCTTGGGCTAATGGGCGTTGAAGTCCAACAACAGCAGTATGACCACAGGTTCCTAAATCCTGGGTGAAGATCACTCATATTTATGATCATACTTACTTATGCACACTCAGAGAGCTGATGCATGTGACCCAGGGGCCAGAGTGCCTATGGGAAGCTATGGGAAAGTGTGACCTGGATCAAGAGGAAGATTTTCCTTGGACAAACAGGTACTGCTAACTCCTGTTACAGCTGACCCTTTCTCTGCAAGTCTCTTCGCATCAAAGGCCTGGGTCTGCATTCTGCAACACTTCCCAAGACATTAAGAAATGCTGGAGTTTGACAGTGGGAATCCCTGTCTTTTCAGAGAAGGTCTTTGCTCAGCACTAATAGGCAGCGGCAGGGGAGGGGGGGAGTTATGGAAGCCTTGGACATCTTGACCAGTTGTGTCCATTCTTACTGCCTCATGTCCCTGTCACTTTGTAACACCTTCTATAGCCATTCTGTGGAGTTTTTATAGTGCAATGCCAGCCCCTCTGGAGCCCTCTCCTACCACTGTTGTTAGAACATCAGCCTTCTATATCACCTTTTCTCTTTCTAAATGGGACTGGAGTCCAACAGAGCCCCAAAATCTCATGCATGCTCTGCTGGTACTTTGCATGTTGATGTTGATGTGGGGTGGGTAGGTTTGAGTGGTCAAGCCCCAGTGCAGGATTCCAAGGTAAAAAAAAAAAGCAAGCTGAAAGAGAAAACCAACCAACCAACCATTGAGCTTTATTGACTTAGAAAAAGCTTACTTCCCTTTTCCAAGTATAGTTATCTTTAAAAACACCCCAAAATGCAAACAAAGCACACCCAAATTTCCACACACACCCAAAAAATGTTTCTTAGCACCATCCAATGTCACCAGTGATAGCAGAGTCACATGCAGTAGTTTATAAGAAGAGCTGCCACAGTTGCTGGCATGGTGAATGTGGCAAAAGACCTCAGCATCACAACTCACTGCTTGCTGACTCCGCCCAGAATCTGAAAGTGTTCCAGGATATGGTGAACCACAATCAATGCATATCAGAGCATTAACAAGGCAAAGAACCATACTGAAGTCCCCCAAATAAGTCAGAATATGGAACAAAGGGGGAAGGAAATCCCAACATCTTGAGCAAATGAGTCCTGATTCCATTGAAGAGCATGATGCAACACCCTCAGTAAATCTGTACAGCTTAGTTTTAAAACAATTAATAGATTTTTGTTCTGCAGCTGGCTTGAAAGCTATTCTAGGATCCCCTCTGTTATCCCCAAAAGCAACAATCAAGAAAGTCCTCCTCTTTCTCTCCATGATATACTTGGTACCCTGGCTCTCTTTCCATCAGGTTATTTTGCTCTGTATTCAAGCCTGCATTGGTTACACCTTAACTCTGTCTTTTATAGAGGAATATGCACCACCTGTTTCATAATCAAGGAACTCTGGAACACACTCATAGGAACCAGTTCTTATGAACAGTTCTACCCCTTTTAACTAGAAGCCACAGCAACAACCTGCCTGAGAAATTAATGGCCATGTCATTTCATGGGACTGACATCATTAGGCAATATTTACCTAAACCTTCAGATTCGAAGAGGTAAGTCTCATCCACGCCAATGCAGCGACACCATTTGAGAAAGTTGGCAGTGTTATCTCTAGCAAAAAAGGATCCCGAAGGCGCATCTTTCTTACAGGGCACTTTTCTCAAAGGGAAATCCTGGAAAGAGGAAAACGGTTGTGTAAATCAGTTGTACACATCTTTATCTGTAACCATCAGAAGGCTTGGGGGGAATCTTTTTTATACTATCGCAAATTCCTTACATCTACATACACAGCAGGTTAGATCCAGATTAATTTTGGCAGCAAGGCTACAGGAAGATTCTCAGAGATGAGCAGGGTTAGGATCCAGCAGATCTCTGGCTTTGCTGACACAGCCAGCTAAACCAGCTTAACCCCCTCATCCTCAGTTCAGCTGCAGATATACCAGCTTATCCCTCAGCTGGCTGAACCAAGTCTGGTGGTTCTTAAGCTGCTGTAAACCCAAAAAAGAGGATATTTTGGGGGAAAGACAAAATCTTGCACTACACCAGCTTCTGGTGTATAGGATTGCTCTCTTAGTCGCTCCTTTATTCTAATTGAAATCAGTGCTACTGGATAGAAGCCCTGTTGATTTCAGTGAAATGAAAGCACAACTAAAGTAACCTGGATCCAACACAATGTATTACATCGGCGTGGTGGTCACAGGTTTTGTGAGAACATGGAAAGCACTTTTAGATTGCTTTCCAAGGAAGAGAACTGCAATGGAAACGAATCTTGTTGGGTACGTATTACCAGTGATGGAAATGGTTTTGACTGGCACTGTTGAGGACTTGGCTGAAACAGGATTAAATAGACCATGTATCAAGGTTTGTGGAGGTTAGCCTTTAGTTGTCAGAAACACTTTCCTCACAAAAGGGGAGCCCACCCATACCTAACTGACTTGCTACTTGCTCTGCTGAAAATAGGATTTGAAAGATGGTTTAAAAATATCTTATCAGCAAAATACAGAAGAATGGAGTATCACATGAAAAGAAATCAGGACAAAGCCCCAAGGGTATACAAAATAATGCTCCAGTAATCTAAATGTAGAAGAAGGTTGTCAGACGACTTAACATATGATTCACTAATATTTCTAATGAATTCCAATGAATAAACTATTTCAGAGCACTAAGGTTGTGCTTTTTTTTTAATATTACCTTTTCCCTTTCACAGCAGCATAAAAATCAAATGAAGTCTCACCCTTTATCTGTTCCAAAGCATCATAAATAATCAAACCGATAACCAAATTGGGGGCTGATCATTTCCACCCCCTATAATCTGGTGCCCCACTGGTGTGGCCACCTTTCAGCACTGCCCTGGGCTGCTCAGTACTGCCCTCATCTCACACCCATCCCTTCTCCTCCCACATACTTATGAGGAATTGCCTGCCTCTCCAGTTACAGAAGGCTTGCATGCATTTTGGCATGTATCACCTGTAGCACTTTTGTTTCCAGAGCTTCTTGCCACTATACTTCACCCTACAGCTTTTATGCCACACATTCCATAACTAAACCACCACCTGTCTTCCTACACTCCTGCATCTGCACCTTTCAACAGCCCATTGCACCTGTACTGCTCCAGAGGAACGGAGGTGCACTTCAAATGTGTCAATATTTGTTTACTTATTTCTTAGATTTATATACCACCTTCCCCGCTGAAAGGAGCCCAAGGTGGAAGTGATTCAAACTGTCTCTGTGTATCCTTTGCTTCATAAACAAGCCCCCTTCCCCCCACTCCGCAGTGGACAAGGGTTCCTGCAATACCCTTGTCTTGTCTCCAGTGTCATTTTCTGTAAGGAGCTATGACATACATGCTTGCCATGACGACAACAACATGATGCTGATTCTCCTGGGCGGAGCATAAAAGACCAACTCCAGGGGCCCATGTCCGAAATGCATTACCTGAAAATGAGATCTCATCAGAAATATAATAGCCTTAAGCTTTGGGTCTGAAGATGCAACAATGTTACCAAAGTTCTATACATGAGGACACTCTTGGGCTTGCACTTGCCTGCATTAATATGGAAAAAGCAACATCTGAACCAGGAGCACAAGCACATCTGGCTACATGCAAAAGCACCTTCTGGTGCTACCGCAGCTGCATCTTAACAAGGTAAATGTATACTTTCAGTCTGCATTCTACATCCTTCATGTGAACCTGAGCAGAAATAATCCCAGTGAAATTAGTTTGTAGGAAATCTCACTTCCATGTTTTTATAAGCTGCGATGAATGCTGTACTTACCCTTAAACTATTTGGGTCACAAATTTCTTTTACTGTGCTTTGAATGACTCCAACCAACAAGCACAGCAACACACCGTTATCAAGATCTTCCAACAATTGGTCGGCTGTAAGTTCTACCCCTGTAAAAGAGACACTTTTTCATTAAAGTAGTGAATAATAAACTTGAACGGACAACTCAGACATGCACAGAGATAAACGCAGCCCATTTTCACAGGGGAATAACCTCCAAATGCTCCTTTTTGTGTATGTATTTCATCAGCTTTTGACCAATTCCAGCCGAACCTTCAAACATTGCATGCCGGCCTTGCCCAGCAGCTGGGGATGATGGGAGCTGTAGTCCAAAACATATGGAAGACACCAAGCTGAGGAAGTCGGATGCACACCGCTAGCCAGGAAGACGTTATATGTGGCAGAGCCAGCACAGCAACAGAAGGAGCTGTGGAAGGTTGTTGAAGAACCATGTGGCATCCTAAACCGAGAGATAAATTACCTCATACTCAACACATTAGAAATCATAGACTTCATTCATATTCTTCATTTTATTGCATATGATTGTGTTCCTGCATTATAAATCAACCATTTGAATTGCAGCCTATATTATGGGCTACAGGGTTGCATAATGGCAATTCACCGACTGGTTCAACTAGTCCGTGCTATTTGAAACATGCAAACATTTAAAAAGTTTGTGGCAAGGCATTATTATATGCTCTTAGCAAATGAAAGAGAAAAAGAGACTGGGGGGGGGGGGGAAGGACCTCGAACTGGAAGAGGTGCCTGCAATTCCTTGGGTACGGTAATGGTTCTGACTTGTTTTGTGCTAAACTTTAGCCCAAAGCAGACATTCTTCTTCTCACACAATTCAAATCACATGAGAAGAGAGTAGGAATGTGCTTACTAAGATTGCTGCCTTCATTGTGTCCCCACTGCCTGCCAGGCATTGGAAGGCAATCATGTGCAGCAGGCGTTTTGCAGGGAGGCTCCAAGCATGCAGCAGGATCCGCACTTTAGATGCTTGCCTTCCAGCTTGTGGAAAGTGGGATGGGACTCAGGAGAGGGGGCTAGCACATCCGCACTCTCTTCTTCAACCCTTATTTACTCAGAGTCCATCTTTCACTGTGGCAGCGGCTGTGCTCTGAAACTCCTGCCTATTTACATTAGGATGGCACCCTCAATATACAGTGGTACTTCAGAAGTCAAAAGGAATCCGTTCTGGAAGTCCATTTGACTTCCAAAATGTTCATAAACCAAGGCGTGGCTGCCAATTGGATGCAGGAAGCTCCTGCAGCCGATCGGAAGCCACGTCAGACGTTCAGGTCCCAAAGAACGTTTGCAAACCGGAACACTCACTTTGGCATTCAGAAGCCAAAACGTTTGACTTGCAAGGCGTTTGGGCTCCAAGGTACGGCTCTATTAAGTTTTAGACTTTTGTTAAAAACGTATTTTATTTCAGCAAGCCAACCCAGGCATTTAGTTACCTCTATTAGTTTTAAAATTTAGTTACTTTATTAGTTTTATTTTAACAGTGTTTTAATGCTGATTATTTTACATATCTTTATACACACAGAGAGAGAGAGTTTTGGCCATTTTAGCTGTGTTTTTATCTGCAATTTTATTAAATACAGCTCTTATAGTTCTTAGCCAGAATAGGGAGCACTTTGATTAAGCAGTTTACAGTCATACCTTGGGTTACAGACACTTCAGGTTCCATTTTTTCAGGTTAGGGGCGCACCAAAACCAGGAAGTACCAGAACGGGTAACTTCCGGGTTTCGGCAGTCACGCATGCGCAGAAGTGTTAAATTGCGCTTCGCGCATAAGCGCCGAATCGCAACCGTGCATGCGCAGACGCGGCGCTGTGGGTTGCAAACGCCTTAGGTTGCAAACGTGTCTCCCGCATGGATCACATTCACAACCCACGTGTCCACTGTATACATATTCCTGAATAAATAAATAAATAAATAAATAAATGTAGGAGACAGATCCCTGAATGGGGCTCAAGGACAACAATAATTAGGGCAATGCTCTTCCAAACAGACAAATATTCCCAGTACTGTACCCAACAAGCCAGAGAGCCAGATGGACAGGTCCTCCTGCATAGGAACCAGCGTTGCCTCATGTCGGACAGATATCCACTGGTCGTAGAGCAAAACATCTGCCAAGCCTGGGCCATGCCTTGGAGTCAGCGGACTTCGTGGACTTAGAGGCGGATCCTCTCCAAACCACACCTAAGGGGAGACATCAATAGCTAAACAAGACAACTTGGACACACTTTGAAATATACGGTAGGCTGCAACAGGTTGTGAGTTGTAACAGTTGAACATTATTGCTAAACATTATGAAGCCCTTTCCAAAAAAAAGGTACAAAAGTAGTATTAAGTCAGTAATGACATTATCTAATCTATTACCCAAACGCTTCACGTTTGTTTTAGAACAGCCTTACTGAACATCAGAGATGCTGGTTTTATGTATGGTCCACGACAGGCATGCAGCCTGGATTCCAAACTTTGAATTTTCATTTTAAAAGAACAGCGAGAAAAATAAACAGCGAGTTATTACAACACATAAATTTGGCACATTTGGGTGGCAATTCTATTCCCAGTTTCCAGGAGCACTGAGCTCAATAGGACCTACTCCTGAGTAGGCATGCACAGGATTCTGCTGTAAATCATCACAGGTCTTTCTTCAGAAGCATATTTTTTTACTTGGTTAAGGTAGGAAAATGATAATAAAGACGTCAGTAATTCACTGTGCCTACCTGAACTGCATGCTGCATGACGATTGTACTTTCCTAGGAATGGAAAAAGGAGACGCATTAAATTAAAACTCAGGGGCTATTTTATATTGGAGTCACACCTAGCACCTACAAATGTAGTGTTATGAACTGCTATGAGCAAAGATATTATGAGTCTCATATGATACATAAATAGATCCTAAGATAAGTTAACCTGAAAATCCTTCATGGACAGAAAGTTTATCATCCATTCTCTCCCTGCAGCCAATTGCAATCCCTCACAGCCTCTCTGGGAGGTCAGGGATCCTCCAAGACATCATCAGACAGAGTGCAAAAGAGGTGATAGGCAACTGGTTTGGAGCAATTCTCTCCTCCTACATGACTGCAAAAGTTTCAAAAGCCGATTGCAAAAATGGCAATAGCTACAAACAAGGAAAACTAATAAAAAGACTCAGAAACATTAATTATATTTATATAAGCCATCCAATTACATGCAATCGCTAGGCAGAAATAAATGAATAAGAAATGATATTAAAGTATAGAGTCATAAAAAACAACTTACAGTAACAGAAAATTGCAACAGAGGAAAAAATAAAATCAGTTTAGCAGCAAGAGTGCACATCAGCTTTGCTGAACCTGGCACTCTCCAGGTATTTTGGATTCAAACTCCCACCAGCCACAGCAAGCATTGCTAATGGTCAGAGATGAGGGGAATTATAACCCAAGAACATCTGAAGCCTACCAGATTGGGGAAGTGTTTTAAATGGCCCGGTTTGGATGATCTTTCTAAATCATGGCTCAGGAACCCAGGAAAGATTGTCCAAACCAGGCCAGTAAGTCTCTTACAGGAAGTTGACAGAACTTTGATCTTGAAACAGAGTTTAAGGCAACACGATTGAAATAACATCATTATTCAGCTTGCATAAAACTCTTGCACTGGGGGGGGGGGGGGGCAAACCATAGTTCTTAGGATTGCCAATTGGATTATAATGTTTAGAACACAAACATGTTTCTATTCTAAATTTTCCTTCACCTCAAGCTGCAGAATCATCATGTCATTTTATTTATTTCTCCTTCCTCAGAAGAGCCCAGGGGGATGTACATTAAGAATAAGAAAAGAAAAAGATAAAATAGTGCTAAAAACACATATACACTAAAAACCCTTGCTAGCAAATTAATTAAAACAAAAATCCATATACTATTGATGAGGAGTATCACCTCTTATTTTAATTCTTTGCAATACCAACCTTGCTTATACTCCAGATTTAGGACTAGGTCAGAGGTTGATTTGGGTTTCGAGCCTTAGTCAGTTTGAGAGCACAGCTATATCCTGAACTAATCATATCTGTCAGGGCAGAAGTTCCACTACTTCTCTCTTGGATGTTAATAGCACATGCCCCTTTCCTGTTGATATTTCTCTTCTCTGCACCATAGGAAAGAGGGCAGAATATAAAAAGCAGAACATTACTAATGACTGTATTATGCTTCCCACAAGCTGGTCACAGGGAATAAATTTCATTCAGCATAAAAAGCCCTTTGTCCTAACTACAAGCCTGAGAGAGTTCATTGACTTTTTAGAAAGGGGAAAATATGGCAGGAGCAGCAAGCAAAGAGGCTTGCCCTCATTAAAATAAGGAGCCCCATACAATCAGACAAGGGCCTTAACATGCCAATTGCCAGAGTAAGAACAAAAGACAGCCTAATGTGGAGGGCACGCTCGGCGCCTGAATAAAATGAAATATTCACAAATGAACATTGGAAGAATGTCCAGAATCTTCATTTTTCAGGAATGCCTCACAAAACTAATCTTTGGAGGGGGGGGCATGGGCATTTCAAAGAAAATGTCGAGTTGTTTCACAACAGTTCACTGGGTAACACCACGTCTGTCATAGAAGTCTATTAAAATGTCATCATTGAATTGGCCATATGTTGTCAACTAGAAGCTGGATTCCTGTTGCTCAGGCACTCTAGAGACATAATCAGAGACATCATATTCCTGATCCTCCAAACCATGGTTTAGCGGATTGGGAGCAAGCAATGAGCTTGCAGGCTACCTTCTGCTCTTCTGTCCTCCTCCCTTCTTCATATATATATATATATATATATATATATATATATATATATATCCTTATTGCCTCAAATCACAGTTTGAATATGAATTGTGGCTTAAGGAAATGAGGAAACATTCTAATAAGGAACGAGAAAGAAAACACTGCCAGACGGAACCATCATCTTTCTCCATTCCATGCATGCTGTTGTGGGTTTTCTCTTGACACCCCCGCACCACCCATGAACAGGGATCTTCACATCATAAATGCGACTGCAGATCTGAAAGGAAGCATATTCTGGCATCTCCCACCAGCAAGGGGACCAAGAGCCATTGGGAGGTCGGACTACCTTCCATCCAGGAAGAACATCATGGCAAAGGGAAGTGCAGCTTGGTCAAGTCCATTGGCCAAAGAAAGGTACTTGCTCTTCCCCTTTTTATTAGAAAGAACACACTCAGCTCAAACTGCAGCTTGTCCTAGTAACAAAGAGAGGAAGAAAATTGCACACTGCCCTGGTCCACACTGTTAATGCCTGTTTGTAATTCATCCCTTTCTTCTGGCATTGTGAAGCTGATATTACTTCTCTACCTTTGTTGAGTATCTTTATACTCAACTATTATTATTATTTTAAGCGTGTAAACTTAAGGACCAGCTCAGCCTCTCATTTTTGTTTAAAATTAATGTGAACCCATTTGGAAGAAAATCTTGAAAAGGAGGTAAACAAAAAGAAAACAAAATTAACTAACTAAAGTAGTGGTCACTCACAGGCCAGCTAAGTGCAGTATGCCAGCCACAACTGCAGAATCCTAGCATGACCCATGATGAAATTGCATCAAGCCTATTGGAATTCTTTAAAGAAAGTGGGAAGGCTATGCTGAGGCCAGACATCTCCTCCTTCCTGTGTAAGAGAAGAAAAAATTCAAACAGTCATACTCTTCCTCAAAAGTGACCACAATTCAAGAAACTGGAGATTAAACTGATTTAGGCCTGAGGGAAGGAAGTATGTGGCCTGAGTCACTCACACAGGCCCATCTGACTCACATACATACTGCCACTACTACTTCAAATTCCTGCCTGAAGAAGTGCAACTCAGAAGCTTGCTTCTCACCCACACATCTGGCCCGATGACAGGTATCAGCTGACCCACTTTGGATTATGTATGTCTTTCAAATGCCGACTCACCAAAAGCATTCAGTATCCATGTCCCTCATCCACTAGCACCATAAGTTATTAGCAGTTAAAGCCACCGTTCACTGCAGCTTATCATTCCAACACCACTTTTGAATTAGCAAGTAGCTCACAGTGAGTTTAGGCACTGGGTGTTAATTCAGTGGCTATTAGTTGGGCATTTTACCTCTGTTCTTAAGAGTGTTATGAAAGTTTCCAGAGAATACATAATCAAACAAATAAAATATTGTAAGCATTTTAATACCAGCCTAAAATTATATAGCAGGGAAGTGTAAAAAGGTAAAGGTTAAGGACCCCTGACAGTTAAGTCCAGTCGTAAACAACTCTGGGGTTGCGGTGCTCATCTCGCTTTACAGGCCGAGGGAGCCAGCGTTTGTCCGCTTCTGCAGACAGTTTTTCCGGGTCATGTGGCCAGCATGACTAAGCCACTTCTGGCGCAATGGAACACCAAAACCAAAGCAGCGCACAGAAATGCCGTTTACCTTCCTGCTGGAGCAGTACCTATTTATCTACTTGCACTGGCGTGCTTTCAAACTGTTAAGTTGCAGGAAGCAGGGCAGTTTACCAAATGAATAAAACAATTAAACACACACACACACCACAAAAATCAAAAGCATGAAGCTGTTAGTAGGACTGAAACTGCATCCAAAAGACTCAGGAGAGGACAGGAAGGTAAGCACCGGGCAAACCTTTTTGGAAGATACCCCAACTAGAGCGCCATCACTGAAAGAGTCTCTTCAGTGGTAGGCACCTATCTTGCTTCTGCTGGCAAGGGCATGCACAGGGGCTTCAAATACACACCAGGGGGCTTTAAAGGTCCACACCAGCACTTCTTAATGTGCCCAGAAATGGACTAGGGCCAGTGCAGCTGGCATCATACAGGTGTACTATGAGCTTAACATCTATTCCCAGTTAGCAATTCAGCTGCCATTTTCTGTATTAACTACAATTTCCAAAGGCAGCCCCACAGACAACACAGTTCAAGAGCAGATGGTCTGAATCCAGATACTCACTAGTTTCCTAATGCTAATAAATGCTGAGCTTTGATAAACTTCTGGAAAGACATGCTCAGTTCTACTTAGCACATAGATAAAATATAACACAAAGCCCTCTGTTCTCAAATAACTGCAAAGACCACAATAGGAGATGGTACAAAAGCTTGTCTCTAACAGTGCAATCCTATGCATGTTTACTCAGAAGTAAATTCCACTGTAAGGAAGGATTGCAGCCTTAGATACTTAGAGCCCAAACCACTTCTGTTACTGAGTATAACTGTGTATCTGAAGAAGTGTGCATGCACACGAAAGCTCATACCAAGAACTGACTTAGTTGGTCTTTAAGGTGCTACTGGAAGGAATTTTTTTTTTTTTTTTTTTTTTACTATGGCAGACCAACACCTATCTGTAACTGAGTATAACTTGAGAGTCTTGTGTTACAACCCATGTAAGTAAACAATGCTTTGGACAAATCTGCAGTAGCAGCTTATTATGTTGCAATGATTTATCTTGTACAGTTTTACACAATACTTCAGATTCAAATGTGGAAGCCACCCATGCCTAAAGGTTAGAGAGATATTTAGGGTATTTCATCACAGACAAAGCTAGCAAAGTGTTTTTCCCTTCTCGTATACACCTAACCACCAGCATAACTCAGTCCAAATCCTATACATTTACCCCAATCAATTCCCCAGTGCTGCTATTGATCCTCTTGATCATTTGCTGGTGTGAAGGTTTTCAGAAGTGCAAACCACACTTAAAACACATACCAAGATATGCTGTAGTAAACCCCAGACCGCATCAGATATCTTAATTCCAACATCAGATTGCCCATGGACAAGCCATGGAATATTAACTTTCCACAGCTTTTATGGAACGTCTCCGGAACTCAGATAAGGATGCAAAATGTGTTTCCATTGGTTCCTCTGGAATCTTACTTGGAAGTAGGCATGCTTATACATAGTTGCAAGGAGGAGGCAAGCTGGATGAAGAGGAGAGGACATGGGTGAAGATAGAGCTGTGAGCTGAAGGGGGTCCTTTTCCTATCCTCTGGACCCCCTGGGAAACTTAACAAACCAGCTGTTTGAGGATAGGAATGGTACTTCCTCGGGCTGCCCACAAATGGGTGTGGAGAATGCAGCTGAATGGGACACAGTTGTGGGCAGCCTGAGGAAGTACCATCCACCTTGGGTCTGTCCTGCTATTTCCAGGAACCCTTCTCAATGTGAGACTTTTGTGGGTGAGCTGAGAGTTTGTTTTGACCTGATTCTGGGTGAGAACCCGGAGACTGAGAGGGAGGGTGCGTCAGAAGGAAAATGAATGGATATTGATATCAACCAATATATTAGTAACTTTGTATAAATGTGCATTTTTGAAATATTTTGTTCAAATTGTGTATTACTGATTCCATTTTCTGTACACTGCTTAGAGATATTTTTAATATATTAAGCGGTGTGGAAATTAATCAAATCAAACCTACACAGAATAACATGCTGTTTGGAAGGTATTACTCTGGAAATCAAACCTAACTCTACTGAACTCAAAACTGCTAATCGAGACTACTGTATTAAGGTCTGTTTTTCACCTGGAAGACAAATGTTTGCAGCCATACAGCTGAAGAGCCTGCTTTCAAAGATCCCTAAAGCTTCACTGGAAGGCTCATCATTCAAGTATTAGTATGCTTAGGAACTGTTCCATGTTGTGCAGATAGTTTGCTTTAAGACTCCCACAGATATAGCCTTGATTTGAAAGACACCATCGGGTTTTGTGATCCTAAAAACCAGATTCATATTTTGGGAATGCATGTGCTGCATACAATCACACATACAAAGCTACACATCAGCTACATACCTTGCAACTGTATGAACTTACTGCTGCTTGAAGAAAAAAATTACACTTGGTCAAAAATCTTTAGTAAACTAACCTGCCACTAGGCCTGGCATTCTCCACTTAAAAACCTGAATGCTCCCAGGCCTGTTAGGACAGGAGGCAGGACAAAGGACAGACTGCCACAAACATTACTGAATTAAGAGGGCCTGTCCCACACTTATGCATGCCAGTACTGTCTTCCAGCTCAGAGTTGGCCCTAAAACCTTTGGACTGCTCTGCATTACTCCCCCCCCCCTCATAATAACTATATTTCACGTTCTCCGTTCTACATTTTTGAAGACAAGCTGCATCTGTAGCACTGTAACGCCCATCCAAAGCCCTGGTGTTTTGTTCCCTAATGCAATGTAAACAACCCAGCAGCCTTAGGTCGCCAGAGAAAGCAATCTTTTTAAAACCCTCGCTGTCTGAGGTGGAAAAGGGGAAGGGAAAGCCGTTCTCCTCGAGCTCAATGCCTGCGTGAGGCACAGCAACCTAGTCACACAGCCTTGCCCGCAGCATGTAACCATTGCAACTGTCCACCGGCTGCTTGCGCACTCCCCGGGCAAAGGCTGAGCTTGCAGCCAGAAGGAAAGCACGAATCCCCTCGAAGGACAGGACACGGGGAAGGTTACTCACTCACACGGCAACAGCCCCCCGCGTCGCGCTCCCCCTACATCGTCTGCCAGGCACGCTGTGATTGCGGCGGCGGCGGCGACCCCTTCGCAGCTGCGGCGCGCGCTGATTCACTCGCCTCCGTCCGCCCGCACAGTTCGAAAGGCCCAATCAGGCGGCGCGAGGAGGAGCCGAGGGCAGCGAGGAGGAAGCGCCGACGCGAGCCGGGCAGCTCCAGTCTGCGGCCTCCCGGGGGCGCCGCTGCGCGCTCTCCAGCCCAGCCCCGCAGCCGCCCCCTGCTCCTCCTCGGGCGGCGGTCGCTGCTTCCGCAGCCGCTGTGAAGCTTCCGCGCGGCCCAGCTGGGAGAGGAGAGGGGGGCGAGGAAAGATGCTTCATCGCGAAGCTTTTCGCCTGCGGGGACAGGCCGCTCTGGACTCCGGAGCCAGAGAGGAGCTGCCTGGTGATGCCGTCTCTCCTGGGCTCCAGGCGAAGCACATTGCAAGGAAGCGTGTGCGCGGGCTTTTGCGCTGGAACTCGCTACCCTGATAGGAAACGAGCACCCAGGCTGCCTACACGTGTAAGCGTTCTCCACATGGTCCATTGGATGCTTTAGAATGCCAGCTGCATACCATCCAGGGCCGTACCAACCACTGGGGTGGCAAGGAGGCTAAATGATGATGATGATATTAATTTACGGTATATGCCACCTTTTCCCCAGGCTGGGGCTCTAGAATAGAATGACAGAATAGAAAATGCTAAAAACATAGAAAAGATATCAATAGAAAGGAAACACTAATAGAATTAAAACAGTAGATATCAAAAATCTATAAAAATACAGATAATAACAACATAGATTACCTGTATGGGCCAATATAAACGTGTCATGCAAGGAAATATGTTGCCCTCTTCACCCTGTTTACCTACAAATAAACGCCACTGAATTTAATAGAAGTTACTTCTGAGTACACATGGTTAGGATGTTTGTAGGCTGTTAACACCTATGCGACTTGTTACATGTCATGTGATAAATGTACATAGGTATGTGCCACAGGTTCCCGATCCCTGATCTAGGAAGATGTGATCTGCCTCCATGTGTATCATCCAGGCAAGAGGAGATTTACCTGGTAGCTGTGCCACGTTAACCATACTTTGTGGTAAGGACTTGTTAAAGATAGCGTCTGCAACACTTTCCAGCCCCGCTCAGGATCGGGACTTAAGTTGACAATTATGGGAATTGGCTACTGACACTCTATGGCGTTTTGGGAATGCAACGCTTGCTTTCTGCTCAGACAACATGGGTGTTTGGGATATGTCCTAAACTTCAAGCTAGTTATGTCTAATGTTAGGGCTAAGATCTAGCCCAGCCAAATGATTCCTCATCTGCTTGGTAGGGTGTATTTCACCCTGAGCCAATGTCACAGATGTCCTGGCTGGCCATTGTGCTAGGGTAGACTTTCTGTAATGGGCAGCTGGATTAGGACTCCATCTTTCAAGTCCATGATGTTGCACAAACATCAACAGCAGTCTTGGCCACCCGTTTTTCAGTCTTGCGAAGATCTGCCTCCCCAGTGTGTTCCCTGTGGGTAACATGCTGGCAAAGCAGAGCCCTGCACCCAGCCAGATTGCACCATCCAGTCACCGGCTGGAAATAGCCCCTCACTGCTCTTTGCAGAGGTGCCATGCCTCTCTTCCCACCTACTGCCCTGACCCCTAACAACTCCAGACTGCTGCAGGCAGCCCAAACCAGGCTGACCCAGGGCTGACTCCACCTCAGTCAAAGCCCAGATCTGCTTGAATTGGCCCAACTCAGATATTGGGTGCAAAGTCCTATTAGTTTCCTGTCAAATTTGGTTAATATCATCAGTGCAGTTTTGAATGATTCAGTCTACCTTCTTGATTCAAAAACCGCATCCAAAGTTATCCAAATATAGATCAAAACCTCTCCCTACATCTTAGCAACCAACACACCAAATTGTGCAGTGCTACCTTCATACATGTCCAAATCAGCAAAATTTGGAATGGTTTGGTCAGCTATCTTGATTCAACATGGCCCCTGACAGTTTCCAAATGTAGAGCAAAACGCACTCTCAAAATCCTCTATCTCAGGATATGTCATACCAAATTGAGTGACAAAGAGGGGTCCAAATGCATAGAGAATGGACTGACAAACAGACAAACCACTTTCCAAAATATATAACAGATCACCACTTTTGTTAGTCATCCTCTGGAAAGGAGAAAAAAATAGTACTTAAAACCATAACTTAGTATTTTGACGTTTAAACCAAGACATGTTTGGGCAGAGTCATTTTTACTGAATTCTTACAACAGCTACAACATTGTATATTAATGAAACATTTAGAATAAGTATAATGTGATGAAAAAGCTTGATAATCTTCTCAGGCGTTTGAAATGAAGAAAGTGAGATACAATCAGTTTAATTTCGAAAGGTATAACAGGATCCCTGCTTCGGGCAGGAAGGAGTTCAGCTTTGTTCCAAGAGGCTTAGAGGCCAGGGCACTTAGTCCATCTTCCCATGTGAAAGTCTTTTACATAATGCTTGGAAAATAACCTCTAACTCCCATAAGAAACACTTATTACATGTGCTTTTTTGGTGCTTTAAAAAATGCAAAACAAGGAACCCAGTCCTGAACACATGTTTATGAAGTTCCACTGGTTCCAAGTAAATGTGTTTAGGATTACATTCAAACCCATTTTTCTTTATCACTGTACATCCCATATTTCACAAAGAAGAGGTGTAAACTTGTGATCATTCACTCGCCAAGACATTAGCATATCTGCATGGTGGTGATTAAAAGTCCGCAGTTCTGTAAGACGACCCAGGAGACATGCAAAGTGCTGAGGACTATCTGTGTGATAAAGCTTGCAGAATTTTTGCAGAACTTCTAGCAGTGGCTCTTGAAGCTTTTCCACAGACTCTCTGTCCTGTATGTATTGCCGGTCTGGTTTCAAATTTACGGGGAGGGGGGGTGGATACGTGGGAAAGGAGGGGGGAAAACAATTATGAGGGTTAGTTCACATTTGTCAATTCATAAGATTACAGTGTTCATAACTGCAAGTGAAATCCATGGGCTTTCTCTTTACAGGCTACGCTGTTCACATATACACAACTGTGGTACCAGGTTGTGCACCAGTAAAAATTTGTCACAAGTTTCATTGGCATTAATTCTGATTATGTATTTACAGGACCACTGATCAACAGCCCCCAGTGACTGCTGTTTAAAAACAAACAAGAGTGTTGTGGTCAGTTAAGCTTCTGAAACATGAGCGACAATGTACAGCGCTTCTTCGGATGAACTCAGTGATCAAGCTGGACTAAAAGGGCTCAGGCATTCTGAACCCATCTAAAATTGTAAGTTATACAAATAAAAACTAAAGTGAAATCCTTGTAGCTCAATATTCTTACTCCTGCTCATGAGTAGCAAATGAAGTTCCCGTTCATTGTAATTATACCTTTTTATTATTAAACTGCATTAGCAAAATGGTTTTTCAATTACTTCTTAATATGAGACATCAAAATCACATCCTTCTGTCATTCACCTGATTTTTTATTCTTCTCACGTTGATCTAATAACAGAGAAACTGAAATTACCTGGAGATAAGATAACTATTGCTGTGAGTAGAGCATATTCTTCTTGTCTCATCTTCAGTTCCCCAACACTTTTATAGAAATTGAACATGGGTACTATATATTCATCTGAGATGCCTATAATACAAAATATTGAGAAGTACTTAAACATCAGTAAAAAAAATATAGTTCTATCACTATGTAGTTGAGTAGCATGAAACTAGACAGAGTATCATGTATCATTTATTATGATATATTTAGTCCTTTTGGTATTTGAGGTGCTTCATTTCATCTTTCACACAGTTATTCACATCTGTCTGATCAAGAAATGCAGCTAAGGCACATTGAAGCAGGGATGAGCACCTAAATCTCACCAGTGGGGCACATCATTATCTCCCTGGCCCTCAAAGGTCTGGTGTGATAGATGGGCAGGGTTGCCAGCCTGTCAGTCACCTATCACAATGATGTCAAGCAACCCATTTTCATTTGCCTACAATGGCAAATGTGTCAATGATCTTCTGATCAGTGAATGCTTGAAACTGTACAGGCAAACCTGCTTTCGACATCTGTCCACATGTATATGATATCAGGTGTAGGGCAATAGGGTGTGGCTTTGCCAAAGTAGCCCTGTGGGCCAAGATACAGAGACCTGGGAAGCCTAATTAGGCCCATGGATTAGAAATATGCCACCGCAAAGAAGTCTCCCAAGGCTATCTTTGATTCCGTAGCTGAGAGAAATTTGCATTCACAATGGCATAGCCAATGGTCAGCGACAATGTAAACTGTATCACAACAACACCTGGAGAGCCATAAGTCCCCCACTCTGTTCTGATTTACTGATGCTGGAGTTAGACCTTCTGGCAAGGGTATCAATTGTGAGCTGATTCTTTCTCCTGCAGAGTTAAGCTTCTTAGGGCCTCTGGCTGCAAAACATCAGATCATGAGTTCAGGTTCCAACACTTACATGCAGCTGCCCAGTGTATTTGGTAAATTTTAAGAATGGAAAGAATCAAGCAGGAACATACAGATGCAAAGAGCATCTATTTAAGAGCTTGGGAAAGGAATACTTTAAAGTAGGGAGAAAATTGGTTTGGTTTGCAAAATGCAGCATTATTCTGAAGTTCACATTTCTTCAATTTTTGTAACTTTGCTCCACATTGCATCAAAATCAACTGACTTAGGTTCATGATAGCTGCTATGGATTTCAATGTGACTGAAACTGACTTTATCTGTATTGGGGCCAAGATGGGGAGAATTTTGTTTCCGAAGCACATTTAGTTTCAAGTATGTGGTGATTTTCCAATTCATTTCAAGTCCAAAATAGATGCATTTTCTCATCATGAGTAATGTGCAGATATAGTCTTGAAACCAAAAGCCTTATAAAGGGAGACATCATATTTCATTTTAAGCTTCAATAAGGCCCATGACAATAAGGGGCCTCATAGGGCCTGTGTATGCCTTGGCAGTAACTATTAATCATTATCCTTATCATGTGGAAAGGAGAATAAAGAGAGAAACAGAGTAAAGCACAAACACAACATTAGAATTATGTTGCAATCCAACGTATGTAATAGAAACTCAGCATGTTTCAACACCCAAATTAAGCAACAGCCTGAAACCTAAGGAAGAACAGACAGTGGGAAAATTCGTATGTATCAGGTGTATACAAACACACACACACACACACACACACACACAGAGAGAGAGAGAGAGATCTATTCATCTTTATTCACAGACCTGTTCTGCTTTCATTGTACAGTACTCGTCTGCATATCCTTTTTAAGCCACAAGAGGGGGCTATTTTCCTTTGTAACCAGCTACTCCACTGCCTGTTCTGTGAGTCTCATAAATAGAGGGGAAATACGTTTGGATAATTTGGTTGTTTGAGAGTTCATTTTCCTCATCTCAGTGGACTCAGGTTGCAAAATTGAAAGCTCAAGCCACTATCTGTTAATATGCTTCTCCTGTTCCTGTCATTATAATATCCTGCCCAGAAAACATCAGTTTATTATTGTAACAAGTTTATTTGAGTGTCTGATGATTGAGAGCTGTACTCTTACTGAAAGAGGGACTTTATTAGGGCCTCGTAAAAGGTCTGGGAACACCTGATGGCACAGCAGTTTTAAAGATAAGTGAGTGTGGATCACTTCCCTGACTGAGAGAACACGGGAGGCCTCATGTACAAGCAGAGTATAAGTACAGTAGGCCCACAACTTATGCAGGGATTGGTGTGCAAAGGCAAAATCACAGAAAGTCAGGAAGACACACACACACACACATGGAACCATCCCGTGTGATGATTTTGCCTTTGCACACCAGCTCCTACATTTGCAGAGCCTGGTAAGCGTGGTGGAGGGCTTAAAAACTCCCATTCACAGCAGGAAAACCCAGCACAGAAAGAACTTTTTAAGCCTTCCACCTTGCTTATTGGCCTCTGGGAAGTGTCAGGGGTGAAACATCCTCAGGAAGGTCATCTGAGATCTTGAGGGGCCTTCGTGAGATATTGGATAACACTTTCTGACTTATACCCTGACCCTGCCGGCTCTCCATTTTTTAATTTTTTTATTTCCCTGCCACCCGTACAAAGCTGCCATTGCGTAAGTAAATCAGAGGGAAGCTGTGGGTCTACTGTATAGAAAACGCACACAAACCACTTAAAACAACATACTAGGATTTAAGGTCCGTTGGGACTTTCTCCCACTTCGTGAATGAATTATATAGAATCCAAATGGTAGAGTTGGAATAATAATAATAATAATAATAATAATAATAATAATAATAATAATAATAATAATAATATATTATTTATACCCCGCCCATCTGGCTGGGCCTCCCCAGCCACTCTGGGCGGCTTCCATAAAAACCAAAAATACAGTAAAATATCACACGTTAAAAACTTCCCTGAACAAGGGACCGTAAGGGTCATCTAATTCAATCCCCTGCAATGCGGGAATCTTTTGCCCAATGTGGGGCTCAAACCCACACCCCTGAGGTTAATTAGGCATATGGATCTGCTTAAATCACTAGTCTGCACCATGAGCTTTGTGAATTTTCTCGCTTAGCTCATGCAGCATGCACAATATGGCAGTTTGTTCTCCTGGTGGCCAATTCACATGATGGTTGTGTTATGTGCACCCCTTCTGTCGATACCTGTCTCTTCTATGCCTCATCAACATGCAGCACCACTGTCCACACGGCTTTGATACATTACTTGGAAAATTCCTGCACCAGAGCTGGAGCTGGTGAGGAAACTGTATCTCCCCATGTCAGGACTCTTGTGGTGCTATGAGGTGGGAAGGTGAAACACTATACCAAGGCTGTTGCAGGTGATGTGTACACCCTCTAAAAAACTTGCTTCAACAGAACCAAGTGGCTGGAGTGGGGTGCACTGCCTGTTGTGCTACAGCAGCTTAAAAAACAGCCACCCGGTATCTGAAGAAGTGTGCATGCACACGAAAGCTCATACCAATAACTAACTTAGTTGGTCTTTAAGGTGCTACTGGAAGGAATTTTTTTTGTTTTGACTATGGCAGACCAACACAGCTACCTATCTGTAACAGCCACCCGGTATGTTATTGTGCTATTGTAAGCACTGGCAGAAATATTTTTAATCTGGGCTGGCAGCTGGCTTAAATGTGAATACTCTTGCCTTAATTCACAATATGCTGCTACTGTAAAATCAGTGCCTGCTTGTTCTGTTTTACAACTCTTCATATCTTTCTGATTATGAAGGACCATGTCCTGTTCTCTGCTCATTATTTCTTCTGTCTGCCTTTAGATGCATATTATCTAAAGAGACGACATTATTTATCACAGATCCGTTCAATAATCGGATAAATAATCAAATATATGTATCGCTAAATGTATATAATTTTATTTCCTCTCCCAGACATTGTGAAGAACCTATCAACGGTAGGCTCTTGCTCCTCATTTTGTATCTTTTGCTATACAGTGGTGCCTCGGGTTATATACACTTCAGGTTACAGACTCCGCTAACCCAGAAATAGTGCTTCAGGTTAAGAACTTTGCTTCAGGATGAGAACAGAAATCATGCTCCAGTGGTGCGGCGGCAGCGGGAGGCCCCATTAGCTAAAGTGGGGCTTCAGGTTAAGAACAGTTTCAGGTTAAGTATGGACCTCCGGAACGAATTAAGTACTTAACCCGAAGTACCACTGTATTTTGAATGGACTTGGTCTTATGCTCCTTAGCCAAACAAGCCCTCGTCCTGTAGGATCTGTTCCCTTCCTATACAGCAGGGGTAGTAGACAGTCTGTGCCCTAGGGCCACCTACAACCCTCAGCCTGCTTTCACTTGGATGGGGAAACCTGGAAGGGAAACGGGGCAGAAAACAGGGGGCAGAAGCCAGATGGAAGGAGAAGCAGGGAAAAGCCCTCTGCAACACGCTAGTTCAGGTCTCTGGCAAGAGCAATCTGTTGTTCTCCTGGTGACTCACTGGGCAGGCAGGGAGGGAAAGCGAGAAGGAGGTAGCAGGGAGGGAAAGAAAAGGGTAGCAGAGAGAGGGTGTATCTCTACACACTTGGCTTTGGCCACTGCAAGCCCATTGCCAGCTCTGGACCTGCCCATTTCACTCCGCAGCCCTCAAAAGAAAACAAAAAAAGGATCTCCCCCATGCATAAAATACTGCATGCAACGTAGTCAGGGAAATCTGTACTACTCCAAGTAATATATATGATTTCCATGATTATGCCCAATGAAAATACTGTCTCAGTGTTACCGTAGCGTCAGGTCTTAAATGAATGGTAGATTAAATTTTTATTTCTTCTATGGTACAAGTCAAATTTTATCTCCGCTTTCAGGCTTATGCTCTTTATTATACATGCTATTTTAATTTCCCTTCTTGGAGTAATAAGTTTTAGATTTATGTACTTGAAGACGGGGTGCTTATTACAGCTGGATGTTTAAATTAAAAGAAAAGAAGAAAAACAGCTGTGAGGAAGAATGTTTCGTGCTAATTAATTATGACTAAGACTATTGTTAATATGGATGAAGAGATCTTTCATCTGGATAGGTTTGAAGCTGCCGGTGGATATTAAATCAAAGAATAAATGAGCTCTTGTTTTACTGGGAAATAAACATGTTAATTACTCATTATATTATAGTTTATTTCACAGTATTCATCTAACCAAAGTCGTTTCCCAATTCAAAGCCCTTCATTAAAAAATTTACTTCAGTTTTATTTAAATGTTATCATGAGAAATATGTTTTCAAAAATCCTTATAAATCTTGCCCAAAGCTCTGCCAAGCTTTCACTGACTGCTCAGGCAATGAGCCAAACTTTCCCCTTGGTCCTGATCAGCCCAGAAGCACATGTTTGACCCAGAGTCACATTCAGCATAAAACAAAATGATTCCTAAGCGACAGGTTCCAACACTTCTCAAGGTGACAGCTCTTCATCAGGGAACCTTTGTTTTGAAATTTCTTTACAATCTACAAAGAGTAGCCTTGGTTTTCGAATGTAATCTGTTCTGGAAGACCGTTCGACTTCCGAAACGTTCGAAAACCGAAAACTGAAAGCTTAAGCCTCAATACAATAGGGAAACTCAAAACGGAAGCTGCGTTTAAAAACCGGAGCAGTTACTTCAAGGTTTTCAGGAGCTGAAACATACGACAATGGAGGTGTTTGACGACCGAGGTTCCACTGTATCTGCTTCCAGGCCAATTCAAGATGCCAGTGCCTGCTTTGAAGACCTATGTGACTTGGGTTCCAAACTACTGAAGGCAGGTGCCCCCTCCCATATTCTCCTGCCAGTGCATGAAACGCTTCTCCAACTGAGACACTTGATGACATGGGTTCTGTTTGTACAAAAGAGAAGGCCTTTTTGTGCGGCAGCGTCTCAACTTCGGCAGATCCTTTCAAGAGCGGCTCAACTAGGGCTGACATCATAATATTTTTGGTGCTAGGTTTTGAATGTTAAAGCCCACACTGCTTGGGACACGGGTATTTAAATGGCTGTTTGCTCCCATATGAAACAGTTGCTGGTTTGTCAGCATCATCTATTTACTCAGTCTCTCTGAGTACGCGCCCCCCCCCCCCACACCAGAGTTTCAGTAGGCAGTGATAAGAGAGAAGTCTTTTGTGTAACAGCACCATGCGCCCCACCAAAAAACCTCCATCAGGGCTGTCTACACAGGGATTAGTTTTGATTAGTTTTAGGTGCCAAACTAAGATTTTCATATTTACTCAGGCTTTTGCAATCAAAACATTTTGGGTTTGATCCAGACTTAGTCATCCTTAGTGGACCCACTCAAATCCACGGTTTACTTTTAAGTAATAATAATAATAATAATAATAATAATAATAATAATAATAATAAATTTTATTTATATCCCGCCCTCCCCAGCCGAAGCCGGGCTCAGGGCGGCTAACAACAATCAACAATCAAACAATCAGATTCTAAAAACACATTCTAAAAATATTTCATTATAAAAATCAATTAAAATCAAATTAATGGCAACTAATTAAGCAAGATTCTAAGCAGGTTGCCAGAGGAGGGAGTCAGGCTGCGCCCTGGCCAAAGGCCTGGTGGAACAACTCTGTCTTGCAGGCCCTGCGGAAGGATGTCAGGTCCCGCAGGGCCCTAGTCTCTTGTGACAGAGCGTTCCACCAGATTGGAGCCGCAGCCGAAAAGGCCCTGGCTCTAGTTGAGGCCAGCCTAAGCTCTCTGAGGCCTGGGACCTTGAGGATGTTATTATTTGCAGACCGTAAGTTTCTCTGTGGGGCATACCAGGAGAGGCGGTCCCGTAGGTACGAGGGTCCTAGGCCGTATAGGGCTTTAAAGGTTAAAACCAGCACCTTAAACCTGATCCTGTACTCCACCGGGAGCCAGTGCAGCTGGTATAGTACCGGATGAATGTGATCTCGCAGCGAAGACCCCATAAGGAGTCTCGCTGCGGCATTCTGCACCCGCTGGAGTTTCTGGGTCAGTCTTAAGGGCAGCCCCACGTAGAGCGAGTTACAATAATCCAGTCTGGAGGTGACCGTCGCATGGATCACAGTGGCTAGGTCAGGGCGAGAGAGATAAGGGGCCAACTGCTTAGCTTGGCGGAGATGAAAAAATGCCCAGTCCTGATCCAATCCTACATACTGTCTCATCTGGAATGGGTTTTTAAATTTCTGTGTTTTTATTACTCTTGCTGCTATTTTGATATGCATTTTACTATCATTTTTCTTTACTGAACTCTTGTAATTTTTAATGGTAAGGCACAATGAAATATGTCATATATATAAAAAAAATGCAATCCCCTGCATGCATGTTAGATTGTTTCCAGAATTTATGCTTTGAAAAAGCTTTGATTTTTAAAAAATTATTTGCTTTTTTTTGCTTCTAGAATATATGCAAAGTGATAACACAGTTATTAAAAAATTTAAATTGGAATTAAACCACTGATATATTAAATATCTCCCTCTCACACACACAAAAAGATGATTTAGTCTGTTTTTCTAATTCTAGTGAAAATTGATACAAGCTTTTATTGGTGAAAATAAACACATGCTATAATTAGGTAACAAGAATTGCTAGTGTAGGTGAGAGTCTTGATGTTAGATAGAAATATATTTTCCTAACAGTTTATGCAAAGGAACTCAGGGCTGTAGACAAGATAGCATTATATCTCACAAGCTATTAAGCCAGTAGCCTTGCATTAATAACAACACAAACAGAAGCAGCATAGGCATAAATGTGCAGAAAGGTTATCATTACTCTGCAACCATTCCAGTTTATCTATCACACACAAAATTGTCATGCAAAACAGTCACGACGGGAGGGAGAAGAGTGCAAATGTTGAGAAATGGCAGAAGCTTCAGAGCCAGTGTTGTGGCAGGTGACAAAACAGCAAACAGCTCTGTGATTCTGAAGCATTTTCATATTTTCAGCTTTTGTAGCTGCATTTCTCAAAGCCTGACAATAAGACCAAGCCGACAGCTTGACACTCATATTCACATAAAAACCATCTTAACACAAACCAGTGAAGTATCCCTGTACATTTTTCCTTCAAAGTTTGGAAACGATTCATTTTAAATTGAAAGTAAATTCTACAGTTATAGTATTTATGATTAACATTACCTCTTGCTAATAGATGGGGAACAGTCTGTTAAAGGTAAGGCATACTGAACCTCTCTTGGATATATATCTGTCATGAAGTGCAACTGTTTTGTTTTGTTTGGGGTTTTTTTAATCCTAGAGACCAAGTTTCCCAGGTAGACAGTGCCTGCCACCTGTTGAACATCTATTATCACAAAAAGACACATCACAAAAGGAATAGGGAGGGGGAGGGAAGAGGAAAACAGGCAAAATTAGGCCCCAATTGCTTATTTTTTAAGCTTGGGGTGGGAGTGGAACAGGTTGCTCACTGTTTAAAAACAGGCCACCAAATGAGAGCTGGTTCAAACCTAAGATGCCTACATAATCACAGTTGCCCTGCAGAGTCTGCATGCTTCCTCTTCTTCAAAGATGGCCTGATAAGGACCAGAAAGGACCAGAGCCATTTAGCCAGAAAACAGCTGTTACTCATTATATTCTGAAGAACATGAAAAAGCAAACAATTTGGAAATGTAAGCTAACGCTACTGCGTACAGATTGAACTCATTGTATGTAGCTTGTACACTGTTACATTTTACCTGCAAGCATCTCCCGCTCCTCAAGAACCATGATCCAATCAGTTATAACCCTGATCCAGTTAGAGGATTTAGGAGACATCTCCAGAAGCAAGAGATAGACCACAAAGAAGAGGTTATCAGATGTCCTTCAAGCTGTGCTTAGAAACATTTTGGAGAGAAATATCTCTATTTCTACAGATAAGCTATATAGGTCAGCCCAATGACAGGCAGCATGTCAATTCAGGCTGAGAAAATACAGCAGTCAAAATACATCAAAATAATTCTTTTTCAGCATATTGACTGTAACATGTTAGAAAGGGCAGCAGCTGAAAAACCCTCTAGAGATATAACAAAGTATACAGTGCAATTCTCTGTATATTTACTCAAAAGTAGACCTCATTGTGTCCAAGGGGACTTCTAGGTGAGTGTGCATAGGATTGCAGCATTAGAAGACATAGTTATGCCTGGTCCTAGTGGGGTTTGGTGAGATGGGAGACAGCAGCCAAGGAAGAGCAATTTTATCCTTGAAATCATGGCAGCAAAACAGGCAGCATATATGGCAGTGTGACTATCTGACCGACACACCTTAACACCTCATTATCCTCTCATTTATATATGAAAAGATGAAGTCTTTTGCGTGTGTGTACCTAGTAATGATGCCATTACAGTGCAAGGGTTGGTGTGTTGAGGTTGGACATGAGTTCAAATCCCAACCCTGCTGTGACGTTTACTGGGTGGCCTTGAGAAAGTCAGTAACTCTGTGCAGTTGAGTTGCTGCAGAATTGTTAGAATTAAAATGTATTTTGGGTACAAAAGCACACTGTAAAATAATAATAATCCGCACATAGCATTAAATTCAAAATCTAACCATTCTTTTAGAGCCAAATATATAATGAATGTATTTACACATCCACTGTAACTCAGTGCAATTTATTCCAAATGAACCCTTTTACCTTACTAATCTAGGCTTCCCCTCCCAAAGGTACACATTAGCAATGGTAGACCTTGTACTATCTTTTTACATAGTAATAACTGAAATGGGTGAGATGGTTTTATTGGAATGAATGTGCAAGAAGTACATTTCATTGCCCTAATTTGTTTATGCATATCCTTGAACAAATATAGTTGGTTACAAAGAAACGGTTTTATTCTTGGGGCTTATATTTTTAGGATTAAACATTTACTTGATAACCTTTGGACTCAAAGCTGACTAAGTAAGCTTGCTACTCAACACCGAGATGTGTAACATTCGCAAAATGGATGCTTTTTTTTTTTTTTTTTGTCCTGGCATTTCAAGGACTGGTGTAGTCCTTTTGCTATCCATCAGAGGCACCTACCACTGTTACGAATTCTTTCTTCCAGGAGGTCGGCATGTCCTACAGGAAGTTTCCTGTTGAAGATCTCAGCTGACCGAAGGAACATGGCTTCTACAGCTGAACCCTTCAGCAAAGCAATCTGATCCTCATGGTCCAGGGTCTGAAAACCTGGAATTAAAGTGCGTGACAATATCAAACCAGTAGCCAGCATCTTTCTGCCAACAAAGAATATTGTGCA
Source organism: Podarcis gaigeae (assembly GCF_964106915.1). Lineage (NCBI taxonomy): Eukaryota > Metazoa > Chordata > Lepidosauria > Squamata > Lacertidae > Podarcis > Podarcis gaigeae. The sequence continues at coordinate 34,058,771 of NC_139686.1, forward strand.
GGGTGGCAGCACATAAAGATGGTTGGCACGTATGCAGATTTGGCACAAGACCAGCTGACTATCTAATTACGGGCAGTTGTGTTTGAAGAGTGTATTCTGTTTTCTTTCTCAAGCCACCAGGCAAGAATCCATCCAAGTTTCTCACACGTGCACATGCTTGTAATCTTATTTAAGATTGCAAGGGTGATTACTTTCAACTTGATTAGCATATTATAAATTAAATTCTTGCTTCAGCTAAAGGAGAGCTGGTTGCATTATCCTCATTCAGGACTCAATTGAGTAGTTCTGAGCGCTTTCATTTGGCCACTGGCCTCGTTTCCTACACTACCACCCTCACCCCCGGTTTTGTGTACATTACAAAAAGGAACTGGGGCTACAAAAAGGGATTTTAATATAACAATGAAAATATAAAGCAGCATGTAGATGAGAGAACAAACGTGCACAATACGATCAGTATATTTCTTTACTAATTATTTTGAAAGGAAGCATGATTGCCTTCAGCCAGCTGACATAGATCCCCAAAAGATACAGAGGTCTGTGAATGTGTCCTAGCTTATCTATATATTTTTTCCAAGCCAGGCAGAGGTATCAATATAAAATAGAAACATGTCAGCAGCAGACATTGAGCTGGGCTACCTAAAGCCAACTCATGTAAACATGGGTGATAATCAGTGTTCTTCAACCTTCGTCTTAGGTATCCAGATGTTGTTGGACTACCACTCCTATCATTCCCAGCCAACTTAGCCAAAGGTCAGTGTAATGGTTCTAGGGGTTGCTCGTGCGTAAACTGGTGCAACACCTGGCTGGGTTGCCTGAGTGAACCTTTTCTGTCCGGACAGCCACTCACCCGTGGCTGTCTCAATCGCTGGCAGAATCCGTCAGTGGGCGTTTCTTGAACTTCTTCCAGCAAAGAAGCTCTTTGACGCCTAGTCTCCTCCTACTCTCCCTGCGCGGAAGCCTTCTGCGCAAGGAGGGTGTAGGCAGTGGAGGACCCTTACTTTCCCCGCTGGTCCCTGGCAAGGAGTCATGGGACCGCCTCGCCGATTCCCCCATCTGCCTCCCTTCTCCACTGGTGCTACGCTGATTCTCTTCCCCAGAAGATGGGCTGCCTCTCCCCATCCCAGGACACTCTCTGGGACCCCTCCGGAGCCCGCTCCCTCCCTCCGGCCCTGATGGCAGTTCCCTGACAGTCAGTGATAATGTAAGTTGTAGTCCAACAACATATGGGGACTCAAGCCTGAAGAACACTGTGGCAAATGAAAGAGTACCAATACCTATCCAGTCCACTTGTACTGAGAAATCCATATGGAACCAAATTGTGGGAAATGGTGGCTTAACAATAGGAATCTAGCAAAGCTGGCTTTTGATGTTTATGGGCACAAACAAGTTGTAGGATATCACAAAACTATCTGTCAACAAGGGAGAAACAAAAAAATAGACTGTACATTGCTGGGGCAAATACCTGTGCTCATGTACATTGCAAAAGAGTAGTACAATGAATGTTGATGGTGAATTTATGGTAAAATGGAATTAATGTTGATAGAGCATTTGATCTTAAACTGCTCAAGTTTCTAAATTTTGAGGATAGTTTCCAGTTTTGGATTAAGTTTGGATGTAGTTCCCTCCCCCCTTTTTCGGTGTGAATAAAACAAGTACACCAACACAGACATACAGCAGTGAAGCTGTCTAACCAAAACACAGAGAGGAAGTGTTAGGCCAAATGTATTGAACATATTATACCTGGTAATCTTTTGGTGAATTCCACAAGGACCTGCACATGACTGGTGGCCATTTCCGTTAAGATAAGAAAATTTTCTTCAGCGCTGAATTCCTCTTGCAACTGGGCATTAAAATGAATTGTGTTGTTATTAATAATAGTACCAGTAATCGTATGAATAGTAATAGTCAACTTTATTTGTCATATGGTGCATAAAAAGACTTTAGAATTGGGTGGCTCCTTTCAACTGAATGACTCAAGATAATATGGGTTATGAAAGGTTGAGAAAACTGATTATGCTAGACTGACAGCATTTAACAAGTGGTTTTTTAAAGTTATTTTTAAAGAAGCTGGGGGTCAAGTGTTGCTGTGCAAGGTGCAGAAGAATATAAGTCTTGCTTTCTGTGGGTGGAGTGTGGTGGCTCTTTCCACATCACACTACGTAGAGCAAATGCACCTCCTGTAAATTCATGTACCAACTCAGGGCCACGTAGGGAAAGAAGCAAAAGAGGCTGTACGTGGTAGAGCGCGAAACACACTTGAATCCAGAGGAGAAGTGAAAACCATGAAGGGGGAGCTAGGGAAAAGAGCAGATTAGGTTGACCTATTCCTTTCTCCTCCCTACTTGTCCTGTATTTGCTGTTCAATGGCAACGGCCTCTGTATGCTGCCATCACCATTAGGCTGCATTTGCTGAATGGCAGGTGAAAGGAAGTGGGTAAGTGAGAGATGAAGTGGCTCTTCTTTTCCTCTCCTACCTGCATGCATTTGTTTACCTGCATACAGAACTTCCACGCTCGGCACTCTGTATTTGGAGAGCAGGTCTGTGCCCAATATCTATTAATCCTTACTATTTTACAAGGGGAGACGATTTCTAGAATTGCTAGAATTCAAACTGGAAATGCTTCAAGCAATTATTGGATTCTGAAATGCTTACGTATCTATTGTATTAAATGGGATACTTACAAGCTTTTTAGACACTTCGGGAGGGATTCGCTGTTTATTATATGAATCCATGATATAGTGAAGAAGATTCTGCTGTTCTGGGGTTAGTTCTACTTTCTCCTATACTGGCAATAAGAAACCATAAGCATCAGTAGCTGGATAAGATTCCCTGCCTCATATTTTAACTGTACTGTACAGATTTGAGCCGTTTGGTACCAAGAACAGAAGCAGCTATTCCTAAATTATATATGCATGTAATTGCATTCTTAAATTATATATGCATGTAAACCTGAATATGATACAGATGCATTTTTAAGGGGATTCATACACTTGAGATGACAATTGTCTTTCCAAAGCTAGCACTAGATATTCTATTCAATGATATAGGGGACGGGGATCCCATTATAGCCATAGTAAGACACCTTCCACCAATAAATGAATACTTCAGGTGGACCACACCTACTGCTACATCACTGTCATGGCCCTCGACTAAGAAGTATTAGAGACCGGTGTCTCCAGCAGCAGAAGCTCAGAGAAGTAGTCAGACCCACTTTCCATCCTTCTAAAGCAGGACCCTCTACCTTGGACACTGAATCCCTCACACTAAAACTTCGAGAAGTACCACTGCCCACAAACTCTGAGAAGTTAAGCAGGAAGGCCCTGGAAAATGTTCCTCAATCAGGTAGGTCACTGAATTATACTCCTGAGAAGAAGCCAGCAACTAAAAAACTATATATGTTCCCTAAAGATACAGCACTACAGCTTGCAGAAATATTCTTTTGGCCAGGCTATAAAACCCTGGTAATTGCTAAAGTAGCCAACCTCTGACCAAAAGATTTATGAGCCAATACATGTAGAACTGTAGACTGAAACTTCCCAGATCCAGCTAACCAGCTGACTCTCTGTCCTCTTGCCTGAGCTGTCACCTCTCTGGGATGGCAATGGTTTAGGACAATCACAAACCACAACATGATGGAATATACTTAAAGAACATCTGACCATTAACAAGGCTTTTGGGGCACAATCGCGTAAATTAAATGCAAGTAATGCACTTTACAAAGTATGAAAATAAGCCACAGCAGTACATCTTGCAATGCTTCTCCAGTGTGATCTTTAAGGCTGAACACAGAGACCAAACATCTTTAATGTCAAATAGCATATTTAACTATCTGCATGAATAATTAACAAACTCAGTGACTGCTCTATAAAAAAATCAGGAAGTTACTACTATGTAATTATTCTCATGCAATCTTCTATGCTTATTAGTTGTAGCCAACTACACAACAATATGTTACAATAATTTTATTACCTTGTAGAGTTTGGTTGTAGATGACATTTGCTTCAAGTCAGGTCCCTCAGTATCTTCACCAGTTGTCTGATCCACAGGCTGTGATATATTCTTCCTAAGCCGTTTCGACTTGCACTGTATTTCTGTTAACAAACCTGAAACATTGTGCATAAAGAATATATACATCAGACATTTCAGCATGTGTATGAGCCACATTACACATAAACATTGGTCCACATGTGTTTAATATATTCTTTGAGCATTCATTCATTTTACTAGCTCTGGCTTGCATTACAACTACACACAACCTCTCCTTGATAGTGATAGTCTAGCTATCCATGCTCTGGTCACCTCTTAGACTACTGAGATGTGTTGTTCACGGGACTGCCCTTCAAGACAGTTAAGACATCGCAGCTAGTACAAAAAACATATGCAAGGCTTTTAAATGAAACAACTTGCTGGGAACATACCTCGGTGGTATTAAAATAACTTCATTTGCTGTCAGTTTAATTCTGAGACCAATTGAAGCTGCAAATGCTGACCTTTTAAAGCCCTAAACGACTTAGATTCCAAGTACTGAAAGGAATGCCTATCAATCTGCCTGGAAGCTACATGCGTTTCTTCCCTGCTATTAGCAGTGAGGCAGCAGATGATCAGGCAAATGGTACTTTTGATTGTTCTAGCTTGTGGGATGCCTTTCCAGAGAGGCCTATCTGGTGACACCTGTAACTAGCCTTTTGATGACATGCAAACCCATTTTTATTCTCCTGCCCTTTGTATCTCAGTCTACTGTTTCAATCAGTGTTTTGTTCTTTTGTTCTTATGTTGATTGTATTTTAGTTTTTTATTTTATGAGATTTTTTTAAAGGGTAATATTTAAAATTGCCTAAATAAATTAAAGCATTAAACTGTGTATGTATATTGAACTGTCTTTCAACACTCCTAGCTACAGATTAAATATGAGGATGAGGAGCAATATCTGTAGGGGACCATTTTTGATTGGATTAAAAAAGGGGACTATGGATCAAAAAGGGGGACTATGGTTTAAGTCCTACATTCACGAAGGTACCTCAGAGACTGCCTGAACTCTTAGATTCCAGCTCATTCACTGAGATCATTTGCAGAAGTGTTCTTAGTTGTTCCCCAAGTTGGCGAGGCCAATTGAAAACTACATGAAATCAAGCCTTTAGTGTAATTGGCCCATGTTCATACTCTACAAATTAGCAGGCGCCTTCTGCTTCAACTTTTAAAAGCCTTCTGAAAACTTTCCCATTCCATCTGGCTTTGCAGGATATTAAGAATACATATTTTCATAATAGTTAGCTGATTTCTAATTTTAACTTTTTAATACGGTTTTTATTGTATTGTTTTTATGTACAATTGTTGTAAACTACTCTGATTGTTTATGTGTGTGTATGTGGTGTTTACAGTAATTCTCTCTCTTTCATATTAATAGAACACAAAAATTTGGTAGGCGTAGAAGGAGATAATCTGTATTTCATGTACGGAACTAACACTGTTTACCAAACTTTCTTCTGGGTGGTCATTGTTTCAGCTGAAATAATCACTCCGTATCTGCTCTACTTACTTAAAAATATTGGCATTCAGATTCAAAGAATAAAACACACAGTCTCTCAAATTGCCACAGAAGGTCTCCACAGTCTTTTGATCGGCTAAGGAGGTTGCAGAGCAAGTGATGATGCCCAGAAACTCCCTCCTTCCTCCCTTTCCATTCATGGAAGATTCTTTTGGATGAAAGAGCCTTCCATGAAAAAAAATTGGACACAAGTCACTACTGTAGTGAAGTTGCATGAAAAGTATCTTTTTAACTAGCACAACAATTAGTCATCCATGCATTGTATACCCCGATGATCATGTGAGTCAAGGTTGGGTATCCCCACAGACTGGACAAGGGAACATCCACAGACACAGTTAATATATGGCAATATGCTTTTTACTGTTCAGAAATAATAAATGGTATGAAAGGCTATGATTTCCTTAATATGGAATATTGCATCTTTTGCTACATTGTGTTAATAAGATCTACCTTAACTTCAGATGACATCCTACCACTACACAGAAGCAGGCAAATATTAATCCAAAGGCAGAATCATCATAACAATTTAAATTAAAGTAGTTTTTTAAAAAAACAGGGTCACCTTAGTTCCCTACTTTTGAGGCTAGAGAACAGGAAAATAGCCTCTTTCAGTGACTAGATATTGTTAAGGAAGATATCAATGAAAATACCTAATTCAGTGGTGAATGCTTTTAATATCCTGTATATTATAAAGTTATGCATCATAGAAAGCAAGCTTCCTCTATCCCTGAAAGAAGAGGAAATTTAAAGGATTAAAATATCTTGAAGGAGCAAAATAGTATTTATGATAATGACGCAAGCGCTAGATTTGACATTGAGTTTCATCGTTTCACTACTGGCTGTAAGATGTGTGGAGTTTTTCACCATCTTTAACCGGTCCAAGCTGTTCCTATATGTCTATCACATGCCTCTGGAATGGTTTAGATAAAACATTGGAATGTTTTAGAAGCAAGTTATATCTCAAAACACATGCCACACGCAAACACTGGAACCTCAGCAAATTGTGTTTGTGCGGGTTTGTTTGTTTGATGTGCATCTTCCTCCTTCCACATACTATAGTGACACATACTAATGCATGGTGAACAAACTCTTATTTGTTATATTAAAATGTGTATGCTACCATATAGGTGCCATTTATGGCTGTTTAATAAAATATATAAAACAGTGGACAAAAATCATATGTATAATAATAATAATAATAATAATAATAATAATAATAATAATAATAGCAGTTAAGAAAACACCTAAGAAGTAAACCCATTTTACCCACCAAAAGCCCAACAGATTTTGTGTAGTGCCTAAAGAATAGCAATAAAGTTGTCAAGAGGATCTCACTTCAAAACCAGAGTCATAATTGGGCTACAGGAGCAAGGGGAGTCTCTCCCAGAGCCACCTTCCTGGCCTCCACAGGTGAGGTTACTAAGAGAAGGCCTTCTAAGACAATCTTGCATTTTCTGTAATGCAAGGATGAAGTAACTCCAGCCCTCCAGATGGGAGTTGGAGTCCAACAATATATGGAGAGATGTAGGGTCCCTATTCCTTCTGTAGTGTGCAAAGTGGATTTGAGAGATGATCGTTTTCATATTCTGCTTCTTTGAATTAGGTATACAGCTTTGGGTGAAAAACTGTATTTTACATACATAGAATGACATTATTATACAATGAGTTGTCTGTGATACATGACTAATCAGGAGCACACAAGTAAAACCATAAACATTGCTAAGATTACTTCATCTCTCTCACTTTTTGCAATATAGCAAAATTGCGCAGGGATAACTGCAGGACTGTAGTCTGAGTCAATGAAGCAAAGTCCAAGGTGATGTTAATTTCAAATAAAACATTTCACTTGAAGTCAATTGACAAATAGGAATTTAAAGATTAAACACTCTGGCAGACCTTGAATTAAATATATATCTACTACCACTCCTTATTTCAGGGTTGTTAGGCAAGCAGTTTGCAAAATGTCCTCATTGCTGTACTTCACAAGAAGATGCTTATGTTTAAGTTATGAGTTATATGAGCCTCGTCGTAACGAAGTACAGGTTTCCATTGCAGAGGATGATTCAGGTGGCAGCACCTATTGTTGGTCTTTGTTTCACACAAGACAATCTGAGAAAACGATCAGCTGCTTTAAAAGTTTCCATTTCCAGTATCCTTGGTCCGTATTGTTTACAATGGCCCATTTTTCCCAGTTTATTCTATTATTAGTCATCAGGACAATATGGTAGTCCTCCCTCCCAGCTCCATCTCTCTAAAACAGATAAAGCTGGTTCTGGATTCAGCACTGTGGGGTTTTATTTTTATGCAGCACCTACAAATTCACTAAGTGTTCCTATCACATTGGCAGCACTTTTGTTTGGGTATTTTATGCATTGGGTGGAAATAGGGCATCTCTCAAGATCTATGTGGTTTGTTAAATTTGCAGAATGGAAGATTGATTATATTATAATTCTTGCATGAATTCCAAACGCTGACAGAGGCTGTTGTTTTCCACAAAGCCTAACAGTTAATATAGCATCTCATGATCAGATTGGAGGATAGAAGTATATTAAAAACTCAGAGTAGATTAATTTCCTGTAGGAACCTAAATTGGTTTGGCACTACAGTTGTGCCAAGATGATTGGAGCTATCAATAGGGAACACAAAATGCAGCCTTAATCCCATCCTTGGATTTTTACAAAAGGCAACATTGAGAAGTTTTAAGTGAAGTATAGCTATAGCTCTCATGCCACAGTTAAACTAATACAGTGGTACCTCGGGTTACATATGCTTCAGGTTACATACGCTTCAGGTTACAGACTCCCCTAACCCAGGAATAGTGCTTCAGGTTAAGAACTTTGCTTCAAGATGAGAACAGGTTAAGAACAGTTTCAGGTTAAGTACGGACCTCCGGAACGAATTAAGTACTTAAACCAAGATACCACTGTATGGAGGGTCTAAAGGACCAAACTACATATAATGTGGGAGATCTGCAACTGCACATCCAACTTCTTTCTCCTTTGCTGAGTTACAGTTAGAGGACAACTTGTCTCCATACTACTCCTCCTCATCCCATCTACTCCACCAAGGAGCAAACAGCACTTGGGGGGGCACCTATTTAGATCATGAAAATGCTTAAATGTCAGCATTTCTATATTGCAGAAACTTAACAAAGGCCAAAGCATTTATTAGAGCAGGGGCTGCCAACATCTTTCAGAATATTCAGAAAGTGCAATGGGCAGCCATCACAGAATGGCTGCTGTAGGAATGTGGCAGAATACAAAATGACTGCCGCATCTAGAAGAAAAGAAAAAGCCAGGAGCGCAACATGGTGCAGCCATGCCCCACCCAATCAGAAAAAAATCCACCTACATCAGCCACCACCATGCTCACTCACAAAGAAACTCTTTGAACACCACTTCTGTTGAGAACAGATGGGAGGCTAGGTGTCCAATCTTGGCATTCAATAAAATGTTAGCATGTTGAAGGGGCACGAAAGCAAACGTAGGAAAGGCTCAGGGAGTGCAAATAGGAACTGATCAGGAAAACAGTCTCTTGTGCATTGTTGAGTTTTGAATAGATATTTACTGAGACCTGAGGATCCCTTTACTAGAGGCGTCCAATGAGATTATCAAATTAGCCAGTCCTTATCAGACACTGAGGTCCAGTGTCGAGAGCCTTCTGGCAGTTCCCTCACTTCAAGAAGCAAAGTTACAGGGAACTAAGCAGACGGCCTTCTCAGTAGTGGCTCCCGCCCTGTGGAATGCCCTCTCATCAGATGTCAAAGGAATAAACCTGACATCTATAATACATCTGAAGGCAGCCCTGTTTAGGGAAGTTTTTTAATGACTGATGTTTTAATGTATTTTTAATCTCCTGTTGGAAGACGCCCAGAATGGCTTGGGAAACCCAGCCAGATGGGCTAGGTATAAGTAATATATGGTGGTGGTGGTGGTACAGATGTAAGTCCCAAAAACAGTCCTTAGGAAAATAAAGACCAGGGTGCCCCTTTTGCTCCAAAAGCAGTTGACTGCAACAAAACATGTCTCTCTCGTATCAGTCTCTACAGCCACAGCAGGTTTACCCCTGAAGGCACACTCCTCCATTGTCCTCTGAGACAGACAGATGCCAAGAAGTTGACTACAGTTCAAAGTATTTCAGCCAATCCTGCTATTTCCTATTATACTATCCATTTTCCTTACGTGCAGCTGTCAGTACCTATGTCCCTTTTCAGGCCGCATGATGTGCTATGCTCACTTAAGGAAGCTTCTGTGATATGCTCCACAATAAATGCTGGCTTCTGTCACTGTTTTCTATATTATTTAGATATTGCTACCATATTACTCAGTTTTACTTCTCATATATGCAGTCCCCTTTGAAGAGAGACTGTAGCTCACCAGTAGAGTACCTGGCATCTGCAGATAGGGAAGTCTGAAATCCTGGAGCACTGCTGTCATCCAGGGTCAGCAGTGCTGAGTTAAATGGGCCAATGATCTGACTTGGGCTTATGTTCAACTGTCCCATTTTTAGAAAAGACTGAATGGAATTGTTCACTTCACTAAATAAATCACATAGATTTGGCTTTCCCAGTTTGCCAAATTGTTTTTATTGCACTCTTTGAGGTCCCTGAGATGCAACTATAACCTGAAGACTATTTTGGGTTTTACTACCCTTTCCACACCCTTTCCTACAAAATGTGAATGCAAACTACACAGGGTGAGGCCCAAGCTTACTCACACTCAGAGGAGACACAATTGAATCAAGGGACATTGATTATGCAATGCAAATATATTTATACATACACTCCGCCAGCATTCCTACTTCCTTGCACTTCTGAAGACGGCACTTCTGACACTTTCTCCTCATATACATGTCCATCTCACAGTTCCCTCCATTTTTGCACTTGTATATAGCATTTTTGGTGATACTTCTTCTGAAGAAGCCTAGGGAAAGAACGATACATGCAAAATAAGATCTCAATATGAAACTAGTTTCTGTTTTAAAAGAATGAATTTATTAGTATCAACTCTTCAGTAACGCAAATACCTTGTAACCCAGTAGAACATATGTTCTGCTTTCATGGATATTTATTTCTGTCCCTTATGATAAAGAGATGTAGCTGATCTTATATTCCCATTATCCAAGTACCTGGAGGCCTGGATCATGATGTGTGTGCAACAGAAATATATGTAAAAGCCTAGAAATCTGGAATGTGTTTATAAAAGGGATCAGTAAGTTCAGTGTTCTTTCTCCCAAGTAGGCAATTTGGTGCCTACTATTATTAGAAGTGCATTGTCTTCTGTGTGCACAAAAGGATTTCAGTTTCCGCTCCATCCTTTTCACACACAAACACACCATGTGTCCCAATGGTTGGGGGACTTTCCAGAGCAGTTGGTGGGGGGGCAAGGGGAAGTCCTGTTGCATAAGAAGTCGACTCACACAACACTGGATATCACTCCTTTGTAAAACAGAAATATACCACCTCTAAAGTATATCTAGTTTATAATTCCCAGCTTAGATATGCCTCTCAGTAACCAGCCACCATTTTTATTGCAGAATAATAAAACTGCTTCTTTTATTTAAAAAGAAACAAAACAAAAACCTTGCACTTCACTGTCCATTTGACGTTGCATCTAAAATGTCTTGTGTAGTCTCCATTGAAATATATTTGACTGACACTGACCACTTTTGAAATGCAAATTATGTGGTGCTTTCACTCAGAGCCACATAGTTGCTATTTCATAATTCCCTAGAGTTTAGTACATTTCCATACGGAGATTAAGGAAGGGAAAGGTTAGATTTAAAGCTGAGTTCTTCAATGCCTGTTGAAAACATTTTCCTACTTTTAAAATAAATCATAATCTGCTTTTTTATCAAACAGATTTTTTAAATCCATGTTTTATCAAAAAATCATCATCAATGCAAAAATGGTACCTGCAGACATTATTATTAGCAGCAAACAGGTTGATTTTATTAAGAGTTGATTGGATAAAGAAGTATCTTACATTCTATTGAGGTGAGAAATAAAATACAAAGCCCACAGAATATCTGTCTTACTGAAAACATTTGGTGATGCAAGTGCAATTAGCATTTATACACCAATTTATTTCAGATATGTAATAGTGTCCCACTAGAAGTTTATAAGATACAGTACCACACTGAAAAAAGTCCTGCTAACCACTGTACTTTATCGTTTGGTTTATTAAGCAAGGCTCCCCTAAATCTCCTAGGAACCATGTGCAAATTTGTCTCTCAGTTAGGAATATTGTGTCACATGCAATTCCATTTGTAATAGATTACTAAGAGCTACCTCAAGAAGTGATGCTCTGCGCACACATAGATCTCTGTGAACAAAGGAATGGACAGGCCAGTCCACTCACTTCACTGACATTATTGGGGCGGCCATTCCAGGCAAGGAACTCCACCAACATTGGCAAGGGAATGCATTAGAAATCCAAGTGATTACAAAATCAAAATGTCTGCACTGAGGAAAGGGAAGCTTTCAGCCAGCCTAACTTGCCATAGGGTGCATTCACTTCAATGTGCAGTCAGTCCTTGCCTCGCTTGCTAATCCTTTGCTAAATAACAAACGGCTCCACCACATAGTCCCTGCCTTCATTCACAAACTCTTCTTCTGATCAATAAAAGCAAACAGAACTTCCTATTCAGACCAATTAAACTACTTCTGGCCAATTACATGGTCACACAAAAATAACCTATCTTGTTCTACTTGCAGTAATTTTGTTCATCCCACCTTTGCATCCTTCACAAGTCAGGGCATTATAATGGTACCCAGAGGCCTTGTCACCACAGACCACGCACAACTCCTCTCCTTTCGTTCTCCCCCCTGAAGGACCCATTCGAGTCTTCTTGGCTACAGGCATTCCCTCGAGGTCTGGCTCCTTTAGGGGAAAGTTATCGGAGGGTAGTTTTCTGAACTCATACATTACAGGCGAATACCATTCTTCAGGCTGTTGGGGATAGAAGCCAAAGCTGGAGTAATAAGGTGGCGAAGAAACGGGAGGCTGCACTGGAGAAAAGTGCACAGTGTTGTACTGTGAATAGGGTGACACATCGGAATCTTGCACTGGGGAAGTCATTGCCTCGGGAAGTAAACCTAGAAAACAACACAAAAGAACATTTTCTTTTATAAGGAACTTACTTCAATAGCTCTATTCCCTAAAAGAAACCCATAAATCGCATTATGTTCATTATAATTTATTTTTATTCTTTTGCTGCTTCCTCCTCAACCTGTATTGATGTTCAGTCAATGTGAATGAGATAAACACCTTCCATGAATGGGTCCATGGCTGTGTACAATCAACACATTTAAAGCACATCCCATCCCCAAAGGAATCCTGGGAACTGTAGCCTGTTAAGGGTGTAGTTATGTAGGAGGAAACTACAATTCCCATTATTCTTTGAGGAGGAATGTGCTTTAAACGAATGGTGTCTGAGTGTATCTTTAAGCAATCCATTTCCTGTACTTCCTGGATGTCTCTCTCAATTAGCCAAGTTCTAAGCTATAATAAAGGTTTCTTTTCTGTTAAGACTTTGGCTTTTCCACCTGATTCTTAAGATAGGCTGGATCTACACTGATCTGTAAAAACACTTTTAAAGCCTATTAAAAACATTAGATAGTTCTCAGTATAATTTCCTATTGCCAACAGATCGCTGCTCTGCAGCGCTCTCTGGTGTCACATTTTTATAATGAATTTTTAATGTTATAACCGACCAGTGTAGACTCACTAGGAGCCAAAGCTACAGCATTCTGACATATAAACAAAAATATCATACTTTCTCAATACCTTGGGGTCCTTCTAGATAACAAAGTGGGATATAAATATTTTAAAATAAATACAAATTATGGAGCGGAAAATTGTCAGGAAATAAATACATTCCACTTACACATCCTCTGTATACACAAGCAAAAAGAAAAAAGAAAAAGGTTCTATGGTAGGGGCAAAGGCAGAGTATGCTTTACATATGATCCACAGGCCAAAATCTAGCTAGCAAATGCTGCTAGTTCCTGGTGTTAATTAAAGGAATGCTGAACTAATCCTACAACAGACTTCTTGCATTCTTAAGCAAGGGTGCATATTCATAATAATTCAACACAGATTAGTTTCACCTAATTACAGGAGCTCTCTAGTATGTACTTTTGCTTTATATGTTTTCCACACGGAGAACTGCTAGCATATATAAATTCATTCATGGTACTCTATCAAAAGAACAGAGCAAAAGAAACCAAAATAACCTATATGAGGAAATAACATGCAGGGCAAGGAAAGTACGTAACAAACTAAAGCATAATGTGCTGTGCAAGTGAGTTAGTTTCGTTACATGACATAAAGATATCAGCTTCCTGAAAGCAACAGTGCAGGGAAACTTAGTTATACAGAGTCAGACTCTTGGTCTTCCCACCTCAGTCTTATCTACAATGACAGACAGCTGCTCTCTAGGAAATCTGACAAGTGCCCGCCCCCCATTCCTACCTAGAGATGACAGGGATCGAACCTGATATATTTCTAAGCAAAGCAGATGCTGTAGAATTTCTAAAATGTTGGGTGCTTCAGGTAACAAAGGTCAGTTTCTAGATACTGATTTATGTATAGCAAAAACGATGTTATCTAGTACAGTATTTAGAACCACAAAGTCAGCTAGAAAAGCATCCTACCTTGAGGGGCTGTTAATATGACCATTTAAAAGACAAATCTAGTTCCTTCATCCAGTATGGCTCTCTCCCGCTTCCTTAATTTCCCAATACTTTACGGACAAGTGAAAATAAAAACTTCCTCTAAGACCAGCCAAGGAAACACTAGGCCAGAGGTTATATAGTTTACTGATTAACTTTGTTACGAGGAGCCAGTTTGAAAAAGTCTGAGAAAATTGCTATATAACATTTCCAGCATAATTTGTTAAAATCTGGAAAAGTTGATCTCAGAACATCAAAAAGAGTGTGGATAATCCCATTAACTTGTACAACCATTCAGATTCACTTAGTGGATTTTTAAAAAAAATTATGATATGTTGCATTACTTTATGCAGCACCTGTCTCACTGAAACAGCTGTCAGGTATTGTATAATTCACAATGGCAAGCCTTTGTCAGCTCTTTATCCCCACCACTGAGGCCAGGGCAGCTGAAACTGCCACTGACAGCAGGGAGGAAGGAGGGCAATGCCATCAGATCCCCCCCCTACACACACACACACACACACACACACACACACACACACACACACACAATGCATACCTGTAAGGATTCTGCCAAAAATAACTAACGGACTATAACTAATCTTCTAGTCCTTTATTTAGTGTAGAGGGAATGTTGGGGGATTGCTTCCAGATAGGGATTGCTCTTTATCCCATCGTCAGAACCAAAACACCCAGAATCAAAGAAGAAATCAGGTCTAGGGTGAGGAATTTGCCCCTTTTTTCTAGGGTGGAAGATCTACAGCTGGCAGCACATCCCTGTGGAGACTGGAAATAATGTTTCATTCAAACATGTTTGTAAACCATGTTAAAGACCTAAAAATGGTGGGAAAGGAAGGAAATACATATCTCAGACAGATAATGTTTTAAGCACATTTCAAATTGCAAGTCAGATAATATGGAATGGTACTCTTCTCCCCTACACAAAGATTGTTGAGCCAGAGTATGAGCACTGGTATGTTATGAGATCATGCCTAGGTAGCCTGCTGCTCCTGGCTACTTGGGAATTGGTGGGAATTCAACCCTTTTCTCACAAGTCATTTTATTTTCAACATTTAACTGTAATTTAATTGTTGATTTTTTATGCCTTTGATCTTGCTGTCACTTTTAAACCTGTTTATTATCTCTGCTATATAAAAAAGCAAAAGCCAGATGTTGAATTTTCTGCCAGAAGCAGCTTGATAAGAAGCAGTTAGCTAACCCGCCTTATGATCTTCTTCTTGTTTAATCATTTTTGACCTTTGAGAAATTGCATTTCTCTCTCTCTCTCAACACAACGAACAAAAGGATTCAATCTTTCTCACCCCTCTCTGTAGAGCCAAGAATATTGTAGATTTTCAGGAGCTCTCCAAGTGTCAGCACACTGTTCACACTGGTGGGAAGTAATATTACTTGCTAAATAGAAAACTTGCTAAACCTACAGTTTTGCTTCATTTCAGAGAAGACAGACAAGCATTGGCCTCAGTTTGTACCACATGTAAAGCCAGTCATTCGTAGAATATGACCATGGTGAGGCAATGCTTATCATGTCCTTGCTAAGGCCAGCCCAATATGTATGGCAGGCATCCCCAAACTTGGCCCTCCAGCTGTTTTGGGACTACAACTCCCATCATCACTAGCTACAGTAACAGGACCAGTGGTCAGGGAGTATGGGAATTGTAGTCCCAAAACAGCTGGCAGGCCGAGTTTGGGGAAGCCTGATGTATGGAGTATAAAATTCTAATTGCCACCCCCCCCATTACAAATATAGTAATAAAATTACAGAGCTTTCAGTTTCCTGCCTTTTAATGGCACTCAAGCTTTGTTACTTGAAGAAGGCGGCTTAATCTACTCTATCTGAGGCAGCTGCCTTACACTATCATCATCATCATTAAAGTGCTTTACTCATAGAAATGTTTCAAAGTTACTTTCACACACAATAGAAGTACAAAGGACCTGCAGGAAGAGGTGATGGTGAAGGAAACATTAAGTGTCTTAGGAGGCAGTGGGAGAAGAGCCTAAAATAATTTTACATTATAAAGTTAGTAGCACTGTTACATTTTGTTGCTCCTTTATAAATTAAAAAGCCTTCTGTAATATTTGTGCCAGGAAGAAACAACGCTTCTGAAAGTAAAAACAAAACAGCAAAACAATGCACAAATTTAGCAATATGTATTCTGATAAAATCCAGCAGCTGCTCATTAAAATCCCAGGTTTGCCACAGGGTTTGTAGGGGAACACACTCATATTGCATATGGCTCTTAAATATAATGATGGGGAGGGAGGCATTGCAAGACCTTCATAGGAACACAAAACAAGTTATGATCAAGGTGTTGGAAAAAATCCAAAGCATTTAATGAAAATATATTTGATCATTGTCTTTCTCCTGTAGTAATGCAATGGAAATCTTGTAGCACCTTAATGACTAACACATTTAGTGTGGCACAAGTGTTTGTCACCTACAGTCCACTTGTCAAATGCATCCTGCTATAAGACATACAGTAATCATTGTTGCTGCAACAAATTAAACAGCTGCCCCTCTAGAAGTCTTATACAGTACTTATGAGTATAGGACTTTCTCTTTTGCTTTCAATTGTTAGATTTGCTTTATTAGCAACAACAGCAACAGATATATCACAGCTGACCATCCAGATCAGAACTCTGTATACTGAGCCTCTTCAGTGTTTGACAGGAGTGTTTCTTAGCCTTACCTTGAGATGCTGGGGAATCAACCTAGGACAGGGGTCTGCAACCTTTAAGACAAAAAGAGCCACTTGGACCCATTTCCGAAGAAGAAAAAAAACTGGGAGCCGCAAAACCATTGCGACATTTAAAACAAATATATCTCCAGAGCCGCGATCTGACAGCGGGTGGGAAGGTGACGTCGGGACAGTGCGTGACTAACGCACGCACCGCCCCCATGCGACGTCACAGCCAGTACAGCGCCCGTCACAGTGGGGAGTGTCAGGGCGCACAATGCGCCTCCTCCCCTCGCTAGTATCCGCCCCGGAGCCGCGGCAAAGGTGTAAAAGAGCCACATGCGGCTCCGGAGCCGCGGGTTGCAGACCCCTGACCTAGGAGCTTTTGCATGCAGATTATGCACTCTGTGGGTGATCTACAGTCCTTTCTTCCCCATTATATTCTGATTTCATTATGCCATTTATAATTTTTTCACAGTTGTGTTCCAAATCATAACACAAAAATGTATTGTAAGAGATTAGCAAAACTGAGTACTTTGAACAAAAAAAACCACATGTAGCTCAAAGGAGTTTATCAGAAAATGTCAGCGTTACTCCATTCTATGGACTGAATTAGCATTTTGCTTGTAATATATATTTTTATTTACCAAATAAATGAGGAGCTTCGGAAAGAGAAAATCCATCTGCTGAAGGTAGGTGGGGATGCCCAATTAGGTTCATCTCTGATGCCATAGACTCTTGAATAGGCTGAGTTGCAGCAAATTAAGCTGAGTGTTGAAGGAAACCTTAAAAACACAAAGAAAAACAAAATGCTACATCTGCTTGCAACAGTGGTCATTTTAAAGGGCCTGTCCAAATTTTCAGAAACATTCAATGCAGAGCGTCTCCACAGATGCAGTTGTCTGGAGGGAGTAATGTGTGATTATTTCCATGTGGAGAGGCCTGTTTCTTAATTGTTATCCATGTGAGCAGAGCAGAATTTTTTTTTTGAGCTGGCACACCAAGAAAGGCCACTATGAACTTGAAATGGTCACACATTCCCATGATGCATCTGAACTATTTTTACATATGTAAATCCATGGACAAGAGAGAGAGAGAGAGAGAGAGAGAGAGAGAGAGAGAGAGAGAGAGAGACATGGGGCAATACTCTAACCTAATAGTTGCTGTAGTACATGAACCAGACCAGGATTGTATATTTTCCCTTGCTCTGTTGTATGTTTCACAATATAATTATCGTGATAATTGTCAACATGTTGGGAATTCCAGCTGTTAATCGTAATCAGTGAGTTGTTTATGCTAGATAGGAGAAAAAGTAGAATGAGTCACTCGCTAGGATTAGGGGGGAGGTGCTCTTAATGAAACATCAGGCTCCCTAATTAAAATACAGTTGAGGTTATCCATGCATGGATAAAATAAACAATTTATTTTAAAACATCAAATATGTTTGTTGAATGTCACATGTACTACATACAAATGGGACCTCTTATGGCTGGAAAACAAACTGTCAGATTAAATTTATGAGAAGCACCATCGTACAATTCCCTTAGATGTCCCAGCACAACATACTACAGTAGCTTCCTGTCCAACACCTATGAAAATATGCTAGGATTCTACCCTGTGGAGTTATGTACTGGAATATGAGAGAAATCTTCTATTTTCCTACAGAAGGAGTAGGTCATGGCATGACACCTCACAGAAGAGAACAGGAACAACCATTTTATGATGAGCAGCTGGTTTCTGGCAGCTGATTTTGGGCATCATTAAAGAGCTGCAAATTGTTATTTAATATATTATTATATTTTTACTGTCTGGCACGGGGGGGGGGGGGCTTTTGAGATGTTTGCCAGGCCTTGGGTACTATGTACTACAATTTGGAGCACCATTACCTGCTCCACCTGAGGCAACAAAATATATTGGTCCAAACCCTGAAGAGAGGATAAGTTCTCAGTATGTATCAATAATGTTAACCAAAAGATAAAGCTGTAAAGAAGAGATTGGGTCTCTCAGACTATTTCTACACCCAATTACACCTGTCCTTTTGCTGAATGTCAACTACTGTATATGTCAAGGTGCAAGTGGACTGGAGCTATCCAGCTAGCAGACCAGGTTGATTGCTGCTGGGATCAGTGATGGCCTAGAGATTTCTGCATCTGAAATATTATGAATATTCAGAGGAAGTAAAAGGGTGTGATTAATTTAAACCTAAACTTAAAGCTTCTTATTAAAGAAAAAACAAAAGACAAAATAATTAGAATTTAATCAAGTCATTCAGTCCCCAATTCTATTAAAAGTATAATTTTCATTGGAGTCACTGATGTTTAGTGATTTATATTTTATGGAAGGATTACAGGAATGAGAACTCAATCCAGCTTTGCCAGTAACTGTAATGCTTGCTGAAATTCTTAATTAGCCAGTCACTTTAATGCTTATTTTGCATTGTTTTAAAGGTGTTTTATGTTTTATCATTGTATATTTCCCTGATGTTTTTATGATACGACAGTATATAAATACTTTTATAAATAAATAACTAGAAACAGAATTTAATCGGGTGTGCATAGTGTATAGTACATGTCAGTAACATCAGATTATTGGCTGGGAAATTTAGATGCCACAGTAATATTAATAATACATTATTCCGCCATAGTTTTTAGGAAAAAAGGGTACTTTGGTAAATCAGTACATTTTACTGACTGTTATAAAAGAGATAGGAAGCATGCACCTACATGCTTGTTATCTTTAACTGTAATTGAAAAAGTAATTATGATAAGCCAGTCAGAAAGTTTGGTATTTGTAAACTTTTAATTTCCATTGTAATACTTATTTAGTCAATATTTCTCCATGCTTTATTCTGACAATGGGGAAATAACACTTGATCACTACGACTGACATGGGCTGAAATGATAAAAGTGAGGTTCCAGGAAATGCTATGCTCACTCACCAGTGATTTCTTTTTCCTCACCTTGCTACATTCAGTCTCACCAAAGTACTAACTTCTGAAAAGACTGCTTATTATGAGACACCATATTATAGAAACTAACAGCACAATCCTAACAATGTTTAGTTAGAAGCGCTATTAAATTCAATGGCGCTTACTCCTTGGTAGGTGGGCTTAGGACTGCAGCCTAAGCTTGATTATTTGTTTTTTTTAACTCTTTATGAAGCACACAAATTCCCGCACTTGTTAAAAAAAATATGATATGATGAATTTATTTAATTATAAAATTTCATGCTCAGTTTTAAATAGAAAATAATCCCCAAACTGGGTTCAATACCAATAAAACACAACAAAATTTACACACTTTTATAACAGTGTTTTCAAATGTTCCAAGCCAACTTGAACCCAAATTGAGAGAAAGGCAAGATATAAATAAAATAATAAATAATAGTAACAAAAACAAACTATCGATGAAAATCAATAAAGCAATAAAAACGGAGAAGAGTCACAAACAGTTGTATGTAACATATCAGAGAAATGATGCACTTATCCCCAAAACATTATCCACTAAAATTAACAACTAAAAGTAGTAGCTTACACTTGGTGTCTTCCTGAACTCTAGCAGTAGAGACACAGTGCACTCAGTAGTTCTGCATTCAGCTCAGAATCCTAATGCTTTTCAAAGCAAGAACATTTTTGTGTTGCTTTTCTCACTTTTGCAGAAGGCTTCAACGATAACAGGCTGACTTTAGGTTTAGTCCTCTTTTCATTGGCTCAGCGCTGTCTTGGACAATGATTACTCATTAACAGTTCTTTCTTTGCTGAACTATCTAAACAGACTTGAAGTACTGGAACTTTATAAAAACTAGAGGGAGCAAATCCTGGGTAGGATATACGTCTTCTGGGATAGCAATTAAAAACCATATTGCTACGTTTCAACTTGCATGAGACAATTATTGTATGGATCCATTACAAAGTGGAGTTGCAGGTACTGAAAGAAAGCAGAGACCTTTCAGATTTCACAGCTTCAGTCAGGAGTACCAGCTTGGCCCTACAACTGTGGGTGCCTGGGCAGCATGCATGGCACTGGCAATGAAATTTGTGGGTGCCCAGCCCCTTCATGGGGAATTTTGTGGGTGCTCAGGCACCCAGGGAATTGGCACCTATGACTTCAGTGATGCATTTTTAACACTAGTCTTAACCTTCTGAAAACATAAATAAAACCATCACAGTATTGCTGAAAACAGAGACTGAACAGAGGTCAAATTACAACTAAAGATGATAATTGTCACTTCATATTTATATTTGTCTAATACCCCCCACCCCCAAAGTGACAAATTGTGACTCTTGTCTTGGAAATCTCGCGTTCAAGTCTCACATCTGAGAGATAGGCAGTAAAACACTACAGAATTAGGTTGCAATTCTAACCCCACTTCCTTGGGAGTAATAACCACGGAATTCAGTGGGAATTACTTCTGAGTAAACTTGCCTAGGGGTGTGCAGCTTTGTAAGTGCCCTGTAGGCCTGAGGCCTCCTGGCCTACCTGAACGCTTAAGCCTAGCAGCGAGGCTTGGACCTCTTCCTCCACCCAAGTGTTTGGTAGGTGGAAATTACCACTTCTTTGTCATGTCCTGCCCAATGCATGTTGTGTACCATCTTGATTCTTCAGCAGGTCAGCGGACTGGGTCACGCGAGACTTCCATGGGTCACTTTTTGAGTCACACGACAGTCCTGCACAAACAGCTCTCCGAATGATAGACAAAATGTCTTAAAATGCCAATAGGAAATGAGAAATTCTCTAGTTCAAGCCTGTTTACACATGGGGCATTTACTGAGGAGGAGCCTGGCTTTGCTTATTCACTTGTTTACAGGCAGCTGCACAATCTAATACAGTACACAAAATAGTCTTCTCCTGTTCAGCTTCTGCTGTCTTGTTTTGTTCATACCTCAGAAAATGAACTTTTTCATTTAAGGGAACAAGTGTGCACTTTCTCCAGGTGTAAAGTAATCCATTTCCTGGCTAATCAAGTCGGATTATGGTCTGTCTAGGGCCATTTTTCCAGACTGTGTGGAAACATTTCCTTCTCTATTGTTTGTCTGTCCTTTCTAGGAACTAATTGTATAACTTTAACCCTTCCTTTGCCCAAAGGCTCTGCCTTTATATCTCTTTTGCTCTTCTCTCCCTCAAAGAGAGCAGGGAGGGACTATTTAACCCTTTCCCCTCACAATAGCACCAGTGTAAATAAGTAATTCTGATAAAGGGGATACTTTGCTGTTTACCTATGATCACATTACATGGTGGCCATGCAGTTAAAATTTCTTTTAAAAGGACCTTTTGGACATTCATCATGAAGCACTGTGCTGAGCCTAGAGACATTGTGTATGCTGCATGTGCGAATATTAGTGTAATACCAAGATAGCAATGCTCATAGAGGGTACCCTGAGCATCATCTAGTCCAACCCCCTACAATGCAGGAATATACAGCTAGGGGATTGAACCTGCAACCTTTGCATTATCAGCACCACACTCTAACCAACTGAGCTGTCCAGCACATTAAATGTATAGTCATAGTCCAGTGAAATGAAAGAGGTCATACTAAGCATGGGTAAAAATCAATATGGGGGTGGGCTGGGGTGGGCTGGATGGGAGTGAGATTACAGATAGTTTAACCCTTCCATCCTGCTGTGGCTGCAAGATAAATCCCCTTTTCCAAATCCGTTAACTGTATTGAGAGGGAAGCATCCATTGGATCAAAAGCCAAAACAAATATGCACACAAATATGCAATACGTTTTTTTCCTTGGCCCTGCTTCTTCTCATTTCTAAGATACCCTGTGGGACTTTTAACACTGTACATAACAGTTTATATTATGCTCTGTCCTTCCCTTTCTCATAATAATGTTTGGGGCTCTATATTTAGTTTCTTCATTGCTATGGATCCCATTATACTTTTCCTTTATTCATATTTTTACTTTGCCTGTTATATCTGCAACTGTTCAAGGTCTCTAGATAGTATTCAATGCTAGTCCTACTAAGGATAGATCCATTGAAGTTAATAAGTGTGACTAACTTAGGTTCATTTATTTGTGAGTCTACTCAGAGTAGACTCTCTGAATTTCCCAATGCTATAAACATGACCAAATTGGAACCAAAAAATTATACAAAGAATCGTTAGAGTTAATTAAATATGACAGTGGTAGCCTGGAAATATGCACAGAAATGGGTGTGCAGGAATAATTATGTTAAGTGGTACGTAATTAGTGACTAGGCTATTGTGGAGCAGAACATTTTGGGTTTTTGAAAAATAGATGCAACAAAAAAAATCTCTTAATGTCTTTACTGTATACATGCCTATTTTATCAGTTTAATCATTGACTACATGTTGCTTCATCTCTCCGGTACTTAGGCTTTTAAAGTCAACAGATAATAATGTGAAATAAATAAAACCTTTGTCACCCACTGCTGCATATGATGTTACGTAACTATCCTAAAAATGAGAAACCTTTGAACAGACTGCCAGTAATGCACACTGTATTAGAAAGAATTGAGTCAACTCTGACCTGGAAAGGTATTGCTAATTCCGGGAATTAATCACATATTTAAACCTTTTCTACAAAGGACATGTTTCATGTCATGTCATGTCATGTCATGTCATGTCATGTCATTCTTCTCTGTTCTACCCAGGACCTTCCAGGACTTCTTTTAATTTTGAAGGATAATGCTGCTGTCTTTGTTTCTTCCTGTGTTGTTCTAACTAATTTCAGTTTTATACCTGTTGTATATTGCCTTGCTATCTCTGCTTGCATTTTACTTGGGGTACCCCAGTCCACTGCCTTGGTTGTATGTCATCCTTTCCTTCATGTGTTGCTTCACAACACATTTCTCCACACAACTGATAATAAACTAATGGAATTCACTGCTGGAAGATGTAGTGATGACAACTAGATTGGATAGCTTTTCAAAATGGTTGCACTTCAGTGTGGTGTAGCCAGTATGGCAGAGCTTTCCAAACTGTGTGCCGCGACACATTAGTGTGTCGGCTGCAGTATGTAGGTGTGTCATGCAAATGCTCCCAGCGCTCCTCCCAGAGCTGGAAAGGGGTTAGTTTAACCTCTGGTTTGCTAGTAAAACTGAATACTGTGTTGCGTGAAATGATGCATGTCTAAAATGTGTGTCACCAGCATGAAAAGCTTGGAAAGCTTTGCTGTATGGTGTATTATTATTATTTATTACAATAATCCATAGATCATAGGGTGGTTTACAATACAAAAACACAAAAATACACACTATAATAACAGACAAGAACAATACCCCCCTCCCCCGACTAAAAGGACCTAGATTGTTTAATTAGCCAATGGCCTAGGAGAAGAGGAATGTTTTTGCCTGGAACCTAAAGCCTCCTGAGGAGATTATTTCACAAATGCGGAGCCACCACAGAAATGGCCCATTGTCATGTTGCCACCCTCCAGACTTCTCGTGGAAGGGGCTCACAAAGAAGGGTATCAGCTGATGATTGCAGGTGTAGTGGTTAGAAAGTCAGACCCAGGTTCAAATCCCCACTCAGTCATGAAGCTCACTAGGGTCCCCTTGAGCCAGGTACTACGTACCTCTCCTTCTACCCTCCCTCACAGGGTTGTTAGGAGAAAATGTGGAATATAAATGTAAGTATAAATTTTTAAAATCCTTCTTACAAAGACAGTATCCCTGTTAGGTAAAGGTAAAGGCACCCCTGCCCATACGGGCCAGTCTTGACAGACTCTAGGGTTGTGCGCTCATCTCACTCTAGAGGCCGGGAGCCAGCGCTGTCCGCTGACACTTCCGGGTCACGTGGCCAGCGTGACAAGCTGCATCTGGCGAGCCAGCACAGCACACGGAAATGCCATTTACCTTCCCGCTATAAAACAGTACCTATTTATCTACTTGCACTTAGGGGTGCTTTCGAACTGCTAGGTTGGCAGGCGCTGGGACCGAACGACGGGAGCGCACCCCACCGCGGGGATTCGAACCGCCGACCATGCGATCGGGAAGTCCTAGGCGCTGAGGTTTTACCCACAGCGCCACCCGCGTCCCTAGTATCCCTGTTACTTAGGAGCAAAGAACAGTACAGACTGCTCGCTTCCCAACTAGTGTGTCAGCTCCCAAAGGTTTCTGGGTGGCAATAACTGGAAACTGTATGCCTAACTAAAATGCTTAACTGTTCTGAGGTTTTTTTGTTTTTGTTTTTTTACAGTCAAGCTGTATATAAATTTAATAACTAACTAGATGGGCCTTGCTTTGATCCTGCTGGGTCATTTTTGCATTGTTTCATTTATAATTTTTATTGGCACCCAGAGAGGCTGGGGAAACCCAATCAGATGGGTGGGTTACATTTGTTTGTTTGTTTATTATTTCCATCTTTCTTCCTGATACGTTGATTTTCATATCTTAAAATGATAGCATTGCAGAAAAAGACCACCTTTCTTTCATCTTTAGATTATGCAAATACTGTATATATTTCTATCCCAGCTGATTATTATAAGAATTTTGCAATGTTAGGGATTTGTTTACTGAGTTTGATTGTTTCCCTTTTCCCTCCCTTTCCCTTTTTCCTTTTCTTTGGTTTCTGTTTGGACTGTAAGTCTGAGGGCAGGGATTGTGTCATTTTTATTTATATGTAAACTGCTCTGGGAGCCTTTTCAGGTAAAAAGCATCTCACTTCTTGCTCCTTGGCTGCTCTGTTTTCCCCTTGCTGCTCTGTTTTCTGCCTTACCACAAGACACAAGGTAGAAACACGTTCAGAAGGAAGTTAGAGGTCATCAGCAATGGCGGTCCAGGTGCCTTTAATAATATTCTGACTTTTCACTTACTGACGGATCACCAGGGCCAGTCCTGTCTTTTGGCATAGTGAGGCAGACACCTCAGGCAGCAGATTCTGTGTGTCATAAAAGGGCAACAAAGTGTTAGTTACTCAATTCATTATTGCTGTATTTTTTTAACGAACAGAGCGGAAGAAAAGTGCTTGTGGGATTTACTACCTCAAATACCAAAATAACTTGCATACTACATAATTTAACTTGGAGAAGAGGGTTGCCGCTTATTGTTCTGATTCAGGCAGCAAAAAATCTTGGGCCAAACCTGTTGATAAACCCTGATAAAATTTCCTAATCAAAGCATGTCTCACATTCACAGTGCAGCTTTATTAAGGCCCATATAACAATAAAGCCAAGATTGCTATCAGTCATTGTGCAGTGATAAGTGTCAGTACTTTAGATTGCCCAACTGATAAAAAGCATTACTATTAGCATTTACTATGAGACCTGTCATTAAGCAATTGACCTTTTAAGATCAAATACATTTTGCACTTCTCACTCACTCTGGACATTTTAGTGGGATTATCAAATTTATTGCTCACATTTAAGGAGATCTGAGGGGCAATAACAGCTTAGCCTACCTCACAGAACTGTTGTGACAGGGAATTTAGATTAACCTAGGTATGCCATTTTGGGCTCATTTGAGGGAGGGTGTAATATAATAACAAAATAAAAGTAATAGGGACCCCACAAAAATAATATTGGGGGTGAATTCAGAGGGGATAGGAGATTCCAGCTTCCCTTCCCCCAGAAACACCTGTTGGGTAGAAGGATTGCAGTTCCTTGTGTTGGTGGCACCTGCTTTTCTCAGTCAACACAACTCCTCATCCCTCCTTCTTTGTGCTGCCCTTCGTCACCAGTGATGTTTCATAGCCAATTTGAGGGGAAGGGGAAGTTATTCATGGCCAGAGCTAGTTTGAGAAGGAGAAGTTAGGGGGTCAATTTGACTCCCAAAGATTTCACCTGCTATTTACCTCCTATGCTTCCATGTCCCTGTTTTTGGTTCCTAGAACATCTGCATGGAGACTTGGAGAGAAATGGATAACCGAGCTACTTTTGGATTAGTGTGCATCATCAGCCCAGTTCCATAGCTCTTGGCACTGCACTACCAGAACAATGGCAGCAGCCTAGCGAAGTGGCTCATAGGGTTGGGTCATAAATCTACCGTCAGCATCTGAAGCTAACAATCCATGTGACCTTGACTTTTTCCCAGTAAAGAAACAAACTCCTATGTGATCCATAACTGAAAGACAGAGCAAGTTTCAGAGTCCACTACTCATAAAATAACAGGTAGAGTGTGCCTGATGCTGGATGCTTCTACCATTGTTGAAACTACCTTCTCTCTCTCTCTCTCTCTCTCTCTCTCTCTCTCTCTCTCTCAAAATCATTCCCATTTGCTGTTTCTCCCCAACCAAGATTGCCATTTCTCTTTCCTCTAGAACCTAGAAAAATCAGCCATGCCCCATGATCTTTTCCTCTCTTAACCCAGTCAGCTACTGGCCCCCACTGAATTGGCCATTTACCTTTTCCCTTCACCAACACTTCCAACATTGGTGTTATTTCTTCTGGAAGTCTTACCTTCTTCTACACACCTTCTCCTGCAGGTGTTGTTGACCTTCTCTTTTCCAAATTCTGCAGTTGATCCCATGCCCCATGGGTTTCTGGGTACAGTTGTACCTCGGGTTAAGAACTTAATTCATTCTGGAGGTCCGTTCTTAACCTGAAACGGTTCTTAACCTGAGGTACCACTTTAGCTAATGGGGCTTTCCACTGCCACTGTGCGGCCGCCGTGCGATTTCTGTTCTCATCCTGAGGTAAAGTTCTTAACCCAAGGTACTATTTCCTGGTTAGCAGAGTCTGTAACCTGAAGCGCCCGTAACCTGAAGCGTCTGTAACCCGAGATACCACTGTATTAACCATGAACCACAGTTTGATGTATCAATTACTCAGTTGGGGGCGGTGCTGCAAAACGCAGGGGTTAATGCTGAAAATCACTGCAAAACAACTACAAAACTTTGGCACAGGTTTGGAGGGGATCCCAATTTTGGGGTTCGTAGTTAAGAACTGGAATTTAGAATGGGGAATCTGTGGAGAACGAAAAGGTTAATTCCTCCTCCTCCAGTCTTGATATAATTACCCACCCACCCCCACTGCACATGTGTGCGCGCACACACTGCTGCTTTTAAAATAAATTATAATAGAAAGCTAGAAATTTCCAACATCCTGGTTAGTTTGGTTCTTGGAGCAGCCAATCCGAGTCCAACAGAAAAATGGGTGGTATGGAAGTATTTTCATATAAAAAAAGATTAATAAATCTGCATTACATTATTATTGGTGAAAACAGAGTATGTCATTTCAAAAGCATGCATGAATTAAAAAACTAGACAAAAAGTTATATTTATGTTTCTAATTATGCTGTTCCAATATTTTCTTGTGTTATCGGGAAGATAAGGAAAATTTCAGAACACCATATGCTGAATAATATAAACACTTCAAGGAAGAGGATGCAAAAATGTTATAAGTAATGAAGACCAGAGCATATTTCCTTGCCAGGATTAAGTCTTATCATAATCTAAAACATGGAAAATATTTAGTTTTATTATATTATTCTAGTTTTTGTAAGAAAAGAGAAACATCATTTGAAACAAGTATTTATAAGACTCACTGCACAGTCATTTTGAATATCTGAGGTGCACTCTGATCTCCTCCGTACTGGCTAACTGCTATGCCATCTTTGTCTTGTTTAGCTTTGCAAAACTGGGCGGAGCTTACTCCAATTCTTATATTACAGAAGACAAATTGAGGGTGAGCAATAGATACTTGCCAAAGACCACTCAAGATCAAGGCTAAAATGATAGATCAGGGACGTCCAGCTTCCAAGAGACTGCAATCTACTCACAGGATTAAAATCTGGCAGTGATCTACCTGGGGTTCAGATCAAAGTTACTGAGCTTTTTTTAGGGAGGAACATCCCTTTTGGGGGGGTTTCAGGTCCAAGTTGTTGAGCTTTGCTTAGGGAGGAATGTCCCATTTGGGGGGGGGTCAGGTCTAATAAATGAAAAAGGCGCTCAACAATAGATTGCTAAGGAGACACTCAGCCTCATTGAGAAAACTCACATCTTCGGTTATAGCGATCTAGAGGATGGGGGGGTGGATGGGGCAGCCAGCGATCGACCACGATCTACCAAAACCTCCCAGGGATTGACCAGTAGATCCCAATCGACCTGTTGGACATCCCTGGGATAAATAACCTAAGCTCAAAAGCCAAGAGCCTGCTCACCTCAGGTGTGTTGTGCCATACCAGTGTTGAAGTTAAGACTCAACGATCAGTCCATTCAGCTTCTGTACATGGAATAGGAAGCTCCATCTTGTTTCATTTTTTGCCTCAGGCAAAAGAATGCTTCGGGACTGGCCCTAAATCTATCCGAAATCAGCTAGTATCTTAATCGTGGGTGGAAAATCCAGTTCAATAATGGCAACTGTAATATCAGACATATATACTGCTACAAAGGTTGTGTGCCACCCCCAGTCTCTACCAAGCAGGTAGCAAAGATTCCAGGGTTTCCGGGTGGGAATCAAGACATGGCAGAGACTCCCATGTCTTTAAGAAATATGGTTTATTCTACACATATTTACACCAGAAGCTTTCAATGGAGAGAGATTTCACAGCATTCACATCTCAGGAGAAGCCCTTCTTTCACAGCAGCCCAGCGCTGGATTCCGAGACATCCCAGTGCTTCTTTCCCTGCCTTCAGCCAGCCAGTTGAGATGTTTCTGCCCTCCATGGCCTTTGCCCAGAGTTCTGGAACCTCCTTTCTCCTCCCCAAGAATCTTTGCTGTGTGGCATCACACCCTCCCCTAACCTTGGCACATGAGTTCTGTTTGCACAGGCCCAATAATTTCTCTCTGGTGGGCCATCAACACCTTTTGTCATGTTAACAACCTCTATTCCAGGTGAGGCCCTGACCGGGAAAGCAAGCTTAGCCTGCATTTTTACATTGTCTTGGAATCTTCCCTTCAGTACTCCAAATGTTATCTAAATTCTACCATTTTTATTAATTTCTAACTCTATATATGTAACAACATTTAAAGTTATAGGCTGATTTAATCACTTTTATTTTGACCATTTTCTGCCTCCCACTAAGAACCTTGAAGGAATTGTAGCAGCATTTCGATGGGATGGAAAGATTCCTCTTGCTTCCTGCTGTTACAAGTTTCTTGCAGATTAACTACTTCTGTAACAATGCCACAGCTGCACAACGTGACAGAGTCAATAAGAATCACAATGTGACAAAATGGTTTCACTTGAATTTTACTGAGAGAGTGATAACATGAAAACAAATGAATCCATCATTTACTGAAATTCTTCAATCAGAAAACACTGCGAGCCTCGGAAAAGCCAGTAGCGATTTGAGAGTGATACAGCATGCTTGCCATGTGGTTGTCAGAGTTGGTGGGAAAAGATTTAGGCCTTTCAGTAATATCAAACATACTACTTGGTGTAAAAATATTATTGTAAGAACTTTAATAACCAGCAGATCCCCTTTTAAATAATACATGTTTGCTTCCTCAAAATACATTGCATAACATACATAGGACCCAGCCTAAAGCGAACATCATCTATGCAAACTACACTGAAATAAATAAGAGTTAAAGAGGACAACTGTTCTCTTGCACAAAAGAATTGCACAAAAGGATTTCAGTGGGTTCCCTGCCCCCACTCCAAGTTTCCATTAGCCTGGGCCTTTACAAGCAAGTATATAACAGCAGATTTCAGAAGCAAAGAACAGCATTCGCCTCCTAAATTGCCTATTTCCCTTCCACCTTGTAGAGCCAATTGCTGGCCCTTCTGAACCTAAACATAAGCTGGTCCCAGACTGTTAAGGACCACCTCTGCCGATATGAAGAATTGATATATATTCATTCACCACCTGAAGTGGGGTGGGGGTACACAGCAGGACCTTTTCAGTCATGGCACCTGCCTGGCCCATCATTGCTCTCCTCTGACATACACTATGTAGTAAAACCCTGACTTATTCCAGAGGGCTTTTGAATTGAACAGGGTTTTAATATTGCTTGGAATGACTATTATTGAAAAGATTGTTCTTGCTGTTGTATTGTTTCCTGTTTATTCTTTAGTTGCGTTTTAAACATTGTTTTATCTGATTTCATATTTCCAGCTCTCTTGGAGACATTTTTTTATAGAAAAATGGGGTATTACCATTGTAATAAACAAGCAAACCTGTACATCCTTTGCTGATGATCAATGACATAATACACATCAACATTTATAACACACATATACATTTTGGAGAGGCTAAAAAATGAATAAATCCCAGTCTTGGGGATCCATATGTTATCTCTGCCAGCAATTAAAAATTGAGAAGTAAAATAAGCTCTCCAGTGGGTTTCCCAAAACGGTATCTAACAAATTGCCTTTGTTGTCAATGATTTAGTCTTTGGTTAAACATTTCATTTTCTCCTCTGCCATAATACATTCTCTGTTGCATACGGAAAGGGATGAACAGAGCGGGGGGGGGGGGGGATCTGCTAAAGGATTGGGTAGTCATGGTGTTAAGAGCCAATAACATAATTATATTACTAAAGGGTGACATGGTACATCCAGAACTTGGTTGCCTTTAGTGAAAATTCATGTGATGTAAAGGACTGTGATCTTTACACAGAGATCTGAATCCATAAGTTTACCACAGGGACTCCTGGGAACCCAGTTTTGCCGTACTACAAGTTGAAAATGACAATATCTTACAGCTAGCCATTTGGCATGATTATCTACAAAAAGAACCCAACCAAATAAATATAGATACTGCTTTGTTTCGTACAGCGGTTGTAACGATCACACAAATCATACACAGTTAGATTTATGATGAATCTTGATAAGTCCCATTTTCATACTGACACGAAGTCTCTTCTTCTGCACCTTGCACCACTCCCTTTTGCTTTTGCAATGCTTTCCTTCGCCATTCGTCATCTTGAACAGTAGCACCATATGTTTTCTTCGGGCTAACGAAGGTTTCATTGCTCAGATCAGTCTCTTCAGCCAGTTCATCTTGGTCAATTATTCCACATTTCTCTTCATTCAAACTTTCTGGGTCAGCCCATTCCTGCTTCTCACCAGAAGCAAAGATGGCATAAAATATCACTCCACTATAGTGAACTAGGGCAGCTATTAGGAAGACATTTTGCCATTCTTCGCGGGTCTGGAGGAATGATATAGGACAAATTACTTGCAACAGGTAGTAAGAATCCAAAATAAAGCCAGAAGTTAGAGAAATGAAGTGACTGTTATCCATTCTATTTTCTAACCTGAATTTTGAAAGAATTTATTTTTCTCTGATACTATGGATTACCAAAATACACAGCAGAACTTGCTTTATTTCACAGAAATATGGATTGCTATAATGGCAGAGAAGCATTTGGTGCAGGTCCAGCATTCGAGTGGGGCTTTCAGCACAGGACTCGTGAGAAGTCCCCAGAGTGCTGGTATAGGCCTTCTTAGCATTGTGGCAGTTCTGTGGCCATGAGTGATTCACTCCTTCCATGGACCAGAATTCCTGGTGTCCTGGGACTGTTGGAATGTGAGCTGAGTGGTTGCTTGGGCAGTTATCATGTGATATGCTCCAAAATTCAACCCCTGGTGTCCTTATTGGGAAATACAGTGGTACCTCTGGTTACGAACTTATTTCGCTCTGGAGGTCCGTTCTTAACTTGAAACCATTCTTAACCTGATGTACTTTAGCTAATGGGGCCACCCGCTGCCACTGTGCTGCCGCCATGCGATTTCTCTTCTCATCCTGAGGTAAAGTTCTTAACCAGAGGTACTACTTCTGCATTAATGGAGTCTGTAACCTGAAGTGTTTGTAACCTGAGGTGTTTGTAACCCAAGGTACCACTATATAACATGGCAACCACCTGGCCCTACTCCTAGCGGTACCAGGCCCAAGCAGGGTGAGAAATGGGAGGCTGTGGCATGACCTGGGACAGGGTTTGTGTTGGCAGGAAAACCTAGTTGGGTCAAGGGGCAGCAGCAATGCTGGCACAGGCTCCCAGAGCATAGATGTCAGTCCTTTGCTGGGGTGTGTGGACCTCAGCAGCTGGGCCTGATCCCATGGAAGTCAAGTCTTTCTTGACATCTCCTGTTGTAACCTTTTATCACAGAGGTCTAACACAGGAAAGTTCATAGAATTTTCCATATTACTCTTGGGCTATTTTAACAGAGCACATGAGTAAAAATAAGAGAAAAGCATATTTTATTTATTCAGCCTTTTTCAACAACCAGCACATCAAGTATTCACTAATGCTAAATTACACCTACTGAAGTGAAGGATCAGTCCTTAAACATGTCAATAATATTTTTCAAAATGATTGAGGATGGTTTGCAGTAGGCAAGGGTATCGATCCTTTATGGTGATAATTGACTGCAATGCATTTGAGTATAGTTCCAGGGAAAACAATCTACACATCTTACCTTGTGTTTAGTCATTGCACCAACGATGAGGGGGCACACCATTCCTGACAGTGTCCCCACTCCATTAGAGATGCCCATGAGGATGCTGGCATACCGGGGGGCAATATCTAAATGGTTGACATTAAATCCTGTAACATAGAAAATTAGTCAACAATGCAGGGCTACTCTCTTCAGTCATAGAGAAAATGCCTTGAGCAGACCAAAAATATTTTTCATTTTACCTGAAATAGCAAATCCACTGAAGCCTACTGCTAAAACCAAGAAAGAGATTGCAACACCTCTTGTGTGAGAGAAGCCAACTACCAAAAGTAAAGTAGCTTCCATTCCAAAACCTGCAGAAAATAACACAGAGGGGGAAAACAATTCATTGATAAATGCAATATATTACATTCTGTTCCCATACTCCTACTGAAGAAGAGTTATTTGTTCACTGTGATCCCTCTTCTCTGTTGCTAAACTCACAGTATACTATGTAAAAAGGTAAAGGGACCCCTGACCATTAGGTCTAGTCATGGCCAACTCTGGGGTTGCGGTGCTCATCTCGCTTTATTGGCCGAGGGAGCCAGCGTACAGCTTCTGAGTCATGTGGCCAGCATGACTAAGCTGCTTCTGGCGAATCAGAGCAGTGCACGGAAAGGCCGTTTACCTTCCTGCCGGATGGTAACTATTTATCTACTTGCACTTTGACATGCTTTCGAACTGCTAGGTTGGCAGGAGCGGGGACCAAGCAATGGGAGCTCACCCTGTCGCGGGGATTCGAACCGCCGACCTTCTGATCGGCAAGTCCTAGGCTCTGTGATTTAACCCACAGTGCCACCCACGTCCCAGTATACTATGTAACTCTATGAAAAATCACACCTTTTATTTGTACCGTTAGCACTTATCTATGTATTTATCAGCTCTTTCCCCCTCTTCACACAACTCCCCTTTCCCATTCTTTTCTCCCATTTTGGTTTAGTTTTGATGCAATATATCCTTCAGCCAAGCCTCCCCCCCCCCAATTCCATACTCTTTAAAAGAGCATCTTAAGAAAGATTTTATCTGAGTCTTCTCATTGATGTTTTCCATAGAAATGCCCCATATGTCTTTGCAAAGATGGTCCTGAAAGAGAGTAATATGCTGGGCAAGTATAGGTAATGGTTTTGTATTTCACCCCAATAACATATCTTGACTGACACTGGCCAGTTTGCATGCAGCTCAAATGCTCCTCCATTGCTCCCGCTGTCACTGCATTGCAGAGTCTGATTTGCTGTGTCATCTGAATGAGGGCTTGTAGTTTGTTTCCTCATAATAAACAATCAATGGTAATTAAAGATTGTTCAAACCATTTGCAGTAACCAAGCCTGGGCTCAGATGACTGACTTGTTGCATCTGTGGCATGGCAGGAATGAACGTGGTAAACCTTTGCACGGTGTGCACCAATACCCTGCTTGCTCATGTTAAACGACACTGCGTTTTAAACTTTTACTTCTTGTGATGCATGAAGCAAGCCTCTGGAAGAGTGACATGATCCTGTTTCACTATTGCAACAGTCCAATCAATTACTAAAAGGTATAGGTACCAAGACTGACATCTCACATATTCTGGGGCTCTGCATCAACCAGATCCAGGTATATAAATCAAAGACAGTAATGGTGTTGCTTTATGCAACCCAGTTATGCAGAAGGAAAGTTAATGGTGGTAAATTTGTTGGGCAAATGAGTCCCATTCTCCAATCCACTATCAGTAACTAAGAAAGGCGCGGAAAGGCTAGTGTTCTTTAACAGGAAATGCCCATCCATGTGGCACATGCAGTAATACCCAATTCATCTTTTCCAAGACATTGGCACTGGCAAGTGCCAAAGCTGATCTACAATTACACACAATAAGCTGCACACCACACATTTCTACGTTAGGTAGTAACATATAATTCAGACATTCTATCTATAAAACGTAACCATACCTCCACAATTCATTATTTTTCTTACTGCAGTTGTGCTTAAAATTCTTCTGCTGCGTAAAAGGTCAGCCAGCTGCCCTCCAATGGGCACAATAATGGTCATGACCATATGTGGAACAGCAGACAAAAGGCCAACCTGAAAGTAAATACACACAATTCTGTGGATGTGTACTGTATGTATATGAATGCAATGGTGCCCGTGTTTTGTCTGCTTTATCCAATCAAACCAGTGCAGTGAATGATCTGGGAGCACTTCATGCTAAAGCTGAGCTTGAATTGATGGATATAATCACTACCTGGCTGGGACTCTACTGAGATACCCATATAAGTTACAGTACCAGATTATGAAACAATGATACAAATGCAGAAATCCAACATGGCTACTTCTGAGGATCCTCAACCTTACTGATTTTTTTTCTGGGAAAATAGCATGCATGAAGCGGTCAACCTAGCCCCATCTTCTCTGATGAGGGATGAAGTGAAGCCTTCTCTTCCTGATCTTCCGCTCTCTGCGCCATGTAACTGAGCAAGAAAGATGTGCCTAAGCACTTAAAGCACATGCTTGAAGCTATCTTTCTGTTTATTCTACTCAAGAGTATTCTGCCTGTGTTCTCCTTGCTGCTGCTTGGATAAATCCATAAATCTGACCTTTGAATCTGTAAGTAAAGCATTTTTGACTTACTTAGCAGTGTGTGGCCTTAGCAGTTCGTTGCAAGAAGGGTAGAAAGGGGCAACCACTATATGCAACTAAACGGGATAAAAGGGTCTAACTACCAATATTCCTAACACTACACTGCTGCTTGACTTTCGTGTGTTTAAACTCTGCTACTGGTGGCTCACTACTATTGGAGAGTGTGTTATGCCCCATGTTTTGAATCCAGGCACCCAGCAGATTATTTTGTAATTTACCCCACACACGTGGGTCACAGGGATTCATATTTTCCTCTCACATTTTTATCACCAGAGTCCTAAAAATACACCAGACCTTGGATTCATTCACATACCTTACTTATTGCAAATCCAAAGACCTCTTCAAAGTAAGCAGGCTGACTTATCAGCAGTAAGTAGAAAGTCCAGCTTCTGCAAAAGTTTGCCACAATGATTGCATAAACCGGCATTGAAGTGAAAAACTGTTTCCATGGTGTACTAAATCTCTAGAAGAGAGAATGTCCAATTTGAAGAATCATCTGCATTGTGGCAGCAGTTACACCTGTTATACAACTATATTGATAAGAATGTCCTCTCTAATATCAATTGTACCACACAATCCTAATGTGTGTTTACTCACTAAGAAAGTTCCACTGTGCATTGTGGCTCAGTAGTAGTTCACCTTGTGGAGCACAGCCACAACAATAGTCTCCCAGTAGCAGCATCACTGCCACTTACCGGGGGGATGGGCAACGTGGGAGCTACACCAATGAATTGGCAGGAATGCAGTATTGGTTCCACTGGTGCATCCAGGTAACACTACCTTGCTGCCACTACAGGGAGATGACTGCTGTGGTTCTGCCCTACTGTGTGAACCAATTCTGGTGGGGCTCATTTACTAGTATGTGTATTTAGGACTACATATTTAACCGTATTTAACATCTGAATTCAGCAATAGAATGCAAACACTATGCAGTGATTTTCATAAGTAATGTAATACTTACATACTCATGTAATACTTAATACCGAGATATTCAATTTTAAAAAAAGTTTTCAGACCTTCATGTTCTGAGAAAAGTGAGGAATAGTCAGCCACTGTATGCTAAAAGCTTTGAAACTAAAATAGGGGGAAAGTACTCCGGTCTATTACATTTACAGAACTTGTGTTATCCAAACCCGCTTTTGATGTGTTTGCATTGCCAGAGCCCAGAAACTGGAAGGCTGACAATAAGTGATGCCACACTTCTAAGCATTCTTAGAGTCCCTATGTACACACACCAGAAAACAGCAAAATCATACATTATTGTAAAGTTTTTTCATTTGTAGCACTATGGTTCTATAAGAAAACATAGCTTAAAAAATTGGAATTACCCATTTTGGGCTGGGGGAACCACTAAAAACTTCAAGCTGGGTATATTACCAGCATAAAATATGACACAACATCAGTGATATAGGGACATTACAATGATATCAGTGAAGACACATGGCCATAAAAGTTTAGGAGCGGGGTGTTAATCTGACATTAGAACTTGCAACAATGACCAGGGAAATTGTATACAAAATTATGAGGTAGGGTTGTAAAATGTTTGTACAGTAGTTTTGAAGAATGAACTATCTGCCAAGACTAACAAGGTGCACTACAGCCAGCATGGCATAGTGGTTTGGGTGTTGGACTAAGATACAAGTTCAGATTCCCAACTCATCCATAAAACTCACAGACTTTAGGCCAGTCACAGTCTCACAACCTAACCTACCTTACAGGATTGTTGAGAGGATAAAAATGGGGAAGAGGAGAACCAGGTAGGCAACACTGAGCTCCTTGGAGGAAAGGTGGGATGAAAATGTAACAAAAAATAAAATGAATACCACAGTATTTTAACTTACACTGGCACTGACAAGATTGGCTCCTCCTATACTTGTTTCTATGTAAGTTCTTTCCTCGGTGGTTATTGTTGGGTGAACAGCTGGACTCTCATAGGCCTGCAACAGCCAGAACATGTACCAGATAATCCCAAACATTCCTGCAGAGGAATTCAAGGGAACATGAAATGGTCAACACTACTTCATGTTCAGCACAATATGTAAGAGTCAAAGCATCTAGCAATATTATTTCAATAATCTTCTTCTTTGGCGATTACTTGTAGCCAAGTAAGATTATCTTCCATAAACATTTTTAACAATGAGTCTGTAAGTGACTGTGGAGGCCAGTTCTGGACCCACACGTCCTTCCACAGTGGGGACATTGGTTTCCAGGCGGGAGTTGATCACGGTATGGATTTGCCAAGCGTGCCTTCCTCTTAGCACGTTTCTCCCTTGCGTCCTGAGTTCGAGTGTCTTCAAAGTCCATGCAGCATAAAGCTAAACTAATAACCCCACCCCTTTAAAAAAAGAAAAAGGAGCAAAAAAAAGTCTGGAGCACAGCTATATTAACATAGTTTAGAACTTTATTGTACAGTTTTTTTTGTGTTTTTTTTAATTATTAAATTTTATTTAAGAAAAAGTACACATACCACATAGAAAATACATATACCAAAACGAAAATACACTTACCAAGACACACTTACCAAAAAAATAAATAAATAAATAAAAGAATAACAAAGAAGAAAAAAGGAAAAAGACAAACTCAAAAACTTACAGATAATAGACTTCCATCCAACTCGATTTAGGAGTATATAATCTTTTACAATTTCAGCAGTTGTACTATCAATAACTCTAAACGTCGCAGGTATTAGTTATCGTCTGCTGTTAAGTTGTTAATTCCCAAATTAATCTCGGTATAACTTAAAAATTTAGTCCATTCATTTTTTAATTTCACAGTATTATGATGCCTAATTCTTTGTGTTAATCTCGCTAACTCTATGTATTGAAATAGCCTCACTTGCCAATCTCCAATCGTAGGCATATCGGGGGATTTCCATCTTTGCGCTATTAAAATCCTCGCCGCAGCTGTGGCATATTGAAAGAAAGTTTGGTCTGTATTTTTTATTTCCTCCTCGATCATACCTAAAAGGAACATCTCGGGTGCTTTGGGAAAGTTATACTTCAAGATTTTCTTCAACTCCTCGTAAATTTGTCCCCAAAATCCCTTCACCCCATCACAAGTCCACCAAATATGGAAGAAGGTCCCTACCTTATCTTTGCACCTCCAGCAAATATTGTCTACTATTCTATACATCTTCCCCAGTTTTACCGGGGTCAGGTACCAACGGTACATCATTTTCTCTAAATTTTCGCGGAGTGCTGCGCATGCTGTAAACTTCATACCTTTCTTCCAAAGTGTCTGCCATCTATTGTATTCTACATTGTGCCCGAGATCTCTAGCCCATTTAACCATCACTCCCTTCACCACTTCCTCCCTAGTGTCCCATTCCAGTAATTGTTTATACATTTTGGAAAGGAGTTTATTATTGCTTTCTAGAATTTCCACTTGAAATCTCGACCTTTTTTCACTCATCCCCTGTTTCTTATGTTCACCCCACAATGCGTTAATTTGGTGAAGATGTAACCACTCCTTGACCTTGCCTTTCAACTCATCATATGACCTCAACTTCCAACCTTCTTCTGTTTTAACTAAAAGGTCCTCATATGTCCACCTTTCACCTGTCATATTTAATTTTTTTATTTTAATAATATCAACTGGGGAGAGCCACCATGGGGTACCTCTTTCAATCAGCTTTTTATTCCTGTTCCAGACTTCAAGTAGTGAGCCTCTAATTATATGGTTGGAAAAGCCTCCGTGGATTCTACCTTTCTCCTGCCACAGGTAGGCATGCCAACCAAACCTAATATTAAAGCCCTCTAGATCCAGTAAATCCGTGTTCCTTAGGGTGGCCCAGTCCTTTATCCAACATAGGCAAGCTGCCTCATAATAGAGCCTTATATTCGGGACTGCAAAGCCACATTCTGTAAGATGTTTAAACTTGACTCTGGCTCTTTTCCCCTGCCATATAAACTTGGCCAGAGTTTTTTGCCAATTTTAAAAACAGGTGGTACCTTTAATTACTGGAATATTCTGGAACAAAAATAGCAATCTCGGGAGAATACACATCTTAATCACAGCCATCCTCCCTGTCCATGATAATTTCAGCCTATGCCAGGTGTCCAAATCTTTCTTAATTTCTTGCCATACCTTATTGTAATTATCTTCCATTAGGTTTATATTTTTGGGGGATAACCAGATTCCCAGATATTTTACTT
Organism: Podarcis gaigeae; assembly: GCF_964106915.1. Classification (NCBI taxonomy): domain Eukaryota; kingdom Metazoa; phylum Chordata; class Lepidosauria; order Squamata; family Lacertidae; genus Podarcis; species Podarcis gaigeae. Next base: position 34,098,741 of record NC_139686.1, read on the forward strand.
TATTCACTATTTTAATTCCGATCTTTTGCTCCAGCTGATTTTTATCCTGATCATCCAAATTCTTTTAATGTGTGCGCTATTGTTTACCTTTATCTATTACCGTACCTCTAACCGAGGTCTCGAGCTAAAATCTAATGCCTTTGTTTCCTGAGAGCTCCTCTCCTTCTGCCGTTCCTTCTCCCACTACGGCCTCATCATCTTCATCTCCTAGTTCCACCTCCCTCTCTTCCTTTCCCTGTTCTTCCTCCTGTCCGCTCCTTCTCTCGTCCACCTCTTCCTCTTCTCTAACCCTTAATCTGTTTTCCACCTTTCCCAGCTCTCTTTCATACCTTCTCATAAACTTCTCCACCTCCTGTATATCCGTCAGTCTAATTTTTTTGTCTTTATAGAAAAAAGCGATCCCTTCTGGGAACTCCCATCTATATTGTATCCCGTTTCTCTTTAAGGCGGCTACCACTTGTACAGTTTTAATTGCATTCATTTTTGCCACTAGAAAACTTACCATATATATAAAAGACAGATGACCATCCTATGTACTGCACCAATACGCCAGCTAGTGGCATAGCAACCACAGCCCCCGCATAGGAGCCTGCAAATAAAAGGCATGTGTATATAGGTCAATAATTGTGTTCCAACACCTCCAACTCATTATCATTTATTAATTCAGGTAGCTCACAGCAGCAGGGTCTTCTGCTGAAAAACTGTACCATAGCCAGTTGACAAAAGGAAAGACTTACAATCGTCCTAAACAGTGCATGTCAGTGCATGTAATCACAGTGATGGCCAAACTTGGCCCTCCAGCTGTTTTGGGACTACAACTCCCATCATCCTACCTAACAGGACCAGTGGTCAGGGATGATGGGAACTGTAGTCCCAAAACAGATGGAGGGTCATGTTTGGCCATGACTGACATAACAGAAACAAAAGATTCTGTCCCTTTAAGAAGGTTAGCAGGATTCAGCAGGTACAGCTCATTGCTGTAGCACTATGGGAAGAGAACTTACACTTGTGGAATGTCATCCTGAGAGGTCTTAAAGGGACAGAAACCCTTTGGGGAAATGTTTCTAAATGTACTGTGAAATGTAAGAAGTCAGGAAAAAAACAATTCTAAGGAGTATGATTTAATAGACTTTGTGATTATAAGATGCTAGTGATGAATGGTTAAAAAAATACATGTTATTTCGATCATATTGAGAACTCATATAGACAAGCCATGAAATTCTAGTTTGGCCTTTACTAGTGTTGCTAATGAATTATTCCAAGGGATGAACAGACTCAGGTGTTCTTCTTTTCCTCAATTGACATTGCTTCATACTTTGTTAATGAAGAGTTAACCTACATATGAACCACTGTTGGGCATGTTGAGAACACCTCACTAGGAGCTGCCCTTGGAATAATTCATTACCGAACTCGTTTAACTTGTGATTATTCATGCTTGATGTGTGTAGTATAACCTAAAAGGTATTTTCCAACCACTTTTTTTCAAGCATTAACTAAATCAAACACAGCAAGTTGCCTAATGAAAGAAATAGATTTTAGCTTACTATATCTGCACACTCAGTCAAATATTCACACTGTATGCAGACAAACTGGAACTTAAAAGAGGGAAGCAGTTCAGACACTGAGGGAGAATGAATTATTCTAGCAGGATAATGCCAAAAGAGACAGAGAGAGGTATAAGTGAGAAGACCAGAGCTGAGAGACAGATTATTATCTATTAAATTTCTATACCACCCTTCATCTGAGGCTCTTAGGGTGGTTTACAATGTAAGAGCACAAAAATGCATAACAACATAAATACACAGCAACAAACAAAGTAATAATAATACTGTTTAAAAGGCAAAATTTAATTAATTTGTTTAATTGTTTAATTAACCTGAGGTCTGGAAGAAGAGGATTTATTTATTTATTTATTTATTTATTTATTTATTTTGCCTAGCAGTTAAAGCTACGTAACGAAGTTGCCAGGTTACCCTCGCTGGGGAGAGCATTCCACAAATGGGGAGCCACTAGAAAAAGACAGAGCAGAAAAATAATGTCTGAAAATTAAGTATGTGGGTGAGTGGTAAACAGGCCAGCAAAAATCTGAATTGGCAAAGAAATGTGGAAAGGTAAAAAAATTAGAGGAATTTAAATGGAGAGAGAAGAACTAAAATATACTTCTAATATTTTCACAACTGAAAGGGGGAATGGGAACCATTCCCCTTGAATGAGATATGGCAGATAAGACTTTTACCCTTGACTCCATTTTGAAAGAAACTGATGACAGGTTATGCATTCTTGGGATATTAAAAGATCTCCTCCAGGGAACTAGATTATGCCTTTCAACCCCTGAAATGCAAACAGTCAGAAGCCCTCAAATGAGGAGTGACCTGAGACCCTATTATTTATAATTATTGTTATGCTTTCTTTAAAGTCACAGTACACACGAACTTTTTCTCAAAAATATATATGAAAACTTACCACAGAAAGATGTGGTTGCTAGTCTACTTCTTTCAAGTGGAGGTGCCCATTTACTCCACATTCCATGACATGCTGGGTAGGTCACCCCCTGGCAAACGTATCAGATAAAAAACGTATCAGACTGGAATCCATTCTGGAAGTCTGTTTGACTTCCAAAACGTTCGAAAACCAAATTGCGGCTTCTGATTGGTTGCAAGAAGCTCCTGCAGCCAATCGGAAGCCGCAGAAGCCCCGTCAGACTTCCAAAAGAACGTTCCAAAAGAACGTTCGCAAACCGGAACAATCACTTCCAGGTTTGCGGCGTTCAGGAGCCAAAACGTCTGAGTTCCAGGGCGTTAGGGATCCAAGGTACGACTGTAATTCTATGCATACACAAGAAAATAAGCCCGACTTCACACAAAAGGACTTTCATCTTAGTAAGCAGGGGACTCCACACTACAATGAAGCCGAATCAAGAGGTTTGGCCAGGACTAGATTACCATTAAGCAAAACAAGCACATGCTTAGGGCATCAAGGGAAATGGGGCACCACATAAATTTTCCATTGCCAGATTTTTAACATTAACTATCACAAATTGCTCAGCTGAGTGTTCATTTTCTCATTTGAAGTATATTAATAATCCCAACAGGACAACTATGCAAGAAGGCAAGCTGGATGCCTTATCTCAACTAAGTATAGAAGCAGATGTGTTACATAACATTAGTTTTGAGAATCTGATTTGCCGTTAGAAAAGTAGGATAATTTTTTCAGGTATTTTTTCAAGTGGAAGTATACAAAAATAAACATTTTCCATTTTACTGTAGGTTTTGTTTCATTTTGAAAAATAAAATGTTATTTTATGGTTTATTATTGTTTATATTTTGAATTATATATATAGGGGGGCAGGTTATATATATAGGGAGGTTCTAAACACTTAAATCTTTTAAGTGTTTAGAACCTCTAAAGGTCTTAATCCAGTCCTGGGTTTGGTGGAGTGGGGAACATCCTCAGTTTAGCCACCTAAAATTCAAAGAAGTGCAGGTTTCACTGGATAGCTATGTTTGAGTACTGTTAAAGTTTTGTGCACAGTGTGGCACTGAACATCAAATATAGTTTGCTTCTCATATAACTATTTTTGCAAGGTAGGTGCCACCACAAAATCAATCTTCCCTCACTATTCCAGCAGCTAACAGGATTTTGAAATAGTGCCCACTTGTGGTAATGTTGAACGTCTGCTATATAATGATAACGCCACATTGGTGTCAAGTACTAATTCAACCCAATACACCCTTTGTAAGGAACAAGCTGCACTGTGCTCAACGGGGACTTACTTATAAGTAAACATCTAGAGGATTGCACAGTACAACCTACCATACAGAAACTTTAAAAACTATTGTGAACCATTCTAAATTAGTCAACGTTCAGTGTGACCTCATACAAATCTCTGATGTGACTGTATTTAGAACGCTGCATCCAGTTCTGTTTGCTATACCTGAAAAGGATAGCCAAAATGATGCAGGGACTGGGGCAACTCGCCTGTGAGAAAAGGTCACAAGATTGGGGGCTTCTTAATTGGGGGTGGGAGTGAGCGGGGCATGATAAAGGTGTACAAAATGGTGCATGACATGTAAGCGTGTTTAGAGAAAGGTTTTTCTCCCTCTTCTATACTAGAAGTTGGGACATCTAATGAAGCTGAGTATTGGAAGATTCAGCAAAGACAAAAGAAAGTACTTTTGTCATACGCTTCACACAGAGCATGGTTACACTATTAAATTTGCTGCCATAGGATAGCGATGGCCACCGATCTTAAAAGGGCTTCCAAGGGAGGGCTGGATAAATTCACTGATAAGCCTATCAACGGCTACTAGTCATCACGGCTGTGTGCCATCTTCAGTATTGCAGACACTATGCCTCTGAGTACCAGTTGCTGGGAAGCATGTGGGGCAAGGGTTGTTGCCCTCACGCCCTGGTTGTAGGCTTCTCCTAGGCATTTGGTTGGCCACTGTGAGATTAAGATACTGAACGAGATGGGCCTTTGGCCTGATCTATCTTGGCTCTTCATATGTTCTTAGGAGATATCTTAGACAAATATATTGGATACCTACCTCCACAAGACCTTGCAAAATTCTTACAAACATAACACAACCATAATGTACTCTGGCAGCTGCAGGAATGAACATATTTAGCATGGAAGTTAGGAAAATAGCTGCTCCAAATACCCTGTGAAGAAAGAACAATATTTTCCCCCTATTATAGAGAGATAATACTTCATATTGTACATATATAACAATATAAACAGCTGTTAATGCTATAAAGTCTTAAGAGGTGCATAGCTAAATCATGTCATCCATCAGAAACTAAAAGAAGAGGGATTACAGTCAGCCTTTTGTGATTTCTCTGTGTCTGGGTGAAGACCCTGCCCATAAATTATCATTTGATTTATATAAACACAATTATATAATATGTGAATTATGTTCATAAGCTTTCTGGGGAAAATCTCCTCTTTTAGACCTGATGTTCAGAAACAGTGACCCTGGATGACTTTGCCAATTTTTTACATGGACACATCTGAGTTACTTGACTTGCATTTGAATAAGACTCATCTTGCATTGATCCACATTCTTATGGTGGATAAAATTTTGTGATTAGTTCAACATATTACTCTGGCAAACTTCAGAATTAAGTACAGTAATCTTGTTCTAAAACCTGAACATGTCATGTTCTTCAGAAGACTTTGTAGATGGCTCTTCACTGTGCCTCAGCAATAAAGTACATGGGGGCTGGTTTGCATGCTGAATATTCAAGTTTAAATCCCAGGAAATCTCAAGGATGGGTTAGCAGGTGACAGGAAAGGCGTATGTCTAAAGTACCAGAGACCCCACTGTCAGCCAGTCAGTAGAAGATGCTGGGATAAATGGACAAAGAGTCTCACCTAAGATGGCAGCTTCCTGTTTTCTTAAAATGAGTGCAAAAACCATAATCTCACAAAAAATGAACTATCTGCAAATCCACAGGAAACTGGGCATGTGCTTTAGTGATGTGAGGTGTCAGCAAGCCACACTGATGCTCTTTTCAAAAGCAATATTGCATAAAATGCAGTTATAATTCTTAAGGAATAAGATTACAACAACTCATTGACAAAAGATGTTTCAACATCTATGATCTTTTTAACTATTACTCACTGAATACAGAGTTTTCAGCAGGATTAAATTAATTTATTTAGTTATGGCTTGTGAAAAGGTGTAGAAGGCAAGTTATTTTCTGTACAAAATTATTACTGTTAAGTTTTGGAATATTAAATACAAAAAAGGCTATTATTGCAGTTATTTTGGATTGGATATTATTTGGCCATAGCTTCCTTGTACATGCAGAAGAAAACACAATGAGTGACATTCAAGTTTTATTCAGAGTAGACCCACTGAAATTGCACCTAACCATCTTCACACATTTTACATATTAATTCCTACATCAAAATGCCTTCCATGTAGGAATCAAATAGTGTGGGGAATCACCCTAAAAAGCAGCTTTTAATTTGTTCATAAGGTGGCTTTCAACAATCCAGAAATGATGAGAAGTTGCCAGCATGAAATCTGTTCTTAAATTATGTATGATGTTGATCAACAAGACTCTGTTCTTGAAAGACAATATTCACGTGTGTCACATTCCTCGTCCTTTTATTACCAAATACCAGAAAATCAAAAGCCTTATAGAATGTATACTAAACTATGATTTGAAATAGATTCTTAACCTTTTGCAATTGCCATAAGACAAAATAAGGTTTTTAACCTGAAGCCAAGTTTTTCTCAGAATATTATTTTTGAGTTGCAATACTTGAGTTGCAATACAGCGCTTGCCTGATCTCCTGTTGCTGAGGCTTACTAGGGGTATGGCTGGAGGATAAGGTCAGCACAGTGCATAGGCACTGGCTGGATTGGCTCTGCTGGTGTGTTTGAACCATGACAACCTCACTGCCACCTCATCCTCCCAATAAGCTGCAAAGACGCTGCCTATGACACCTTTGCCAACTGCTACTGTTAAGTTGTGCTTTGTTCAATGAGTACATAGGATAGATTAGCTTTTGCCAACCAACTGCCTTCCTAGTGTTTTGGATTACAACTCCCATTATCACCAGCCAGTGCAGGTGGATGGGGATGTAGTCCAAAACATCTGGAAGACAGCAGGTTGGCAAAGTGGCATAGGTGATTCAGTGCCAACTACATATCTTGGTCACAAGATATTCCAACAGCCAGTATCTAGCCTTACTGGGTTCAGGATTCATCCTGAGCAATGGCCAAAATTGAGTGCTGGACAGTGGGAATCTGATTAGATATATACAGTACAACTCTGCTCCACAAATGGCCATACATAAATACAGCCCCCAAGTCATTCTACCTCTCTGTGGATGAGTTTGTATCTTTTTATTATGATAAGATTAACAGTAGGAAAATGTAGACCGTTTTATTTCTACAGATCACTGTGTATCTAGAATTACATTCTCTAGTGAGATGAGCAACTGAAATGGCTTTCCTTTTATTAAGTTGACATCCAGGGCTTATTACACAAGGAGCAGAATACCTTCATCCTACCTACACAATCATTAAAATTAAATAGTAACTAGTATACTTCTGCCTTTTAATGTCACAGATAGTATCATCATCACATTCATTGTGTAAGTTCACAAAGCAGTTCCCAGTTGCTAAAACTACTGTGGCGTTCATGTACTATAACTTGGTTTTTAAAAATACGGCATTAGATAACATATAAAATTGTAGTAATTACTTTATTACATCATATTATCTTATCATACCTGTTAGCTGCAAGTTTATTTGCAATGAAGCCTCCTGGAATTTGTGTTACAATGTAACCCCAGAAAAATGAGCCATGAATAAGTCCTACTGTTTCTGGATCCCAGTTGAATTGTGCTTTCTACAAATAAGACATATACATATGAAATTTGCACACCAATGTTTAGAAGATACATTTTGTCACATGATTGCCTGCACTCACTTTGGAGATGCAATATCATGCAGAGCACTGAACCAAAATTTGTGGAATTTTGTCTTGCCAAAAGCTATGAAAATTACCTTGACTGTGTCACTTTGCAACTGCCTTTTTATCAGTTAGTTGAGGTGCAGTTAAATTATCAAATATTATAAGGGCCATTATATAATTTCCCTTCTAAAGTTTTTTTCATTTAGAAAGATATCATTAAATGCACAATACAAGTCCCATTTAACAAGAAGAGCTTTTGTTTATTTGAGGCATACCATGTGAAATATTTTACTGACCGTAACCATAGATTGGAGACAGAAGAGAAAAGCAAAATCTTAGCTATTTTAAAAGTTTTAACAAGTGTGGATCATCTACCTGAATAGGCAAGCTGGTTTAAAGTGGATTGCTTGTTCCACAACTCTGGCAAAGCACACATATCTCTGCCACCTAGAATTGTGGGCCCTATAATTATCATATTTACATTTCAATCATATACTTCTTTACTTGGAAGTAGGTACCACTGTGTTCAGTGGTACTTACTTCTAGGTAAGTGTGCCTAGGATAGTAGCCTCACCTATTATTCAGCTCTTTGATGCTGAATTAAAACAATTGGTAATCAGGTATTTCCACATATTGCATATTTGTTCCTATCTAGGTTTTTCTAGTGTGGGTTTTCCAGCGGAAAGCCATGAGGCAAAGGCAAAACCTCTCTGAAACCTCTGCTTTCTAGGTAGAAGACAAGCAGAAGCATGGACGAGCCCTTATACTATCTGAATACCTATACAAAAATGAAAGCACTTTATGTGATTATTAATAACCCTCCCTCTGAAGATCTGTCACAGAAATTAATTGCAAATGGGACTAAAAATGAATTGTGTGGGAATAATTATGAATTTAAAGGTTTTACTCTGTGAAGGATTTGGAAAGAAGAAGGGCTCTCTCTTGTGACGCAGTAAGAATGGAAACTTGATAAGAGACCTGTGTTGCTGGAGCTGGTCTTGGGGAGGGCGAGCCGAAGATATATTATTTTCGAGGAGATTGCGAACTGGAAGGAGCAGCCCTCCTGCCAAAAGACTAATTTACGATGCAACAGGTCGGAAAAGCTAAAGAGCGAGTTTCTAGACTGTATTTCATCGGAACGACAAAAATGGCGATTACTCGCTCGAGCGGAAAGGACTGTTGGAGGAGAGTGATTTACAAGAGAGCAGCACAAAGCCCACACAGAAATACAAATAAGACTGTCTTTTTCAACCCACTTGCGGAGCATATCAGAGGAAAATGGAAAGGAAAATGAGTAATGACAAGTATTGAGAAGAGGAGACTGGAAACATCATTCTTAAGATGGAAGCAGAACAAATATTTGAGGATTGGACTCCTGCCAATCAAGAAGCATGGGTACCCCCCACAAAAATTTATAATTTGGAAAACAATTGGATTATATGATATGTATTGTTATAATTTTTATTAAATTTCATATTTCCAAATTAAACACATCAAATCAATTAGATTTGATGTGTTTAATTTAGAAATATGAAATTTAATAAAAATTATTTTAAAAAAAACAAACAAAAATGAAAGCACTTAGCTATCATCCTTCAAACATCTGATCTGGCATACGGACTTCTTACATTGTCTTCCCAGCTAAATGGGGATGTCATTTCTCTGTATCAAATAACATATGTCCCTACTCACCTCCATCTCTGGCTTTCCATTGACATAGATTGTGCTGTTGTTAACCATTTCCACTATGGCAACACCAAGATTGCATCGAATTCCAAAAGAAATGCAAAACCCCAAGCCACTCATGATGGCAATGATGTAACGTTTGGGAAGTCCACAGCAATAGCAGTCAAATAAAGGTTTCCTCACGGCCTGCACAGGCCTTCCTTCTTCATTCAATTCAATGTTATCTTCTTCTTGGTTGGTTCCATCAATTTTTCTGAAGGTGTTAAAAAAGTAAAAGTAAAAAGATGTTCTTAGGACAAGCTGTTGATGTGTAGTTGAAGTAATACGCTGATTAGCTGCTACAATTACATTCCCATGTTAGCTGTTTCCAATTAATTGTAACCGGAGCATGTGAAAGAAAGCAGCTGGGGGTTTTGCATAAGGCCTTGAAGATTTCAGAGAAATTCTGGGGCAGCTGTCAGGTTTGTCTCAGGCCCATTCACACATCATGATACCTATAGGTGGAAAACATCCAACCCATAGGCCTAATTAGACTTCCCCATTTTGCTTGTGCGGCTGTTTTGGCCAAGCCATTCCCACTTGCTCTACACCTGATATCATTTGTGACATCACATGAGAGACAGGTAAAGACAGGGCTTGGACCAAAGGCTGTGCTGATTCCCAGCATTTCGCAAGTGGATGGCAATCAGCTGATGGTTGGGAACTTGGGAAGTGTGTGTAAGAGACTTTGCAAACCTACTTTGGAAATAAAAAAAATGGTGTGCTTTTTAAAAGAGCGGGTCGCCCCCCCCCGCTCCCAAAGGAGATTTTATGCCTCAAAAAAACCTAAGTCTGTATTAATTTATTTGAAACATTTCTTTCAGATAAAGAAACATGTATTCTTTCCTGCATTTCATTTAATAAATTCAAGACGGCTAACAGCAATATGTGTGTGTGTATGCATAGGCAGCTATTAAAACAATGAGACACAATCCAGCAAGTTCTGTGCATTTAGTTGTTTCTGTTATGAGGACCTGCAATCTAACCTTCAAACATGCTAGTTTTGGATTTCACTACAGCCACTACCTTTTGGCCTGCTTATTTCCAAAGGGATTTGATGAAATCCATTGTGTTGGTACATAAACAGATAGACTTCAGTTTGTGCATTAGTCCCTCTTTCTCTTCTTTCCCTTGCAGTTCCTCCTCTTCCTGCCCCACTGACAAACCTGCTCCAGAGGTGTCCTCCAATCCTCCAAAGCAGCTTGCAAGTTGCACCAGAAGACCAGTTGCATGAGCAGAAGTCCATTTTGTTTCTGCACCAACCCAATTGAATATTACCCATGGTTTCAAGAGAATGTTGGGACCACCATTCTGACAGCATTATGCAGGCTCATAGACTTCTATTGCAAATGCACCTGGCAATCAGATGAAAAAGTTTGCCTGGCATGGCAGTAGCTGAACATCTGTCACAAAGCACAGTGCTCTTGGCCATAGAGGGTTTCTCCTAATTAGGTTCAAATCAGTTTATCTGTTCAGATACATTCTTCTTCATCTTGACTGGAATAATTGCCTTCTCATAATTAATTCTGTAAGCAATAGCAGTTAGGTCAAGTGAGGAGAAGAACTGACAGGGATATTTAGATTGCCATCTGGACTACCCTTGAGCTTTCTGGAACTCTCAAGTGATGTTTACCACCTCCTGTTTGCTCTTGCAGTAATTCAGAACTTTTCTTATCTTGCTACACTGGTCTTGCATTTATTGAGCTAGACATGCCTTTGCCACCACAGCTGCAACTGGGAGGCATGTTTGGTCTGAGATGTCTCTGGAAAAAAGACCTGTGGACTTGCAGGGGCAATGCCTCGTTGCCAAAGTGGTTTAACAATTCATGAAGCCCTTCTTCAAATAACCACTTACTCCTTTCCATGACCTCTTCCAGGAACAAGATCACCAGTAGAAAATACTTTGCTCACATGCTTTCAATCTTATACTGTGACATAATATAAATATGACACAATCCAAAAGTTAAAAGGGATGTGAAGAGAAGCAACATAACCTCCAAAGACAAGGCCAGATCTAATAACACCCCTAGATGGCAAACCTGAACATTTAGAAGGAATGCAGTCCAGAAGGGGCTGAAGTTGGCTTCATTGACTTTGGAGGCCCTAATGGCTTCTGAGGGGGACTGAACACCCCCTCCCAGGTCAAATGAGCCACCCACCTACAATTTCCAGAGCAGCAAGTTGTGTTCTTATCAACAGCTTTTTGAATGGCCACTGTAAATAACATAATTGTATTTGTGCATACTTTCTGCGTTATATTTCCCTCTTATCCCACTGTATACAAACGACCCACCATGACCATGTATATACATACCTTCTCAGGGTTGGCCCAAGATATTTTGTTCCCGAGGCAAAGGACAAGATGGTATCTAATCCATGTAAAATACCAACATTGCATTGTTTCTAGGCATAGCAGTTTGGGAAGCTCTATACAGAACGTAACCCATGTTTTCTAATGTCATTAAATGAGACTTTCCAGGAGGTAACCTGAATGTGGTTTTCAGATTCAGGGACCAGTACTCAGTCTAGCTGAAAACATGGTGATTTCTTGTCCGTCAATTAGAAATGTGTAAAACATGTACCCATCTGAGTTAACTCACAAAACCAAATTATGGTGCTAAAGTTGTCTTGCTCTAGGAAAGGGACAAGACATCTTAATCACCTTCCAATACACAACATGATGCTTCTCTCTTGTCTACCAGGGGCTCATGAGGAGGGTCATTTTTACTTTATGCCTCCCCCCCCCATGCATGATACTCAAATGGCAAGCGCTAAGCACCTATCTTCTCTAAAGATGCACTTCTCTCTCACTTTTTTACTGTCTTCTGATGGGTTTTCTCCACCATGGATGGGTTTGAGTATACTTTGCCTTCACTCTTTGTTGCCTGTGGAGACTCTGTTTGATCCCTCCCGGGGTAGCCCATGCTGCCTTCTAGATGTTGCTGGATGCTCATCAGTACTAACTAGCATTGCTAATGATCAGCTATAATGGAAAGTGCAGTCAAAAACATCTGGAGGGCACCATGTTGGCTAATTCTGATTAGAGCTATAAGGATTTTAATGCAGTCATCAAATGCAATACTTCTTTAAATAATTTCAAAGTATTAAATGCACAATTGTCAACCAAAACTATCTGCCTTGTTATTATTGGATTCAAATTAAACATTTTCTGCAGGGCCAGTCTTGCACCCTGTTGTTCCTAGGTGACTATCTAGAGCAGCACTTTATGGGACCAGTTTTGTTGCAGCATACAGGAGTGACTTTTCCTTTCTAGGTTGCTTTGATGCTTCTTGTTTTGCTATGCAGAAATTAGAGCATTAAATAAAATATATGGGTTTGATGCAATGTAGGGAGCAGTGCTTGAGGCAGAGACAATGAGAGGGCCTAAGCAGCAGGAATCTACTGAGACTTAAAAGTACATGGAATAGATGGGTTTATTGGTGCAGGGGTTATAGAAGGGAGACCCAATTTATGTAGCATAGTAACTGTCAAATTCAGCTCACTGTTGATGTCAACATGTAATATGATAAAGCAGGAAATCTGTAGGTGTATGAAGGTATATTAGTAGGTGTATGAAGGAAATCTGTAGGTATATGTAGGTATATTAACCAAATGTCCTTGGCCAATGAAAAAATATCTTCCTCATAACATATCTTCCTAACAATATTTATGAAGAAAAACTGGGAAAGCTTCAAAATAATCCTAGGAACTCTAGCAGTTTTTACATTTAATAGCATATACAGTATTAATATCTTTAAATGCTTATGATGTCTTTATAGTTCAACAGGTCTTATTTTAAAAAACAAACACCTTAACCAGATCAAAGCATGATTTTGACTAATAAATGCTCCTTATTTCATCTTTCATTTTATTTCTGAAATTTTCATCTACCTGTCCTAACATGTCACAGAAATATATTATTTGAGAAGAGGCATCTCTTAAAAGTGTTTTTTTAAAAAAGCTTTGCATGTAATAAAATTCAAAAATGATATTGCAGTTTATTATATATCTACAGATGGTGGGTTGTTTGGGTCTTTTAAAATAGTTTACAAGAAAGTAAGATATGCGACAAGTTGGCTACCAAGGACAAAACAGAAAACTACAAGTCCTATATCTGTACATTCAGAAAGTATGAATAAGTCATTATATATGAGCAGCATGAACCAATGCATGTTTCCTCAGAATTAGATCTGTTGTCTTTAGTGATGCTTCATCTCAGGTTTGCAACCTAGATAGCATTGCAAGCTACATAAATGATAATATAATAGTATATTATAACACACACACACACACACACACACACACACACACACACACACTAAGTGAGTCCTGTTAGTGGTTTTGTAAAATATTGGAAGCTGCCCAGAGACTTTATTGTTTGGGGATAGCATAGAAATGACATAAAGAAATACATAAAGAAAATATTTATTATTAACAAATAATTGTGCTGTTTTGCAAAAATGATATGCTCCCCATGACAATACATCAATTGATTATTTGGCTGGTAAAAGAAAAGTCTAACTGTCTGAATCTTTCAATTCTTTGGAAGATTAATGGTAAACTTGTTAGTCTTTAAAGTGGCACAACATTCTGTTGTTTTTACTGCGACAAACTGAAACATTTCCCTCAGGAAATTTGTGTATTTGAAACAATGTGAATATTGTGAATTTCTGCACTTTCACCCCTATGGTTTTTCTCTTATAAACTTTTAAATGACTGCCAATTTTTAACATATCCAAGCATATTATAGACAAACAGACATAATCCAGTTAAGCTAAAAAGCTTGCATTTAAATTGATGCTGGTTATGATCCTAAGTACACCTGTACTGACAAAATCAAGTAAAGTTGGACTATCTAGCTGCATGCATCAGAAGATCAAAGAGTTTAATCAGATTCATGGTCACTTTTGCAATTTCAGTTTTACACAAGCTACAATTTTTGAATTGTGCTCTATGTTTCACCTCTATGTTTCTAAAACATGACATGGATATAAATTTAGATACATGGTATAGATATAAAATCGCATGAAATTTTCACATTTATTTTCAGTATATGTTTATTTTATTTCAGTTCTTTTTATTGATATTTTATTTTCCTTTGGTTCTCTTTCTGGATATTATTTAGCATTAAATCAGCTTTGTCTAAGTTTTATCAACAATATTTAAAATACTTAACACTAGGCCTATTTTGCAATTATTTCATATTTTAGCAGCTCATATTTTATAGTGGGGTTGTGTGTGTGTGTTTTATCCCATTACTTTGTTACTAAGGTACAGTTCTTTGTATATGCTGCTTATTCAATTACACTTACAAATTTCCTTTCCAGATTTAAACCTAAACTTTATTTGCTTACATTTTTGAAGTTTACATTAAGTTTTTACCTTTGGAAGTGTCCCAGTGAATCACTCACAGTATTCTTCACTTCTTCTTTCCCAGGCTTTAAAAACCTCTCCCTTAATGAGTTAAACACTTCAAAAGGCATCTTGTCTTCCTTAAATAAATCCTTTAATGTAACATTTTGTTTGCTGTCATCGCCAGTTTCCCCCAGACTTTAGTAGCCTGCCTCAGTGCTTTCCTCTATTTTTCCCCCCTGTTATCCCTGGTACGACGACCGGATGATCCACACAATGTTAATACTCCAAAATATCCGTCAGAGTGAAAATTTCAGCAGAGTCTCCTCAGAACTGCCAATAGCTCAAGCAGAATTGTAGTGGCTCTGTTTTTCATCTATTGTTGCTCCGTGGCTGATCATCATTAAAGAACAAAGGGCTACACCTGGAGGTTAGAAACGCTGGACCTGGTGCTTCAGCTGGTGCACCCGACTGAAACACACTATAACTTGCTCATCCTCTCTCCCAGCTTTCTTCCGCCGTCTCTCTCACACAGATCCTGTGCGAGGTGATGCTATAGTAACGAACACAATACCTGTCCCTCTGGCCACTCAAGCTTATTAATAGATCTCATCCACAGCAAACTTTATTAAACATTTATACATTCTCCCTGTCACAGGACATGGACTTGTAGCTCCATTTTACTCTCAAACCTCCTCTGCACCCCAACCCCCCAACAAACAGCTTTTGCTGGTCTCTTGGAAATGAAGTCATTTATGACTGACATCATTAGTAGCTCTATCTAAAAACACAGAAACAGAATTGCTTTAAAATGCTGCGTGAGTAGTCATTTGCATTAATCCAAACAAGAACACTTGGGTCATTTATTTACTTATGTATCTGTTTATTATAATCATAAAAAATGGATCAGAAAGTGAGTTATAAAAACAGAGATCTGCTTCTTTTTCTGAACTGGCCACATTGTGTGTTTACCTCTGATCTTATTATACTTATTATTGGAGTTACTAGTCTTAACAAAAGTGCAGCTTCTGTAGAAAATACAGGGGTGGGTCAAAGGTTGAAGCACTAGCTCAACCAACCGTGCTCTCTTAAGGTCAGATAAGGACCCATAGCTCTAGGTTCAATTAATTCAAGTTCTTAATATGCCAAACTCAACACTGGATTTAAGGCAGTGCTCCACTGCACAGAGTGCTGAGTCAAGGGACACAAAACAGCAGCAGCAGCAGCAGCAGCAGCAACAGCAACAACAACAACAACAACAACAAGCCTATATTTATATGGAGGTCTGGAGGGGCACCAAATTTTGCCTTTACTCATGTGCCATATAGTGGTACCTCTGGTTACAAACTTAATTCATTCCGGAGGTCCGTTCATAACCTTTAAACTGTTCTTAACCTGAGGTACCACTTTTTTAGCTAATGGGGCCTCCTGCTGCTGCTGCGCCTACAACACACGTTTTCTGTTCTCATCCTGAGGTAAAGTTCTTAACTTGAGGTACTACTTGCGGGTTAGCGGAGTCTGTAACTCAAAGTGTTTGTAACCCAAGGTACCACTGTATTACCAAAGTCCACCCCTAAGCCAAACTATTGCATTTTCTACAGCATGTCATTTATACAGCACACAGCATATACTGTATCATAAAGCATATGCAGTGGTACCTCGGGTTACAGACGCTTCAGGTTACAGACACTTCAGGTTACAGACTCCACTAACCCATAAATAATACCTCAGGTTAAGAACTTTGCTTCAGGGTGAGAACAGAAATTGTGTGGTGGTGGTGCGGTGGCAGCGGGAGGCCCCATTAGCTAAAATGGTACCTCAGGTTAAGAATGGACCTCTGGAAAGAATTAAGTTCTTAACCCGAGGTACCACTGTACAAGTAATTGGGGTAGGAATCAAGAAATGGGGTCATAAGCAGGATAAACAAACTGACTGACAAGCTGAAGCTAAGAACAGCTGCTGCTGCTACATTACTGACTGAGGGCAAGGAGGATTGAAGAGGTTCTTGCACTCTTAGCTTATCATTATCATGGTGAGTCACGGCCCCTTCAAAGCACTTCAGGCCTACTTATATTCACTAGGGCTAAGCAATTTTCTTAACCAAGAAAAAGAAATTTTAAGGGGAGTTGTAGTATTGGTAATATTGCATTACAATCTCTAAAATTAATTTGGGATTTGCTTCTACAAGATACGCTGATGGGAATAAATTGAGAGTGATTTAAAAGGGAATGAATCTCAGCTAAAGCATCCATGATATGCTGGCCATACTGTCACCAGGATCAGAAGTAGCATACCACTGAATACTGGTTTCTGGGAAACAGTGGCAGAAGAGGGCTACTGTCCTCACTTCCTAGTTGTGGGCTTCAGTATGGCCAGTTTGGATCTTATCCTTACTGACAATGTGCTGGCAGGGCACCAGGTGTTCACAGAGAGGCCTTATAGGTGGCTTCTTCTGATCTGCTGTACCTTCTGGGTATCCTCTTAAAACCTATCTAAGCCATCTTTATGAAGGTTGACTTTAAAGAAGAAGAGAGGGAGCGACAGACAGATGTGGTAATTCAATTTTGTTGTTGGAGGGTCAATGTGGGCTGGGATACAGTATATATTGAATAAATAGGGAGTGTAACATCTTGATGTTGACTTGACACTGAAGTTTTTCCCAACTTCAGTGATGTATAGTTTTTCAGCTTGGAAAGACATTATATAGCCATTCCTAGTTGTTGGCCTCATTCACCATGACACCAAGAGATGGGCAGGATTATCTACCACAGCCTCTAAGATAGGACAGTTTCAGTAACAACATTTATGGTGTCTGTATTATTAGTACAGTGGTACCTTGGGTTACATACGCTTCACGTTACAGACTCCGCTAACCCAGAAATAGTGCTTCAGGTTAAGAACTTTGCTTCAGGATGAGAACAGAAATCATGCTCCGGTGGCACGGCAGCCGCAGGAGGCCCCATTAGCTAAAGTGGTGCTTCAGGTTAAGAGCAGTTTCAGGTTAAGTACCGACCTCCGGAACGAATTAAATACTTAACCTGAGGTACCACTGTATCTGTCTCTAGAGACAATGGCATTCGCCTCCAGGGGTGAAGTCAAACACTGCATTAGCAGCACTGAAGTGACCTTTCACAGTCCACAAGCCTGATCAGTGTGTATGGAGGGCTGGCCAGACCATAAGTGCCCCCCCCCTCTCGGCATCACTGATGTATTCCAAAGGAAAGCAGAGCAATACGTTTTGTAGCTTGGATTCAGGAGCTGCCGGAAGGAAGCGTACAGGCCCCATCCAGCTCTGGATTTGCGTGGGGTTTACTCCTTAGCCTTGTCACATCCACTAGCACACTCTTGGACTCATTAAGTCTTTACAGCCTGCTTCACTTCTCATTATAGGCACGATAGATCAATAATACAATCTTCTGGACTTACTCTAATTCGAAACCATTTGGCTCTGTTATACCAAATAATGCACCAATAATTGTTCTCTAAGATGTTTGTATTGTATGAGGTACATGAAACTATATTTTGTATAATTCAATGCTTTTGCTACCAGCGTATAAAAAGCTCCATCTTTAGAGCTCATGAACATGAGACTTAATCTGAGGGTCATGGGCTCAAGTCCCTTGTCAGGCAAAAGATTCCTGCATTGTAGGGGGTTGGACTAGATGCCCCTCATGGTCCTTTTCAACTCTACAATTCTATGACAAAGACTGATAATATTAGTTTCAGAAATACTGTAAGTTATCCTACAGATTGAAAAATATGCAGTCTGTTAAGTACATCAAACTCCTATATGGAATTAAAAACAAAACAGAACACACACAAAGCAAGCCACATTGCTCTCAATTTGCCTACTTCCATACAATTTTTTTTGTAATTTTGTATGCCTACTTCCATAAAAAAATTAGGCTCACGGGACTAAACATTTGAAGGTTTTATAGTTATCACTTGCAAAAATTCTTAATAAAATTAAGCATACACATGACAAAGGGACACGGGTGGCACTGTGGGTTAAATCACAGAGCCTTGGACTTGCTGATCAGAAGGTTGGCGGTTCAAATCCCTGCGACGGGGTAAGCTCCCGTTGCTCGGTCCCTGCTCTTGCCAACCTAGCAGTTTGAAAGCACGTCAAAGTGCAAGTAGATAAATAGGTACCGCTCCGGCGGGAAGGTAAACGGCGTTTCCATTTGCTGCTCTGGTTCGCCAGAAGCGGCTTAGTCATGCTGGCCACATGACCTGGAAGCTGTATGCTGGCTCCCTCAGCCAATAAAGCAAAATGAGCACCGCAACCCCAGAGTCGGTCACAACTGGACCTAATGGTCAGGGGTCCCTTTACGTTTACCTTATACACATGAAAACATAGGTCTATGAGGATCACAAGTCACTGAAAACTTTCCTTCTAGTTGCTTTTGTCCAGCTCACATATATTTACTTAGAAGCAAGTTTGAATAATACGAAACTGAACATATATACCAAGCCCCTATGAAAGTGAATATGATGTTGTGGCCCCAAGTATGCTTAATCATCGATTTAACTTGAGATTCAGTTCTCATTGGGGGGGGGCGGAGTTCTTCAGTGGACATAAATGAAGTTTGGCTGTTAATGTGACATGAAACTACATTTAATTTAAGAACATTTGGTATTATTATGTTCCATTTTAGAACCTCACACTTGTTATGCTATAGTGACATCTTATGGTCATTTTATTCCATTTAGTTTCCATGTATATTGGATGTGTGTTTTTTGGTTCATTTGTTTTCCAAATTCATTGGACCTATGATGTACCTTATTCTTTGCTGTAGTTTCAGGTTAATACAAATATTACTGTATCATTTCAAGAGTGCTGAAATTTATGGTACCCAGAAATGCTGCAGTAGCAATGTATATGCAGCGAAAACACCACCACAATGATGAAATATTAGGTACATTTTTTAGTCCTTTAGATTGCTGTGGGAAACATTGAATTTTAACCATTTGGAAGACATTACACTCTCACCTTAAAAGGTGAAAATATGAAAAGTTTATTATTTCAATAAAGCAACATCATTCAAGATTTGAAAACTACACAGTTATTCATTCACAGTACAAAGTTGTAGGAATTTCTTGTAACCATCACTGTACATTTTACATATTTTAAGTATTACCAGTTTTAAAAGTTGATATAAAGAATAGATTTATTTTGAAAATCAGCAAAGTCCAATAAAACCAAAATAGAGTATCATGCTCCAACCATTCTGCTGATCACAAACCACAGCAACACTAGAGTAATATCATTACTTTACACACACAAAATTGAATGCCTTACAGTCTAAACATAAAATTTGCCACAACTAAGGAAGGACTGTACAATTAGACAGACATTAAATATTTTGAATCAGGCCTGAGTTCAATACATATAAAGCCATTTGAATATACAACTTCCAACTTGAGATATATACAACACTTAAAATTGCCTGAAATTTTAGTATTTCAAAGAGAACCTCTTTTTACAAATTTCTGTACAAAGGGAGCCACTGAAGATTTAGACTGGGAGCCAAAATTCAAAATCAGAACCTGCTTGGAGTAATCCTAGCTTTCGCGTCAATTTCTATTTGAATGCAGATTGTCACAACAAATCTGGTGCGTCCAAGTTCAGGTTAATTAAAATTGCAATCATATATTGTAACAGTCAGTATATATTACAATGTCAAAAAGGCAGACCCAGGTAAATTGTTCTTTTAAAAAATATATCTGGAACTGCACAAACCCGGCAAAATTCAGAAGATATCCACAAGTCAATTTTGAAACATCATGTAACCAGGAGCGAGAGAGCAGTTGTTTATTTAGAGTGAAATATACATCTCATACCAATTAGGCTAGATTGATGAAACTGTAGCATACAAAGATAGAAAAGTATTATTTGTATGTGAAACATACATGTGGAAAACTGCAAATCAATTGTCACAAGTTTACACTGAAATAATCCTCAACATTTTCTAATGTACAAACGACAATATTGCTTACTTGTTTTGTTTTACTGTTATGAGAGCCAAAAGCCTTGATATAGTTGAGGGGAAAGCAAGACTACTGAAATATTAGCCTGCCTGTGAATTTCAGTGATTCGTGTTTTCCAAGAATTAAGATGTCTACAATAATATTGCTTTACAGACCCAGCTAAACTGATGTCAAGCTATAACTTTCATTCCTTCTGTTTATATTGGGTTATATCTAATTGGGGATCTGCTGACATAATCACACACACACACACACACACACACACACACACACACACCATCTGCTCTGGAGTGTCCCCAACTCTCTGCAGCCAATTTTGAGACTGTGCAGGAAGCTGGAGGGGACAGCAGAGGAAGTTCCATTGTGCACATGGAAGTCTCTTGTGCAAATGAAATCCCAGTGTTAGTAATTTTAATAAGGGAATATTATGAAAGTAACTGAATATAAGTATAGTGTTTTTTCATTAAATGAACTCCTAACTTCCTTTTGTTAGGAACTACTCCCATTTGAAAGAGGGAGGTAACTTCTAGTTACATCCCTTTTTTCTATTTGTATAAATAACACTATAGCAAAGACGTTCCTCTTAACTGCCCAACTTGATGGCCCATTCAAACAAATTACATTTCAGCTCAGGACTTGATCCCTATTAAATACAAACGGGGCATAAATAAGCAGGTTTATTATCTGCTGCATCTGCTTTCCAAATTACATAATAATTTTTGTATTTCAAGGAATCTGAAAAGCTGAAACTAGGATTTATAGCTTGCTTTACTAATTAAGATCATACTTCAAGGTATTACAATTCATAAGAGTACAATAAATAAGAATAGCATTTGTCATCAAGCATTTACAATCATTGTGTCTTTCATACTCCTTCACCCTATATGTTTTTTCAGCCATCACACTCTTGCTAGTGACACCTGTCAAGTGATCTAAAGGTGTTGACATATCATGTGTAGATTTCCCGTCATTATGAAAAGGTGAGAGTACTGGTGTCACTAGCATTATCCAAATATCCTATTGAGCACATAGCAGCTCCTTTGTTTAGCTCACGGTAAAGGAAAAAGTCACCAGCTATAAAAGCATAAAAACAGGTCAGGGAGATTTTCATAAATGAACTCTACAAGGAATAGTCTATCTCCAAATTCACAACATCTTCCTGCGGAAATGGCAACTTTGTGGAATTTGGAGAAGTTGAACAAACATCTCTGCTAGCAAATCAGTGAAAAAAATCCCTTCCTGACTCCAAGAATACATAAATTATCTTGAAAAAGAACTTTACTAGAAAGAACTATTCACATGTTATTATTTAACAAGTGTCTTTCTCCTCTGTTGTCTTATGAAAGGTAATCACTATGCTTCTATAAGCAAAAACATAATATGTTGATTTTGTAAGAGACTTTAGTCATGTATCAAGGTGTTTCCTCATTACATGTTTTTTTTCTTCTTGCAGCCTTAGCTCAAATATAATTGTCACTATTAAAAAAAACAAGTGGCCAACAAAATTGCCATTGATCCTTAGGCTCAAAGGTTTGTAAGGTAAAGTCTCCACAGTATTAGTACAAAATGATTCCCCCCCCCCCCCCCCGGCTCTCTCTCAAGCAGTCTCATGGAATAATGAAATCTGAAAGGCTGAAAAATAAAAAGGTTAACAAGCAAGGCCAATTTTTTTTGTTTACAACAAACTGGGGCAGGGAGCTGTGGCTGGAATACAAAACTTATAATGTTTCATCATGGGTCATGATGGGGAGTTGGAGTCCAGTAACATCAAGAGAGCCCAAATTTAGCCACCCCTGAAAGAAACCATCCCCAGCCTTGTGTCGTTAAAGAAACTTGTTTTCCACATATTATAGGGAAGCTTCATATTCTGTACTGTCCTGCTTTTTTAAAGAAAAGCTTTACACAAAAATGTAAAGTTTGAGTCTTAAGAAACCTGGAGACCATACAAGGAACCTAACACATTTAATATTCATAAATTTACACACAGAGTTATGTAGCTAATTGAGCATATTCAGTGAGAATATTAATATAACATAAATAACACAAGTGTTGTGTGTGTTTTTCTTTTTTAAAAACAACAACACAATTTTATCACTGGTCCCAGAGATACAAAACAAAAGTACTAAGGCAGCAGCTATAATACAAAGTTCTTAAGATACATTTAACAGTATTACAGCTTAAAATTGGAAATATAATTTAACAAAATACAGCTCACATTTACAGCATAAGGCCCTTTGGTTTCTTAAGCAGCAAATGAAAATGATTCAATCAGTGAAAGGCTTTGAAAAATAAAGTATGTAGGCTTTCTATAAAAACGGTAACTAATTCTTTCCTTCTCAAAATAGCTAGCTATAGTCCATAGTATTATGTAAGAAAGATCTTAAAATTCCCAGGAAAGAAAGAGTTAAATGTACAGTAGAAATAGCAGACAGGGTAGAGACTGGTTCATCCCCCAACTAATTAACCACATAAACTGTTGCTTCCATTTTGGGGAAATTTTATATTTGAAAGAATCCTTTAAGGGAGATGCAAAATGGTTGTTCACTCCAAATCTGACTGCAGGAAATTTTATATTAACCTTTCAAGTGAGACTGAACATTATGTATACAATGATTTGGCATACATTAAACAACCTGCCTTAGTCAACTGCTGCATCATCCAACTTTGTAATTTATTCAACTGAACTAAAACAATTCACTGAGGTCTCTTGAATGTGATCAAATTTAAATTCAAAAGAAGTATGTATCGGAGGGATGGCAACCTCTTACTTTTGTCTTAGAAGTAACCAGAAACTTGGAGTACGAATTGAAGCTCTTTTCCTACTAGCAAGCCAAATTTCAATGTGATCAAAGTGACTTCTAAATTCTGAGGTCATCCACCTTTGCTTCTAGGATGATCCAAAACAGATTAATTTGCACTTGTATTCCTTTAGTGCCTAGATTTTCAGTGTAGACATAAGCATGATTATTTACTTACTTTTTTAAAGACCTGACTTTAATATCACCATGCCAGCATAGCGGCTTCTATGGTAGGGACTGAAATTTTGGCATAATCAACTGGAGGCAGGTTATGTAGCATGGTTACCTAAGCAGCATTTTTCAGCGATTTTTCTCAACTGGGAAAATATCACTCCTACATACCTTATTTTCTGCTGGGAAGATTGTAAGTAGTAATCTAGTCTCTTCATGTTCAATCTTGTATGTTTATAGCAAGTTCCAGACTAATGTATGCACCCTACTATAAGGTATTATACCAAGATGTATTTAGAACTCAGTATCATATCAAATCAGACAATACAAGAACAACAAGAGCCCAGGGTTTGAAGTCTTCCGACAGCTTATCAGCAATTACAACCTACTGCTAATTTTTATTGGTTAAGATGTTTATTTGTAAAATAACATGGTGGTCAGAAGACACATTTCTGAAGTTGTGAGGTATGAGGTTTTAATTTTTTTCTAACTCTGGGCACCTGGATTGACACAACCTGACCTCAAAACTTTGAAATTAGGGGCAAGAGAGATCACTTTGTGCCTAAGAAAATTAAATGCATAGGCAAATGAAAGTGTATTACTAAGTCGCATCCTGGAAATAGCTTTTCTCTTGTCCATTTTGCTAGATGATGTTTCTTCAAATCAGGTTTTTACCATACATTAATTCGTTCACAATCAGAGCTATTACCCAAAGAGGTCTTTTAAGTCATTACTAGCTGAGCTGCTGCTTGTCATGCTGTTTGTTGGTTGTGTGAAGTTTTGAGGACTAAAGAAAGGATTTCCCTGCAAGCCAAAGCCAGATTGTCCCATCGCATTCATCTGTGTTCCTAAGGCAGTACTGTTGGAACCCTGAGGAGGTGCAAACTGATTAAGCCATGGGTTTGTTTTTTGTTGCGACAACTGATTCATACTAACTTTAGGTTTTTGAGCCCTAAATAGGCTATCTAAAGCTGACATATCTGGTGGTCTGCTTTGTTGTGCTGGTTGTGAAACTGCAGCTGTAGTGTTCATAGGACTATAAGATGCCATGTTTGCTGCTGGCATCATATTCATGTTGGCCATTCCTGTGACACTAGCAGTACTGAAGTAATTCTGGCTTGTAGTACCAATTCCCATCCCAAATCCAGATGGCTGAAATCCCATATTAGCATTTAGTCCATTTCTCTTAGCGCTCTCAACAGGGGATGAAAACCCCATTCCAATACCCACTGAGGAAAAGCTATTTGAAGAGGGAACTTTAGGTTTGTTGATGGACTGGCTGGTCAATGATGCCATGCTTTCTCTCAAAGTGTCAGTCAAGTCCTTGGTCTGAAAAAATAAAAGGACCTATGGTTAAAATACTTTGCAATAGCACTCAACATAAGCAGCAGCTCTAAGGATGAAAAATAGATGGCAGCACAGTAAGATCATTTTAGGAGGCTGGAATGCCATATTGTACGTGCAACTCAAAGATGAGTTTACAACAGGGGGTGCTAACCTATGACCCACCAATAACCTTTTTATAGCTTTCCAAAATTTATCTTTCTTTTTTAAATTAACCATTTGGTTTGCTGCTGTGATGCTCAGTAGTTCCGTGGACTTGGGTAGGATTCCAAAATGTCCTAACACCGACCCTCAATCAGTACAGGTGATAGCAGCACTGTATCCAGTAAGTTGTCTCATGCTTCCTTAATTCACGGGTGCTTCTGCTTTACATAATTTCCTAGAGATTGTATCTCTTTGCTCAGCATCATTGCGGCCAGTGCCAGCTGACAGAGAGTGAGTGAACCAGCAGTTAACAGCAAAAGGGAAACTGAGTACATACTGCTCCCTCCTTCCACTTACCAGATTATTCATTTGGAGAGAGTAAGCTGCAATCCAGGTGTATTTTCCCTGGCATGTTTGTGAGACATATGTGCACACTCTGTTGTGTATGGGATGTGTGTACCTGTGCATGCTTATTGTGGGGTGGACAAGTCCCTTTTTTGCCATGCCCACCATTGGCATGTGCACCCATACAACAGGTTGGAAGGTGCCAGTGTAGTCCTCAAGTTGGAAAAGATTAACAACTCCTGGTTTACAAGTAAGTGCATGTGGTTACGTTTTTGCCATTCACACATTTGCAGCCCAATCACTTTATTAAAACAATGACTTTGGATGCTTATATGCAATTGCAAATTGAGATTTGCAACTGCTGCAAATTTTACAGGATAAAACTTATTTTTATTAGTTAGCTGCAATAGGACCAAAGATTACAATGAAGACTGAATCCATACCTGTTTGACTGGGGCAGTAACTGTGTGAGGCTGAGGTTTAAGTGGCTGTTGGTTTTTCATTTTTTGTGCTTGTTCTTGCTCTTTTGCTAACTTTTGCTTCTCTTCAAGTGTAAGCGATCCCTTCAAAAGAATACATTGTTAGTGAGTGGCATCAACTTCAGAGACTTGGAATAGGCCCAAAATCTTTTCAGTATTAAAAATTATTCAAAAAGAGAAGAGCCTTGCTCATTTATGTTTGCAAAAGCATTTCACAAGAACAAAAAAATAAATTCCTCAGTAGACACACATTATATTTACTCCTAACAGGTGAGTTTAGTATCAGTTTTAATAATAATAATAGTAATAATAAACTGACTTAGGAGGAATCTACACACATATAAAAACCGTTCTTAAAATGCTTATTTAAAGTGTGTTTTTTAAAAAAATACTGATTTTTCCATAAGGCTCACCATCACCATCTAGTGTCACGTTGTATATTGCACTTAAAACACACTTAAAATGTTTTATTTGCAGCTGTATAGCAGAATCCGTGATTGCATCCAGATATAGTCCCCTCCACCTGCACTGTTTTTCCTTTCTGTTTCCTCACACCTTCGTCTATTCTGGCTTGTGCTGGAGAAGAACATATCTCTGGCTTCTCCCTTCCCAATGCACATCTTCTCAGTCCAGGCCTTTTCATTTTCCAACTGCAGATTTACAGAGCGATTAAAGTACTGTTTCATTCAGCCTGCAACTGAGGATGGTGCTTGATCAAGATGAACAAGGAAACTGTCCATTTTAGCCCAGCACTGTCTACACACTGACTAACAGCCGCTCTCCTGGGTCTCAGGCTGAGGTTCTTTCCGTCACCTTGCACCCGATACTTTTAGCTGAATGTATCAGGGATTGAATCTGAGACGTGCAAAGCATGTTCGCTACTCACTGGGTTATGGTCATCTTCCTAAGGTGCAAGCTCTGATATTAGAGGTGGCTGAGAAACTAGCTGATGGCTGAGTGTCATAAACATATAAAGAATGAAAATGAAACCTTCTGGTAACTTGCTTGGCCAGTAGTTTCTTAACCCTTTTCTACAAAGTTCTCTTTTGGTTCCAATAACGCCCACCCACAGGCACAACGAAAATCTGTTTGTACAATGCGACTTCTGGTTTTTCTTCTCCCCACTGCTTCCCCCATCCAGCCTTCCAGAGCTGATTTTAAGAACATAAGAAGGATCTGCTCGATCAGGCCAATGGCCTATCTAGTCCAGCATCCTGTTCTCACAGCAGCCAACCAGATGCCCGTGGGAAACCAGTAAGCGGAACATGAGCACAAGAGCATTCCCTTCCTGTGGTTTCCAGCAACTGGGATTCAGGATTGCTGCCTCCAGCTGTGGAAGCAGAACACAATAATCATGGCTAGCAGCCATTAATAGCCCTCTCCTCCTCTTATTTCTCTCATCCTCTTTTAAAGCCATCCAAGTTGGTGGCCATCACTGCATCCTGAGGAAGGGAGTTTCATGGTTTAACTGTGCTGGGTGAAGAAGTACTTTATCTGTCCTGAATCAGCTTCACTGGATGTCCATGGCTTCTATTTAACCCATTCTAGATTAAAAGTAATTCTAGCCAATATTTCAATCTGATTTAAAGATGCAAGAAATTCAACAAATAATTTGATCAGTCATTCTGATAAGTGCTTCCACTCTTTTGCTGTAAAAAAACCCAGTTTGGCAACAATCAGGGCCACTATTTCATACAAGGCTGAGCATCATCTCATGAAGAAATGCTGATTATTTCTATCTGAAAAACACAGGGGACACCATCTCTCTCCAGCGCCCCCTCTACATAAAGTTGAACAATTGAGTACTTCCTATTCCTGACTTCAAAAATCTAGATTCTGAACTCATGAAACCCTGAACTAGCAACACCAAGAAGGAAGGAGTGCACATGGGTCAACAAGGATCCATTTAAATTTGGCTTATTGGGGAGCCTTGGTAGACCAAGATACATTGCTCAGGATATAGAACCCCTGATAAGCATACTGATGAAAAATTCCTTCTTATTTATACCTTGCACAATAATTTATAAAAGCTTACCTTTCTCTTATTTGTCAACATTCCATTCTCTTTACAATCAGGTCCACTAGTTAAGATATCTGTTCCTAGGCTGCTAAACACCTTGTCAATCTGTTGAAATTAAAAGAAATGTATGAAGAAGCATTTATCTTTAAAAAGAATTTGATTAAGCAAATACTGGAATGATCCAATAAAGACAGCTTCTTGCCTGATTGCCTGTATTATTGGCTTTTGTTTCTTCAGGTGGGCTCATTGGATTAGCTATATCGAAAGATCTACAATGCAAAAGTACAATTGTAACAAGGTGCTAGCAAATAGTTTCAGCATAAAACCAACCCCATAAAAATGCAAACAATATGTTCCATATTTAACAAGACAAATGGTAGACAATTTGCTGTAATGAACTTCTAATTCAGTGTAAGAGAATATGTGCTTTGATTCACCTATGGGTGAAGAATTTGCAAGCTACTTTACTTTGCATAAATCCAAAATGATTTCCAATATTAATTAGTATATGTACTTCATGAAGTAAAGCATATCAGATAATTAAAATATAAGCAACATTAGCTACTATTTGATAGTTCAAAAAATTATCCTTAAAAAAAGTTATTCACCTCTTAGGCTTCACCTGTTAAATAGACAGGACCTTGCTCAATAGTATCTATTTTACTTGATAATACCAAAAATGTCATTGCATACTTCTGAAAAATATATTTAGATGTATCCAAACGTGTCATTTATTCCATGAATGGGACAGAAAGCTATTCTTATTGCAGCTTCCCATGCTCCTCCTAAATCTGCTGCAGAGTGTTTCCCATTCCTCTGGAACAGACTTGGGGAGTTGCAGAGGCAGGCTAAGAGCTGAAAATTGCTGACTTCTCTGTTTCACTCATGAAAGTCTTATGGTTTCATGTCATCCTTAGTAAGAAAATCTATGTTGTAGGTGTGGAGTGTTTTTCAGCCTGAAAGCTGCATTCCCTTTTCGACAATGTGGAGTGGTCTGGGAGCTGCATTTAGCTGGAGGGTTTCCATCCTTGCTGAAGAGCAATAACTTGTCTCCCAATTTTGTTTCCCTTTAATAATTGTTTATTCATGTCACAAAATAACAAAACTAATAAAAAGTATGCTCAATATATATATAGTATCAGCAGAGCTAGGACTGAAACAATTGTGCTAAGGAAGAGATTGCTATCTGGTCTTAGATACTGTAATTTCATTTCTAAACAACATAGAAGGGTCATTGGGTTAGCATGGTTGATCTGCAACATAAAAATTAGTATTTAAATTAGTGGGAGACATAGTGGATTGATTCCTTGAACATGGAAAACTGGTGTTCCAAGTTCTGCGGTTGAAAATCATTGGTAACTAACCTACCTGACAGAGTTGTTGTGAAGCTAAAAATGTGCTCTGAAACTTCTAGAAGAAAGATGAATACAAATAACCAACCAACCAAAGAAGGGTTCTTCAAAAATGGCATTTAAGAAAAGGTTGGTCCAATTTGTTTATTCCCAGTCTTTGCCAATACTGGGAACTGGATGGATATGCAAGAAATGCAGATACCAAGTTAAAACCCATTTATTATAAGGAAAACCACACTATACCGATTTGAACTAAAAATATAAAAAGGAAGCTTGAGTGGTATAACAAAGACACTTGAATCTTGAATGAACAGTGAAAATTTTCCAATTAGTTTGGAAACTATAAAAGAAGACTGTAAACTATCCTCTAATTCACTGTACATACAAACAATATGCACACTTACTTTTGCTGTTCTTGCATAACATGGATCTGTTCAAGTTTGGTCTTATGCTCAGTTTCCAATTTACATAACATCTCTTTTATGACTGAAATGAAGGAATTAAACTAGAAAAGAAATACATGTATTTTTAATTATTATTTTAAAGGCTGTGCCACCATGAGCAGAATACAGTCACACCTCGGGTTGAAGTCGCTTCAGGTTGAGCGTTTTCAGGTTACGCTCTGCGGCGACCCGGAAGTAATGGAACGCGTTACTTCCTGGTTTCACCGCTTGTGCATGTGCAGACGCTCAAAATGACATGCGTAGAAGCAGCAAATTGCGACCCGTGCATGCGTGGATGTGGGTAGCGTTTGCATCCAGAGATACCACTGTATGCAAACAATAAATATTCAAACTAGTTCCTAGATCTGTTTTCATTTATTAAATTCTTAAAAACTAAATGTTGCACAGCAACTATTGTGTCCCTCAGGTTTAAGTTGAGGTAAAAAGACAGAATTTTAAAAATATTTTAAAAGGCTTATGCTTTTATTTTTCTAAGAAAATAGATCAAAGTAGCTAACAATGGAATACAAACCCAGTAAAAAACATGAAACAAACAAGGCAGGGAAGACAAAGATGATATAAAAAGCAGCCTATAAAATGAACGGTTATAAATATTTGTCCTCGTCCATGCATTTGATCCATATATCTTAATAGCTGACTTTAAGACAGAATATGAGACAGGAAACTAAATATGGATCCCTTGAACATTAGAACACCCACTAGCTAGAGAGGGGAGTTCTGAGAACTGGGATCAGAGAGGGAAATACATTTCTATCAGCAAATGAAGATAAGAGTTGTTGAAAGAGAGGGAAGAAACTGGGCAGTAGAATTAGCATCCAAGTACATGTGAGAAGAAACGGTTTACCATATTTATGTAGAACTGCAATGGATAGCAGTAGGATGTTTCCTGCTTTATAGTGGCATACAAAATGAATAGCATTTTACAAAAGTGTTGCAATCTTATCTATAGCTGCAGTTTTCGGTAAAATATGATTCTCTCAGGGTGGTGGGTTCAAGCCCCACGTTGGGCAAAAGAATCCTGCATTGCAGAAGGTTGGACTAAATGACCCTTGCGGTTCCTTCCAACTCTTCAGTTCTATGATTCTAAGTCCCAATGAAATCAAGGATACTTACAAATAAACACAGGAGAAACGTTATCCTACCTGATTTAGATTAAGATTGTTCTCAATGCTGAGAGGAATCAGATGGGGCAGAACCTTTCCTGCAAGTTGCTCTTTTGTAATTCCCAGTTTCTTATGACTAAACGTACATTTGTAGATACCTTTTATGAAACATTAAACACAATGATTTATCTAATAATCGTGCCTTCACAAAGTAACATCATTATATATTCCTTTGAACCAAAGGTTACGTTAAATGTATTTTTTTTAAAAAAATATCATACACAAATTACAATTTACAGCTTTCTTAAAAGGTGGTCTGCATTATTCTGAGGGCAAGGGAGTGGAGAAACGAAAATATGCTATATTAATTATTTCTATAACTGTGGGCATTAGTGTGAACTTTAGAAGTTAACCCAAGTCTTTACAGTGTTTGTCCAAATTAAAGGAAAACAAAAAATATGGGATATTATTTTTAAAAGTTATAGACTTGTACCTTGTGGTATTGTACATTTAACAGTACCACAAAGATGAATACCACAGCTAGACTACTACAGACAGCACAAGAAACAAAATATCATGTTACCTAGAATTCCCATAAGGACTGCGGGTTCCTTGGAAGGAATTTGTTGCAAAAAAGGCAGAATATCATCAAGAACGAACCACTTATCCAAGTATTCCAAAATCTTTCCCAAACAGACTAAGGAATTTACACGTACCTAATGAATATAAAAACAAACCCTCTAAACTAAACTTTTATAAAAATAGAGAAAATGCTTGAAAATATCAATACAGGAGTTTTTAAGATTTTTCAATAGCCATATGTCCACAGGATTTGAATTTTGAGCTAATTTCATACAAACAATTAATGCTTCAATCCTAAACTTACTTGCCTGAAGGTAAACCCCATTGTAGTCAATGTGACTGACTTCTGAATAGACCTAATTTCCCAAAGTAAAGGATTTAGGAAGCAATGTGATTTATCTATTTTTACACACACAGGAACATGCTGGTTGGGAACTACAAGTTACAGTAAACATACACTGCTGCCAGTAACAGTATCCATGTACCAAGCTCTCCCACTCAATTGTGTACTTAACCAGTGGTATAAGTCACAACACATTTTATTTAATATATCCCACCTTTCAACCCAATTTTGGTTGCCAACAGATAAAACACTATCTAACACACAATATATAAGAGAAAAAGCAGAACCCAATGGTCTTACTTGTTTGAATATTCTAAAACAACCAAACTATGGGTGACATCCAACAGTAGTCATACACAGAGTAGACCAAATGAACTTAATGATTTCACTGGGCCTACTCCAAGTAAGACTAACATTGGAAATTAACAAAATCTTAACTATGACTATGAACAACAAAAACAGAGAATGTATATAATTCTGGAAAGTACAATCCCTGACCATTGGGCAATGCTGCCCAGAAGTGATGGAAGTTGGAATTCAAGAACATCTGAGGGGAACCAAGTTGGGCGAAGGCTGCTGTATGAATGGGGAAGGGATGGAATGGAATGCTGGATGCCTCTAGGAAATAAAACCTTCTCTCCAGTATCTACCCCACCTCAGTTCTGAAGATGGGGCATCTGGAATAAGGCTTCAATTGATTATTACATAATGTAAAGTACTATGTAGTCATATGGAACTGTAAGAATCTCACTAGATATCTGTTTCAATTATTTGTTTGTTTTCAAACAAAATTCAATAATTTTATCCAACTAAAGGCAGGCCATACAAAACCTAAACATGTTAATAGAATATTACTACTATCATAGTAGTGGTGTTTGATAAAAAAATCTCTTCATGGAAGGCTCCCAGACTCCAAGTGGATCTAAAGATAACTCTGCATTCCACACCCTATTAAATTCTCCGCTACATTATTTTACTTTGGCACTGGCCTGTATAGTTCTCATTCTGCAAGACCAGGGAAAACCAGATACATTCTAATACAATAATCAGTGATTTCAGCAGAGAAAAGTCTTTGGGTAAAGTAAGAACTCTTTTAATCACTAGAATGGTGCTGTTAATAATTCCTGCAAATCTAGCTGTTAGAGGCTGAAATGTAAAAATTGAAAGCAGCTTTTTTTTAAAAAAGACACATTTTGAGGGTCTTGAGGGTACGAAAAACATATTTTGGCATCAGCGTAGGGAACCTGCAGGAGTAATCAGGGTTTGTTTTTTAAAAAAAGTTCTTTTTAAAATAAACATGTTTTCAAGGGCTTGGGAGAGTTACAAAAAGTTTGGGCATTCATGGTATCACAGCAGGGACCCTCCCAGGAGAAATCTTTTGTTTAATGACAAATTAGGAGGGCTCTGACAGACCCCCCAAAACACTGCTGGGCACGATCTATGGTCTACAGGTTAGTCTCCCCTACCTTAATCTGAAGAATGAAAATGCTCTATTATATAATTCTTGATTTGATGAATCCACCACATTCAGTACCACTTAGGAAAGGCAGGTCTATGGTCACACAATAGTATAAGTCCAGTTTTTCACTATATACATAAATCCTTCAAAACTGGGGTTCTCAATGGAATAGACAGCCTATGTGCATAGAGCTGTGTGCAAATAGGCCCCCACATCTGAAGTTGAATGCAGAGATGCTGGGAACTTCCCCTCCATTTGTTCATGTGGGACGGAGGATTCATTTGAATCCCTTTATAATGAAGCATAACTTGCAATTGATCAGGATATTATTTTTTTTTAAAAAGAAAATTAACAGCAAAACAATTTCGATATGGTTTTAAAGACTGCTGAATTTTCAACTTACAGCAAGAGATGATGTTTGTAAACAGGCATTTTTAATTCTTGGTATCAGTGAATTTTTCATTGATGGATAGTCTATAAGGTTGGCAAATGTAGGAATTATGTTTAAGCAGAGTTCCTGAAAATAAAAGTATCACAATTAGTATATATGAACAATATGCAGTTTTTAAAAATAATACTAAGTCCACAGTTCTGTCTTTCTCTCTGTCTCTAAAACTAAATAAACCATAACATTTTATTTATTTGAAACAAAATTTAGAATTCCACTTCCTTAAGAGTTCAGAGCCGCTAATAATAATGAACAACAATGTTAGGCCCTCTTGCCACAGCAAGCACAGCCAATAGTTGGGGATAAAGGTAGTTGTAGTCCTACAACATCTGGAGGGCCACAACTTCCCCGTTATTAGTGTAGGAAAGCCTCCCTTATCAAGGTTATTAAAATATTCCTCTAGTAACAAAATGTCCAAAATAAGATGATTAAGCTTGAATGCTGCCTGCAAATGTTTTAGGAACTTTATACAATCACAGAGAGAGTGTAAACTTCCACGTGTTCCATGAATCATGACCAGAATGTTTACTAGAGAGAATCCTTTTATGACTTCTAACTTTCCTAACTTTTCTCTCAGAAAGGGCTTCTGATTTAGTGTTGGCACCACTGATGAAAGAGAAGTGATTTTTTGCTTATACTCCCTTCCCCCTGCTGTCCCCCCCGCACCTATCTCCTAGAGCTTCTCTCAACTCCCTGGAACCACTTTCAGGGGTTACTGCAAGTGGAGTAAGCACAAACAGAAAAACAAATAAAAATGTGAGAAGAGAGAGTTCCTTTCAGTAAGCAAATCTCTAGCTAGATTTTCCAGCTAGAATGAAGCTGAACAAAACTGAAATTACCAGACCTGAATCTGAATCGAAGGTGCTTCTAATGCTCGATAAACCATTGGTAGAACACTGTTCTTTATTTCTTCGGGAGGTGTTTTGGTTAGCAGCAAGTCCATTTTTTGAAGAAATATCAACAGAATCTGTTTTTAAGAAATGCAGTATTGACATGTGTCAAAGCTTTATTTTTTGTTAATCGCTTACAGGGTAACATTTGCTATTACCTTATATAATCAAATATTCATGTAAACATAGCAAATGCACACACTCACCATGTTGCTAGCCTGGAAGCATGGAAAATAAGAACATTCTGACATTATTCTCTATTTTAAAGATAGTAATCCAATAGCATACATTTGAACATTCCAAGAGAATGAAGTACCATACATATACAAAGTGCAATGTTCTAGATTGACAGACAAGATATACCCGTTCACTAAAAGCCCAACTAGTACCTAACCAATACAACTAAGCAATACACATACTGAAATATGTGGCTGCTTTGAAATATTACTGGCTGTTAAGCTTATCATCATCATCATCATTTCCCTGCCTTTTCCCCTGACAGGAATTCAAGTTGCCTTACATATAAATTAAGAACAACTAAAAACATGGAAATAATAATGATTAAAACTAAATTAAACATAAAAAGAATTAATATTAAAAACATACAAATAATTACAACAAAAACAGTATGACACAAGCTCTTTCCTTAAAACAATCAGTTCCCAAAGGCCTGTTGGAAAAAGAAGTTCTTCACTTGCCAGTAGAAGAACAAGGAGGAAGCCAGTCTAACTTCGCTAGGGAGGGAGTTAGTCTGGGAGCAGCCACTGAGAAGGCCCTCTCCCACATTCCTACCAAGGGTGTCTGCGAGGGTGGTGGGACCAAGAAAAGGGCCTCCCCCCAAGATTTAATAACCTGGTGTTCAAAAGATAGCCCTAAACAACTGGGTAGATGGTTCATATGGGACCAGAATTATGTTTAAGACAGAAATGTACCTGAATTGGTTCCTGCTGTTTAAAGACAGGGTTGAGATCAGGTAGAATTAACTTTATATACTCTTCTTTGGAACATTCCTCTGCAATGAGCAGAACATTAGGCAGAACAAAAGGTACCATGTCTGGGTTCACAAATTCGGATGTCAAGGCAGGCAAAATCCTCTGTACTATAACACGCTGAAAGAAAACAGATATTATTTTGTAAGGAAATGAAATTTCTTCAGAAACCTGCAAAAAGCATGCTATTCCTATGTATTGCAAGTAAAACAGAAGGATTGCAAAATTTTAACAATATTGTTATATGTCTGTTTGCCTTGTAGCACACTTTATAAAATGCCAATTTAAATGAGGAACTGTTAAGGCCTTTGCTTTCTTACTCCAAGAACACTATCCTAGAGCAGCAATGCATGCTTCAGCTACAAAAGACACAGAGTTCTTTGTCAGTACACGTCTAGTAAAATAATCTGAGATTGCTGACCTTAGGCAATTTTGGTAGAACTTTTGGCAGCCCTTTAAAAAACTGTGACTTTTGAAGATTATCCCTTTGGAATAACGAATCGAAGTACTGTAGTGTCATCGCCCCAACATCATCAAAGAATGGTATCTAAAAATACAGATTTTTTTTAAAAAAGAAAGTGATATTTGAGGTCATAAGCATGGTATATATTAAACTTTTTCAAAAGCACCATAACATTTGTAGCACAATCTTTTATATGTCTACTTGGAAAAAAGCCCCATTGAATTCACTGGGGTTTACTCCCCCGTAAGTAGGTATACAATTGCAGACTTAATACAATTAAGTTAAACCCGAAAAAGCATATATGAAAGAGAACAGATATAAAATCTCAACTAAATAACAAAGATGGGAATAACACTAAATGGAA
This sequence comes from Podarcis gaigeae, assembly GCF_964106915.1. NCBI lineage: Eukaryota > Metazoa > Chordata > Lepidosauria > Squamata > Lacertidae > Podarcis > Podarcis gaigeae. The sequence goes on from NC_139686.1 coordinate 34,135,001, forward strand.
TTTTTTCTCTTTTTCATATATATAGAAAATACATATTTTCTAGTTTCGGCAAAACATCCTCCTCTAAAAAAAGAGAACATTTTGCAAAATAACAGTTCCAGCTACTCACTGAGTGCTTGTTATGAGGCAATAAAGTAGAAGGTTTAATCTCCTGAATTGAAAATTTTGAACCAGAATGTTGTTTTGAAAAACCCTTCAAAATTTAGCAGTTAAATGCTGCTTATTAAAGCACTTTAAAAAAGGTTTTTCTTATATTCTACAGCTATTTTAAGTACTCTTTTTACCTTAGTCATTTGGTCAGCATCTGGTCTGACTGCAGGAGCTACGTTTAACAGTAGTTTTACATGCTCACGGACTTCTTCTGGAATGTCTTGAAGGTTATTGGCGCCCAAACGACTAAGCTGCATAAATAAAGCACATGCATTAGCATTAAAACAAAACCCTGCATACAGTATGACTGGAATAGTGCTTGGAATGATCTAGTTTAGTTGAATGAATTCAATGATCTACTTAAAAAAATACTAATAATAAAATCCCCGAACTACACAGACGGTAGTTCACTTAATTGCCAGATAAACGAAATATGTGTAAAATTCATTTTTGGGGTAATATACCCCTGCTCAATTCATGAAAGACAAACCAAGAGCTTCCCCAGTGTGGCAAATATTCCCACTTCTGCACCCATTCTACATCCATTTTAGCTGGTTTCAGAGACACTAGAACAGGTCCTGTAGCTGATTTTCTTTATCCCAATGCAGCACAATCAAACTTATGAAAATGGGAGTAAAACACATATTTCTACTTTGGTGATGTTCCTTATCAGCAAGGACAAAAGAAACTTTAATTGGGTCTTCTCACACACAGGTGAACCCAGTACCCTGAAACTTGGTGATAACAGGCTCTAAAGGATGAGGCAAGAGTTTTATTTACCCCACATTATTGCGTTCCATGATGACAGACAAGCCACCTCCTTCAGTACAAGTTAAGTGTTCTTTTCATTAACATAGAACCAAAATACTTGTAGACATTTTAATACTTTTTCTTCATAATACTTATGTATTCAAATGTGAATTTAACAAACAGACCCATAAAATACCTGATCCAGCTGTCTGCTGAAACTTTTATAAATATCCTGTTTGTTGACCTCAAAAATAGGTTTTCCATTATTAAACACAGCATACATAATTGCTCCTAGAGAGTACATGTCACTGGCTGTCTCACAGCTCACTGAGAGGATGTATTCAGGGGCCAAATACTCAGGATTTGGAAGACACAAAGATGGTAAGTTTGGATCCCATTCTTTACAAGAGAACTTTGGCTGGGGGGAAAAAACAAAACAGCAAAAAGGTTACAGAAACATAATTTAAAGTGTAAGTTTAAAGAAACGTAGCTGGAGTGATTTTCTTTTACATTAATAATGACCTAAAGAGATCTAAATCACTCATGATACCTGAGAGACGTTATCCATTATATAAGGTAAGTAAATCCTGTGTTTACTCTGAGTGCATCCATTTTTAAAGTTAAGTATATGAGGTCTTTACCATAACACATTAAGAAAATATAAACAGAACATACTTGTCTGTTTCACATTAGCTCTTGGCTAGGTAGCAAGATTATCTCCATTAGCAGTTAGGTAGCCTACCTTCAACATAAATTAAAAGCACTTAACTGGTATTGAAACACTCAATGGTGTTGTTGTTTTTTTGCGGGAGGGAATTATTCCACTATAACAACTCATTACTTCACATATATTAATGGGCAATATGCTACTCCAAGAAAGACTGTATAATTTAGGAAGAGTAAGCTGCTTAATTCTTGACTGTGGTCCTTTTGCTAAAGTTTAATCCTGAACTCAGCAGGCAAATGGGTTACATTATGAAATTTGTGTATTGTTATGTAGCTAAACATTAAGAGCTTAATTAAGAGTCCCAATGTTTCCAGGTTATCCTTTACTGACAATGAAAAACAAATTGAAACCTTGTTACCTCTTGCTCAGATGGATTTATAGATGAGATGCTGAAGTCAAATCCAGTAATTTTCCATGCTCCACTTTTATTCAAAATTATATTTTCAGGAGTAAGGTTGCCATGGACCATTTTCACACTGCTATGTAGAAATGACAAGCCTTCAGAAACCTGTTAGGAGGAAGATATTCTTGTCAGGGTGTTTGTTTTAGAGCATTTGGAATAAGCTTAGATATAATGGTATATGTTGTTTTCCTCTTTGAGAAAAAAATAATCCACAGAAGTGAACTGGTCCTAGAAGTGCTGCGGCTGGGGTAAAAAAGAAAGGGGTAACGAAGTAGGGAGATTCAAGTCCAGATCACTGACCAACACACTTTTACCTTCAATCCTTTGCCACAGCAACAGCCATTAGGCACAGCTGTGTCCATGGCAGCAGTGGTTTTGCAGCAGACCCGGATAACTTGCATAGCTGCTATCTAAATATTCCCACCTTTGTCTTGATAACACCACAGCACACACCAGGATTTGGCAGATCGTCATTTGGCATTTTAATTTTCCTCACTTGTGGTTAAGAAAGGGATCAGCCATTTGTTTTTATAGAATGGGGTGGAGAACTTTTTTGCGTCCTAAGGGTCAGAGGGCCACAGTGGAACACTGTTGAGGACCGCATGCCAGTGTTTGGTCGGGGGAACATACAGGTCTTTTTAACCAGCCCCCACCACCCATCCCAGATCCAGCTTACCCATACAAAAATCACTGCCCCCTACAGAATACACACACCCTTTACCTTCTGCTCAACCCCTCTCGCCGGCTAATCTTGGCAGTTCAGCCTAGATTAGGGTTACCTGGAGGGTTATTTGAATCCTCATTACAATGCTGGGATGGGGATGAAAATCACATTCTCCCTGTACATACCTTCTTCCTAATCTTCCCATCCTACACACTTGATCTATTACTTTAGACAGAGGACATTCCTATCAGTGTCAACAATGTTTTCAGTGCTTTACTGGAAACCACATTTCTGGAATCTCTGAATTTCTTGGGAAGGCTGCTGAGAGATGTTGAGGACTTTTGAATGTTTCCATAACTATGTGCACAGATTCAATCACTGCAGAGGATCCAAAAATTATGCAAGAGACAGTGACCACTAGAAAAAAGGCTAAAACCACTGGTAGAAAGGTCCTGCTCAGTCATATCTAAATAAATAACTGAAATAGGATGGTACTGTGGGAAAGTGGGCATGATATGGGGAGTGTAGGAGAGGTGAATCCAGCAGCCTAGAGGTTTCCCATTCCTATCCTAGAGCATATAAAGTGTGAGGAATAAAATATAAAGGTTTTCTGCTACAGCTAATTAGTTGCTGTGACTTCTTAACATTCCCTTCTAAACAGACAAGGGAAGAAAAAATGTTTCTGCAGGTGGCTATAGTGTAAATTTATTGCCTGGTTTATATAGGTTGATGGCTAGATATTGAGTGCATTATACCCACCCATGTGTAAGACTACCAGCACTACAGACCGGTCACCAATATGCATACCTGAAGCAAGCCATATTTCATTTCTACATCAAAAAGTTTGTATTCTTTGATGTCAGATGGTAAAGGTGAGGGAAGATTGTCCCAGCTGCCAAGTATGTTAGCCAAACTTGCGCAAACTGGTTCTGTACAAAATGCCAAACAGTCCCTAGAAGGAAACAAATATCCTTAGTAAACACCCCAAATATACTTCAGAACAAGAGATAAGTAGGTATATAGGTAGACTTTGACTTTGTGACACAGCAACAGTTAGGAAATAGACATTATGATGGTGCAGGATGTTCAAGAAAAAGCACCAGGTGTTGGGCTTCTTAACAGCCTGAAAAATGAAACTCCATGACAGTGAAATCAGCATTCAACATAATATCAATTTCTACTGCACCAGAGAAGTGGAAGGTTCACAAGGCCTTCAGGGAATCACGATGTGAAGGACTACATGAACTTGGTGAGTTTTGCTCTGCCAAACAGCAGAAAGGAAAACAGAATAAACCACATCAGGTGTATCTCTTAATCACTAAAATAATAACGAGGATGTGAATACTTGTCATATATTCAGAATAGGGACACACATTGGACAATTACACAATTTCTTTTGGGAGAAGTGGATAGTTTCCAGAAATTAGATTCTGTAGTTTATTTAATTTTCGGAAAGTTTTGAGCATGTATGAAAACTCAAACCTGTAATTGTTTTAGTAATAAACTTACCTGGATTCTTCCAATGGATGTTGCACAGTCAGCAGCCGAGGATGTCGCAGCCTTGTTAGCTGCTGAACTCCTCGTTTTAAGGAATCAATGATTTGATCCTTCTCAAATTTCTGATATTTGTCTATCAGCTTTTTATCAAAAACAAAAACCGCCACTTCCTAAAAATTAATAAAAAAATATTATTAGTGAACTATATGAGAAACTAAAATGCTACAAAATAATCTGAAGAAGTGTGCATGCACACGAAAGCTCATACCAAGAACTAACTTAGTTGGTCTTTAAGGTGCTACTGGAAGGAATTTTTTTTGTTTTGACAAAATAATAAAATACTTTTCAGTAATAATAAATAGCTTTTGTTGTCTTTCAACTTTAAAATAAATTGGCCACTGCTATAATAGTGTTTCCATCCTGTCTTTACATGATTACAGTGGGCCACTTCAGAAGTTAGGTGTGTTTGTGTGTGTGTAAATACAGGGGGAACTCACAGGAACTCAATTCTGGCACCTCTCAGGTGGGTGCTATTGCCATTCTAAGAACTAGGGAAGTGTTAGTGGTGAATTCCAGCACCTCTTTTTCTAGAAAAATAGCCCTGTATTGTGTGTGTGTGTGTGTGTGTGTGTGTGTGTGTGTGTACACCCCCAAGGAAATTTTGAAGCTTTGGAGATTTGGCAGAGGGAAAATGGCAGGAAAAAGCACCCTTCCTTTGCAGCCCATCAGTGCCAAATTCTGCCCTACCCCACATAGCAACCATATTAACATGGAAAGTTTGCTCCTTAATGTTAAGTTGTACTAACGAATTCAATATTCTATTGAGCAATAGTTTGTCCAAACTGCATATTATATTCTCTTCCAGTAACAATTAAGCAAAATGGAAGGTGTTGTGTTAGATTCCCACAATGTCTACATATTAATTACCAATAATGTCCAAACAGATAAATGTCAGACTGCATCTCTATTAGATAGGCTTGCCATACGTTGGATATGTCTGACGTATACGTCCAGGGGGAATTTCTGCTGCAAAGCAGTGGTTTGGCCTGGATCTTCAGCAACACAACTGAATAATTATGTTCACTTTTTTTTTACCAACAGCTCAACAACTTGGGTACATCTCAAAAAAAAAAACAAAAAAAAAACTCAACAACTTTAACGTTTTCCTAAAAAAATATATGGCAACCCTATATTAGAACACCACAAGACTTCTAAAATTATCCAGGAGGTCTTGCTCAAAGTGTCATCAGGATGTTACACATAGTAAAACTACAGCAGATAGAAGGGACTTATTCACATTGAGCATTTCTCATGGAAGAAACATGTCAGAGCCAACTCTGTTACAAGATTTCAAAATACTCTAAAATATTTTTCTTCAGAACAGAATTGCATAGCTACCAGTGTTGTTGTTGTTTGCTTCTCATCATCAGTGGTAGGCAGAGCAATTTGCTACTGGCAATTTAATGTGCTCATTTATCCTCTGTTCAACCAGCAGTTAAGCTTACTCAAGAAGAGTTGTAGTAACAAAAATGAATGTAGGAGCACTGGACAGACAGCAACTCTGGAACAGCCACCAGTCACAATGCCACTCACTGAAACCACACCCACTTTACGAAAACATGAAATGCTGCAATTCTAAAACACACTTCCTTGGGAATTAGTCCTATTGAACACAATGGGACTTTAAACTGCACACTGAACTGCACTGCTAAATAAACATAGATTGCTAATGTTGTTTATACTATTTTTTTCCTTTGCAGTCCACATTTATAGCACGGTTCATTTACCAAACAAGTGCATTCAGCATACTGCAACCCTTTTACCAAGCTGCTATGTTTTTGTTCCAATAGTGTTTCACCTTAGTAAGTTTCCTATTGACATTTTATCACTACAACTGGCATTATATTAATAAAATTTTGCTCTTTGTTGAAAAGATGCACAATATTAGTTATTTATCTACTTTAACACTTGTTATACCAGAGTGCAGATACATATATCGGTATAAATGCCTAGAACTGGAAACTAAGTTTCAAAGGTATGTTGCTGAAAGACATTTGAATAAATCTAGAACTTCTAAGGATTTAACTTCAACCGGCTCCCAAGTAACCATCCAGCCACAGCTTCCAAGCATCTGATCAGTGTGTCTGGGGCCGAGTCAGGATGGCCATCCATCAACAGATAGTGTTGGGTGTCATCAGCATACTGATGGCAGCCCAGCCCAAAACTCTGGACAAGCTGGGCGAGGGGGAGCATAAAGATGTTAAAAAGCACTGGGGAGAGTATCGCACCCTGGGGCACTCCACACACCAAGGAGTGGCGCAATGACAATTCTCCCCCAAGCGCCACCCTCTGTCCCCGACCAGAGAGAAATGAGCGCAGCCATTGAAGGACTGTGCCCTGGATCCCCACGTCGGCAAGGCGGTGGTCCAGGAGTTCGTGAGTGACCATGTCGAAGGCTGCTGACAGGTCTATAAGAATCAGCAGCCCCGACCCGCCTCAATCCAGCTGCCTGCGGAGATCATCTGTTAGGGCGACCAGAGCCGTCTCGGTCCTATGACCAGCGCAGAAGCTGGACTGGAATGGATCCAGAGCCGATGTTTCATCCAGAAACCTACCAAGCTGTTCAGCAACCGCTCACATACTGTGATTTCTTTTTCTACAACTGTTAAACCATGTATTCTTAGGCAATTGTTCCTTAAAACATCATTGTAATGACATGAGAAGCAATACGTATTTCCCTCCTAAAACCTCACCTGTTTTGTTGATTTTTTAGTGCCATTAAAAATCTTCCAAGCAAGCCCATTGCCACCACTAGCAATATGTCGTCCAACATCAAATTCCCTGGTAACTGGATTTCCCATGACTGCACTAGTGACATCTGCAGTCACTTTCGTAACCGTGCTCTTCAATTTGTTTAGCATGGACTCCATTGTTATGAATGTATGCTAGTACATTTACCTACAAAAAAAAAAAAAACTCAGAATCCATCTTGGAAATTTTGCTAAGCAGAACATAGACTCTAGATGTTATTAAGTAAATGATATAAATATTTAAATCTATGTTTTTCTAGCTGGCATTCAATCTCAGTACTTATATCAACTGAAATATGCTGTCTCAAATAAGAGCAAAAAGCAGCAGTTGAAAATCAGTTTCTATTCCTGTTTGAAGCTGTCAGTATGAGAGATGAAAACTAAGTTGCTACATTTAACAATTTTTAACACAGTTAGCACTTTCTCTTATAATTTAGGTGTTAAAGATATCAGCTGTTTTTCTTTCACTTGCCCAAACTGTATCCAAAAAAGGATGAATCAACAGATCATGCACAGGAATAGGCAGACAAAGTTAATATGCCAGTTAGGTCCACCACAGAATTTATGAAAAAATAATTAACCACTAGAATTAACATCGCCTTGATTGCAAAACAAGTGAAGAGAGTTCAGGGTGTGAATTAGTTATCATATTTGACAAATACCTGGATGTTTAGAATGAGTTCATTTAAAAGATTAATTGCTGCAGTTGGATAGGCCAGCAAATATAACTTTTTTAAGCTGAGCAGTAATGTCTGCTTAACAAATTTAGAAGTATGCCGAAGTGTCCCGAGACTACGTAAATAGTTTCTATCCATTACCTAACACAAACAAATCACTGGATCCAATACTCTTATCTTATCACCTATTGTACCTGTGTAACAGAGTATACTTGTACAGCTTTTGGGGGTGAAGAGGGGAGCTGCAGGGGGTAGTTGAGAAATGCAAAGCCCCACTACACAAGTGAATTTCTGTCACACTTAGCAGGCTGACCTCACAATTGAATCTTACTCACATAAAACTGTTGGATGTCAGCTTTGCAATAAGCAGCAGATAAAATAGTACCAATATATCATTTAAACTGTAAAACATTCTTCTTCCAATTGATTTCCTTATAAAAACCATGCATTACTTACATAAGCAATTCAGAGCTTATAATGGATCATTTACTGCATTTTTTGTTTTCTTATTTTTTCTTAAAATGTTGAGGATTTATGGTGAAATATCCCAGTATACATGTGCGCACTTTGTCTTTCTTCCCCACACACAATATTATATTTTACAAAAGGTTAATGAATGCTACTTATCTATTAATATATAGTATCACCCATAAGACTGTAATGCCACCCTACTTTTAGCAGAAGGATAATTTTTAGTTTTCAAAGTTACTTATGATTTTGTCACACTACGGGATCTACATTTTAAACTAGTAAGTCATTCAGGAAAACATACTCTGATGATATTGTGGCATTATTATAAGCATTACAGCACTGAATTTAGTGGATCCAATGGGAATTCAGACTACTGCCACTAGCAACTTTCCCCAGGTGGTGTTTTCAAAGGGTAAGATTTCCATTTAACTGCTTACTACTGCCAACATGCCTCCAAGGCTTGCTGACTATATTTAAACTGAATTGTCAGAAGAAAGTTTCAGAATGGACATTGAACACTCAGTGTAGGAGGCATCAGAAAGCAATTATTTCCTATACAGCAGTAGCCTAATGAAGGCTGTTCCCTTAAAAGAAGAGGTGTGGCTTAGAAGAGACACCTGACAATCCTCACAAGGGCTTTGTCACATACAGTCCTGTAATAAGCAAGGGAAGTACACATAATATGCGCACAGATGCTCTCACGCCCCATTTGGAATCACAAAAGCTCCAATTAATGTTCTACATAAGTCACTCGTGTGTGCTTCTGTCAATACAAGCCTTCAAATATATTTTCACGGTAAAATCTACCGTTACTGGACACTTCAGCAATATTTGTGCGGGATACTTTGCATTTATCACAGCGAGACTGGTTTCATCTTATAATGAAGAAGCTTTGTTGCTGAAATCAGAGCGACAGTGGAGTAAGAGCAGAAACCTTAAAGAGCAATTAGGGAATTTCAATACCTCGACCAGCCACCCTCAGCACGGCAAAGCAGCCCTCCCTCTTACCTGAGAAAGGGTTTGAGAGCTCCTGCCACACCGCAGGCAGATAGGCCCCTTGCCTTCCCTCTCCCCAAGTCGGATGACAGCCACTCGGCAACTGCCTGTTCGTGGGCGGCGGCACAAAAGGGACGCTCCCCCCCACCCGCCAAGACCTCTTGCCCCACTTTGTGGGCAGCCCAGGCCCAACCCTACGGTTCTGAGGAAGGAAGCGAGCAAGCCCTTCCCTTCTCCGCGGTCTCAAGGCCACGCTCGGCCCCCCGCCGCAGCAACAGCCCCGCGGGCTTCTCACCTCAACCTGAAGGGGGGAAAGCGCTGCCCCACCGCGGGGCGTGGTTGACCGTGCCGCGACCCCCGGCTCTGCTACGCCATGACGGCCACCTCAGCACAACCTAACCTGACCGGTTCGAACACAGTATATATATATATTTATTTATTTCTCTCTCTCGCTTCCGCCTCCGCTGCTGTCACTGGGAGAGAAAACAGGGCACGGGAGCTGAGGCCGGAAGTCGAGCCCTAGGAAGCCCCGCCCCCTCCGCCAACGGTGGTTTCCGCGAGGGCGGCAAGTTTGATTGTCAGGGCGTCGAAGAAGCGGTGCGGCGGGTGTGTTTCTTTTGCCCCCCCCCCTCACCGGGATACTTTCGAGCCTCCGCGGTTGCCTTTCCGTTCCCTCACAGCGAAATAAAGCGGTGAAGTTGTGGGAGAAGAGGAAAAGGCGTAACAGGTTTAAGGCCGAGGAGGAGGAATATATACTTGGTTCTCTCAGTGGAGTGGTCCATGCAAGTGGGGCAGGATAGCAGACCCATTACAGTGGTACCTCAGGTGGGTTAAGTACTTAATTCGTTCCGAAGGTCCGTTCTTAACCTGAAACTGTTCTTAACCTGAAGCACCACTTTAGCAAATGGGCCTCCTGCTGACATTGCGCTGCCGCCATGAGATTTCTGTTCTCATCCTGAAGCAAATTTCTTAACCCGAGGTACAATTTCTGGGTTAGCAGAGTCTGTAACCTGAGGTACCACTGTATTATTAAAATATATACTGAGTGAACATACCACAAAAACGGCAAAAGGAATTCTGTGTAAATATGTACCATATTTTTCGCCCTATAGGACACACTTTTTCCCCTGCAAAAATGAAGGGGAAATGCGTGTGCATCCTATGGGGCGAATGCAGGCTTCAGGAAGCTATCCGCAAGCCTTGCGAGCCCGGCGGGAGTTGCCGGCGGGCTCGCAAGGCTTGCGGGCAGCAGCCTGTTCTGGGGAAGCTCGGGCTTCCCCCACCTCAGCCCCGCGGCTGGAGGGAGGAATTATTATTTTTTATTCATTTCCCCCCTCAAAAAACGAGGTGCGTCCTATGGGCCAGTGCGCCCTACAGGGCGAAAAATACGGTATGTGGACAGTGGTCAAAATTCACTGTTTGTTTGCTTTTTCTATGAGAGGACCAAGTGTGTTGAGATATAATTTACTTCTAAGGCAAACATTCTCCCAAGGAGCTCCAAGGCATAATGTTGGCCCCTCAGGCAGTGTATGGTTTCCTATGGAAATGTTAAGGCCTACAAACATGAAGGTTATGTGGCAGGTGACCATAAGGAGTAATGACTACCCCAGAAACACCTTAGGGTTGTTTCATCCCCTTTATTTGTCAAGGTGTAGCTTTTTTAGAAAGATGAATAGGCAGGATTCATCCAATGGGGTGGGATTCTTCCAATTTCCCGTTATTCCTTTATGCTGCAGCTATAGCTTGAATGAATATTTGCAGCAGCCATCGGCCATAGCAATAAAACAACAATATGATATACAAAGAAGAGAAATAAGAAGTCAATTATATAAAATACAGGGGACGCAGGTGGCGCTGTGGGTTAAAGCCTCAGCGCCTAGGACTTGCCGATCGAAAGGTCGGCGGTTCGAATCCCTGCGGCGGGGTGCGCTCCCGCTGCTCGGTCCCAGCGCCTGCCAACCTAGCAGTTCGAAAGCACCTCCGGGTGCAAGTAGATAAATAGGGACCGCTTACCAGCGGGAAGGTAAACGGCGTTTCCGTGTGCGGCTCTGGCTCGCCAGAGCAGCGATGTCACGCTGGCCACGTGACCCGGAAGTGTCTCCGGACAGCGCTGGCCCCTGGCCTCTTGAGTGAGATGGGCGCACAACCCCAGAGTCTGTCAAGACTGGCCCGTACGGGCAGGGGTACCTTTACCTTTACCTTATATAAAATACATTTTAGGGTTTTGAATCAATAGTCATTTATCTTCAAGGGCTCTGGCATCTCTTCCAGCTTTAAGATTTAAAGTCTTCCAAGTCTTCCAACGAGCGGATGTTCCAAATAAAGGTCTTCCATAGAAAGCAGTATCATAGGGTATATTTCACAATTAGTAACCTTTCCCACATCTTCTAATCCACTAGCATATGTCTTGAACAAGTTGGCGTTGTGGACAGAAGTTGCTTCCATACTACTGTTTTGTGAGGTATAACTGTTTATGTGCACACACACAAATTGGATGCCTCTTCATAAGTGTTGAACAGCTCAGGTAAACAGCAATGGTGTCTGGATGCTCTTCTCTGTCCAGATTGCACCACACCTATGAGCAATGGGTTGTCATTCTGCAATGGGGAAAGCAAATTAATCCTCAAACAAAATCCAAGGTGGGTTGAAGAGTTGCAGTTTTTTATTTAAAAAAGCAACACATGGCCTGTAGCTGATCTGAGCTGTTTCTCTAATAAAATACTTCATAATACTTTTTATTATAAAAATGTTTTAAATTGACTCTTTTTGTTTGACTTGAGCATCTATTATTGTCCTCTTTTTATTCCCTTTCACAGAAAATAAAAGCATTCCTGCTTAAATCCCTCTTTAATATAATAGTAGATAGGAATTGGTTAAGCAGAGTGTTTGAAGAAATCTGGAACTAGCCTTCTAGATTTATGATCTAGTGTTCTTGTGTTCAGTTACAATACAACCACTATTTTCCAAATAAACTTTGGATTCAAAAGTTTTATTTCATTTTCCTACTAAATATTCTAGCATATTGTTAATTGAAGAAATATACTTTTATGGATATATTTTCAGTCCAGACATTTGCATCCAGATTTCAGTTTCTACCAGCATTTGAGTGGCAAAGAATATGAAGAAAAAACCCAGTAAGCTACATGAATATAAAAATGAATAAAACCTTACATATATATTAATTGACAGTACAGTTTCATTCTAAAAAAAAATAACTACAGCAGGGTTCCAATCTAAGAAAACTTCCCAGGTCTTTAACATATACAATATAATGTCCATATCTTGTGAACCATTTAAATATCAAATTTCTCTTCACATATACTGTGTCCATTTTCTTCATAGTCTTCTCTGGTTACCACCATATCTTCAAAATCGTCATTTTCAGAAATCAGCTTCCCACCTTCCCAGGAATAAGTAATAGGGCTGGAAAGTAAATTTGTAATATACAGTCAGTTTACAAAGTTTAATATCGATTTTCAATATCAGCTAGTACTACATCATATGACATTAGAATATGGAATATAAAAATAGAGTGGGTAACTGTCAGCTGAGAATCCACATCTGTAAATGAAAGGTTACTTACTTCTCTGGCAGAACAACAGAAACATCGTAGTCAGTGGGAGTGAGGCATCGGACCTCAGAATAAACACGATCCCTGAAGCCGGGGAGATGTGTGTTTCCACCAGTTAAAACAATATTCTTAAAGAAATGTGGCTGCATTTCTATGAACACCAGAAAGAAACAAGTTATAATTCTACAATAACTTGCTTGATTTTATATAGTTATATTAAGTCTGTAATGAAAAGCACTTGCATTGGAAGCAGTACCTCAGTCACATGTTTAAATATTCTTCTAATGCAAATTGCTTATTTCCAAGTTTACAAAGAGGGTGCTAAGTGTTCTGGCTGCCAATCAACTTTGGATGCATTAAACTATTAATTCAGAAGTAGGTAACTTCTTGCATAGGTAACTTCAGCAATTTTACAACAGTAACATGTCAAGAATTAGTGTTTGAATGTGGGAGTCATTCAATTTTAACCAATTTGATTCAGGTTTTGTTAAAGCTTTTATTACAATTTGATACTGGAGAATTTCTAGAACAGAGGTTTTCAGCCTTTTTGAGTTCACGGCTCCCTTGACCAGCTTACATTCTTTCAGCATGTGGGGCTTAGGAGCCCAGTTTTGACATCCCTTTTCAAACACTCCCTTGAGTGTTCCCTCGGCCTTCTCTTCTCTCCTCAGGGCAGCCATCGCTCCCATCCCTGGTCTCTGAGCTGTCCGTCCCCCGTCCCCCCTCAAAGAGATGTGCCTCCTCACATTGCCCCACAGGGGCCTGGAACTTGTCTGTCCATTCCCAACAGCAAGGGCTGGTGGACTGGCTGGCTGGGCTCTCACTCGTTTGCTTGTTTACTCCAAGGCTGTCTCAGTTCTTGGCAACCAGCACCCCCTTACCAGCCCCAGAGGCACCATTTGCCTGCAGAGCTTGTAGCCAGGACTGCTGCAACAAACAGCTGTACAAACCTTTGGGAGGCAGAGATGCAAGAGGGCATCAGAGGAAGGAGGGAAGGAAAAAGGGCAGAAGTCAGTGTTGCCCATAATACCCCTGACTATCCTTCAAGGGTGCCATGGTACACTGGTTGAAAACCACTGTTCTAGACAACTGAGTTTTTGTCCTTGATATGGGAACTTTAGAAGCAAAACAAAAAGCCTAACTATGCAACATGTTCTACAGTTAATTTTGGAAGTTACATTGTTTAAATAAGAATACCTTCTGGCAAGTTCTGAATTGAATAAACAATGGCTTCAGGAATTCCCATTTCTTGAATACCAATATCTGAAGGATGGAAGAGTATCTCCGGAACAGCAAATCGCTCATTTGTAAGACGAAGTATTTGTTCACCAGTTTTGTATTTTCCACTTAACACCATTTCTTCCCTTGGCTAAATCAAACAGATGTGAATTAACACACATGTAATAATGACACCAGCTTTTAATATCAACATTAATCAGTCACCTTATTTGCATGATTTCCCCCATGTAGTAGCTGGGATCCAAACCTGTATGGGAATCTGAAACTTGTATATTTCTTCCATACAATTATACCTAGCTATGTCAGTACATAATAACATAGAAATTGCAGTCAACATGCTATAACTATAACTGAACAGCAAGAGGATGAATCAACAAATGAAAAATGGCAGTTCATTTCACATTCCCCCCCCCCTCAATAGAGACTTTATTTTTTTTCTAACTAGGTAGCATAAGTGTTGGAGAACCTTTCATCCTCCAGATGTTGCTAGACCCCAATTCCCATCAGCCCCAGCCAACTTGGCAAATGGTCAAGGATTACAGGAGTTGTAGTGGGGTTTTATGCATATCATTTAGCATACAAAATATGTAACCTACTGGCAAGTAAATCTTGTTTTGCATTTGAGAAATGCAAAAAAGGAGTAAAGACAGTAAACCCTAAGATATTCAATTCTTTTCATAGTACCTTTTGAAATAATAGAAGGCTGTTAGACTTGGCAGACCAGCTCCCTTCCTTGCAGGCCTTTTCCACCTGTCATGGAATGGCAGAGCCTTGACCGACTCCAGCTACAAAAGCTGAGGCTGCTGAAGAAGCCAGAGACCAGCTTGGCTGTCTCTTAGTGTAGACCCAGGTCATCGAGCCTGAGCTATCACATCTGCAGTCTGCCAAGAACCACCACTGGTAGGACTGGCAGCAACAGCAGCAGAGGTGTTAATTACCTTGTTTTAAATTTGCATTTTACATCTGACTTCGTCTAATAATGTTTCCTTTTGAAACATTTAATATAATTTTTTATTATCTTTGCTGCATTAAATGTGCATTCTGTAGTTGACCTCCTTTGTAATGTTTTAGTTTCAAAATCTTAAAGGCAATATTTTAATTTCCTGTTAATTATGCTGCTTTGAATATATACTTTATATTGGACTTTCTTCTGTAATGTCTTCTTCTGGATTGTTTTATTTGATGTAGGTTGTAAATGCTTTGAGATCTTTTTCTTTAAAATATATGTAAGTATAGAAATGAAATGAAATGAAATGAAGAAGACTGATTTTATGCAATTACCTTACAAAACCCTTTTTTTATTGTGCTGAAGTCTGGTAAAACATAGTCCAACATTACTGTATTTTCTTCCCCCTTCAATCTGAAACAGGTTGGAATTCAGAATACATCCTAAGTTAATGATTCTTCAGAGCCACAAAAAAAAGTATTTCATTGTAAATAAATAATTAACAATTTACCCTAATCTAAGTCTAAGTCCAACTTTCTCAAATGTGGAGACCTCTCAAAAGAAGGCTTTGATGATAACTAAATAAGAAAGCTGCATAGGATAACCTCCTTTTGACTTTTAATCAGTAAGACAGCTCACCACCATGTAAAGCTATTTGGGGTATTCAGTGCATATAGATGTTGAACTTAATAGCGGGACAATCACACCTTGCATGGGGTTTATGTTCTGGGGATGGCAGGAATATGCAAAACTGTGTAAATTCAAACCACCCCCGCATAAGTATCCTTGCCAAGCGAGCCTTACCATCATACCCCACATGCCGGGAAGACAGCTGTTAAGCTCTGCCATGCCTACCGGGCAAGTCCTGCACACTGCATAGGCTTTGGGATGCTCTTGCAAGTTCCTGTGGGACTGTCTGAGTTCCTGTGAGATCTTGCAACAATATGCCAGAACCTGTGTGCGCTCTGTGTTGCATGCAATTTCAACCACATAAGTTAATTGCATATGTAGAGCTTGAAAATGATTTGGAACACTGCAGATGCTTCAGTAATGGAATCAAGATTATAAAACCAAGTCTGGCTGAAATGGGGACCTCAAAGATCATTATCTCTATTTCCAGATATGGGGACTTGGGTCAGAACAGCACTCCATACATGCTCAAAGGCAGTCTTCATAACAACATGTTTCAGAGCTAACCCTTAATGAACCCAAGCTTAAATTTAAGCCCCAGACACAAGATGCTTTCAGTAAAGGAATTTGATATTTAATGTATTCATAGACCACTGTCAACAGAATGGTGATTTTTTTACCACAAAGCAATACATAATAAATTCTTCAGGCCATAGACAAAATTACCATTAACTATATTTAGCTATATAACTATATTTAACTATATTAAAAAAAACCCATACTTGGCAGTCTCCATATCCTTGAAAAAGTCTTGGGAAACATAACATACATCTTCTTTCACTTGGTTAATCACATGGGTTTCATCCATAACATGGAGTTGCCTATAATTTTTAAAGAAAATAATGCTACTTTATCTTGTTTTCATTGCTGGTCTGTTATGAGTATTCAATATGAGTATTTATTGAAGCTTAAATGTTATAGTAAAGCTGTTAGATTAATTGTGGAAAACTCACTTAAGCCTTTAATCCTCTGTGGAGTAGGGCATGCTATTAAACCAAAGAACAGTAAGAGGAGGATGAACGTTCTTAACACTGCACTTCTTTGAGTTCTCATTAAGTTGTGATTAGGAACTAATCTGTTAAACCAGATGAAGTTCATGGTTTTTAGTAGAAAAAGTTAATAATATTCTCATACCACCCTTTCTATACAAGAGGAACAAAATTATGTATATAGGAAAAGTACTGTTTGATGGGGCTTTTTAAAAAAGGTTATACATATTGCAATCATTCAGGAATCCCACCTTTACAGAAGACATTCAGAACTGGCACATGAGTAGTATCTAACACTAAACAGCCCTCTAAATAGAACCAGCAAGACCTAAGGATGCAGGGGGATCTTCAGAATAGGAAAGTTCTCACTACTGTTGAGATGGGGGATAGGGGATGGGAAACAAGTGGCCATGAAATCTAGGTTGAGCAGCTTAACTCACTGTGAGGAACCCAGTTGGTTTTGCTCATCTGTATATTCCCAATGAACTTTCTAGGGTGTAGCTTATGAAAGTTTGTGTATTCAAAAAGAGGTAGCCGTCAAGTTCATGAACATTGCCCCATTATAGTCTACTCATGTGGCCTAGCATACCCACTGATTCACTCAGATTCTCCATGGAACCAGTGGCATTTGGAAACAACCAACAAGATATGCCAGTAAATTATGGTCACAAAATTCACAGAATAATTTTACTGCTCATTTTCTGGAGTGTTCCATCTATTTTTCCAATTTAACTTCTGCTGCAATTAATTTATTGCTGCAAAAAACCTAATTTTAAGTATCATTACATAACTTGCGCCATAATCTAGGCAAAGTAAGCCTTCACAGTCCTTCAGCAAACATTGATATCAAAAGTTAGCTTTCTCTTTTTGCCCTATAAAATAAACTATATTTTTATTACTGTGAACCAGATAAGATTGTAATAACTTCTAGTTAGTGTTTTACCTGTACGAGATTATCTCCTTTAGATGATTGGTTAAGAGCTTTCCTCCCACGTTAATCCTAAGAACAGAACAAGAAAGATTTTTTTTAATATTTATATTTTAAAAACATGAATACATCTTTTTTAAAAATATGAAAAATATGGTTTTTTACCTTATAATGGCCTCCTTCTTCTTTTTACTTCTGCAGTAAGGTACAATGTGTGTAAAAGAATACCCACTGTCTACAATGATGCAACACAGTTCTGATGGGTTGTCCCGGAAGTATCTATGGGCACTGAGAGCCCCAGCTGAAAAACAGAGGCATGTCATAGTGTCAGATACATTTATTAACAAGTGTTTCAGGCAGAGGGCCTTCTCGGCAGTGGCGCCATCCTTGTGGAACACCCTGCCATCAGATGTCAAGAAGATAAAGAACTACACAACTTTTAGAAGACACTTGAAGGTAATCTTGTATTGGGAAGTTTTAAATGCTTAACATTATGTTTTTACATGTCTTGGAAGCCACCCAGAGCAGCTGGGAAACCCAGTCAGATGGGAGGGGTATAAATATATTATTATTATTATTATTATTATTATTATTATTATTATTTTAAGCAAACAAAGTGTTGTAGCAAAGCCAACGAAGACATTTTCTCCCCCAAAAATAAACAGTAAGAGGACTTGCCATTCACCATTTACTCTGAGAACTGCTTGGAACTGGTATTCTTCAAACAATATTTCGTTCATGGACTCTTGTATTGAGCTGAAGTTGAAATAAGGTTCTGTGATGATAATATTGGTATCTACAAAGTCTACCTATGTAGGAAAATATTTAAAGATTCAGAAGCAATCTTTTTTTTTAAGAGTATCTAAAATTAGGGTCTGACTATTAATAAATATGTTCTTAATAATATGTACAGAGAATATTTCAAAACACTTCACATAAATTATCTCAATAGTATTTGGAACAGTCTTAGAAAGATAGGCCAGTAATGTTCCTCTGCTGCAGATGAGAGACTGGGTAAAAGTGGCTTGATAAAGGGTCATCAATGGCTAAGGTGAAATTTGAACTGGGGATTTTCTCCTAACTTACAGCTCACACTTCTTGCCACTGTAGTATAGTAGCTTTCTGTTGTGACAGCAGGAACACCTACTTGAAAAAAAATTGTAGGTTATACAAAATGTAATAAAACCTACATATTTTTACAGAGGTAAATAGTGAGTGGGCAAGTGACTAATGGATGAAGTAATTCATTTTGTAGGTTATACAAAATGTAATAAAACCTACATATTTTAACAGAGGTAAATAGTGAGTGGGCAAGTGACTAATGGATGAAGTAATTCAAGCTACCCATTTACCTGCAGGTAGGCCTCAGTGAACTCAGAGGGACTTACTTTTGTGTATATAGGTACAGCAGGGATGTCTAACAGGTTGATCCCCGGGAGCTTTTGGTAGCTCATAGTCGATTGCTGGGTCCCTTTCCCGCCCCCTCTCCCCGCCCTCCATTGTTGCACCATGTGCAGAATGTAAGACCTTAGTGTGAGCTTGAATTCCAGTTCAGCAATGTTTTTTCCCCTTGTGTTCTATGGAATTCTTTAGGAAACTGAGTGGTAACTTGTAATAAAAAAAAAACCCCATCCTAAACTCTATAATGTACTTGCTAAAATGTATCATCCTGTATGATAAAGACAGTATCCAATAAAAGTCTTGAGTAAACACTGGCTGAGATGGGTTTGCCATGATGCATCTTGGGATGTAAAATCAGCAGGTGCATTGGGGTAGATCAAACTCCAATTCAGAAAAATACACAACACTGAGATAAAATACTCTATGAAGGTTTGACAGATCCCACAAGCAGATATGGATTATTTTATCTGCTGATACATCATTCTTTAGAACACAACTACACTGAACAAGCACATTTTTGTAGAAATAAAAACCCATGCTTTAAATGAAACAGTAAATGCCCTCATTTGTAGAAATAAAAACACTCACAGTTTAAATTAAAGCTGATGCACAAGCTTCAACTATTAGGTTATGCTGACTTCCTATAAGCAGCCTGCATTCTTATATTCTTCTGGTGCTACCTTCAAGATATAGGAAAGTGTTTAATTACCTGATACATTTCTTTTCCATAAAGATAGTCCCACACTTGTCTTTGAACATCCCAGTTTACCAAGTAGCCCTGTTATTAAAAAAGTAAAGTTACTGCTCTAACCATTTGATATTTGCATAATTTTACACTGTCCTTCAAACTTTCTTTAGCACCCTACTGGAAGAAACCTGATCTCTTGAAGGTGTTTGGATGATTTGGCTCCTGTCCTAGAGTAGTATTTTACTCCATGTTATTTGTTTATGATCAGGTATAATAAATACATTATTTAAGACTTTATCCTGACCATTTCTATATATAAGTATATTCCTCTGAAGGCAGTGGGACTTACACCCAAATAAGTGTTAACAGGTTTGCAAGTTTAATTTATTATTAAGATGCACAACTCAATAAAAACAATAATTTCCATCTAAGGCTTCATTATATAGAAATAAATGTTTCCCTCCTCTCTGGTTTTAATTACATTAATATTCTTCATGACTATTGTTCAAAAACTACATCTACTCATGCATAAATCTAACTAAACCTTTACCTTTCTTACTGAACCTTAACTGATTCTTGTGTAAAAAGATTTCCATGCTATTTAAATTACCTTCTGGAATGGGAGTATATAAAAAAGTCCAGATGGATCTTTAATTTCATCCAGTTGGTTAGCTGTAAATGTTTTCAGACGAGCAGTCTTTGATCTAAACTGACAGTTCGGAATAACACTGTGGGGAGGGGAAAGAAACCCAGCAGCTTTATACACATTTTAAAAAGTCAATAACGTAAGTGACCAACCAATGCCTGTGGGAAACCCACAAGTGTGACCAAAGCACAAGAGCGCTCTCTCCTCCTGTGGTTTCCAGAAACTAACTAGTATTCAGAAACCTTACCTCCTCTCACTTGAGAGGCAGAGCATAGCCATCATAGCCTTTGAAAACCCTCTCCATGAATTTTTCAAATCCTCCTTTAGGTTGGACTGGTGGCCATCACTGCCTCCTGGGAGAGTGGGTTCCACAGTTAAACTACTTTAACATGTCAATTTGCTAGAAACACCTTTTGTAACCCAGATCTCTCAGAAGTTTGCACACTCCTACACTAGCTGTTTCCAAACAAAACATACTGATTTCATTCTTTCGTTGGATTTAGTACCTGGATTATGTTTTCTGTAATAGCCACTTCTTCACTGGACGCTTGTTTGGACAATTCCTGCACATTTGGTATAATTCCTTAATTCATTCATAACTGCCAGTGAATTGATTACATTCTCACAGATGTCCATATCAAAACATGCGAGAAAACTCACAGGAGAACCGACTGCCTGTTTCAAAAGAATTTAGCTCCATCCAGACCTCAAGCGAATGAGGCTTCTCACCTGACATGAGCGTGACTGTACCCGATCTTGGCATTGTAGGCGCCGTTATCTAACACGAGAGTCGCCATTTTTCTCCTTTGGTCCCTCAGCTCCGCCCCATCGGCAAGCCAGCGCTAAATAACCATGCGGCGGAAACGTCTTTAGTCACCACCGGGCGGATCCTCTCTTTCTCGCCTTCTCATTGGTAAAAGGAACTTAGCCCCGTTGAATGATGGGATAGTGGAGGACTTTCCCGACGTAAGAGCAAATACTGTAGGGGGAAAGTCATAGAGATAGGAAATAATAGAAGAGCTCTAGATTCCTATGTTTGAGTGTTAGGTGTAGACTTGTAATCTTAGACTAATAGAGTCAGTTTTAATATAAACTTAGACTGCTTCATCCCAGTTTCTAGTTTCAGTTAAGTCCATTCAGACAAGAAAGGGGGATGTCTGTTCTTTGAAACTCGGCTCTTATGTGGTGTGAAGGGAACATTTTGTTTGGGGGACCTTTTAGGCATGTATCGGGTGAGATGCCCGGATAGCGTCAGCGTTCACTTACAATATCTGTATAGCCTTATATTTTCGCAACTATATAATATGCGAGTACTGTGTATAATTGTCGTGGAAACCTCTGTAAGGGAAAACTTCAGCCTCCAGCACTTCTGCAATGTAGGGGAAATTATGTCGCTCAGAGCCAGCTCTCGTCATCTGCAATATAGTCCAATATATAGATGTTTTATTTATTCGCTGATGATGAGCAGACTTTCCCCAGGACATTAAAAAAAAAGAAGCTTAAAGGAATGTATGACGGTGTGTCTCGTTTTTCACCCATACAAGGCAATCTGGAAAGATTACTCTGCTGCCAAATGTTGTGTCCTTTAAACACGTTTAAACATTTATTAAAGTGGAAGGTCAGAAATTGGATACTCAAAACGCAGTATTTCACTTACACTAGTTATCCCACACTACATAAACAAAATCCTATCTTTTAGTTGAGGGGAGGTATTGTCTTCATACTTAAAAAAATTCTACTATGACTTTCCCCCTTCAGGCTTTTGGATAGTTTGCAGGCTTAAGGTGATTTTTATTTAGCTTGACACTTTGCAATTATTTCAGTAGTACTTATTATTCCCGAGTAATTGTAAACAGGATGTGTTCTTGGATTCTGATGGTAATTAGATGCTAAAATTGGTGAGGAGAAAAACAGTATAATGTGGGGAGGGGCAATAGGGAAGGAGTTCTAAATTGCTTTAAGGAGTCAGATCTTCTATGCTCATCATCATTTTCTCATAGCGAATTTGGGTGACAGGGTTCATCGCGAAGAGAACTCAGGAAAATAAATCGTGTTTTTGTATTACGTTGCAAGTGGACCTGGATAACAGGTAGTTAAGTGCTATTGTGTAAAAGCTGCAACCTCCCCCCCCCCCCCAAACGAACTCCTCGAGATATTTCTCTTTCCCAGTTTGGAAAACGGACTTTTGTGAGTGGGGCGGTGAGGCTTCCAGGCCGGCGTGCCCCGCTGCCGTGAAATTATTCAGCGGGCGTCATTCACCGGAGGCAAAAGGTGGCAGCGGCGTCAGGCAGCGGCGTCCCGGGGAGCCCTTGTGGCGGGATCCTCGCCGCCCTTGCCCGCCGAATCCCGGCCGAGAGCCGCCCGCTTCCCCCGTCCAGGTTCCAGGCGGGCGGCGCTCCTAGCGCTGGTGCCGCCCTTTCCCCGCCCGGCTCTGCTCAGCGAAAGCCTGTCAGCTGGCGATACTGCAATCAAGATGGCGGCGGGGCCGGAGAGCGGGTGAGCGGGGGCGCCTCCGCTCCCTGGCACAGGACGGCAGGAAGCGCCGGGATGGATCGAGGAGCGCCGGCTTTCTTTCGGTTTCCCTGAAGCGGGCGGGGGGGTGAGGCGCGCTGGCCATGGCGGGCATCATCAAGAAGCAGATCCTGAAGCACCTCTCCAGGTCAGTGAAGTGGGGCGTCGGAGGCGCCCTTGCCGGGCCGCTCTCAACAGGCTTCTCTGAGGGAAGGGGGCGAAACTGAACCGCCTCGTAGTAGCGCCCCGTTTCCCTTTTGCCGTGGGGCGGTAGGCGAGGGGTGGGAAAGTCCCCGAGGTTGGGACCTGTTCGTCCCTCTTGTATATTTTGGAGGCGTTGGGCTACCAGAAGAAACGTATCCCTAACGCGGAGGGTCACTGCGTGTCTGCACCTGAAACTGGGCAGGTGTGTGGGTGGGGGGAAAACACTCGCCCTGCAGCAGTAAGAAAACTGAGGAGGGGGAGAGTCTTCCTTGGGGGAAAGGAGCGGGTTGGCCGCCCCATCTCACTCTCGCCCCATCCTGCTTCTTGCCGCAGTCGGGAAAGCCCGCACAGGAATCCCTTCCCCTCGCGGCGTTAGAGGAAAGCCGGGCAAAGCGTGGCGGCGCCTGAGCCCTTTCGCCCGTCCCCGCCGGTGCTAAGCGCGCGGCGGCGACAAGGCAACGGAGCCGTAGGTGTCTCCAGAAGGGAGCCGCGCAGGCAGGAGCCCGAGGCAGAAGTGGGTGGATTGTAAATTGTGTTTGACACGTTGCCTGTGGGAGGGGCGAGCGGCAGCTTGGCTGATGTCACCCTGCACATTGTCTGTTGCAGACAGGTCTGGAGACGCCAGATTTGTGTGGGAATGAATGACAAATGGGGGTCGGGGGAAGCTTGGCAAGTTGTGCATCACGCCGGGGCAAAGGAGATGTCTGTCCGGGGTTTTGATTCGGCAAGGCGCACAAAAACAATAAGAAGAAAAATTGTGATTGGAACTGGGTTATGCTGTTTTTGCTGGCCGTTTAAGCAAACCTTTTCAAATATCTCTGATATTTGCTATGCATTTATAATCCATAATGATTTGTTTGAGGGATTTGTATTCGCTGTTGCAGTCAAAGGTTGGCACGATAGGATCACACACAAATGAGGCATTGAGGAACACACACAAATGAGGCTATTTGGCTTGTGCTGCCAAGAAATAAAGAACTAGGGAACAATCAGAACAGAATGTAAAATCAAAAGCCCGCCCTTACCACATTCAAGAGCATCTTATGGAATCTAAATATTGCATATTAAAGGCAATAGATCTGTGTGGTATGATTTGGTGTTTTTATTTTCTGCCATCGTCTTGAAGGATGCCCTGATTTTCTGGAAGAGTATTACTGAGCTTTGGTTTCCCAGAGTGTTTGCTGCATTCAGAAAACTCCAGTTTCAGTCCCTAGTATCTCTAGTTTAAAAAGGACTCAGTTGGTAAGTGATGGGAAAGAGACTTGGGAGGCTGCTGCCAATCAGAGCAAACAGTACTAGGCTAAATGTAGAACTAGTCTGATATAATGCAACCTTCTGTGTACTAACAAAGGATGTCAGCTTATTAAAAAAACTATGAAGTTGTCAAACTAATTAAACATATAATTACTTTAAAACAAAACAAAACCAAGCAGAGATATTTGGAAGTGCAATCCTGCACATGTCTACTCAGAAATAAGTCAGACTGAACCAGGTAAATAATTAAACGATTGCAACCTAAAGAGGCCAAAATTTGATCAACTGGGATGGGGGTGGGAATGAGGTATTGTTTTTAAAATGTGTCACATATTCAAGCAAGTTTTGAGTGAGTTTTTTTAACCTTGGCATTGTCTGAGGGCACATGATACAGCAATGCTGTTGGACGCTAAGGAGGTGTACTTAGAGGAGAGACTGCTAGTGAGCACAGTATATGCTGTTTTGAATTCTATGATGAAAACAAGGTGAAATATAACTATCTTTCTGCTCCCTCATAGAACATAAGATGATAGTTCAACCTCTTCCTCCTGTGTGCAGTAACCTTTTTTGCTTTTGTGCGAGAGTATTAGGGGTAAGAATATAAACCACTGTTTATTTCTGCTGTAAGTAATAGGTAGACAAGTATCATCCTTGTAATGTGTAGCTTGGTTCCCTTGCTTTTTGGAGCTTCTGCAGACTCTATTCTGTAGTGCATCAATTGTCCTACTTTCATCTCTTCTCTGCATTCCCTAGACTAGTTTATAGGCATGTGTCTGTATGATCTGGAGAGTTCTGCAGGTTGACAAGGGATTGCAATTGATTGCCCCAGGCAGCTTTCACCTCTCCTTCTGTGAACCATGGTCTAAGATTCTTAAGTAATCAAGTGAACAGTGCGCTAGAGCATTTTTGCACTGATTTCATTTGATCTGCCTAAACAGGTGTTTGCTTGGACTGTTTACACAATACCATGTGTCCTATTTTTAGTTGGGATAAGTGTGCTTTTGTTTTTCATTTTTACTTGGGGATGAAGTAGTATAATATTCGTTAGTAGTATATGCAAATGTCCTTTGAGATAACAGTGTGTTGCAGTCCCAGCAGTTTTTACATTGACTTCTCTCAGTGCATTCACCATTTTCACAACCTACTTTGTTTCCTTCCCTACCTGTCAGCATGACACAGTCTGTACCTTTTCTATCTGGATGTTCTATGGACATTGGACTGTCACGAATAGGTGCATACTCAGATATAGTGAGAAATGTTTTTCAGTTTCTGTGTGAAAATGTATACAGTGGTACCTCGGGTTACAGACGCTTCAGGTTACAGACTCCGCTAACCCAGAAATAGTACCTCGGGTTAAGAACTTTGCTTCAGGATGAGAACAGAAATCGCGCAGCAGTGGTGTGGCGGCAGCAGGAGGCCCCATTAGCTAAAGTGGTGCTTCAGGTTAAGAACAGTTTCAGGTTAAGAACGAACCTCCAGAACGAATTAAGTTCTTAACCTGACGTACCACTGTACAGTGATGTGAATGTTAGTCCTAGTTCAAGGTGGAAACAAGTATGCTAACAACTGGTTGGGTATATCCTACCTGTTGTAGAATTCCTGACCAACTGCAAATGCAAGGCTTTCTATTTTTGTTGAACTCTTATAAATGGAGAGATGCAACAAGGAAATAAATGAGGAAGTGAAGGAGACTGGTGTAGAAAGAAGTTCTAATTGCTTTGGATTGAAAAACTGCAGTTAAGGATAGATCTGCTCTGTGGCTGAGAATACACAATTACTTTCTTTTTAATTCTTTTCAATGGAATTTGGTGTTCATTTATTTATTTAAAGCATTTTGGCCCAATCTTCAGCTCTCAGATCAGCTTACAGATCAATAAAAAGCCAAGACAAAGTTGACTAGAATTATTCTTTTTGGTTTTTACTTTCATTAGATATTATGATCATATCTGAGGCAGGAAGTACTTTGACAAAGTACCTGCCAGAATTAATTTATTTCCTTTTGGTCAGCATAAAGGAAGCAAGACCAAATAATTCATGTTTATTACTTTCTGTAAAGGTAAAGGTACCCCTGCCCGTACGGGCCAGTCTTGACAGACTCTGGGGTTGTGCGCCCATCTCACTTAAGAGGCCAGGGGCCAGCGCTGTCCGGAGACACTTCCGGGTCATGTGGCCAGCGTGACAAAGCTGCATCTGGCGAGCCAGAGCTGCACACAAACGCCGTTTACCTTCCCGCTGGTAAGCGGTCCCTATTTATCTACTTGCACCCGGAGGTGCTTTCGAACTGCTAGGTTGTCAGGCGCTGGGACCGAGCAGCGGGAGCGCACCCCGCCGCAGGGATTCGAACCGCCGACCTTTCAATCGGCAAGTCCTAGGCGCTGAGGCTTTAACCCACAGCGCCACCTGCGTCCCATTACTTCCTTCAGAATGTACTAATTCATATATATTTTATAGCATATGAGGTAAAAAACACGCTCAGTCTTATTTTCCCCTGTAACTCCTGAACTACATGGTAACAGCATAGCTGTTTGTTGGTGCTGTACTATTTATTTAAGCTTTATAGAGTCTAAAATCAGGACTTGGCTTTATCTTCTCCCCATCTACAATTTGAAGGCTTCATTTTAAGCCATTGAGATGAAATAGAAACTTCATTGTAAATTATTACCCAGTGTTGCTTATTAATAATATTGTTCTTAGTTATTAAATTTGTATATCGCCCTTCATCTGAAGACCTGCATATGATGAACGGAAAGGGCATTTTGACTGTGTTTACATGTCACTGTTGGAATCCATCCATCTTGGTAGTCAATGGAAAAGTGCACCTTTGGGGGTCAAGTCAAACTGTTGGAAGGTCACAGTACCTGCTGTGGCTGTAGAGATTGATATGGGAGAGACATGTTTTGTTGCAGCTGGAGGTGTCCAGTTGCGCTGCTGCAGATGCACCATGGCGTTTCTTCTCTCTGTGCTCCTCCCAGTGGTCAACCCTTCTCTGGTCACTGCTATGGATGTATGACTTTACTGTCTGTTTCCAGGCACTGCAGTTGTCTGCAAGGGATTCCCACATAGCAGGGTTGATGTTGCCAGCCTTCATGCCACTTCTGCAGAAATCTTTGTAATGCAGAGTTGGTCTGCCAATGGGCCTCGTGCCTGAAGCCAACTACCCATAGAGCATGTCCTTGGGAATTCTCACATCTTCCATTCTGTGGACATGACCAAGCTAGCATAGACGTTGCTGAGACAGGAGTGTGAACATATTGGGAATGTGGGCTTGGGAGAACACATCTTTGAGACTCTGACTTGCCCTGTGATGCCCTAAATCTTCCTGATGCAGCGCATGTGAAAGGCATTGTGGTGTTGCTGCTGCTGGTTGTAAGTTGCCCACAACTCACTTCCATAAAGCAGTGTGCTCAACACGCAAGCCTGGTAGACCTTCATCTTGGTATTGAACATTAGCATCATATTCTCCCATACTCCTTTGGAGAGATGAGCCATTGCCGTAGGTGCCTTGCCAATATGCTTGTCATTGTACTCCATTACTAAAAGTTTGCCATGCATGTGCAGATGGCTTCTGATTCGTCCCTCCATTAGGGAGAGTAGGAGCAACAAACCATGATCTCTGCCTTATGATTGTGGTAATTGGGGATTGTAGCTTGGGAAACTTGACAGTGGTGTGTTTTGAGGATTTAAATGAGTTCTCAGTGGAACAAAGTGTTGTTATCAGATTTGCTAGTGTGCCAGTGCACTCATGTACAAGAAACCATAAGGGAATTAGCAGTACAGTGGTACCTCGGGTTACATATGGTTCAGGTTACATATGCTTCAGGTTACAGACTCCGCTAACCCAGAAATAGTACCTTGGGTTAAGAACTTTGCTTCAGGATGAGAACAGAAATCGTGCTCCGGCGGCACGGCGGCAGCAGGAGGCCCCATTAGCTAAAGTGGTGCTTCAGGTTAAGAACAGTTTCAGGTTAAGAACAGACTTCCGGAACAAATTAAGTACTTAACCCGAGGTACCACTGTACTAGTCTTTGGATCTTTGCTGGAGATTGTACTCTACAGACTGGATTGCATTGGCTGTGATCACTTTGCTTAGCTTGGGAAGTCTAGCATTGACCAATATTAGTGTCGCTGCTCCAGAGAGTGAGCAATAAACAAAGTGAAGTTGCAGTTGTAAAACAATCATGATAATCCATGAAAGCACATTGAGTTTTACTAGAGGTTAATGGCTTTGCAGCATGAAACACTCATACAGAGACTTAGAGTAGAAGGGGTTAATAATGTGGGAGTTTTGCAGTTAAACCTATTAATGCATAGCTATGCTGGTTAGTAAATGATCACAGAGCTCTAAATGCTTAGATAAGGCACAGTTAATGCTTCCACACCTTCGTGGTGGGAGGTTGTGTTGTTTATTTCTGTTCCTTTCTCTCTCTCCCCTCTTTCTTTTGAACTGTGTAAACCCAGCAGACATCTGAGACTGGGACTTCAGATTCAGACCACATATTTGAGACTAACTTGTGTATTTTGAAACCAAGAATACCTTGCCTGTGTTGTTTCTGCTGTAGCATTGAAGGTTGCATGAGTGAGTCCTGTGATTACTGTAAGTAAAGCACTGAAACGTACTTAAGGTGGTATACTATTCACTCTGAAAGTGGTAGAGGGAGCCCCCCCCCCAATTTTAAACACTTAATACTGGGACATTTAAAGGTCTAACAACTTATATTTCCTGTGCTTTGCAAATGCTGCATAGATCTGTGCTTTAAATTCTGCTGGGGGCTATTTTGGCTAAAGAGTAAGCCAAATCTCACATGCTTTTAAAATTCAGACAGACACTTATTCTTTGTAGTTCCCCTCATGTGGGACTTCAGAATTAATTGGTATTCACTAGTTATTTATTTCCCAACAAATAATATTATAAGGTAAAAAGGGTAAAGGGACCCCTGCCCGTACGGGCCAGTCTTGACAGACTCTGGGGTTGTGCGCCCATCTCACTCAAGAGGCCAGGGGCCAGCGCTGTCCGGAGACACTTCCGGGTCACGTGGCCAGCGTGACAAAGCTGCATCTGGCGAGCCAGCGCTGCACACGGAAACGCCGTTTACCTTCCCGCTGGTAAGCGGTCCCTATTTATCTACTTGCACCCGGAGGTGCTTTCGAACTGCTAGGTTGTCAGGCGCTGGGACCGAGCAGCGGGAGCGCACCCCGCCGCAGGGATTCGAACCGCCGACCTTTCGATCGGCAAGTCCTAGGCGCTGAGGCTTTAACCCACAGCGCCACCTGCGTCACAGCGCCACAGCGCCACCTGTAATATTATACAGGCTAGCTAACCCCACCTTCTTGTTTAATTACTGTTGCACATGGGGCAGGGCAGAGGCCTACAGGTGGAAACTTGCCTTAAACGTAAGTAGGAGGCTGAGCCTTGCAGACTTGGCTGCAAATGGAACTGGGTTGCAACTTAAGGTTGCAACTTTCCCAAAGAGTAGCAAATTGGAAAATAAAGAAAATAGGAAGAAGCAAAAGAATCAAGACATGAATATTTATCTGTCCCGTGCCTAAAGAAAACTGGAGTAATGAAAAACTTGAACTTCACTATAACTTAAGGGGAGTACTGTCAAATATAGGCTAGGAATCCATGTTTGATATCATACATGGTTTATTTTGGGGCTATTGGGAGAGATCAGTATGTGGCTCTCCTTACATAAAGAATTTTAATCAGCAAGTCTTGAAGAATTATAGGATCCCCTAATCCACTACAGTTCTCAGCATGTTAGTGTACTTTACCCCCTTCATTAAGCTTTCCTCTGTTTAATTTTAATTTTGATTCCAGATAAAATGTAGAAATCCTCTTCTAGGAAGATACTGGTGGATGCTTTTCCATTGAAGAGTTTAGAGGCAAGGAAAGAACTGAGTTAATTTTTTTTCTAGGAAAAGAGAGAAGGAAGACAGATGCTGCGGCCATCTACAAGTGGGGGCGGTAGAGTGTCTGAAAAAGCACAGCATGGGGCAGCTTTCTAATGTAGCTCCCAAGGCCTGAATAAATTGGGGGTGCAATGTGTACCCAGTTATAGGATAAACTTACTGGTGAACTGGCTGTGAATCTAAAAGGACATAGTACAAAGATCCAGGCTTGGACATGAGTACCTGATGATGCAAAATACACTTTTGCATGGACCATGTTTAAATAAATAAATGTACTACCTCCATAAGATGTTGGCCATGTGATGAGACTTACATTCCAAGTTGACAGGATTACTGCATATCTGTACTTCCGGCAGGCTAATCAGCTTTTCTCCCATCTCCATTTGGTTCTTTGCATTCCTTCAATTTCTATTTGTGTGTTCTCCTTGTATGCCTCTTATAAGACTTAAGAGTTCAGGGCTGTGTTGCTTTTTTGGCTTTCCCTCATTCTAGTTTCAGAGCCATATCTTTACCCAAACATAGAATAGAGATGTTGTGGGTATGCCTTTGAACTACTGATTTTTGAAGCTGTGTAGCATTCAAAAGGATATTGTATTACTGAAAATTGGCACAGGATCCTTTTCAGTCAATGAATCTGTTTTCGATTCTCAATGCTTCGTATTCCATCACTAGAATTCTGTCAGCCCTCTGTCTCTCTGCTTGTTCACTGTTTCTTCATTAATCAGGCACTCATTGATGGAACTTTTCTTTTGTTAGTCTACTTTCCCATTTCCCCCTGTTTCAGATCATTTCTTATTTCTGCTTTTGAGCTTCCTCTGTGAGGCAAACATTAATATTCCCCCCCCCCCTTTCATTACTGCTTTGATTTATTTTGGGCTATAGCTCTTTTCTCACTTGTGTTGGCATCAGCAGTCACTTGGGAGGGTAAAATCTCCTGGACCCCTATAGGTTCACTGGCACTTTCTGCTAACAGATTATCCTTCCATAAATAGCATCCTTGATATCCTCTGTTAAAATCTATTCCTTCTCTCTTTTCAATTAGGGTAACTATTCCTGTAATCTCTTTTTTTTTCCCTTCCAAACAAAACATCTCAGTGTTTGGCAGCACCTGAGGATGACAAAGCAGCCAGGCTTTAAATGAATTGCTATATACCTACTACAGTAATTGGAGATTGCTGGGAAAAGCTTTTTCACAACAGAGGAAAAGTCTGAGAGGAAGATGAATGATTTTGGGAGAGGTTGGCGGGGAAGAGAACTTAAGAGTTTTGAGAAGACAGGATGGAAAATTTATGTGAAAGTGTAAAATATTGTAACTAAAAGTAATACACCCAAGAGATCAGAATCTGACTATAATTAGGTTTCAATAACAGAATTTAGATTTTGCTTTAGGGGTGGTATAGTAGTCAAATACTGTCAATAAGCTATTGAATATTTGACAGTGACCAAATAGTATAAAAAATTCATTAGGTAGTTTTTCTCTTTTAATTCATCAAAGTTTCATTTGTTGTCAAGAGCAGACATAACTCCTATTTTTGCAGCAGTTGGGGGTAAACCTCACTGCCTAGGGGACATTCAGATATAGGCTACTTGCTATTACAGCAGACATCTCCAAAAGGAGCACAAGCCATTATTAGTGGCAAAGTCTTCATCAGGCAAAGTCTGTTAATAGCCTAGGTCAATGAACCATTTTAAACTAAAAGGGAAGAGTAGAGTTATATTCAAATATGAACTTCAGACTTCTTGTTGTAGTCAAGAGACAAACCACGTTGGTGTCTTCTGATGTTTTGATATTTACTTGACTGTGCCCAAAGCTGCTTTGCACAAATAAAATCCCATTAGATATATTTTAAAATATTTTTTAATTTTGTATATGTTTAGATGTTTTAGGTGTTCATCAATTGTAAGCTGAGTAATTGCTTTGATGTGAAATCACTGCAGTGTTGATATTCTGTTTTAGGTTCACCAAAAACCTGTCACCTGACAAAATCAACTTGAGCACACTAAAAGGTGAAGGTCAGCTAACCAATTTAGAGCTTGATGAAGAAGTGCTTCAGAATATGCTGGATCTTCCCACTTGGCTTGCCATCAACAAAGTCTTTTGCAACAAAGCATCTATTAGGGTGAGTAAGTGATTTTCCTGGCACCAGTTTGCCACAGTGGATTGGAGGACATTTGGTTAATAGGATGACTTCTCCCTCTGGATGGGATAGGCAGGGTCCTCAGAAGTCTTTTGCTTCCTCTTCCAGGGGGAGGAGCCGGATTAGTCCAGACTGAATCAGATCAGATTAGGATTTACAATTTGTTTTGTACAAATAAAAATTCGGGTGGAGGGAATCGATTAACAGCCCCAGTAGCTTCTTCTACCCATATAGCTGTATGGTGTCTGTTTCCCCCCTTCTCTTTTGCAGGTGTTTATTTTCCCCTCCCTTGTTGCTTTTTTATTTGCTGTGTTCTTTTTCTAGAGCTATGGTGCTGGCAATGGACAGACTAGTACGTAACATGGTCACCATCCATTAGAGAATGGAGGGTGAATGTGGGGATGTGAAAACTAAGATATACTAGTAATTTGTGGATTAGGAAAATGTCTGTGCATTCACTATCAAATATAGGTGAGATTATCAGCACCCTTGCTTCTAACAGTGGTGATTACTCTGACGGTGAATTGAGTTATAGGCATACAGCAGTTTTTTGTTTAGTTTGCATATCTCTGGATAAGATTTACACCATGTTAGCTTCAGAAGCTAGGTGAAGGGAATTGCATACATGTTGCATACATGGACACACAGTCTCTTGATATATGTAGTAAAGTGTATGGAACTGATCCCTACTGAATCAGATTTGTGTGTCCTTTTTGGTTTTCTTAATTTAAGTGTCACAGATTATAGGTTTTTTATATTGTAGTGTAATTCATTTTGTTTTGACTTCATTTGGTAAGTTTGCAAACACTTCAGTCCTTATGAACAAGAAGAGGCAAGTCTGGTTTTAGGCTTGCAGAAAGGTATAAATGAGACATTTAATTTGTATGTGTATTGTTATATGCAACATGAGATTTCACATTTGCTTTGAGCATTTTCAAAACAGATTGGTGATGATGCCATATTTTCTTTAATGATTTTGTTTTTATTTTATCTTGCAGATACCATGGACAAAATTGAAAACACATCCAATCTGTTTGGTGAGTATGGAATTCAGCTTCCCAAATTAACTTTGTTAGAATGGTGATGCATTTGTAATTTCCTTGAAATCATACTGAAAGCATTAAGTAATAGCTAGTGGAGTGAAGAACATTTTGCCATTACTGGCAATACAAATACAGTGGTACCTCGGGTTACATACGCTTCAGGTTACATACGCTTCAGGTTACAGACTCTGCTAACCCAGAAATAGTACCTCGGGTTAAGAACTTTGCTTCAGGATGAGAACGGAAATCGTGCTCCGGCGGCACGACAGCAGCAGGAGGCCCCATTAGCTAAAGTGGTGCTTCAGGTTAAGAACGGACCTCCGGAACGAATTAAGTACTTAACCCGAGGTACCACTGTACAGGGTTGTATCCAATGAAGTTGTTCTGTTCAGCTGAGGAATTACCTCCTTGTCTTTTGTGCCAGGACCCCCAAATCTTCCCCAGAGGGTTGGGAAAAAACCCAGAACAGATATGGGGAGCTTGCAGAAGGTGAAGAAATCCCATTGTGCGCACCGAAGGCCTTGTACAAAGAGGACAGTGTGATTGGATACAACCCATTGCATTTTACATGATTCTAAAGTGTTATAAAGTAACTAGCCAAATTGTTTCTGAAATGTTTTGTCATGTATTTTCATGTACTCTCATTCTAAGTTTTAATTCTGTGAGATGGCTTTAAATTAATTAGTCACTGAATGTAAAATATTTCAATTGTTCTAAATTTCTCTTGCATATCTAAAGTCACTGGATAAAGTAATAATGGAAATGAGTACATGTGAAGAACCACGCCCTCCTAATGGACCATCGCCTATAGCAACTGCATCAGGGCAAAGGTCAGTCATAATTTAAATGCTGCAATAGAATCAAGCATTACATATGCAGGCAGTGCTGAGGAAAACAAACTGAATAGGCTTATATATAGTTGTTAATTAAAAGCGGGCTAAATGGCAGATCTGCTTGAGAAGGGCTGGGTTAGGTTAGCTAGATTTGTAGAATAAAGGTAATCAAAGCCCAGTTTATGCATGTCTTTTCCATGTGGCCCCCACTGTGTAAAGGATCACATGGAGAAACCATGGTGTGAAGTGGGCTGCATGCAAGTATAGCCCACAGAGGCCAGTAGTGATTTCCATAACTGTGTTTGCATTTTTACAAGTCACTGTGATTACTGGAAAATGGCTGCTAGTCAGTAGTCCACATGTTATCTGTTTCATGCTCACATTTCTTGAAGCGACCCAAAGATTATATGTAGAAATAGACACTTATTTCTCATGTGTGTCTTCTCTGTAAGTGATAAAAAGACCCCGCCTCTTCCTTTATCAGCTCCACATTGCACTTACAAAGCTTTGGAGAGAATTAAATATAGCTTGTAACATTGTCTGTGGAGGGGGAAACAGCCTTGCTATGACTCTACCTACACAAAGGGGCCTTACTGGATCATAATAGTGTTTGGGGATTGTGGTGGTGTACAATGAAAGGCAAACCGGTATATGGCTCTTTCATATCTCTCTACCCACCCCTGCAAATGGCTCAGTGTGAAGGAATGTCGTTCGTGGTGTTCTGTCCCAAATGCTTAGGATGCATTGCAGTGTGGCAAAGAACATCATATCTACGTATTATCTCACTTACTTTTTCAAGGTGATCTTCCTGTAGTTCTAGTTTGGCACTCAATTGCAGAAGCTAAAACAGGGGTGTTGACTCTTGGTCTACATAGTCCCAGATTATGATCTGTTCTAAGTTTTTCTTTTATTGGTCTCTGAGCGATTTCAGTGCTAGTTTTATCTTCATTTGAAGTACAGTAGCTGTTAAATCTATGCTGAAATTCTGTTTTAAATGCTTGCATTTTATTTCACCAGCGGATATGGTTTTGCTGAAAAAGTTGTAGAAGGAATATCTGTTTCTGTAAACTCCATTATAATCCGAATTGGAGCAAAAGCATTCAATGCTTCATTTGAACTCTCCCAGTTGAGAATATATAGTGTAAATGCAAACTGGGAACATGGTGATCTAAGGTTTACTCGATTACAAGAATCTCAGCGTGGAGAGGTAAGGCTGACTTTAAATTTAGAACAAGCTATTTTATTCTCTTTTCTCTTTCTGTAACTAGTTTATTTTCTTTTATACAAAGAAAAAAACCACATTACAGAATCCACATTCCTATTGTAGCATTGTTGAATCAATAATATTAACCTGGATATTTTGCTTTAATTTTACCATTAAACCTACATTATTTTAATAGCAACTTGCCGTATTGAGACTCCTGTCACCATTATGGCATGGCCTTTAGTTGGCATAGTTGCTGCTGACTTTGTTTGCATACTTGGCATATGACTCATTATTTCTGGCCCTTGCTAAACATGATAAGTGAAGTGTAAGTGGGGTGGAAGGCTTTTGTGGACCCTAGCCAGTCTACTGGAAACCATATCATGTCTAAAGAACAATTCCTATTCATGCTTTTAAAAGTTCATATATGTACAGTTGCAGGGATCATGGAGCAGGATACAGCCAAGTATGAATGACAGTCCTTCAGCTATTAGTTATTTGCTACTGATGAACATACTAGATACCATATTATCTTCCTTTATGTTTAACAAGGGCAACATGCTTATACAGTGAAAAAATGTGCTCAGGCGAGGATTTATCTATGAAACTAAAGAATAGTTACAATAGGCATGTCCCTGGCTTTGTGTCTGAAAGTGAAACCATGCCTTTGAATTAAATGTATATTTTGAAATGCATAATATGTGTTTAGTATAAACATTCAGAAATATACTGTGTTTCACCAAGCATAACTATAAAAAGGGACTTTTTGGAACCAAAGGAAGCTGGTTCTGCCTGCCCTAGCTCCATTGACTTCAACAGGCCTTAGATATGATTAACTTGGCCCAACCTGCAAAATATAGGTTTGACTATTATATATCTGACCCATTTAAAGTTGATACAAACGTGTTCAAATAAAATAACGGAAGCTTGATGTCAATTTCTTTTTCGTTGATTTATGAGATTATTCTTCCAAGTAAGTTGCAAATTTAAATAGAAACCTTTTTTTTTGTTCAACAATTAAAGTATGAAGGGTAGAAAATTGAACCCAAGTTCAGATGTGACAAGTCAACAGGCCTGTGGGATCTAGGGAAGCAAGTCTGCCTTTTTACAGTTCTCAAATAGATATTTTAAATCAGGGTATGTGTTTTATTTTAGGTACTGACATTTAAAGAAATCAACTGGCAGATGATCAGAATAGAAGCAGATGCTATCCAAAGCTCTCAGCATGAAATCATGAGTGCTCCAGTTCGCCTCATTACTAACCAGTCCAAAATCCGGGTCACACTTAAAAGAAGGGTAATATTGCTTTGTGGTGATTTTGTATATTCATTAATGATGGCAAAGGTGATGGAGAGATTCTGCAAAAAATATGTATATTTATGTTCAGCATTAGATTTGTTTAACATTCTATTTGACATGAAATGGGTAGAAATTTTAGTTAAAACATAGAAGATTATTGTACAAGCAGGATCCACAATTATGCTGACATGTTTGAGCTAGCACCATTTTCTTCTGGTGAGATATCCTGCCTTCCTCGGAGCTTGGAGAGGAAAAGAACCACAGAGAGAGAGAGAGAGAGAGAGAGAGAGAGAGAGAGAGAGAGCGAGCGAGCTAGCTTGCTGCTTTATGGATTTCTAAGGCTTATGTTGGGCCCTGGAGGTTTTCCCCTAAGCACCTTGTTTGTAGTACCTCTCATACCCAACTTGATTACAGGAATGAGGGGCAGGATTACTGATGAGCACAAGGTTTGATTAGCTAGTGGTCCAAGGCTTCCTAAAGCTTGTAGTCCTTTATTCACAGGTATACTCATTTGTGCTTGTTAAGTCATAGATAATGGAGGATAGTAATCTTCCATACTCGCAATACTTTTCTACTATCATGAGAAACAAAGTCTTGCAACAGGTGGGAGTCAGTTTGGCATCTTTGCTGCCAACATTGGATGTCATCAGAATGAGGAGGCTAGCTTTCAATTTTCAGATTATAATGTATCACAAGGTTTATTATATATATTTATTTTGCACTGTATTGTATGGTTCATTTTGTTAATTGCCTTGAGCATGCTAATGGTAGGCTTGTCATATGTAAATTCCCTGACATGTCCTGGGGAATTTTGCTCAACAACTTTGCTGGTGTCACGAATTTACTTTTTAAATATGATATGACAATCCTAGCTAATGGAAAGGTGGGGTATAGATTTAACAATGAAATTTCTTGGTACAAATTGATTAGGTATATATTTGTTAAATTAAGCTCCTGAAAAATACTTGTGTAAATTAATGATGCAAATTCCAGCTTGCCTCTTCTCTTACTGCACTGCTAATAAAAGGTCACTCTCAGCAGGAGTACAAAAGAACAAAAATAATTGAATAAAGATTTCTGCTTTATGTTATGACTACTGTTAAGTCTTGCTTTCTGCTTAAAAATCATTGACTGTAGTCCCAAATCTTGATATAAAATATATTCTATCAAAATCAGTGTTACCAATATTCCAATTTTACTTTTTCTCTTCACAACAGTTAAAGGATTGCAACGTGGTGTCATCTAAACTGATTCTAATACTAGATGACTTGCTGTGGGTTCTAACTGATTCTCAGTTGAAAGCTATGGTCCAATACGCTAAGTCTCTTAGTGAAGCTATTGAAAAATCAGCTGAGCAGAGACAAAGTCTAGCTTCTGAACCCACACAGGTAAGGAAAGCAATCATTATTGTAGCCTAATATTAGTAGGTATATTTTCAGGTAATGTTTGTTTTATCTAATGGGACTCAAACACATAATTTTAGCCTCAGAAATTTTGCCTGCATGGGGCTTCTGAGTGAATATGTACAGTACTGCACAGTTAAGATTGTGTTAGGATCTATTGGTAGCCCTAGGAGTAACAGTCTTGTATGTATTTGTAGTATTCTCTCTGCCTCTAAATTATATTATGCATAGTAAAGCTTTTATACTTGGGTGGGGGGGGAATCAAATGCTGCTTTAAAAAAATGATATTCCCTTTAATGAAATTTTGCACTTACAAATTACTCCCATGAAGTAATACAGTAATTTCAAATTATTGGCCAGGCAAGAGAGGAAGGAGCTTCCAAAGAACAGGGTGATTGTGTGGGAGACGTTTGGTATCTGTCCCACATGTTTATCAGTATATGACTAAGAAACAAGTATGAAAAGAAATGCTTTTAGATTTGTTGAAAGCACCTAACTTTTTAGTTTGGATAGCAGTGAAATGTCATACACCCTTGATGATTAAAGGTGTGTTTCAGATGCTACATTTGAAAGCTTGCCTTAACATGAAAACATCAAGCATTTATGGGAATTCTTTTAACTCTGAGATTTTTTCCCCAGTTCTTTGTGGTGAGGCTCTTGCTAAAGTTATATATTTGAATGTTTCCAGAGTTCTGCTCCTGCATCCAGTTCTCAGCAGGTGAAAACACAGCAGTCCTCAGCCACTAGTGATCAAAATGATGCAATTGTGAAATTATTCAATGATTTTGATGTTAAGGAAACTTCTTATCATCTAGCAATTTCCCACTTGGACCTGCATATATGTGATGATATTCACGCTAAGGAAAAGGGTAAGTGTTTTGTGTGATTCCTTTACGCTGTTTCACATTGCTAGTCTTTTGTTATGGCTGTCAGAAGATAGATTGCAGTATATTACTAGTCAATTGTGTTCATACACTTTCAGGTTTACGCAATATTTGTTGAATGCTAATTGGTCCTCAATAGCACAGAGCATGAAATGTGCATTGATATAGTCACGTTTCCCTATAGGTATTCATAGTGAAGCAGTTTGAGACTTCCCAAGAAGGGAAGCATGTTGTCTTAAAAGTTGCCATCAAAACAAATAAGAAACACTACATATGCAGTATTTTTAAGCATTGTATTATTTTGCAGATGCAAACAGGCATGTTTCAGGAGGTGCTATGCAGCTTTCCTTTAGTCAACTAACTGTAGACTACTACCCTTTTCACAAAGCAGGTAAGAGTATATGCTGAGTGGTTGTTTTTATCGGTCATATTTGATCAAAATTAATTCGCAGTATGATCCTGAAATAAATGTTTTTTGTACTGTATTAAGCTACTTGCATGTAGTTTAATATAATAGGAAATGGAATGAGGATGCTGCAGATTCAGTATCTTGTGCAAAAAGGGGTATTGCACCTTGCTTTCTGCCTGTTGAAAATATGCTTAGATATGTTTTAAAATTAGTGTTCCTCTGCACTTCACTTACATTCTCAGTAGTCTGTAAGATATATTATCTACTGGTTATTGACTGAAATTGTGTGTGTGTCTGTGTGTGTAGTCTTAGCCCTGTAGGATTGCCAAGCAACACCATCGGGGTCTTTGAGTCACAGCTCAAATTCTTACCTCTCAAAGCATATGTCAAAATTTGGGCTGCAGCATTAATCAGTTAATTGAACTGATCAAAGTGGCAGGTCTTGATTAAAATTCTAGCATGATTAATGAAGCATTGCTCATACGTCATTTTAAGCCCTTTCAGCTCTCTTCTTGGTTGTTTGCTGCTTCTACCAGAAAATGGAAGATCACTCCAGAACCACCTGTGTTAGTGATGCGGAAGCCTCTGGGAGTGATCTTCCATTTCCACAGGGAGGAGAATCTGGGGGAAGGAGGTGGTAGCTTATGTGGCTTTGAAAAAGAGAGCTAGACAAATGAATGGAGAACACATTTACAGACTGTGAATATTTTGAAATGGCTTTAAACAGTGCTTCTTCTCTATAAAAATACCGTATTTTTTGCACCATAACACTCACTTTTTTCCTCTTAGAAAGTAAGGGGAAATGTCTGTGCATGTTATG
Source organism: Podarcis gaigeae (assembly GCF_964106915.1). Classification (NCBI taxonomy): domain Eukaryota; kingdom Metazoa; phylum Chordata; class Lepidosauria; order Squamata; family Lacertidae; genus Podarcis; species Podarcis gaigeae. The sequence continues at coordinate 34,175,156 of NC_139686.1, forward strand.
GAGCGAATGCCTATGGGTGGCGGGGGGGATCTGCTGCAGTCGTGAGCAGAGGATCCATGGTTCCCCTTCCTTTCCTCCTCCGTGGTTACAAAGCATGGATCCACATGGATCCTCAGGATTTTTGCATTGGGCTACTCCAAACTCACTGTCAGATCACATGTTTGTGGCCACAGCATGAACCACAAAAATCATATATCCACTATTTTGTTTAGAATATTTTTTTTCTTGTTTTCCTCCTCTAAAAACTATGTGCGTGTTATGGTCTGGTGTGTGTTATAGAGCGAAAAATACGGTAGGTGCCGGTACTCACCATGAAGTTGCTACAGTAGGTGCCACACTTTTTAACAACAAAAAAGAAGTGCCAGTACTGCATACCCCTGAGTACCACCTGGGGGAAAAGCACATGCTTTAAATAAAAGAGTTAAAGGAGTTTTTTAAAATATACTTAATAGCATGTTTCTAAAATTATTTTTAATTTTTGTCCAAATATGTCATACTTACAGATGAGAGCTGCAGCCATTGGATGCATTTTAGCGATGCTACCAAAGCCAGAAGTGGATGGGCAGAAGAATTATTACACGATTTCAAAGGCAATGTTGAATTGCTTAAGCAGGTTATGAAGGATCATAATATAGATTCTCCCAGTAAATCTCCACCCCAGGGGTCTCCACAGCTCATACAAACAGGTACATTATGGCATACATTGTTAACTTATATGAGATCGTTTATATAAAGATATTTTACTAAAATCTTTACAATTGATTTCATGGGTATAGGCCCCAGTAGTTTCAGTACATCAGAAGGAATAGTGCACTTGCATTGTGATTAATTCCTTTGGGACTGTAAAATAATTCTTAGAAAGTGATGCTTAGACTCATTTGAGGAAAATAGCTGATTAGATTCCAAAGCCTGCACAGATATGGCAAGTGTGCAACCCCCAAATTACAAGAACAATCATTTATATTTAGCAAATGAATTGGTTTTAATTTTGATACTGTTGATTTTTACTTAACATGCTTCTATTTCATTTATCTTCCACTATTAGGTTATATTTTGACTACCCAATAAAGGTTTTCTAGGTAGTTTACAAAGCAAAAATTACAACCAAAGGCAACAAATAATGCAGCAGTGAGATTTTATAAGTAGTGTTTTAGTACAAAGACAGAGAGAGAGTTAATGCTAAATTTGGTTTTATGCCTTCTGTTTCCTACAGGCAAGGAACAGATACCTAGAGGAATCTCTAAGCCTTCCCCTGTGTCATCACAGCAACCAAAGGATAAACTGATGTCCAGCCCTGTGGTAGTTAGACTTGCAGATATTAATATTTATCAGGTATATTTCAGTACTAATTGCTGATATCAGTTCTTTTGTTTGTTGATATCTGCAACTATGTTGAAGTTTTCTTGATACAGAAGCTGACTTTAATGAAAGCTGACACAGGCTTTGCCGAGTGGGCATTAAAATGTTTATCTCTTGCAAATATGGGCTTCCAGTTGTGTTAATTTACTTGTTTCTCCTAACTCTGGTTCATCCTCACAATCGCAGGGTCTTGTAAATTATTTGGGTCCTGTAGAAATGTAGCCGGGAAACATAGCTGGATTTCACACTAAATTTTGTTTGTGAAATTGGCTGGGTATGGTACAAGTTTGTTAAAGGAACCCTTGCTCCTGGATGTTAAGCTGTTCCTCTTCTATTTTAGAAAATATTTACATAGAAAATACCAGTTCTTTTCTAGGTTTATTCTCCCTTATGTGACATAAATACCCTTTTTAAAAATGTACATATATTGATGAATGGGAATCTGAACCCAGGTCTTCCAGACCCTAGTCCAACATTATAACACTGGGTAATTTAGGCATTTGTTTGATCACTACAGTACATCAGTGAATATCAAAACTATCACTGATCTCGCCCCCCCAAGCCTATTGGCAATATTGGGACAAAACAGGCTATATAGTAGGGCAGCTGTAAGAAATTAGCACTCAGAATTTTGAGCATTTTAAGGCTGATAATGTCTGAACTGTTCTTGGTATAAATCCAGATATGTGGAAAAGTAGGATAGGTAACAAAACAACTTACAACCCTGCTCCCAAAGCAGTGAAAATACTTTCAAATGTTCAAATACCAGCACTATGATAAATAGAGAAGTAATTGTTCACATTTGGTACTTCACAAAATCTAAAATATTCCATTGCTAAATGCTGAACTTCCTAATTTCAGGTTTCTACAGCTGACCAGTGTCGTAGTTCTCCTAAAACGCTTATTTCATGCAATAAAAAGTCTTTGTACCTTCCATCAGAAATGCCAGCCATTCATATTGAATTCACTGAGTACTACTATCCGGATGGAAAAGATTTTCCTAGTAAGATTTTTAAAATTTCTTTTTCCTTCTTGTAAAGTGTTCCTTTTTATATATAATAGAGCACTGGCCAAGGGCAGTTAGACTATTTTGCAAACTGTTACTTTCCTTTACATCCAAATGGGCTTCATTGTGAAAAATGCGGGGGGGGGGGGGAAATAGCCCAATGCTCAGAGTGCTCTTAACTTGGTGTGGTCCTTAAAGCCCCCCTGTTTTTCCATACCAGTGAAAGCTGCTATGTGTAAGGATGGGAAATGTGTGGCCCTCCAGATATTGGACTCTCAAATCCTATCAGCCCTAGAGTGGTCAGGGATGAAGAGAGAGTTGAAGACCAATATCTGGAGTAAAGGTAAAGGTAAAGGTACCCCTGCCCGTACGGGCCAGTCTTGACAGACTCTGGGGTTGTGCGCCCATCTCACTCAAGAGGCCAGGGGCCAGCGCTGTCCGGAGACACTTCTGGGTCACGTGGCCAGCGTGACATCGCTGCTCTGGCCAGAGCCAGAGCCAGAGCCGCACACGGAAACGCCGTTTACCTTCCCGCTGGTAAGCGGTCCCTATTTATCTACTTGCACCCGGAGGTGCTTTCGAACTGCTAGGTTGGCAGGCGCTGGGACCGAGCAGCGGGAGCGCACCCCGCCGCAGGGATTCGAACCGCCGACCTTTCAATCGGCAAGTCCTAGGCGCTGAGGCTTTAACCCACAGCGCCACCTGCGTCCCACAGATTATTCATCCCTCATGTACAGAAGTGTGCTGTGTGCAGATTATGACAATTGGAGATGATACTTCACAGGGATTACTACCCATGCATATTATTTCCAACATATTCTGTACCCAAACGAGCTTTGCAATGTGTAGAATCAGTCTGTGAGTAAAATGCTATTTAAAAGTTGTATGTAAATAGAACAAGAATGTGTTGCTGAATTCAGCATAAGATTTCTTCAGGCATTCAGGTGACAACAATGGCAGCATGGGTGAGGCTAATGCTTTCATCCTTATTGCCTCTCTTCACGTATTTACTTTAATACCTGAAGAGGCTACAGTTGTGATTATAGGAGGTTAACAAGTGAGAGGTGAAGCCTGTTACTTTATATGCAAGGGTTATCAGGTTACTGATGGTAGCCTGATAACTTTCAGTAAAGTTGGTACAGTTACAAAGGAAGCGGTTGCAAGCCTAGTGATTCACAGTTAGTTCTGTCAGTTTATATACTGGACAGGAGAATAAAAAAGGTCAAGATTTTGATAGCTCAATTAGAGAACATTATATTGGTGTGTGATTGAGTTTATTCAGTCTTACTCTTTCATGGGACTTAGATGGGACTAGGAGAAGTGCTGTAACTTAGAATTACCTTACTTTTCCTGTGATAAGGCTGTGTCCCTCCATCATTCTTTCCTGCCCCCCCAATATATGGGACTGCCAACATGGTGCTATCCAAATTTTTAAGAGTACAGTTGCCATCATCCCTGACCATTGGCCGTGATGGCCGGGGCCGATAGGAGTTGTAGTTCAAACATCTGGAGGGCACTACATTGGCTACCCACATTGACTATACACTTAGAATGGACTCGGGGACTAAGATATCACCACTGTGTGGCCAAATGAGGCAACTGGGGAAAAGAGGGAGAAAGCATGTACAGGAGAACGCCAGTTGTGGAAGTAGAAAAAAATAAGTGGAAAAAAATAATCTCAAAATAACCCATTAAGAACTTGGCATACTCAGTAGCCACAGAATGCAGAGTTCAGAATGCAGTTGTTCAGAAATAGTACTCTGTATACAGCCAGAACATTGGCTTCCAAGATTGGCTTTTCCTATGCCCATAATATTGGATATAGATTTTGTTAATGCTCTCAGCCAGTTGTTAGAGAGAATGATGCTACTTCTAAAAACATTTTTAAGATAATAATTTTGTTTTTATTCCTTTAGTTCCAAGTCCAAACCTTTACATTCAGCTAAATGCTCTGCAATTCACACTGGATGAGAGGAGTGTTCTTTGGCTTAACCAGTTTGTGTTGGACTTGAAACAAAGTCTCAGCCAATTCATGGCCATATACAAGTTAAATGACAATTCAAAGCCGGAAGAACATGTTGACGTTCGAGTTGATGGGTTAATGATAAAGGTAATGTTGTCAAAGATACAGCACAACATTGCTCAGTGTTGAATTCCTGCCATGAATGATGCATGGGAGCAGCCACTTTAGAGAGAAAATATGTATTGTCCAATAAAGGGCAACTTGTGAAATGCAAACCACACATGATATAAAAGGGGTAAGTTGTTGTTGGAGATTGAGGCTTCACTTATTTTAAAAGTTAATTTCTAGCTCATTTGGCTGAAAAAAATTAATTGGAGCAGGTTTTCAGAAGCACTTCCCAGTGTAACATTAGATACCACACAACTTTCCTAACTCTGTAATCATATAAGGGAAAGAGAGTATGGGGTAATACAGGTAGGGAGCCATGTTGGTCTGCTGTAGTTGAAACGAAATAAAAAATTTCCTTCCAGTAGCACCTTAGAGACCAACTAAGTTTGTTATTGGTATGAGCTTTCTTGTGCATGCACACTTTTCAGATACACTGAAACAGAAGTCACCAGACCCTTATATATAGTGAGAGGGTGGGGAGGGGTATTACCCTTCTTAGTAATAGTCTAGTAAACAAAGTTAAAGAGGAATAAACTCTGTGGAGTAGACAATTTAGATCTGAAAAGTATTTTAGTAACTTATAGTGTCCTAATTTAGCACAAACGCAAGTGGAAAACAGCCCAGAATGGAATATATAATCCATTTAAAGAATGGAATATATAACATGCCAACTATAAGCAAAACCACTTGGCATCTGATAAAGAAAATTCTAGTCCACAAAAGCCTTAACCACAATAAATCTGTTCATTTTTAAGGTATCAGAAAAAAACCCTTTTGTATTTTTATTTGCTATGCATATTAATCCTCTTATTTAGTTTTTATTAAGAGAGCTTGTTATACTTTGTGGAATTATACCACTAAGGACATCAGCCTTTGTGCTACCCACATACAGCAATCCCACAATTTATGTGGGGGTTATGTTTCAGGGGTTGTGAGTAAAGCCAAAATTGTGTTTGGTCAAAACCCCATGGGTTCTATGGTGGGTGGGATTCCCCATGTCATTTTTAATGGAATCTGCCCCCTTCTGCCTCTTTTTAATTATTTTTAATTTTTTGCCACATACATAAAGCACAAGTTGAATGCACTTAAGTTGTGGGCTTACTGTATTCCTTCACCCTACTTTTAGCTTCTGTAGTCACCCCAGTGTCACTTCAGCTCCAGTGTGAAGTAGCCAAGAATGTAGCAGTCAGACACTCAACCTCACTCCAATTTCTCAGCAGTTCCAGCGGAATTGCAATCTGAACTTTGGGAAGCTATGATTGCTCAGAATTTCTATGTACTTTCATCAGTAATGTATGCACTCCCTGCGGTAGATCACATTTCTTTCTGGCATATATTCCTGTAGTTTGAGAAAACTTTTCCCAAAAATTCTGCACTTGAATCGCTTCTGATTTTAAAATTAATATTTATGCTTTTTGTTGCAGTTCATCATACCTTCTGAAAGGAAACGAAACCATAAGGATGATCCACATTCAATTTCTATTCAGAGTTCTGAAATGATTTGTACAAACACAAGGCACTCACCAAACTGTAGACACTCCGATTTGGAAGCAGTGTTCCAAAACTTCAAAGATTGTGAATTTTTCAGTAGAAAATTCACAGGCTTTCCAAAATCCCCTGACTGTTTTAATCTTCTGCATCCAATTTTCCAGCGACATGCCCATGAACAAGATACTAAGATGCATGATGTCTATAAAGGTTTTATCACTCCCCAGCTGAATAAATCTGCACTTAAAACATCTGCTGCTTCTGATGTCTGGGCAATTCATTTTTCCCAATTTTGGATGGACTTTGAAGGAATGAAGAGTGGAAAAGGACGGCCAGTGAGCTTTGTGGAGTCATTTCCACTTACACTCTGGGTTTGTCAGCCCACAAGATTTGAGCAACTGCATAAAGAGCCCCCTTATCAGAAGCCCCACACCTCAAAACCTGACTCTAGTGACCTTGCAAACCGACTGCAGCGCAAAAAGCTTCTGAAAGAGTATTACAGCACTGAGACTGCAGCCTTGGCCAACGGTATTGAAAACCTGTGCACTATGAGATCCCAATCTACACATTTTATATCTGACGCTGATATTCATGTTCTTGTTCACGTCCAAAAACATGTGAGCATGCAAATCAATCATTACCAGTATCTTTTCTTACTCTACCTCCAAGAATCTCTTGTGTTGCTCCTGGATAACTTAAGAAAAGATGTAGAGACTGTGACAGGCAAACCTGCAAAACAGGCAGATGTCTGCATTGGGATCTTACTGAAAAGTGCAGACATAGCTCTGTTGCTTCATCCACTGATGCAAGGAAGCACCTGCAAGTCTCCTGTTTTAAAAGGAGAAAGTCCAGTGGCATCAGACCTTTCACCCCTGGAGAATGGAGAAGCTTATGCATCGGAGAGCAAGCTAGCTCCTACTAATACTGCACAGATAAGCAGTTCAGATATGAATGCTGTAACTGACAGTAGGTCTGTGAATGCTGATTTTAGCAAAGCCATTCTGACAGACCCTCTTTTCAAATCAGATAGTGATTCGCGAAGGGGAAGTACGTTCTCTGATGATGCCTCAGAAAAACTCTGGGGGAAAATAAATGAAGAAAATAGTGGGCTTTTCAGTCGAAGTGATTCAGAAGAGATTTGTGAGTCACTCAGTGACAAGAGTAATACATATCCCAGGGAATTGGTTAATGTTTTGAATTGCAGAGAAGATTCTCTTGAGATGTTGATGGAGAAGGAGGATGACAAAAGTGTGTTTTCAAATAAGGAAAGTGGAGCAGGAGGTTCACCTCTTAAAGTCAGAGACTTCGAATCTGATGCTGCTTGGCAGTCTGAAGAGCTTGAAAGTGACAAAGAAAAGTTGGCTACAACCAAAACGCTTGCATTTCAGTCTTCATTAAGGTATAGAAAACTTCTAGAAAATTAACTTTGTTTAGATTCAGTAAAGTGGGGGCCCATGTGGTTAACCATATATTGAGACTTAAGGCTACTCTAACATGTTACCATCATTAGGAAGTTGGCAATGGGATTTCTATGGTAGCTTCTTCTGTGATAGCGGTTCTGTGCAAGTGCCAGCTACTGCCAGGAGAAATAAATGGGAGGCATGGCTTCAATGAATAAGATAGTGAACCAAGTAATGCACAGTATGGGAGGAGAGAAAACGCAAACCTTGAGGGAGGTGGAAAGGCAGGATGGAATCTGAAAGGGGTTCCTGGTATTTGAGAAAGGGTTAGACGTAAGCATATTTAGAAAAGGTTTAGAAGGCCTATACACCTAACAAATATATGCCCTATGGCTGTGGCAGGAAAACATTTCATAGTTGCTGGTGGCTATGCACATTGTGCAGCCTTCCCAGAACAGTTGCTCTAGGAAACTTAGGAACATAGGAAGCTGCCTTTTACTGAGTCTCAGACCATTAGACCATCTAGCTCAGTATGATCTTCACTGACTAGCAGTGGTTCTCCAGAGGTTCAGGCAGGAGTTGTTGCCCCCCCCCCCCGCCGCCGCCAACCTGCAAAGTAGGTGTTGTGCCATTGCCATTGCCCTGTGCCATTTTGGAACACTTTTCCTTTCTTGCTGCTAAATTGCCAATTGCTCAATTTGTTTGTTTTTAACAGAAGTCAGAGCAGAATAATTTTTTGTACCGGATTTAATTATTGACTTGTAGAAATACAAAATTCTCACCAACATTTGCCTTAATTTAATGGTTTGGAACATTTTTATTTTCTTTGTTTTTTAGTTTTTTACCTTAATAATTTCCTAATATCTTTATATTAAAAAGTGGAAAGCCTAAGGAACGCTGCCAGTCCAATCTCCCTGCATTCTCTGTTTCTTATAAGAACATGAAGAAAAGTCCATCACAAGCCTCTTTGGATACCATGTCTATTGATAGCATGTTGTTGGAGGAACAGTATTTAGAGAGTGATGGAAGTGATAGCCACAGCTTTTTGGAGAAAGGTAAGTAAATGTCCAGTTTTTGGAGTTTAAAGTGATAGTGAATCAAATAATCTTCTGAGTTTTGCTCCTTGATTCCACTAGTGCTTAGTACTAGTTTTAGATTGTATGTCGAAAAAGAGAAAGATCTTATTTACATTTGTATATCTCAGAGATATACAACCTCTTGTGAAACTGCCATTGTTGTGAAAATACTGTACATTACAGGCTGAGCCCATTGATTTGTAGGATTGGTTTACCATATGGCTAATGAGTTTCCACTTGACATTAGTGCCAGCATATCTAATTCCAGCCAAGCAGACTGGATCCTTAGAGTATTCCTCATAGATAATTGTTAATTATGACTAAATGCTGTTGGTGACTGCATGACTAATTTTTCCTTATATAAATGAGGTATTTTATTATGAAGGACAGAGTTTGACTCGATATTCAGTATATATTAGTGTTATTGAATTTAAATTGCCATGTATATGTTTAATTATTATGAAAAATTCATTTGAGAAAAATGTATAAAGTGTAAGCAAGATTTCAAAAATTAGCTTTCTGAGTATTTTTCTGCTGGAGACAGTACCTTATTTCAATTTTATTGATTTCAGCAATTTGTATACTGCTTAATTAGACATTTCTAAATGGTATACAAGAGACTCAATACAATAAGATTAAAAATGAATTAAAACTATAAAATCAGAATTTGGTTTAAAAGCCTGTTGGATAAAAAAATTCCTGGGTGTTCCTAAGTGATGCACTTTGTGTGTTGCCTCATTGCATAACTAAGTTGGGTTCATTAATTTTAGTTCTACTCTGAGTAAAATTAGGTGGCTGCCACCCTGTGTTTGAGAGCTGCTTCCTGCAGTCTAAGATAAAAGACTATTCAAACGCTGGGTGAATTGCTTAAGTTGTGCGGTATTTTTGGAAGAGGCTGTAGGTAGATAATGGTTAGATGAACTGAATTTGAGCTGGTCAGTATGCCACATCCATAAAAGCTAGATAACGTACACAGCAGTATGTGTGTATCTTTAAATCCCCTTTTTAAAATTTAGAAACCTAGTGACAACTGCATGAAGTATCTTTATAAAAATGTACAGCAAATGTAAAACACATCTGTCTTTTTATGAATATATAAGCTATCTTGTCAAATAAACCATTGGAAAACACTCCTGATGAAAACACAGTGATGGAAAACTATGGCGGATCATCTCCGGATGTCCTCAGCGCAGCTTCAGAGAGTGCTCAAGATGCTAGCGAAGAAGAAATGGTAATGGTCGCCCAATAAGGAGGATGTTTTCATAACGTTTCTACTGGATGGGGTTGTTTGAGCAGAGCTTTGGTCATGAGAACTGAATCGTTGCTGTTTTGAAAATAGTGGGGAAAGTATGCAAATGAGGGTGGCACAGCCTGGACAAAAAAATAGCCCTCTGTGAAATAGGAGAGAAGGCTACAGAGTTCACTCTGCTTTAGCAACTACATAAAAAGAAAGTACAGTCGTACCTTGGTAGTCAAACGAAATCCATTCTGGAAGTCTGTTTGACTTCCAAAATTTTCAGAAACCAAAACATGACTTCTGATTGGCTGCAAGAAGCTCCTGCAGCCAATCGGAGGTCACAGAAGCCCTGTTGGACATTCGGCTTCCAAAAATAGGTCATAAACTGGAACAGTCACTTCCGTGTTTGCAGCGTTCAGGAGCCAAAACGTTCAACAATGAAGCTGTTTGAAAACCAAGGTACAACTGTATATGTTGAATAATGCTTCCCCTAGCAATTTTGGAATTAGCAGACAGCCATGGAATCAGACTTAAGGTTATGTAACTTTAACCTTTTGTGGCAGCCTCTTTAGTTTAACTACTCTATAGAGGGGCCAGTATTTCCCTAAAAAGTAGAAACGGGGCTTGTGGATTTAATTATCTCAACCCCCCCCAGAACAGTGCCTAGAGTAGGAAAATTCAACTGATGTCTTTATTTCTTATTATGCATAAATCATAAGCTTATGAACTAGCATAAGGTGAACAAATTGCTCCATATGTTTGAAAGCAAATAAATATATGAAGTCCTTCTTCTGCATGGATCTCATGAATGTGAATGGGCCTTTTGATGAGCTGCTGCCAAAATAGAGCTTCTGTGGGTTACATTCACAATTATTTTGTTCTAATTATTTATTTTAAAACTCGTTCTCCTGCAAAATGCTCAGAGCCGCCCACAATAAAATGGCAATGGTATTTCCTTTGAAAAGTGTTTAGAAACTCATTCTGGTTGAGAATACAGGTATCTGACTGGAGCCAGATAGTAGAGCAGGTGGTGCCCTTATTACAATTGCACTGACATCCCATTAGAGTTCATGCCAGTTCAAAGTGCTGGTTATGACCTAAAATCCTAAAAGGATCAAGTTATTTGAAGGATTGTCTTATTCCAGTATAAACCAACCTGTACATTAAGATCTGTGTGAGACCCTTTCTGTGATCCACCATCTGAGAGAGAGCCTTCTTAGTACTGTGCCCATGCTCCAAAGCATTCTTCCTAAAGAAAGCTGTCTGTTCCCTTCTTGGGCCTTCCATTGCCAGGCAAAGACCTTTTTGTTTCAGAGGCCTACTGAGTTGATTATGTTATTTGTCCTGCAAAATACATGTTTTATTAGCTCGTGGTTCTTTAGCTTCTCTTCTGTATTTTGACATGTGTGCTATTTCATTGTTTTATCTGTAATGTTGTGAGCTGCCTTGAGTATATTGTATGGAAAGGGAGGATATAAACTTCCCAAATTAACTAAAAATAATCTATCAGCCCAAATATTCAATCAGCATCCCCAAAATAAAACTGAAATTCATCCAAGCAACTATGACTAACAGATGTATCAGATATCACTAACACACAATAGCTATGTTCAACTTGGAGGAGATGTAAGTAGTTTTATACTCAGTGCTATGAGTCAAAAGTTCCCAATGGGTTACAGAACCTACTCTAACTGAAATTGGTTTTTATTCGACCGATAGTCAGAAATAAAACTTCAACTATGTGATTCTTTGAGTCTGCACATTTGTTGGGGTGGGGTGGGGAGGTCAACATAATATGAGCTTTCCCAGATGAGTTACTAATTGTATTTTCATTTTGTTGACAGATGTCTGTTGTGGTTTTTAAAATATTTGGTGTTAATGGTGAAATTGACATCAGAGGTAATGACACAGATGTATGCCTTCAGGTAAACCAGGTTGTACCAAATCAGTTGGGCAATATCAGTGTTCGACATTACCTTTGCAACCGAACAGCAGGTAAGAACTAATTTAATATAAAAGGGCATTTTTGGTGCTTTCACACTAGTGAAAATGTCTTAAGGATTCTGTTTTGTTGGTTTTAGTATGTTATGAAATAGCCTACAGATTTGGACAACTAAAGACTTTAAAGGGGCTTGAAAATTGTTTACCTTTAGTGGATTTGTAGGTGTGTCTGTATACTCTTCTGGAATTATCTGAAGAAAGGCCAGAACCTAGATTCCCCCACCCCCCCACTCAGACTTCTCTAACCGCAATAAATGGTTATCTGTATTCAGTTAGGTACTAGTATACAGTGGAATCCCATGTGGCGCAGATGGGACTATCACCCATGCAATGGCACTTCAGCTTCCTGTACCTTCCGTCTTTCACATGCCCCCTAAATCTGCTTTGAAGTGTTCTGTACCTCTGCAGAGCAGATTTTGAAGGCATGCAGTGGGGCTGCAGGGGATAGAAAAAGTCTCGATCAGCAAGAATAAGTCTATTCCATTCATTCATGGACAACATTGGATACAGCCCATAGATTATACTGCAGGATTTATTTTATACTTTGTTGCTTATTCAGTACATCTGAAATATCATTAAAAGGAAGACATGCTATGAAGTTTGTGAAATTAATTTGTAAAATAGGCATTTGAGAGGAAATTATGAATACTTCCTTTATCTGATTACACTCCCTTTGACTGTAAAGATTCTGGAAGCAGTTTCCATCCTTTTATAGATTTTTAAATCAAAATACCTAATACAAGTTAGCTGTCTAGTAGATGACATAGCCCCATTATATTTTGTTTTGTTTCAAAGTAGTCAGTGTTTACATCATGTTGGAAGATGGACTATAAAAAAGAGACATTTAATGTCATGTAAAACTGGTTTACCTGATTCTGTACTGGTTTTATAACAGGTTCAGATCCTAAGACCGTGACTGGGCCAGTTAAATCAACTCCTGAAATCAGACTGAGATGGGAAAGTGGACCCAGTGCTATAATACATTCATTGCTATCAGAAAAAAATGGGTTTCTACAATGTCATGTGGAAGGCTTGAGTGCTGATTTCCTAATGTCTTCACTTATGAACATTCAACGTTTTTTGGAAGATGAAATGGTTGCAGAAGTGATGCCTATGAATATAAAAATTTCTAATACTAGGATCAACTTAAAAGTATGTAACTTTTGGAGTCAGATTGATGTCAGTTCAGAGTAAATATTGATAATTTGGGATTGAGGGAAAGCATTGCTTAAAATAAATAAAGCTTAAATTAACAGCTCCTGTTAGGTACTAGTCAATAGCTTTAAAGTTATTAAATGATGTGATGTTTTCAAAAAAGCACTATTGAGTAAAATTTGGCTTCATAGAAAGCTATTCTAACATTAGTGCTCTATATTGTCTTCAGCTATACTGCCAGATTAGATGAAGTAAAATTCAACGTTCTGCCTTGTTTTAGAGATATTTAGTTGGATGTTTCGAAGCATATTCTCATGAACTCTTTGCAGTATAAAGAGTCTCAGAGTTCATCTGTCAGAAGCTTGCTTGTGAAAGAGGAGAGTAGGGCATGCAGAAGCAGCCATTCCTCAGTGGCAAGCAAAGTCTCTCTGTCTGTCTCTGTTGGATGCTTTTGGGAGTTCCGCCATTGACTCAAATATCACAGAGAACTTTACAGTCTGCTTGAATTTAATGTCATATATTTTTAAAAATATGCTCGTTTCACTTATATTTTCTAGGATGACAGCCCACGTGACAGTCTAACTGCTCCTGAACCAGCCCCCGTAACGCTGAATATTGACCTCCTTATGGTGGAGAGGAAAGATGATGGTTCATTTTGCATCAGAGGTCTGCCTGCCTGCCTTTATTTTACCAAATTATTATTCTTAGTGTTTTTACCCACCTTGGAAATATTTGTATTGAAAGTGGGATAAAACTCATAAGAAAATAGAAATAAATACTATAGTCTAATATCGTCATGGGAAAAAATCATGTGTTGCGCAATCTAGTCCAAGCCTCTACCATTTTTGATGTTGGCATCTGTCTATCTTGAGAGACAATGGAGCGCACCTCCAGGGGTGAAGTCAAACCGTTGTGTTAGCAACACTGAAGTGACCTCCCTGGGGCACAAGCCTCGGCAGTGTGTTTGGAGGTCCTGGGCTGCCCAGACAAGAAGACCCCCATCTCAGCTTTGCTGATGGTGGTCCAAAGGAAAGCAGAGCAATATGTTGGCACCAGCTTGGTTGCTGGAGTTGCTAGAAGGAGGCGTAAAAGGTGCCATCCAATCAACTTGGGGACTCCACTCTGGATTTGTGTAGGGTTTACTCCTTAGCCCTTTATTCTCCTGAAGGTATCCCGTAAGGCAGTGAAGGTTTAGATCAGAGTTTTCTTTCTCCTGGATGTGCCACCTTCCCAGGTTGACAAGGCCCATCTGCCCCTCCCATTTGGGCTATATAAGGGGGGCGGGAATGCAGGTAGTTCAATAAAACATTTAAACTATGGAGAATGCTAAAATACTAAACTGTAAGTTCAACTGTTTAATGTTGAAGAACATCTGATTTTTCCAATTCATGGAATGAGGCAAGGATGCTATTTATTCATAACAAAAATAAACATCATTTTTTATCATATAGATTGATATCATTGATGAATCATGACTAAGTTTTTACACTAATAGATTGAACCATATAGGTCAAAATCAGTCAAGCTTTATTAGTGAGTGAACAATCTTCAACAGTACAAGGAGGGTATTGAATTTTTTAAATTATTATCCTGTTCTTGCTGTTTGCCTGATCACCATAAATATCAAATGCAGAATTTACTAGCTTTTGTAATTTTGGACACTGAAATAGCATTAAATCAAACAGAAAGAAACTTTTAAATTAAGATTTTGGAAAATGCAACATAGGTGTAGTTTTCACTATAGGTGATATTAGCAGCCTCATTTAAATTTATAAAGGATTTAAGATGAAGATGCAAAAAACGAGCTTGAAACTAACATATGAAAGGATAACTAGTTAAGCTTCCAAATATATCTCCAATGTCTGTTTGTAAAAGGGCCACAGATAATTTGGAAACTTATTCCTAGCCCCTATCTGGCTCAGAACTCGTAAGAAGTTGCTGATACTTAAGTGTCAAAGGATTAATTTAAATTCTGATATTTGATTTGGGAGTATGACATGTGAAGGCATAAATCTGTATTTAGCAAACTAACAAGAAGAAGTAAATGGTAAATCAAAGATGTGAACACTGACTCATTTCACTATCAATAATATTATGTGTTGGATGCAGTGAGATACTAAGGCAAAGGTTGTATTGAGTAGTAAGAGTTATAATTTACTTCATAAACAATAGAACTCCCTCCAATCCAGATATTTTGGAAAATAAAAAATGAATGCCCCCAAAGACTGATGGGGTAAAGTGGTTAGCTACATCTATTAACACTACTGTAATATCATAACAACCACTAGACCAGTCTAGCTTATCCTTTTAAGGGTATCTTGTGGCTACACACCTGCCATTAGAACCATAAAGTCTAGTATTATAATGGCATCTCAGTTTAAGATGTTTGCTGAGATATAGTTATGTGAAGGTGTGATTGTACAGGTATGCACTTTTTGAAAAATTAGTTATTTATGAAAGCTCATGCTATACAGCTTTGTTTCATAGTACTTGATACTTTTTAGCTGTAGATCATTAACTATTTAATATTTTTTTATATTGACACTGTACAATTCAAGTTACTGAGATAAATTGCTGTTGAGGTACAATCATTGGATACTATCAAGTGATTTCAATGTTTCTACTCAGTATGACTGATATTGCTATATATATATATATTCTGCCTTTTTCCTGATTCAAGGCAGCTTACAGATAAGAATGAGAACTGCTAAAACACAGAGAAAACAATTATTAAATAACAATTAAACACTGATCGACTTAAAATTATATACATATATAAAATCTATTGAAACCATACCAATAATTACAATAAACACCAGCATGGCGCCATCGTTTTAATTAAGAGCAGCCAGTTCCCAAATGCCTGTTGGGGAAAAAAAACCCCTCTTCACTAGCCAGCGGAAGAACGAGGGAGCCTGTCTAACTTTTCCTGGGAGGGAGTTTCAAATTCTGAGAGCAGCCATGGAGAAGGCTATCTCCTGTGTTCCTACCAAGTGTCCCTCAGCAGGGGAAGGACGTCAAAACCTGGGCTGGAATGCAAGTCTTTCAGATAGCTTGGACTTAAGCTGTGTAGGACTTTATAGGTCATAACCAGCGCTTTGATTTGTGCCCAGAAATAGACTGGTAGTAGTGGAGCTGTTACTGTTGGGTATCACCCATTTTAATTATTATTTATTTTTAACAGATAACCGAACACCTAGCAGTGATGTTCCAAAGACTAAGACAAGTAATGATACAAGAGAACAAACTGCTGAAGTTGATGCGCACAAAAAACAGAATTGTCTGTCTCAAGCTACACAAACATCTCCAAAAAGGTCTCTTAAACCTTTTAGGAATTTATCTGATTCGATCAAGGAGCAGGTAACCATAAAACTACAGAACATTTCATTGTGCAGGTCTCTTGACAAAAATTGTATGTTTTAGCATGATTCTTTCCTTCTGCTCAAAGCCATACCTTTTCAAACTATTCCCCCATCAAAATGAACTTTACAAAGCATTTTGAAAGAGGGACATGAAGTAATTTTAGATAACTAATACCTTTGGTTCAAACTCATGAAAATTTGTTCTTGTTTTTTGTTAAGAACGCATTATTTGGGGGGGGATTGTTAAGAGGAGTCTAAAATTGTTAAGAGGAGGAGTCCCACCTTAGATCAAATCTATGCTGCCAGGTGCCATAAGAAAGCGGCAGAGATAGCGCAGGACAGCACGCACCCCGGAAATGATCTCTTTCAGCTTCTCCCTTCTGGAAGAAGGTATAGGGTTATAAAGGCCAGGACTAGCCGCCTGAGAAAGTTTCTACGCAAATGCAATTCTGGTTCTAAACGCAGCATAAGGGGTCTCTATAGTATAGTGTATTTTAAAATGGGGTTTCAGAGTTTTTAGGGGTTTTTGAATGTTTTATGTAGTTTTTCAATTTCATTGTTCTGCATGGGACAATGACAATAAAGATTATAGTATAGTATAGTATAGTATAGTATAGTATAGTATATAACACTATTAAATTCTTAATTTCTACTTTATTATTCCAGCTCATTGAAGAAAATGAATGTCTTAAACAAGAACTAGCCAAAGCTAAGACAGCTCTTGCTGAAGCTCACTTGGAAAAAGACACCCTGCTTCATCAAATGAAAATGATGAATACTGAAAATAAATGACAGAAGACTCTATAATGTTGCACTGGAACAAAAAGGGATACATTTTAGACTGTTTTTGGAACCTGAGCTCTGAACAAAATTTCTGCAGAATAATCAGTTCTGTCAACATCTTCAAAGAATTAGGATGTGCTTCTCTTTAGCCTGAATTTAAGATGCAGTGATGCAGGGAAAATCAATTTCTATTATATGTTACTAATTTGTTTAATAGGTGGTGGCATGAATAAAATGTACCATGTGTCATTGTTAGGCTATCTTCATTTGTGAAGATAAAGTTCTGTTATTGGTAGAAGAAAAGTACTATTCAAGGGAGATTAAATTTGCACTATTAACTGTAGGTGGGCACAACATGGTCCATCGTAGCTAACTAATACTTAAGTAATCATCCAGAGACTGGGCCTAACACCAACAGAACTTGCCTGGGACTGCGCACCCCCTTTATGCCTACATTATCAGCTGTGTTAATGTGTTGAAACCACTCTTGGAAAGGTGTGACCCAAGAAAATGAGGAAACACTCCAACTGTGCTGGAACCATGCTAATGTTTGGTTTCTTTTTATCCAGTATTTGTGACCATTGTACAGTGAAGAATATTGGAGTGGTGCTTGGTCAGCTGATCTGTCACTAATTAATGATTAGACCAGGGCTCTTCAGAGATGATCACTGGTCATTTGTAGGAACATTCCTTACTTAAACCTTTTAACAGATTGGGTTTTTTTTGTAAAAATGTAATCTAACTGTATATTAATGCACTTGGGAGGGGGGAAATCGAATAACTGCCCTCTTGGACTTGTGAAATTCCATTAAAAATGTAAAACTGCATTATAAACTATGGGCTACTTGTAAAAATTTAAATTCTAGTTTTCAGCTGAAAACTGCTGCAAATATATAAATAAAAAGCACAGACCTGTGCAGGAGGTTCTAAGTTTTTAAAATAATGAAGACTACACCCAATAGGAAAATTCACTTTGGATAGACCTTTCTGAATCATTTTGTTGAAAACATTGTCTGGTATTTGTTTCGTCTGAATTATACAATGTTTTACGGAATTGGGAAATACCTTGTTTTTAAAAGTGCTAACCAGAGTCCTAATATCTACAGTTCTGTGGTTGGAGTTTTATGTGTGTGGGAAAGTGAAGAACTGGCTTGGGTGGAAGTGTCTTTAATTGTTTCTTCTGACAGCAAAAATGGGAGCGTGTATATATACTTTCCATTTTGCTGGTCCAGCTTCCAGCTTCCTCTCATAAGGTCAGCTGCAGTGATGATATTGTGGTTGAAATGAGATAACACTTTCCCAAAAAAAGATCTTGTCATTTTTAATAATTTCTTATCTCTAACTTGAAGTGTCATATGTAGTATACTCTGGGATTGTACTCAGTACACCACATCATCTCAATCATCTGGTCAATTCTGAAGAACCCCAGCTCTCTTCTTGTGTCATTCCCAGTAGATGATTCTGCATTAAGTAGCAAAAGTCTTTAAACAGATGATCTTAGAGTTTGTATTATTACATTTCATCCAGTTCCTGTAGCTCCAGACAGTGAGATCATTTGGTCCATCCATGTTATCTTTCAGTATTTAATTTGTACAAAAAATATTTTTATATTGACATCATCAGTGCATTATCTAAGTTCCAGTTAAACAAATTGATTTAGTTGAGGAGTTTCACTGCCTCCTAAATATGAAGCCTTGCTTTCTGGAAATACTTTGATGCCCTTCGAATTAGGCTTTAGCCATATGCTTTACTAAAAATTTTTTTATAAAAAAGATTCCCAAGGAACATTCATTGTTGCTTCAATTACAGCAAGCTGAAGGACTTCGAGGGAGCACCAGCTCCATCTAGTGAGAACCCTGTGAACCTTCGTCTTGGGTTTGGAAATTGGAAATGCATTTTTAGTTTAGTTTCAAGGGTAAACTGTTATAGTTAGTCTTTATGAGGGTTTTACGAATGTAAAACCTACATTGACCAGAATGTCAGCCTTATTATAAATTCTTTTTTATGTGAATAAGTGATCTGATATTAACATAAATAGCACAGGAGGCTCAAATGCAATTTAAATCTCACATATAAAAACAGTCCTTGGCTTTTGACCTATACAAAAACCATTCTGCTTCTCCCCTCACCCCAAATGAAATGTGAGATCAGCAGAGCCATTTTCGCAAGCAACTGTTAATGCTTTTAATTCCAGAATATAGAATACAGCCACTAGTCTTTCAGTTTATTTTGAAATGTAAAAACTGATTTCAGTATCATTTGGAAAATGGCATGCATGTATTGTCTTTGTTAAGTACACATGTCAAAGATGGGAAGAGAGGCACCTTTGGCGAAAACTCCAAACCTAAACATAGTAACACTTTCTGAAAACCATCTCCTCCTATTTAGCCAACCCAATCCTCAAAACACCTTCCCCCTTCCTTCTAAATCAACTTACCAGGCATGACAGAAGGAACAGCAGCATTGCAGCCAGGATTACAGAGGGAAGGACAAAAATCAGATTTCAGCCCTGCCCCCTCATTTCAGCAATAGCAGTAACCCATGAAATCAGAACTCCCAAAGGTCATCTTGGTCATGCTTGTAATGTGCCCGAGAGGAAGGAAAGGGAGATCAAGGGAAATGGAGGGTGCAAGAAGGTAAGGTAAGAATTGTGGGTCTTGTGTAGCATATGGTTTATTAGAGGTGAGCTTTACTAGTTCCCCAAAGGTCATATCACAGTCCAGCATGGTTCAGTGGCAGCTTAACCTTTGTGCCTAGTATTTTACAATATCTCTCATAGGATGTTGGAAAGGTTATGGTCATATAAAGTACCCATTATAGTACCTGCAAAAAACCCCAACTGATTTTATCTGAGCCACCTCGTTGGAAACACAAAACAAGCAAATAGAAAAATGTTGCTATCTTTGTGGACAGACAAGCCCTATAGGTGTACAACAAGAAGATAAAAGTAGAGGAAGAGTCAGAGCATTGGTAGGTACTAATAACAGATTCAGCATCAAGAGTACGGTAATAGGCAGAAAGCAGGCTGCAAGGGAAGAATAGATAGCAAGGTCCAAAGAATGCTCTGCTAGACCATGGACAGCTCCACGATAGCAGATGACACACTTTGCATTTTAAAGAAACAAACATGATACATGAAGTGTTCATAATGTCACTTAAGCACTTAAGTCACACTTGTCTTTTCAGCTTGTTCGCTCACTACTTCTCCTGGATGAAAAAACCTTGGAGATAAAATACAAACAAAACCTTACCTAAGAAGAGTTAATAGCAAAGTCAGTGACAGATTTAATACAAGGTGCCACTGCTGTTGTTCTGTGAACTTGGAAACCAAAGAGTGTATTTGGAATGACCCCAAGGAATTCCTGATTCCAACTGATTGACAGAAATTGTAAACCTGTGGCCCAAATTATGTACAAGTTGTATTCTGGTTAACCTTTGGTTGAAGGAGATCAATCATACAGTCATCTAGGAAGCTGTTCCCTAATAGTCTCTGAGGTGGCGAAAAGGAACTGGTATAATGAACCTAAAGACTCAGCTATACAGCTGCAAAAATAAGGTTTTAAGCGTGTTTTAAGTGCATTATAGAGACTAGACTGGATGTCGATAGTACACTTATGTCAAATTCAATGTATTTTTCAAAATGTTTAAAAAGCATTTTCACAGTGTTTTTTATATGTACCGAGATTCTACCTAAGAGGGGCTCTGGACAGAGGAAAACACACATCCTCAAGCAGGTTCTGAAACCTTGCTATTTGAAAAAACTTTCTTGGTCAGAAACTGCACTGGGGGTCAGGGATTTAAAGTTAGAGGTCTAATGGTAGAATACACAGAAGTCATTCAAAGTTTCTCCAGTGAGTTGTAAAGCTTTTACACAAAATCTTTACAGAAAAATCTACTGGTTTATACCCAACTGTACAGAAATCGTTCAAGGCACTATATTAAGAGTGATAGTTTTCTATTCAATCTAAAGTTAGATCAAAATTCTGTTGAACCCTTATCAGTAATGTCTGATAAGTTTATCACCACAAATATAGAGAACTAAGTTGAATGTTTCCAAATACTTTTCACTGAAAACTCTAAAAGTAGCGGTAACCTATAGAATGAAGAGAGCTGCTTCAATTCTTCTTCTAGTTTTCAAATACATTTAAGCCTATTTGAGATCAGAGGTTTTGCCAGTCATTACAGTGTTGAGATTTCTTGAGATGAAGCGTGAGAAAAGCTTTTTGCTGATGAAAAGGGAGGAACTTAAAGGGGCTCTTCATAAATTACATATTACTGTTGTGGGATCATACATCAGTGGCTGAGTCACTACATTTTAAGTGCCAATCAGGAAGCAACATGGAAGGATTAAGGTACTTATATAACTCTCATGATTTTCTATGCCAGGAACTGCCAGCTGCTGCATGTTCAGCTGTTCTGAGAGGGAAGGAGGAGGTGCAATGAACCATGTTGTTTACAGTGGAAGAGTTTAAAAGGGTCATAGGCAAGAGTTGCCTTGACTTGTGGGACTTCTAATATGTCATTCTGCTGAGAAACAGAAAAAGAGCTTTCATATTTTAAACTTATTAATCTTTTTCTGGAATAGGTACGTTAGGGAAGTAATGGGGGTATAGATTTTGTTCTATGTGTATCTTTCATTTTACAAAAAGCAAGTGAATAGAACTTGAAAATAATCTCAGAAGATGTTACATATTTTACGATTTGCCCTCTGAAACCTTAATATGCTCATTCTGCAATACTGTTTGGTAAACATGTAATTTAATTGGCGCTGATCCAGCATATTATGTAGACCATATTTCCAAGACAGCCTTGCTGTGCAAGGATAATTTCAAGGTTTTGACATGAGAGTGGCAGCTCCTGAAAACTCAGATTTGAGGAGGCACATAGTAATACTGGCATTGTGGGGTGTGTGTGTGTGTGTGTGTGTGTGTGTGTATAATCTGAGCAGATTCTAATAAAAACATGATGTGCCATTTCTGAGCAAAATAGATCAAAACAGAAGAAACCACTCATACATGCAGGTCCTAAGCATTTTTTTAAGACTCAGTACAAGCTTGAAGCACAGTCCCCATTCCCCACACATAGTACTATCCCATCTCATATATGCAATGCATGAGTCATGAAAGAAAATGTTCTAATTTCATTCTAAATTTACTTTTTCTACATTTTTAAAATTACGTGGGACTTTTCTGTCATCAGAGCTCAAGCATGGTATCTGCCCCATCTCTGGGTCCTGGTACAATGCATCCTTCTCAGCCATCCACTTAGGTTGAGCATTGGAAACATCTAGCTACAAAAGCAACATATAGTAGAACGTTGGAATTCTATTCACACACAGCTCAGTTTATACCCTCTCCAGTATGTCATCTACTTCTGTAGAATGGGCGTACATTACCATTCACTTGCTTTCTGAACATCAGGCACAGCAGAAGAGAGACTTCAGATACTAGATAACCATAATATGCGCTCTCAGAAAGAAAAGGAGCTGCTGCTAGCCTATATCAACTTAAGCTTAGCAGCTACAGCTATCTTTTTGAGTAAGTCATTTGTCATTTGCTTCAACAGCAACACCTTGTTTTACTATGGTATAATCAGTTATTGCTTTGGAAAACATTTTTAAGAAAGAAAAAGAGAAAAAGACATCTGCTAAACAGAACAGGTTGATGTGGGATAGCAATACTTTTCGTTTGAGAAACCCTATGGTATGCCATTCGTTGATGTTCCTCATCCCTACTTTCTGTTCAGGTGCTGTTAGATGGTAATCCTGATTCCTTTTTAGGATTTAAAACTAGCAGAGGGCAACCCTCACCAATGCTGAACTAAACCTGAAAAAAATGCAACAAATAGGGAAGAGTACAATATTAAAAGCTGAGCTGAAAGTTCTGTATAGAATGCTTTATCTTGAGGTTTGTCAGGGCAGGGACAAAAGGCATATAAAAAACAAGGCTATTTGGGGAGAAATGAATATTTTCAAAGTGTTTTGTTGGGGGCTTACCATTGGTGGAATCTGAGACAGACTTTTTTTAAAAAAAAAAATCCTGCTAGAAACAGGAAGCTACATTACGCTGAATCAGACTGCAGATCTCCCTTACTCAGTATTGTCTACTAGGGCTGTGCAACTGCTTCATCAGAATCCTGAGGTGACTGTGTTCAGACCCAAGTGGGGCCTGCTTAAAGTGATCCAAAATAAATACCCCACCACCAAAGCTCTTTGGAGATTGTTTTTTGTTTTTTTAAAGTCAGTCCATCTCTAAAACGATAGAAAAAAATATGAACAACATAATGTAAGTGCCAGGATGGGGGAGAGGAAGGAAGGAAAGCAACTGGATTTTGATCATTGGGAGTTAGAATCTCACCCAACACACTCCAATCACAGTGCTTGGAGGGATGGATATAGCGTACTGGTAAGGTAATGGCTTGCCTCTCCAAAAGGGTATGGAATAATATGATGCTAATAACCAATACCAAGATGATGGTCTACTTACCAAGCTTGCATGATGGGCAAGCTGCTTTAGTGATTGGTAGTGATATGTAGGCAACTTAAAAAATCTAGGAATGTTTTAGACATTATTAACTAGGAAGGCTAAACCTTTACAGATTAAAACAAAAGAAAGATTAAGGGAAATTAAGAAGAATGTTATAATAAATTTGATTTTAAAAGTTGTGTTAAATATTTAAAGATGTACTAAAATCTGACCCCATTGCAATAGCCTGCGATATACATAATGCAAGTTCCACTCTCCAGCATAATGACTCTACAGAGTGAAGCAAGAGATATAATTCAATTCAGAGAATTAATTAAAAATATTAAGTTTCTTCCCTTTGAGGAGCCAATAAAAATGAAACGGAAGTACATAAGCCACCATACTACACAGATGTAGATAATTATTTATATTATTACTGGTTGAGGAGAAACCACCTGCAGCAGAATAGCTATTTTTTTTTATTAAAATAACTCCTCCTCTAATACTCACCAGGTTGGTGGACTTGGCTGTAGTAGTGGAAGTGCCCTGCGAACTTGCACCTCTTAAAAAGGACTGGGGAGGGGAACCAGGCAACCCGTATTTTAGAAATCTCTGGATTCCATAATATTCCCACCGTGGATTCAAAGGTGCCATTTTCGTAACAGCCCTACCCAGTGGGTTTAGAGAGGCAAATCTGCTTTGATTAGCGGGCGAGGTGTGCGGTGTGAGGACACCCTTTTAAAAAGTGTGGGCGCACCGACAGCAAACGGGAATACCGTGATTGCTGCTGGAATGCTTTCTATGGGTCGCCTCCGCTCTGGAGACCCCCAAGTTCCCCCATATATATCTCCCCTCCCTTTCCCAGCTCCCCTTCTCCCAATGGGCAATCCTGGCCTGCCTCGTCACTCCCGTCGCAATGTGCGGGGGGGGGGGGGAGAGGAAGCGGGCGGCCCAGCTTCCTCGTTCGAAATGTTGTTTTGCTACTTCTATTTCCCCACCCTGACGGGACTACACCGCGGTCTCACCCCACCACCTCACCCTCCCAGCTCCTCCCTTTTCCACTCCCTGCCTCCCTCCCTCCCTAATGCTATTCCTGCGTGAGGGTGGGTGAGCGCGCGCCACAGCCACGGCGCGCGCGCGCGCAGCTCCTCGTCCCCCCCCCCCCTTTTCGGGCAGCCGTTATCGATCGAGTCGCGCGCGCGTATGTATATGTGTGCGCGCGCGACACCGCAGTGGAGCGCGAGACGAGCTCCTGTTACAGTTGCTGCCGCTATTTGGGCGGGCTGGACAGCTGAGGGAGGGCAGCAGAATCCCTCAACGCAGCGGGAACCGGAGCAAGGGCACGCGACCGGGAGCCAGATAGGGGAGGGAGGGGGGAGACCCACATAGTCTGCCAGCCATTCAGAAGCGGAGAACTCTTGTCTCCTCAGCAACGGGCCTGGGTGGCCAAGACTGCGTCTCCCCTTATTTCGCGCCCTGCTGGTCGTTAAGATCTCCCTCACTCTTCACCCGCTTCAGCCTGGCACGAGAGCTCTGAGCACTCTCTCTCTCCCCGCTTCACCAAACTAGAATTTGGGCAGAGGGTGGGGGGAAGAGTCTTTCTTCCTCTGCGCCCCCCTCCTCCCTCTATTTTTCTTCCACACTCCACCCAGAAATGATCTGCTGAAAATAGGAGGAGGTGATTTTCCCCCTCCCAACCACTGCTCCTGCTGCTCCTTTTTCTGCTGAGTTCTCGTGAAGCCTTCAGGAATATCCCTAAATCGCTCAGTCTGACAGGCGAGCAGGGAAATTATTTTTTTGTGGAGAGGGTCCATTTTTGGGTGGGGAGGCGGGGATAACTTACACGGCGTTTGGGGGGTGGTCTCGTGTGAAGGTTCTCTGATGATTCCCGACCATGGGGAAGGACCAGGAACTGCTGGAAGCTGCTCGCACTGGGAATGTGGCTTTGGTGGAAAAACTCTTGGCTGGCAGGAAAGGAGGGCTCCTGGGCAGTGGATCTGGACCTATTCCTTTATCCAACTTGCTGAGGTAGGGATATGGTTTCCCAGCAGGTACTGGGGATAGTAACCTCCTCCTCCTCCTCCTCCCCTTCATCATCATCATCACCACAACCACCGCCACCCTCATTCTTGCTGTATTATAGTAACTATAAAATATGTCTTTCTTCTGAGTATGTACAGCTGAGGGAGAGGTGTGTGTCCTATATGAGTTTAAAAGCAACTGGCCATGATGTTATTGACATACAGTAGTAACATTTGCATTTATTTCCTTCAGTGAATCGGTAGGAACTTGCATTGGCGTCATTACTTGTACTGGGGCAGAACTTTGGAATATATTGGACAACTTGATGTGTACATGCACATTATTTCTCTCAGGTTTTCTTTTTTCATCTGGATAATAAAAAATTAGTTCATTTGGTAATTAAAGGCATACTTGCATATTTGTAACAATATAGCAAATAGCCTTCCTCCGTTGCCTTATGCTTACTGCCCTCATTTGCAACAGAAATTAGCCATGTGTCTCATTAATAGGACTATACTGTTAAGAAATTTGAACTTCCTGGTGAGGTCAGCTACAAGCAATAGGTGCAAAATGTATGCAGTCAGTGATTAACATTTTCAGAACTATATGAGACTAGGTTATTATGCATTTCCAGGTGGAAGGGGCCAACTTCTAATCCTGAAAGAGCTTATACAATGTGTGGGATAGCATTTAATGTAAAGCATGAATGGTACAGTATCAGTACAGTATCTGCAGGTGAGAAGAACATATATTTTTTTAACAGGTATTTGACTTTAGTGAAATAAAAGAAGGTCTGCAGCACACAGTTCTCTGTTACGGCAGACACAAGTGCAGCAAGGGAAAATGAATTGGCATGCTATTGACCTAAAACTTGAACTAATCATTAAATGTGTTCCACTGCAAGAACAGAAGCAGGCCTGAAGTAATGAAAATTGTTTCAGTGACAAGCAAAAAAAGGTCATGTAGTTTCCAGGATTCTCCATAGTAACACATTTAATATTTTGTCAGGCTTCCACATTATCTTTTTGCAAATGTAGTTGTTTTAAAGGTTATTAATTTTCACCCACTTATTTCTTATTTTTATATTTTGCAATGGTTCAATAAGAACAACATTTTTGTTAGTGTATTGGTTGGCATAGTGAATATATAGTATTGTTTTTAGTAGTATAATTATATCTTGGGCCAAAAAGGAAATGTCAGTTAATTTGATGAATTTTAATGTAAGCATCATTAATTAAACATGATTTAAAAAACAACAACAACCCTACACATACCAGAAATTCACTTTGATGCAATTAACCTCCACCTCTACTGTAATCAGTCTGTACAGTTCTTAAATGTTTACTTTCTTTGGATTCCTTTTAATAGAGCAGTATATTCCTATATACATCTCTTTGAGAGAATCTGATGGCTCATTTTTAAAAATAGGGAATAGATTGAAGAGATGCATTTGTAATGTGGCTTGAAGACTACAATGGTGGGTATTATAGAAAACTGTTGATTACTAAAAGTAGAAAGTTACATTAAGTGCTATTTGGCACTATTTTTAATAGAAAGCATATTAGTTTTGTAACGCATTACAGTTGCATATTGGTGCACTTTCCTTCTCACTTAGCCCTGCTTTTGGAACCTTTTTAAAACAAGACAATCCATATATGACAGGTGTCATTAAGGTTACTCAACAAAGCTAAATTTAAGGCCCTATCTTCAACAAGTACAAAATGTACATATTTATCAGTAAGGCTGGAAAAAATATTTCTTATTTTTAAAAGTCAGTTAACATCCAGGGTTGTAGTCTACTAAGTTATAGAGCAGGCTCACTGAAATCAATTTGTCCATTGATTTCATTAGGTCTACCCCGACTTAATTAGATGCAGCACTAAACATTTGCGTGGAAGTGTAGAAAACAGATAAAGGCACCACCAACACATCAAGTACCTCTTGAGCTTCTTTTGATAACTTTGTTGATAACATAATAAATGATCAGATACATAAATATACATCCTATTGCCCTGATACTGCATTAAATTGCTGTTGGATTTAATGGTTTCTTATGTTCCTAGACTTAACAGTATCACTGACATCATAGTCACTTATCTTGTCTGTTTTT
Organism: Podarcis gaigeae; assembly: GCF_964106915.1. Taxonomy (NCBI): domain Eukaryota; kingdom Metazoa; phylum Chordata; class Lepidosauria; order Squamata; family Lacertidae; genus Podarcis; species Podarcis gaigeae. The sequence continues at coordinate 34,202,750 of NC_139686.1, forward strand.
CAAGATCAAATGCTGGTGGAAATTGTGAATCCACTCACAGATGTAGTTTTCTCTGTACAATTCCAGTATTAATTAAAACTTCACTTGTGAAAACTGATGGACTCTCAAACTGGAATGCTTACTACAGTGAGATGAACAAAGTTTGCAGCTGTGTGTTTGGATATTGGCATATACAAGTGGGAATGTTGTGGTATCATGACCCATTAGGAGAAGGGTCATTCACAGTAACCCTGAACTTGTGTGGTCCTGTACATATAAAGCTTGGAAGTGAAACAGGCCATTCAGAAATAAGCCAGCAGCTTTTGCATTCTAAGGTGGAATCTAGGTATACAAAATTAGTTTAGTTTGTATCTTAATAATTGTCAAATATACCTACAAGCTTGTTGGGGCAGAGGTGGATTTAAGGGAGAGTGATTGGTTTGCCTGCACTGAGCCCTGAGCTGAGAAGGCGCTGCAGCAATAACTTAGACCATCCAAGTATCTCTATTTTCCAGGGATGTCCCTGATTTAGAGAAGCCATCCCAGTTTCTGATTTGATCCCAAAATGTCCTGCTTTTCCTTAGGACGTCCCTATTTTCATTGGTTAAATGTTAGAGGGTATGGAGTTATTCGACTCGTGAGCTGTCTGAAAGCAATCCTGTATAGGGAAGTTTTGCTTAATGTTTAATGTTTTATTATGCTTTTATATATATTGGAAGCTGCCCAGCGGTGGCTGAGGCAACCCAGTAAGATGTGTGGAATGAGATGTCCCTATTTTAATCAGAGAAATGTTGGAGGGTATGGAATAGAAGGCAAGAGGCCAGGTTGAAATTACCAGGGCCTTGCAATCTAGAAGGCGTCCCAGGGCCTGACTATCTTGCATTTGTTTTATGTAATTTCTAATAAAATAAATATTTCATATTTAGTGCACACACAGTTCTAAATAACCAGCTTACAAAGTTGTGCTGTAAACATTTGCGACTCTATATGAACATTTGCGTCTGTGGTTTGACAGTATGACAGTGCAGTCTCATCTTATTACACGAAGTCACATTTGTATGTTTTTTTAAGTGAACACTGCAAATACAACAAAGTTGTTGTGTGATACACATTGTGTTGTGTTACACATACAAGTAACATTTAAAGTACTGTATAGTTAGTTGAGCAATTATTATATGAGTGCTTATTGATATTAGTCATTAGGATCTTAACATTCTCAATAGGTACACATATTATATTTATTATTAAACTAAAAATGAGACCACACATTTATTTTAAATCCCATGTAAATATTTTTAGCTGGCTTGCCCTTGCTGGAGGGCACAATTTTTCCCCCCAGTGGGGCTCGAACCTGCTTTCAGTGGCCCTGGGAAGAGAAAGGTATATAAAAAAGAGAGAGGGAGAGAGAGAGAGTGGCAGAAAGAGGAGGTCTCACCTTGTGATACTTTTAATCCCTATCATTGCAGTACTGAATTTTCAAATATGAAAAAGGGATATAGCTATAGCTAGGTTAGCTGTACACCTTTAAACTTTACAAGTTTGGATTAATGGGAAACCTGTGTTGTTGTTGTTGCCCACACCTCCCAGTTGGAGAAGTCTTGATGTTTGCTCTACACTTCTTTGAGAGTTCAAGAATACAGCAAACCACTGATGTTTTAAAGCAGACTGTGGAAGTGGAGCAATGAACTGTCAAGTGAGTCATCAGCCCAGCCTATATATCTGACTTTCTATTTGGTCATCAGGTTGCAATTATAGCATTAGTTAGAAAGTTGTTTTATTAGTTAGGGAAGTGTAGTGTTAGGGAGGGAAGTGATACATGAAATCATATCTTTTTTAAATGTAAGTGGGATTTCTTAGTGGTTTCTGTATTCTGGTTCTACCACTATCAGTGATGATTCAGAATCATAGGGGACTATTCCTCCGTCCTTGCTGGATTGTTTTCAAAACGTCATGCTTGGGATCAGTTTAAATACTTCCAGCGAAATGGCCTTCCTTTTCTTTTGTGGGCATATTCGGAACAAGGCCATCTCCAGGTTTTGGAGGGGTTTTTTTGACAACATATCCTCACTGGGTCCAATTGCTTGCTGAACTCCCCACAATTTGCTCATGACAGCAAATTTGTGTCCAGCCTGGAGGTGCCAGGTGCCTCAGATTGACTGCAGTAATATACAATGTGAAGATGCTACAACTCCAGTTTCTCACCTTCTCCTCATTCTGTGCTAGGTTGTAAAAGCTACACAAGCTTAACAGAGAGGCTTGCCAATGATGTGTCTTTCAAACCATGGAGAGTTTGTTTTTCTTTTTTAAAAAGAGCTCTGCAGAGAAGGAGGAGAAGAAAATCAATTTTTTGTATCGCTGCTGAATTATGAAGTCCATTCCTTTCCTGGGAAGAATGAGCTCAAGATTCATGTCATTTATGAGCAACCCAATGCCCTGGGGATAACTAGGACTGACTCTGCTTCTTCATATGAGGAAATGACCTGTGCTGATGAGGAATTTTGAAGCTAGCAAGAATCTAGCTAATTCAGTAAGAAGGCAGCATGTTTCTGATTCAAGAAGACTTCAGGGGAGAGCAGTGGTATCCCATTTGCAGAAGGAAGCTAATCAATAGGAAAGGACAGAAGAGAAATTATTATCTTTCATCTGCAAATGAGATACCATTGCTCTCCACTGAAGTCCTCTTGAATCAAGAGACATGCTTCCTTCTTACTGAATTGTTTGCTTGATTCATCCATTCATTTGCTACTGAAGGGGCAAAGATCAAACCATCCATATATTCTCCACCCATTGGGCAGAGGTTGTGGGTATGTCTAAAGTGCAATGAGCTCCTGGCTCTCTGGGAACAAGCTTGTTCCCTGGAGGAAAAGGTGGTAGACCTGGAAAAGGGAAGAGAAAGAAATAGTGGTAGATCCAGCTTTCAGGGGCGTTGTAGCTGTTTCCTACTGCCACAATGACAGCTGATATGCTGTCAGGGAAAATGAGGGTCTCAAATAAGGAAAGTGAGGAAGAGGGAAACATTTCCTTAGAAGGGAAATGAGGGGGACATCTATCCTCTTCTGCTGAGAATACTTCTCCAGTGGGTGGAAGGATTGTGGTAGTAGGCGATTTAATCCTTAGATATATAGTTGGGTGTGCGGTGGACTTACAGACCGCAGGGTGAATTGACTGCCTGGCGCTAAGGTTGAGGATGTTACCTGCCACCTAGATAGCCTGGTAGATGAGGAGGAGACAGTGGTTGTGGTGCTTGTGGGCACCAACATCATCAGGGAATGCAGTCACGAGGTCCTGGAAATCAAATTTAGGTTGTTAGGTAGGATGCTGAAAGCCAGGGCCTCCAAATGCTACTGGTCCCATGGAGGGTCAGCCAGCTAGGCACAGCTTTGTGGTCTCAATGCTTGGGTGAGACAATGGCTTTGGGAGGAGGAATTGGTTAAGTTGCAGGAAGCAAAGAGTAGGAAGGGTTTTCCCCCAAGGACAGGTATTGGAACTTGTACTTTTTAACTTGTTCTTAAACAATATTCAATTAGGAGTAACTTGATGATGATACTAAATTGTTTAATGTGTGTGTGTGTGGGGGGGAGAGATTGTGAAGAGCTCCAAAAGGACCTCTTCAATCTGAGTGAATGGGTTGTGAAATGGCAAATGTAATTCACTGTAAAAAGTGTAAACTAAGTGATGAATGGGACGCGGGTGGCGCTGTGGGTTAAACCACAGAGCCTAGGGCTTGCTGATCAGAAGGTCGGTGGTTCGAATCCCCGCAACAGGGTGAGCTCCCGTTGCTCAGTCCCTGCTCCTGCCAACCTAGCAGTTCAAAAGCACATCAAAGTGCAAAGTGTAGATAAATAGGTACCGCTCCGGCGGGAAGGTAAACAGCATTTCCATGCACTGCTCTGGTTCGCCAGAAGCGGCTTAGTCATGCTGGCCACATGACCCGGAAGCTGTACGCCAGCTCCTTCGGCCAATAAAGTGAGATGAGCACCGCAACCCCAGAGTTGGCCACGACAGAGACCAGCCTTGTACATACACCTGATTAGATACTAGCCTACAAGTCCCCATAAGTTACTAGCCCATAAAGGCTGAATGAGATAGATGAATTTCTATAGTAGGCAAAGTGGACGAAGCTCTCTTCTCTTCCATGTGCAACTGTGTGTGTGTGTATTGTACAGACTGGCACACTGTCTCTTGGATATCTTATATATTTGATTAAAGGATATCTGGCCCAGATATCTGGCCCAGTCAGCAATATAAAAAGTATGATTAATAAATTGCACACAATTTCAACATTTGTATTATAAGCTGTGAAAGCTGCCCTCAGACAGGTTGCTATTACAGTCATGGTCATTGCAGCCAAGATCTACGAAGACACTTACATGTAGTAATTAAAGGCATAATAGCAATTAGACTTTTGAATAGGCATGTCTTTGCATTACACCTTGGAGCGATGTATGCAGTAATTATAAGCAGTTTGAAGTGCTGTTTATTCAGATGGATGCTGATTATTTCTGTGTAAATAAGATAATTTAACAATGAGTTTTTCTGAAGATACTAGTAGTTTGTTTTAATATGAAATATGAACTTAACATCAGATATACGCTGGTAGCAAACAATTCTTGGCTGTTATGCCTATATATGTTGTTTTAAGAGCAGCTTAACTTTAGGCCAAAATGAATTTGAAGAAAATTTTGAACATAAGCTCATGGCAAAACAGATTCTGATTGTTTCCATGTGGCGATTACAGTAGTGTTTTATTCGAGGGTTACGCAAAAACACATATACTTGAATCAGCCCCTTGGAACTGCCAGATTCATGAGTCTACAGACACAGAAAGGGCATTAGCATCTAGTTGGTGGTTATCTATAACCTCTGGGTCCAGGTCTCTTAATAAGAAGGCTCTTTTTGGCCTACTCAAGAGAGTAGGTCAAGAGAGCCTAAGTAGTTGGACAGACCTCTGTCCCTATATGTCCTCAAGCTGCAATAGCTGGATCTCAAAAAAATCAACCTGACAGTGCTCTACACCAGGCATAGGCAAACTCGGCCCTCTATATTTTTGGGACTACAACTCCCATCATCCCTAGCTAACAGGACCAGTGGTCAGGGATGATGGGAGTTGTAGTCCCAAAACATCTGGAGGGCCGAGTTTGCCTATGCCTGCGCCACACACTTCTCCAAAATCTACATTAATGTGTTGTCAGTGTCAGCAGAGATGTGATAGCTGTGTGGGATTGTCTTTCCTCATACAAACTGACCCAGACCCTGCAATCATCATCTGTGGCTGTTCTTCATGTGCCTCCTCTATGAGAGGTCCCCAGAGGGTGGCAACACAAGAATGGTCCTTTTCTGTGGTAGCTCCCTGTTTGTAGAATGCTCACCCCATGGTGGTTCACCTGGCGCCTTCATTACATATATTTAGGTGTCAGGTGAAAACTTTTCTCTATAACAAGGCCTTAGGTTGATTAACTTTCTAAGGCCTTTAAAATGTGTTTGTGTGAGGGGAGTTATTGTTTAGTTTTTGTGTTCTCATTTTGTATTTTTATGTTGTGAATCACCCTGTGATCTTTGGGTGAAGGGTGATATACAAATTTAATTTTTTAAAAAAATGAAATAAAACATGAGCCAGTTTCATAGGGCCCCATCCCTTGGTTTAAAAATCTCTTTTATATTTGGGGTTAAGGCAAGAGTGTTTTCTTATTCTATTTATGTTTGTCTTGCTTTAATGGTGTTAACGTTTATTTTCTATTTTCTATTGTCTTTATATTCATTTATTGTAGGCCACTCAGATAACTTTATATTTTGTTACAGATAGGTAGCCGTGTTGGTCTGCCATAGTCAAAACAAAAAAAATTCCTTCCAGTAGCACCTTAAAGACTAACTAAGTTAGTTCTTGGTATGAGCTTTCGTGTGCATGCACACTTCTTCAGATACCTGAAGAACCAAGGGTGGGTAGTGCATGCACACTTCTTCAGCCTAAACCAAGGGTGGTTTAGGCTGAAGAACTGTGCATGCACACGAAAGCTCATACCAAGAACTAACTTAGTTGGTCTTTAAGGTGCTACTGGAAGGAATTATTTTTGTTTATATTTTGTGACAACATATAAATATTGTAAGTACCGTAAATAAAATTAGTTGATGCTAAGGGCCATGGTCCTTTCAAATTTGCTCTTTCCTACACAAAATCTGGAAATTACATAACTGGATTTTTAAATTATTAACCACTTGCAATGTACTGAGATCCAACCCATGTAATGGCTACAGAGAAAGGAACAGAGAGTGAGAGCAGCCTTCCTGCCGTTAAATAAGGAGTTCGCTCTGTGTCACATGCAGCAGGTAGTGTCCTGCTGCTGAGACTGCTTGGCTGAATAGAATCTCTCTTGATTACTGCAAGTCCGCTCACCCCTTTTGGTGCAGCGGCATTGCAGGACAGCCGAGGTTCCACAGGAGCCCCAACAATGGAGCCATGGCTTCAGTGGGTATTTCCTGGAAGGCACCAGAGGCACAAACCCCTGTCACCTATCAGGAGCCAGATCCTAGCCTGCACCCTGCTTTGGAGAATGGGGATGCAGGCTGGGATCTGGAATGTGCCAGGGGGCGGAGCTGACGGAGCAGGTAGGCTTCTCTCAAGTCCACCCCCTGGCCCTTTAAGCAGCCTGCACCTGGGGCACTACCTGATTGTTATTTCATCTGGTTTCCTTGCCTACCCACCCTTGGTTTAGGCTGATAGTCAAGGACCTTGCTGTGGCTATGGTGGTTGCTGTTCTTTATGGGGCAGGGTAGGAATTTGTCCACTGGGCATATTGGCTCTGACTTGGTGGTTTTGCTTACCTCATAGCAATCATCACAACTGAGGTGGGGCATTGGGGCAATCTGCTGTTTTGGATGGAGGGGAGGTTGTAGTATCTGCCTGCCCTTCCAGACACTCGGGTTTCCTGTTAAAGGGATCTGGGGGGAGTGGTCATGTCCACATGCCCAGGCAGGACCAGAACCAAAGGCACTCCCCCAGACGGCAGTCCCTGCAGGGGTCACCCTGTTTAATGTAAATCTTAGGAACCCCTGCCTGGATTGAGCTATGTGTCATTTCCGGTGGGCAGGCTGGAAGTATTTTGATTGCCCCATGCCCAAGACAAACCTCTTTCATCTGTATTCAATAAAACTGTGGTCTGTTTTCATCCAAACAAGTCTTACTGATCTATCTGGGTTGGGGATTGGGGAGCACAGCGCCTTGGCCTGCAAATGGGCCTATCAGGCAACTAATGGGTATTTGGGATCCAAGCAAAAATATTAATATTTCTTGCCAACTGAGAATCTTGCTCCCCTTGTAAATGACACCTTTCATTAATGGGAAGAGTAGTTTTGAGGCAGAGAAAGTTGGAGAGCTAAGAGTTTGGATCTGTGAGTTTAAACTAGATTGGAAGTTATTTGGAGAACGTTAGGGGTCCACACATGTTTGTAGTTGGATTAATTGATTGTATGAACTACTCACATTTGCTTTTTTAGTTTTCTGAGTGTGTGGTTTTCAATACATTAATTATTTCATTTTATTTGCATTATTATAAGGCTATATAAGATGACTGAATGTGGCAGGTTGATTTCTTTAGCATATAAATAATCCAATCCTTTAAAAATATACACACAAATATACAGATTCATTGTAAGAGTTGCTATAGCAACTAGCTGGTATTTTGATTGGGACATACTGATTGCTGTACAGGTTTCATTATAGAACAAAGTATATGCAAGCATTACAACCCTCAAATTCTGGGTTGAATTAAGATCCTCTCCTTCGTATCCTAAATTTCCAAAATGGCAGCTTTGCATAGCCGGGAAAAAACCTTTCAGAACATCTGACCATGGAAAGTCATGAAAGGTAACCAGGGCTTGGAGTGGCTTGCAAATCACCCATGATTCTGATTGACTATGGCAGCTTCACCTGGAAAAATACCTGGGAAGGAGAAGCCCAACTCTCACAGATGGAGAGAGGGTCCTCTGAGGAGAACGGACTACCTCTGCGAGGTGTTTATACAGGTTCAGCATAAGAATTTAAGAAGAGCCTGCTGGATCAGGCCAATGGTCCATCTAGTCCAGCATCATGTTCTAACATTGGCCTACCAGATTCCTGTGGGAAACCCTGTTTTAATATCTTCATTCAATCTAAAACAGCTAAATTGCCTCCTTAGATTGGGCAGGGAGATTTAAATAGGATGTACTTATGAAAAAGCTGGTGGACATTAGTTGCTTCTCCAAACTCAGAAAGCATCAGCTGAAGATGGGAAACAAAACAGAGTGGTAATGGTCTAATATTAAGGCATAGTAGAGATATTTGTAGCCAAGATGTTTGGCTACTGAACTTTGCTCATTGGTACCTGACTCCATTACTATTAGCAAATATTATGGGCTATGTTCCGCCAGATTATTGGAGAAGATGCAAAACTCTTGCATCCATATGTGGTAGGTATACCCATTGATGCAGTTTTTTTGGCACTGTGTTCACGAGGAAACATATGCAATCTTCAGACAGAAGGTGCAGCTATTAACTCTGCTCAGCCTACTGCATATAGAGTTAATAGGGTTTTGCTTTGTTTTTTTTATTAGTTGTTGCCAGAGTTGAAACACCAAAAAACTGGAAAAGTGCAGGAGGGTTATCAATCAAAGGTATAGCTTTGTCTGAGGAGCTGACATGTACAGTTCATACTCTAAAGGAAATACTAACAATGTAATGTTACTAAAATTGTAATTCTACATTTCTTATGTAGAATTATTTAAAATGTATACTACTTAATAAAATAAAATTTCCCAATTGGTTTATATAAAAATAATAACAGTACAAAAAGTCAATAAAATTTAATAACACTAAAGTAAAATCACAACTGTGGGACAGTTTTATGAAATATATAAGTCATCCAGATAGTCAAATGCACCGAGGTTTTTGGGGAAATGTATTGCAGCGAAATCAAAGACTGAAATATTATGAAAGTGAATGGAACTACATATGTGTGTTGATTTATGTCATAACCTAAGTGGGATGTGATTTAAAGCACTTATTTTTGACTGTTGCTTAGTTTTTTTAATGAAATTTTGGTTATTTCTTGACGGTATAATAGATTATTGTATAAGCACATTATTATTAGCTCATGATTAGAGAGGAATTTTATTCTTTTCCACTTTCACTTAAACTCATATATATTGTGGAATATTTTCCCAAATTAGCTTCCTGCACTGGTATATTTTCCATACTTTCGAGTATACTGCATATTAATCCTGACAAACAGATTTTATTCTTTTGTTATAGATTTACAGCAGTGTTCAACTAACCCATCCATCAGTGCAATTATGCAGTGGGAATCATCCCTCTGTCCTTACCATGTACCCCATTCCTTCACCAAATCTGTTCCTAGAACAGGATTGTGGACACATGGGGGAGGAGAGAGGTGGAAAGTACCACCGTGCAAGCAGAAATCCTTGTGATGACTGAACATTCACTTAGTGATATGTTGGTTTCCACTTGTATTATTTAACCCTAATTTTGGCTTAGAAATGTTTGTATCTGGTTGATACTTTGATTTTTGGGAATGGCATGATGATTGGACTCAGTTTGATAATTCTAAAATTGTTGCTCCATTTAAGGCAATTGATGTGTTTCTCAGTAACATAATAGTAATGCACTAGTGCTTTGTCTAACTAATGTAAACAAGGTCACCTGTGGATGAGATGTCAGGTACTAACAGTTACAGCCTGGCTGAGCAGTTATTTCACAATTTGCTTGTTTTGAACCTGAAGTGTTCTGACTACAATGAAAGTAGTATTCCTTCAAAAGTCTCTTTGGATGATGTAACTATACACAAAGCTCAATAAGCTGCCTTGTGCTTCCTTTCAGAAGGAGGCTAATGAGAGAGATCCATTGTTGGACACAGTTAACAAAGTTTATATTCAGTGTAAGTTAAAAAGCTTTATTTTTTAACGAATGGCAGAGTTTTTAAACTAAACCTATAAAGTAATAGTTAGGCCTGTAAATGTCATAAAAGATTTCCCCTATTTTATTGTAAATGTGGAATCATGTAAATGCAAACAATAGTAAACATAAGCAAATTAGGCAGCAGATACACAAACATTAATCCAAATCATTCTATTCTACTCATAGCTAAATATTATTTTCTAGAACTTAATTTCTGTTTTAATATGGGACACATTTCATTCACATTAGTATTCAGGACAGCTATTACATTATTATCCTACAGAGGTATTTGTGGCTTTTTCACTTAGACCAAATATGTTCCTTCAGCACTGGAAAATTAATTAATGTATTGTTTCTTCCTTAGAGGTTAATTTTTCGGAGTTCTGTGGCATTTTTTCCAGCATGTTTAGACAACTCTCTTATCCCTGAAAAAAAATGTAACTTACACATTCTCATTATAAAATGCTGTTTTAAAGCAAGAAATCCCTTCACAACACAAGTATCTTTTTCAGAATGTAGCAGTACTACAAGTCGCTTTGAGTCCCCATCAGGGAAAAAGCTGGGATATAAATATTGTGGGCATCCATCTGTCTCAAGAGACAATGGAATGTGCCTTCAGGGTTGAAGTTAAACGGCCAGGGAATCACAGTGCCTGCTGTGGCTACAGAGACCAGTAAATTATAACTGCTGCCTTTCACTGTGCTATTTTTGTTGTGTTAGCAGCACCAAATTATCTCTCCAGGGTGCAAGACCCACTCCTTTCTCAGCCTCGCTGGTGTGGTCCAAAGGAAATAATAGCAATACATTTGGTGCCAACTTGGCTGCAGGTGTTGCCAGAAGGGGGTGTACAAGACGCTGTCCAACCATCTTAGGAACTCCACTCTGGATTTGTGTAGGGTTTACTCCTTAGCATTTTCTTCTGAAGATCCCGCAGGAGAGTGGGTCTAGATTTTTCCTTGGGATTTACTCCCGGAGCCTTTCTCATAAATGAGTATAGCTGCAAGGGATATAACAACAACAACAACAGAAAGAAGAAGAAGACTATGAGTGGTGCTAAAAAGTAAACACCTTTTGTTATTAGTTTTGCTCATTTCTATCCATATCCTTGCTACTGCCTAAGAATATAAAAGCAGTCTATTTGATCATAGAATCATAGAACAGTAGCGTTGGAAGGGACTCTGAGGATCGTCTAGTCTAAACCCTGCAACTTTGGTGTTATCAGCACCACGCTGTAACCAACTGAGTTATCCAGGAAAATTAATTCACTTCAGTACCCTATCCTGACAATGCAAAATCCAAATCCTGAGGGCATTGGATGCACAGGAAAATAAAATTAAAAGCCACTCAAAGTGTTAAATTTCCCTAGGCATATTTTGAAATTGCACACAGAAAAGTAGCAGAAAATGGTTTCTGCTTTGTCTCCTCAGCATATTCTTTGAATTTCAGCAACATCCTTGTATTTCATTTGCCAGGGTCATTTGAGAAAAGTTCCAATACTGATCCTTAGAGATTATTTCTAGTAATTTGTTCCTTGGTTAACAATATTGATTGAACCTGTTTTACAGTTCCTGTGATATTAGTCACCTTACTTAATAATTTATTGTGTGAAACTGTGTCCTTTAATGAAAGCCAAATACATTAAATCAGATGTGTTTTCCTTGCCCAGAAAATTTGTTACTATTGTCCAACTCCACCTTACCTCAAATGTATCTAATGCAGGGAAGCCAAGATTAACTTTTGATTATGTTGGTGTGTTGGTCACATTAAATTTCCTGACAGGGTAAATCCTCCATAAGCTACTGTAAATGGTTCACAAGAGCCTCATAGAGAACCAGCAGGAGAGGGGAAAGTGAGAAAGGAGGTAAGGGCAAGAAAACAACAGCTGAGGCAAGAGGGAACTAAAGCCAGCATGAAGTCTTGGACAGCAAGGTTGTGCATGGAAACATGAAGCAAAGGGTGTGTAAAAGAACAAGATTGGGAGTACATGCTGGAAAGTTCCAAGCAAAAATTGAACACAAAGTCAGGTGGACTTGTGCAGAGGCTAAGGCCTGTGTCTGGAAGCTTTTATCCTCAGAAAGGTCACTTAAGTACAGCTTATGGGTGGCAGTAGTGTGGCTTGACAGGCAGATCTATAGAAAGAAAAACCCATCAAGCTGAACATTCTATTCTCTCAGTCTAGGAAGTTGTCATCTCATTGCATTAAAAAACGTTGGTTTACAACTTTGAGAACTAATAATCTACTGGTTGAACCAGTCTCGAAAATTACATTGCTCTGATGTGTGTGTGTGTGTGTGTGGGGTGTACTTTTGTGGTCCCACACTTGTGGCAGGACACAGTCTGAATTAGATTAGACTAGACTGGAAACCATCTGATGATTGCCTTATTGAAATACAGTGGTACCTCGGGTTAAGAACTTAATTCGTTCTGGAGGTGTGTTCTTAACCTGAAACTGTTCTTAACCTGAAGCACCACTTTAGCTAATGGGGCCTCCTGCTGCCGCCATGCCGCCAAAGCACGATTTCTGTTCTCATTCTGAAGCAAAGTTCTTAACCCGAGGTAATATTTCTGGGTTAGCGGAGTCTGTAACTTGAAGCGTATGTAACCTGAAACATATGTAACCCGAGGTACATAGCATGTCTGTATTTGCCAGCAGTTCCCACACAAGTGTCTCACAAATGTGTAGGGTGCAGGCAGTCTGCACTCACCTTCATATATTGTTTGTAAGATGTGCACATTTTTTCCAGCTGCTGCAATTGTACATATCACTGGCCACAAGCTTGTCCCTCATTCTTCCAAGTTGCTGATATGGAGGTTGCTAGCAACTGTGAGGTAGCCCTTAGTTCTGCCTTCTGTGCTCCTGTGAAGTTTTGGACCAGTTAAGCCATGCGGTGCAACCGTCTCATTTTGAGCAGGATATCCTAGATTGACAGAAGCCACCCCAGTTTCTGATGCCAATCTTGGATGTCCTGTTTTGGCTCCCTCTGCCACCACCTCTACCGCAGCTGTTGACATACCTTTTTTGGTGCTGTGCTCCCCTATTTCTCCAGTACCACTTCTGGAAGTATTTGCATGTGTGTGAGTGCTGGCAGCGGGGGGTAAGGCTGGCTGGTGGCGAGATGGTGTGAATTGTGGGGAGGCAGTTGTGGTAGTGTATAAGGGTGGCCGGTAGTGGGATGATGCAGGGGGAGACTGCGGCAGTGGTGCATAAGGGCGGCAAGGTGATGTTGAGGTGTGTGGGGGAGGTTGTGTCTCAATTAGCCTCTCCCCCCCCCCAGGATGTTGGAGGGAATGCAGTTAGAATTTCTGCTCTTAGAGACTTGTGAAGCTTGCTGGATTCTAGAATTTTGGAGGGCTATACCTTGTAGCTTGAGTATTGTTCTGTTGATGGCCTTGTAAGTCTATGGCACATAAGGTTGATTTTGGCCACTTTTGATGGTTGGTTCTAGACATGTTTTCTCACAGTTTTGTTGGCATAAGTTTCCCTAGTTTATGAACAACCTGAAACTTACAAAATTGAAAGAGGGATTATTGAGAGAGCAGGTGGTGTTCAATTTATACCAAGCACAACAGGTTGCAGCATAGATCATTTTTATAAATTTCTCAGTAGAATGGGCAGCTGTAAAGAAATATTTTTATCAGTTGCAATTTTGCCTGAAAAGTCTCATTTGTTGAGCTCTTCCACCTAGTAAACTCAGATTGTTTCTACCATACTTTTCAAACAAGGACTCTGTGAATTGAAAAATGTAACATTATATGTACCTTTGTTATCCATGAAAATCTTTTAATAAAAACATTTTTATAAAAAAAAAAATCACTTATATTTTGTTAAACTTGAACCAAAAATTTTAATGCAGGTCAAACACTGAGATGTTGGAAGCTGGTTTACAGGAGAGTCCCAAGGGCCAGATGAAGAGACCCAGAGGGCTGTATTCAGCCCTAGACCTGAGGTTTCCCACATTGACCCTAGTCATAAGAGGTGGGATGCATCACAGGCAGAATCAGTGTTTGAGCATCTGTACTTGAAAGAACAGCCCCACTTGTATGTTCTGCTGTGATATTTAAGATTGATTAAGAATGTGAAGAAAATTATATTTTAGAGATAAGGCTTTTGGATATTGGTCATCTTTCTGAGGTAATAAACTTTTCACATTCAATTGCTTTAAAAGCTGACCAAAGTGGTATACTCCCCACCACAAGAATATTCTGCTTCTGATTTTCTTGCTTAAATTTACCTTTATTTGTTGGCCAGTGTTTACATTTCAGTGAGCCTCTGTCTGTATATAATGATTATGGCTAAAGTCTTTGAAATAAATAAACCCACAAAACTATGTATTTATTATAATAGAGTTTGTGCTTTATTTTCAGCATCTGGCGAGGACCAAATATAAACTGCACAGATAGTTCGGGTTACACTGCTTTGCACCATGCAGCTTTAAATGGTCACAAGTAAGTGTCAAATGGCTATCAATATTATGCTGGTATTATTTTGTGTTAAAAATGTTGGTATTAACCTGCATTAAGTTTGGACATAGTCATATTTTTGTGTGCACCAAGCTTTAGTAAACTGCCCTGCTTAAAACACCTGCCCCACTTCTGCTGTTGTAGCAGCCACCTCCATTTTCATGTGTACAAAATAATTTTGTTCACCCTTTCTTTAGCGAGAAAATTCAATTTGGTTAACAGCAAGCATATTTAAAACACAGCTTAGAGCCCATTTTGGGTTCTAATCTGGGCAATGATAGTGGCGAAGAAATCTCCACCATCCTTGCATCCACTCAGTTTCAACCATGGAACTTTTATACATAGGTAAAGGCCTTTTGAAATGTGACTAGGGTGAAGATGGATTGGAATCTTCCTGCTCGGACCATGGCTATGTACATAATAAAATGCAGCAAAGTAATTTTGTTGTTGCTGTGTTTCAAGTTGTCTGTATCAGTCTTAGAGTTGTCTTTCTTGGAGCTGCCTGTCAGCAGTGCCTGGTATTATTTGGTTGCTGGCTAAGTGGATACAGCTGGGGTGTCAGTGTGGAGTCATATGCCACACTAGAGGAGTTCACTGCTTTGGGTTACCACTTCAGGGAGACACAGGGACAGGGGTGTCCCACAGTGTCAGCTGGGATATAGAATTGTAGGCCAGACACTGGAGGAGACAGGCCTGTGACCTTCACCCATGGTGACAGCCTGGTTGAGGGGAAGTTTTATTTGGTGGGGTTCCCCTGAGTGAGAGGCAGAGGGCAGAGTTGTAGTAGATGTACCATCTTCCATCTGACATTGTAGGATGTCTTAGTTTACTATCTGTAGGCCTAATCTCCCATATGTTTATAGGAATGGAAGAAAATGGTGATGAAATGTGTCTGGGTGGGCAGCTAGCAGAAAGTGGCAAAGATGCTGCTCCAATTCCAGTGCAGGGGAAGGTAAAGTTGGAATGAAGGGACTGACTACCATCTGCAGTGGAGGCCTATACGTTTGGTTTCGGTTCCTTGTTCCAGCCATCCGACATCTCTGGAAGGTACTGGTAGCATTTCCACTGAGCCCTCCAGTCTGCTGGTGCTGTTTTGTTGTTGTTTAGTCGTTTAGTCGTGTCCGACTCTTTGTGACCCCGTGGACCAGAGCACGCCAGGCACTCCTATCTTCCACTGCCTCCTGCTGTTTGGTCAGACTCATGTTTGTGGCTTCGAGAACACTGTCCAACCATCTTGTCCTCTGTCGTCCCCTTCTCCTTGTGCCCTCAGTCTTTCCCAAAATCAGGGTCTTTTCTAGGGAGTCTTCTCTTCTCATGAGGTGGCCAAAGTATTGGAGCCTCAGCTTCACAATCTCTCCTTCCAGTGAGCACTCAGGACTGATTTCCTTCAGAATGGATAGGTTTGATCTTCTTGCAGCCCATGGGACTCTGAAGAGTCTCCTCCAGCACCATAATTCAAAAGCATCAATTCTTCGGCGATCAGCCTTCTTTATGGTCCAGCTCTCACTTCCATACATCACTACTGGGAAAACCATGGCTTTAACTATATGGACCTTTGTTGGCAAGGTGATGTCTCTGCTTTTTAAGATGCTGCCTAGGTTTGCCATTGCCTTTCTCCCAAGGAGCAGGCGTCTTTTAATTTCGTGACTGCTGTCACCATCTGCAGTGATCATGGAGCCCAAGAAAGTAAAATCTCTCACTGCCTCCATTTCTTCCCCTTCTATTTGCCAGGAGGTGATGGGCCCAGTGGCCATGATCTTCGTTTTTTTGATGTTGAGCTTCAGACCATATTTTGCGCTCTCCTCTTTCACCCTCATTAAAAAGTTCTTTAATTCCTCTTCACTTTCTGCCATCAAGGTTGTATAATCTGCATATCTAAGGTTGTTGATATTTCTTCCGGCAATCTTAATTCCGGCTTGGGATTCATCCAGCCCAGCCTTTCGCATGATGAATTCTGCATATAAGTTAAATAAGCAGGGAGACAATATACAGCCTTGCCGTACTCCTTTCCCAATTTTGAACCAATCAGTTGTTCCATATCCAGTTCTAACTGTAGCTTCTTGTCCCACATAGAGATTTCTCAGGAGACAGATGAGGTGATCAGGCACTCCCATTTCTTTAAGAACTTGCCATAGTTTGCTGTGATCGACACAGTCAAAGGCTTTTGCATAGTCAATGAAGCAGAAATAGATGTCTTTCTGGAACTCTCTAGCTTTCTCCATAATCCAGCGCATGTTTGCAATTTGGTCTCTAGTTCCTCTGCCCCTTTGAAATCCAGCTTGCACTTCTGGGAGTTCTCAGTCCACATACTGCTTAAGCCTGCCTTGTAGAATTTTAGGCATAACCTTGCTAGCGTGTGAAATGAGTGCAATTGTGCGGTAGTTAGAGCATTCTTTGACACTGCCCTTCTTGGGGATTGGGATGTAGACTGATCTTCTCCAATCCTCTGGCCACTGCTGAGTTTTCCAAATTTGCTGGCATATTGAGTGTAGCACCTTAACAGCATCATCTTTTAAAATTTTAAATAGTTCAGCTGGAATATCATCACTTCCACTGGCCTTGTTATTAGCAGTGCTTTCTAAGGCCCATTTGACTTCACTCTCCAGGATGTCTGGCTCAAGGTCAGCAACCACACTACCTGGGGTATATGAGACATCCATTTCTTTCTGGTATAGTTCCTCTGTGTATTCTTGCCACCTCTTCTCTTCTTGATGTCTTCTGCTTCTGTTAGGTCCTTCCCACTTTTGTCTTTTATTATGGTAATGTTTGTACGAAATGTTCCTTTCATATCTCCAATTTTCTTGAACAGATCTCTGGTTTTTCCCATTCTATTGTTTTCCTCTATTTCTTTGCATTGCTCGTTTAAGAAGGCCTTCTTGTCTCTCCTTGCTATTTTTTGGAAATCTGCATTCAATTTCCTGTATCTTTCACTATCTCCCTCGCATTTTGCTTGCCTTCTCTCCCCCGTTATTTGTAAGGCCTCGTTGGACAGCCACTTTGCTTTCTTGCATTTCCTTTTCGTTGGGATGGTTTTAGTTGCTGCCTCCTGTATAATGTTACGAGCCTCCATCCATAGTTCTTCAGGCACTCTGTCCACCAAATCTAAATCCTTAAATCTGTTCCTCACTTCCACTGTGTATTCATAAGGGATTTGACTTAGATTGTATCTTACCGGCCCAGTGGTTTTCCCCACTGGTATTAGTGAACACCAAATCAGTCCTTAATAAGACCAAGGTCATCCTAGACTTGATTGTAAGATTTGGGTGAATGAGCTGGGTGGGCTTGACCTTATCCAGCTGTGCCCACCTGGGTACTCGGTTCAACACTAGCCTATACTAGTGCATTGAGAAGGAGGGTTTGCTGTTGTCCACAATAAATATACTTTATTACAATATCCTTGAACTTAAAACCTCTTGAACTTAATATAGATTTAGAGGGTCTGCACCTGGTGTTGGGCCAAAGAGACAGATTGGGGATGCCGCTGGTCTACTGACCACCCTGTTCCCCATCAGCACCCCTGATGGGGCTAGCTTTGGTAGTCTCTGGGGTATTGTTGAAGGACCCAGGGTGATAGTCCTGGGTGACTTCAATAGTCATGTGGAGATTGTCACTGGGCTTCATGATAGCCTCCATGACAACCATGGGTCTGTCTCAACTGATCATCTGTCCCACACATCAGGCAGGGCATGATGTAGTCTTTTTGCCCCAAGTGATATGAGGGATAGGTTGACAATAGGGGTAGTGAAATGCACTCAGTTGTCAGAGTTGGACCGTTACCTGTTATGTAGAGTGGTGGGCCCTTTTGCCCCAGAGACTGATGGAACTGGTGTGTTCCTGAAAGCTCTGGGGTATTTTTAAGTGGAGAAAGCTGTCAGTGCTATTGAAGCCCTGGTCTCACTATAGAACAGCAAGATGAAACAGATGGTTGACATGATTGCTCCCGTGTCCTGTCTGGCATTGTGGAGCTGAAGTGTCCCCTTGATATTCTGGGGAACTTGGGGCTAGGAAGCAAGCTGGACAAAGATTTCAGTACAAGTGTCCCAAGTCTCACTCTGAAGCTGCCCAAACAGTGGTTAAAGCATGTAATCATGGCTACTGTGTGGCTGTGAAGAAGGCTCATTTTGCAGCTTGCATTGCATCCTCTGGTAGCTAGCCGGTAGAATTATTTTGGATGGTCCAGAGGTCACTGACTCACATTGTATGTGAGGGACCTCTGAGTATACACAGAGTATAAAGTAACTTGACTTCAGAGTGATCTTGACTCTGCACTTATTGCAGCTCCAGCTGAAATACCCAGCGCCAGTAGGGTGTAGTGTGAATGGGGGCACTGTGGGGTAATTGCTCCAGGCATCTTTGGGAGTGGGACTCCTCACACCACCTTCCCTGAGCCAGCCTTGCGGCGCTTTGCGAGGCTAGGATCTGATCAGATCCCAACCTTGCAAAGTGTGGTTGGCTCGGGAACGGCCAGCTTTGCCCTTGAGGGGCTGGGAATGAAGGGCACATGGTGTCCTTCTTATGACGCCTTCCCCGAGCCACTTTGCAAGGCTGGGATCTGATCAGAAACATAACTAAGAACCTTAAAATTTGAATACCTTATTATTATATAGAAGAATAGTTCAGTTATGACTATAACATGGTTTTGGGTGATATATTTTATTATGACCACCAACTAATATAAGCGGATAAACAGAGAATAATTAGTTTACATAATTAAGAAATAGATAATATTTATGGAAGAGCAAAAAGGAAGTTCTTTCTTCACCATCTGTTTCTTGATGATAGAAAAATTTAACTACCTGTTTAAACAGTAATATAACAAGAATTTCAGTGAGTCTTCTTGGTAGAGTTCATAATAAAGGAAGAGTCAGCCTCCCTCTGGGCTTTCTATACAATGGTAGAATAAAAGAACATGACCCAAAGATGTTCATTAAATAGAATTGTCTTAAATTGGTCAGTTAACAGAGCAGAGGGCAGAACATTAAAGTGAGGGTGCATAAATTCTGACCTATATTTGTAAACAGTTAATGTCTGGAAGTATGAAGTTCTGGCAATTAAAAATATTACAATATGATCACATCTTACATGCATTTAACTTGTACAATTTCAACTATATATAATTGAAGGACACCAGGAAAATGCAACATGAAACCTGCTTTTAAGCTCTCTGCCTTACTTAGGAAGCAAGGCGCTTGCCGTGTGAAGGCTCTAAAAACCCTGGGCAAGACTTTCTCAATGGAACAGTTAGACCATCTGGCAGTCCGTTGTGAAGAGAGTTCTTATTTAAAGTCTCTTATATTAGTTGACACAACTGAAGCTAAAATTGTGTCAAATGTTTCCACTCACCTTCCATTTTTATTTCCCCCTTTTACAACCCTCTTTTCTCTCCTTATGCTAGAATATTCCATTCCCTGCACTTGTAAAAATTGGCTAATGTCCTCATGGTACTCTTGCATTATTTCTTCAGCAGCTACCTGTGTGGTAAAATACTATTATAACATGTCTTTGTAAGCGTTTGGGTGAAAGAGGAAGTATCCACAAAAGATGGAACAAAGCCATGATTTTTACCCTACCGTCCCAGTATCCATGACATCCAGCTAGAATATCTCCCCATTGTGCAGTTGACCTAAAACTGCACATGCTGAAAGTATTATTCTTTTTTAATCTGGGTTGGTAAACTGGTTTTTGGTTGTCTCTGTACTGTACCAGGAATGTATAAGTACTTGTAAAGCACAGAATGGTGAAATAGGGGATGGAGGGGGTGGATAAGATAAATGATAATAATAATAATAAGACCGTTAAGTCCAGCACCTAAATTACCTACCTGCACCACTGATTGAAGGGGAATTGAAATGTAAGAGTGGGATACAGAATAAAGGGAGAAAGAAGAGTTACGAGGGCTGATATTTAGTATTGTGGAGGAAAAGAGAAAGGACAGGCGAAGAAGTAGTAAAGCTGGTATCAGTGCTAATCCATAGGCAATGGTCTGGGAGTCAGGGGGTAGAAATTGCATTAGAATATCAGAGTGAGGGGACAAAGTCAGTCAGGACTAATGGACAAATGTGGAGGCATGACTGAAGAGTAAGCAAGAACTGAAGGACAAAATAGGAGACAAGAACAAAGAGCAAGCCAGAAGTCAAAACCAGCCAAAGGATACAGAACCAACTAAAGGATAAAGCTCAGAAAGGCTATGTTTCTCAGACAAGACTCAACTGTAACTAGAAACCTTCATATTCCTTCCTGTCCAGGAAGATGCAGTGGTCTTTCTGATGTCATTCAAGGAAACTTTGCAGCTAGTGGATTGCTGAGCAGAGTCAAGGCAAGTAAGGGACTGCTGATATTAAATTGTTAACCATCCAGAACTTTAGCTGCAAGCCTCGGGTATATCAAATGTTTATACTGCCTGTAATCTGTCTCTTAAAATATGAATATTATCTTTGCTCTTTTGATGTCATTATGAATATCTGTGGAATACCCAAGGAGAACAAACCTTCTGTGATTATGAAATATCTACTCTCTTATCCCATGAGATATAATTCTTACAACCATTTGCAAATGTCTTAGCAATACTAGCTTCTTTGCACTTGTGTTGCTGTCATTTGAGTAAAGACTGAATGCTGTGCTTATTTGGTTCCAATACATCATGACAATATGTGCTCTGATAAACCAGCTTTACAAAGAAACCTTGTTGTCAATCCTTAGGTCATATTTTATGTTTTTCAGGGATGTAGTTATCAAATTACTTCAGTTTGAAGCATCAACTAATGTGGCAGATAATAAAGGGTATTTTCCTATACACTTGGCTGCTTGGAAAGGAGATGTAGAGATTGTGAAGATTCTTATCCATCATGGGCCATCACATTCCAGAGTGAATGAACAGGTGACGTTATTAAATATCTTTGTTTATGTCTTCAGAAAACACAAGTAAGTATAATTTTATTCTTACAGCTATATGGACGGATTCATGAAGCTTCTTCATGCTTAAAAAAAAATTCTATGGTTGCGAATAAGGATCATTGTGTTTGTAGAGCTATATGGATAGGCCAGTTAATTTTAAAATAGCAGACATTAGCATTTAAACAGTTCTTATCATGATTATTACTATTGAATTGTATTCAGCATAGCCTTATTTGATAGCTCTCATGACTACTGAGGCATTGATACTGTTCAATAGTGGATGGTGCAGAGGGGTAGTTCCTGGGAGTTCAGTATGGTGTATATGCACTAGCAGAGCCAATCTGGCACTCCTGCCAGTGTGTTCGCACAGCGTCAACCTTCTCATCACCTTACCCTCCCTCTTTCCATCCCAATAAGCAGCAGCAACTCAACTGTTGGAAGGACAGGTGAACACTGCTGCCTCACCATGTCATCTACTACTGGTACTATTACTGTACTACTAAGCAGTAGTAGGGTCTGCTACTATTGAATTCTTTACAGACGAGGAGTGTAGTCCCATGGTTTTTTTAAAAAATAATTTTGTATTTCAGAATCACTGTGTGTTGTAGGTTTTCAACCTTGGTGATGTGATTTTGTATACCCATAATCTTTTTAAACCAAGAAATTAAAAACAAATAATACATCAGAGCCTCTGAGCTCTGTTGTATATTGCAGACTTCTTCACAGCCTAGCACTACACAACATTATACTGAATATCAAGGCTGCCTTTCTTAAAATGAGATAAGATGCCCCCCAAATCTTTATAATATTGTATACTTTTAGAAGATATTTCTTACCATAGCATGTGATACTCAAAACTATTGCCATTGTCTATACTGTATGTACATGGATTCCTGATCAATATAATGAATCTACATGAATCTAATGGAAACATGTACAGTACTGTATATTGTATCCAATGATATCCCACAATGTCTGAAAACAAAATTCGTACACCAGGAATTATTATTAGCCTCTTCTTGTTCCATTACTTCCTCCTTAAAGAGGAATGCACAACATCAGCCATACTATTTTCAGATTTTTCCAGAACAGCAGGAGTTGTGCTTTTAGGGAAAAGTTGCCAGACATGATAGGATAGGAGAAATTAGGGTTCTCTCTCTCTCTCTCTCTCTCTCTCTCTCTCTCTCTCTCTCTCTCCCACACACCCACCCACACCCACCCCATAAGGAAGAGGGTAGTGTATTACACAGAAAACAGAAAGTGTCTGATGTAATGTATTATTTTAATATTATAATTATTTTAACACTGATTTATAACTATGAGAGTTTTTTCTTTTATATTTGCATACTGTTATAGACAGTAAGTGTTTTGTTAAATCAACAAATATGGAAATGTTTTCAGTTTTGCTCAGGAGGGATATATATGAAAGTAAGGAAGGAGACTTAACTTCCCTCTCACATCAGGATCTATTCAGTAATAACTGGTCAAAATGTAAAATAGATGAAAATGTGCTGAGTGCAGAGAGAAATAAAAAAGGGCAGTATCCAGAGGTTTCTTCAATGATGGAAGGCACCTTAATCCAGCGAAGATATCCACCAGTGGTACAGGGAGGGAGGTATCTTTTTCAGCTTCTCTTGTCCCTTTGGCTGAGAGGTAGCACAAATGGTTTAAAAGAAGCAGGCAGAACTGGTAAAAATTGCCTCCCTATTCTGTCCTTAACAGAATCAAAGAGCTGTTCATCAGTGAAGGGCACCACTGAATACATCCCAATATGGTGAAATAAATACTCTTTTAAAAAGGGATTTTGCATATGGTTATGGCTTGTCCAGGTTTGTAGTTGATGAAAAGAACTTTACAAATAAAAAAGTGTGGAATGACATTGTTTTAAAACAATGAAATGTGTTATTTTAAATGAAAAAATAGCTGATATGGGAATTAATATTTTAAAAAAATTAGTTTTACCATATATTTCCTGAAATATTTATATTGGCTATATATTATCTTGGTGAACATGACTAAGAAACAGACTAAAAAATACTGACAGACAGTATTTTTAATTGAGTTCCCTCTTTAATTAAATGCTTAAAAACCACACATGGTTCTCTCTTACTCTTCTTGATTTAGAAGCATTTTCAGAACATAAGAACAAACTGATGATTTTAGACAAGCAAAACTGGGATTTGTTCATGTCTTTTGAAATCAGCTGTATGGAACTTAGATTTTAATAACATAAAAATCACAGTAAAATAGTTACATTAGCAGATAATTTGTTTTCAATGCTTCCTTTAGATGCTTTCTCCTATTGCTACATATTAAAAAATAAATAAAAGTGCAGTAATATGATCATGATTTTCTGAGCTAGGAAAACCTAGCCAATAATTTCCTTTCCTTGGAGAAATTTTGTGTGAATGGCTCCTGTAACTGCTCATCTCTTAACAGTAGATTCTTTTTGTGTTCTCATTCTTGTTGCACCCTCTAGTGGTCCTTATTAGTCTCCTTCATAGTGATCCTAATGAGAAAGCTACAAGATTTTGGAGGCGTTTGACTCTTAAATCTGGAGTTTCAGAGTAATTAAAGCAGCTCCTATTCACAACAATGGCATGAGAACGATAAATCTGCTATCTTTGATTTTATGTAAATGACAATGGAGGCTTCTTCCCTTGCTGTTGAGCTTTTATCTGAGATTGCTGGATTGCAGATGCTAAGGTGCTACAATACGTAAACTAGGAGAGAGAGCAGAGGATAAACTGTGTAGAGGGGATGGTGTTTAATGATGGCTAGGAGTGTGAAACTAGGAAATAAATATAGAAATATGTTGAGGAGGAACAATCAGGGCAGTAACTGGGGAGGGGGAACCTTAGGCACGCTGTCGGAGTTAAGATAAAAATAGTTAAGGGAAGAAATAGAGAAAAAACAAAGCTGAAATACAGAGATGGCAGGTATTAGGAAGATTGTAACAGAAACAGAAACACAATAGCTAATTGTATTGGTACTACTGTAATCCACTTTTAATTGGAAGGAAATGCCTTAATCATATATGTATAAGCCATGTGGGATGAACCTTCTGTCTAGCATGTGTAATCATTATGTGTGTCATTACAGTGTATTTTGTTTCATCTTTTATTTCTTTCATTTAATTTAAGAAGTTGAGTAATTCTCTTCCTTATGCGATGACATCTTAAATATGTCTGTTCAGTGACAGAGGTGTCAATAATTTTAATTTATTGTGAGTTGCCTTGGAGGCAGAAAGGCTGGAAACAAATATTATCAGTAAATAATAAAATCAGGGGTTTTATTTTTTAAAATCTTGAAGTTATGTGACATCAGAATTAATGTAGCTAAAATATGTTTCATTAAAATCACCTGTCTGTTCTCTTAGTTTATATATTGATCAAGTGATCATTAATCTTAAGCAGAAGACATTTTGCTTTGAAAAATTATCCAATAGTGCGTTAAAAGCAGTGCCACACTTTATAATTTATTTAGGCTCTTTTTTATTGGATATAGTAAGATTTTAAAAAATCAGAACATGTATATTTATTGTTCATTTTGGTGCATTATATTTAACAAACAATATAAAACTCATACAGGTTTTCCTTAAAGGAATTAATTATTCCATTGGGGCTTATATGGTTCACCTTTGGTCATTATATTTAATCAGTGCTTTTTTTCAGCTGGAGCGCACCGGGACATAGTTCTGGCACCTCTCAGATGGGCCCCATTGTGGGCTGGCACTTCCCCGGCCTGCTTCTTGCCTTTACATACTTCTGAGAAGCCCAAAATGAACATTTCAAGTCAAAACAGATGCTGGCCAGTGTGTGCAAGTCTACACTTTTTTTTAGATCTATGACTTCACCTAGCTCCTAGCCACTCCTAGATGTGATTTGTCAATCTATGGGGCAGGGCCAATTCCTATAACCTTTTATTCAATCCATTTCCCATCTAGCTGTGGCAGGATTTAAGCTTTCCAGCCGGTACTCAACCATTGCACGTGCACCCGAGGGTATTTCTGAGCTGCCCTAGCCATCCACTTGAATCTAAGAGAACAAAGGAGTCGGGGTGCATTTATTTGGCCTCCACCAGAACCAAAGGTGACCCCAAACCAGCTAGGGAGAAAGGTTGCTGTCGTTCTTAGCACCTCTGTGGACAGCGAACACTGCTGTTGTCAAATTGGCATCCATTCAGGGCTACCCTGAGTTGCCTGGCGACTTACTGGAACAGCTTCATGGGGAGCTCCATCACCTGTTTTTCTTGAAAAAAAGCACTGTATTTAATATATTACAGAGTTAGTTTTTGTGGACATAACTCAGCACTTTAGTTAAAAAATCTTTATACAAGCTTAGGTTCTAACATGAAAGTGTATGCAGTCCCTATAGTATGCAAAGATGAAAGTGAACTGAATGCACACCACAGCAAACCTTTCTGAAATGATAACATATGTCTAGATTTTAAACTAGCTGATAAGAAAATGTAGAGGAGGTTTCAACAATTTCCCTGTTCTCCATCTTTTCTTATCCCTTGTGTGTCTTACTCTGTGCATCAGTTATTTCCTACCTTCCTTATTTCTCTCTCTTTCTCCCCCCTCCTTGCTCTCTACTTTCCCTTCCTCTTTTTTTTTCTTTTTCTGTTTCTTAGGGTCAACTCAGCAGTTGCAGTAGAACTGCAACCAGAGGTGTTTTACCAATGACACTGACACTAGATTGAAATTGACTAGACATTCACAGTTTTAGTCAGTTTCAATCTGCATCTTGAGTCCCAGGTAATGTCCTTCACAATTTTCTTGCAACATGCTATTCCATTTCTTCTGCACTAGTTTTTTCATGTACATTGAATTGGGTAGAATATATTACCTAATCTCAATGTGTGCTTTTTCAAGTACATCTTTTGTCCCTCTAAATTACACACATCTTAGAACTCCCTGTATCAACACAAGGCCGTGGTATACCTCACTGCCTATTTGAAGCATATGGTTATGCATGCATGGCTTATGGTATACTCATTATGCTTGTGGCTGAAACTATGTTCCACTATGTTTTGGTTAGGGAGATTACGTGTTTGTTTGGTAAAGACCACTATGTTAAAAATATATTCATTTAAAACACAAATAACTTGAGAAATGGGGGGCCAAGTAAATTCCTGGTAATTCTGTTAGTGGTAATGCCTGTTTAGGTAAGTAACTGAGTAAGTTACAACCAGGTTGAAATGGCAAAACTGAAAAATAAGATTTGCTAGCATACAGTTTACTGGCATGTTTTTTGCCATAAATTTCCATTGACAAAGGAGAGCAAGGTAGGTGGAATTTTTCTTCATAGAGCTGCTCCAAAGAACTAAAAAAAATGGCCCAAATATAGAACATGGCACAGGATTCAGCCATTCTCTGCAGCCATTAAGCTATTCTGTTCCTAGGAAGTAGTGACTGATTGCTTTGGCTGTCTATAACTCTATGTTCATTATTTCTCCCCCTGTACAGTTTCACCATACTCTTCCTAGGCCACTGGTAGTATTGTCTTAGTGACAGACTTTATAGCAGGGAAAATTAATTCAACATATAAAGGGCATTGAATTTTCAATCCCACATACTTGTCACTGCCAATTCATGCCCATGTTCTTTTCTCAACAAAACTGATCAGCAAACAACAAAACATTTTATTGTACTTTGTCAGTTCATTCATCCAAATCTGTTTTAAAAATCTGATAATTTCCTCCTATTGTGTACTAAAAGGAAAGGTGCTACTGATTCTTCTTCTTTTGAAATTTTAGCCAAATTCACAATATGTACTAGATAAGATCAGCACTTACAATATTTTGTTTGAAGCAAATATTTTATCAAAAAATAAACAACAATTTTAAATAAATACTGTGAACAGTAACACAGTACTTGGAGAAAAAACATGCAGCTGCCAAACTTTATCATGCATGGCTAGTTCTTTTAGCAGCTTTGTCTTAAATAAAAGTTACCTGTAGGTTAAATGTGCACATGTATGTTGGTACTATTTTGAATAAAACAAGTGTTTGGAACGTTCTTTTTCAACTTCTGGAAGGGGTTGTTTGTAGTTTAACTTGGTAATTCAAACTACAATAGCACTGTATAGAACATACCTGTTCAAATGTATTATGTCTACAGTATACAGTGGTATGTCGGGTTAAGTACTTAATTCGTTCCAGAGGTCCATTCTTAAACTGAAACTGTTCTTAACCTGAAGCACCACTTTAACTAATGGGGCCTCCTGCTGCTGCCACGCTGCCAGAACACGATTTCTGTTCTCATCCTGAAGCAAAGTTCTTAACCTGAGATACTTTTTCTGGGTTAGCGGAGTCTGTAACCTGAAGCGTATGTAACCTGAAGCATATGTAACCCGAGGTACCACTATATTTCCATTTTCTATGATATTTTACTATCAACATCAAATAAATATCTAGTGTTCCTTATTTAGAAACACATGCTTGCAGAGCAATACTGCTCCCCCCTCCCCCAAATCCACAGTTCTGGAAAGAGTTAGGATGAGGCAGAGGTGTCTCTTTATCATACCCTCCCAGCAGGGGTGCTATGCTGCTGCACAGGCCTTGCTGCAACCACCAAAAGCACAGTGGGTGCATATGGATGGTAATTCCTCTGGCACTAGCCTTTGGAAGACACAAAAATGAGATGCTAGGGGATGCTAGGTAGGGTCACTGGTGGATTGCATAGATCCAAAGATGGAGCAAAAAGTGAAAAATAGCCATCCACTTGGGGATGTCATTTTGGGGGTGAATTTTTTTGCAAAATTCTTTAGTGAGATGACCTAAAAATATGATTTTGGGTGTAAGGAATTCAAATCTGTTATTATTTTTGTGACTGGACAACATTTAGCTTGGTAAATCTATGTTTGGTTACAAAACACATAAACTGCTCTTGAAAAATCAAAGAATTTTAATTTTACCATCTGAAATGTCAGGTAATGCTATAAAAATAGAATTTTGGCATAAAACATATCCTACTTAACATACAGCATTAAAGGTAAAGGTAAAGGTACCCCTGCCCGTACGGGCCAGTCTTGACAGACTCTGGGGTTGTGCGCCCATCTCACTTAAGAGGCCAGGGGCCAGCGCTGTCCGGAGACACTTCCGGGTCACGTGGCCAGCGTGACATCGCTGCTCTGGCGAGCCAGAGCCACACACGGAAACGCCGTTTACCTTCCTGCCAGTAAGCGGTCCCTATTTATCTACTTGCACCCGGGGGTGCTTTCGAACTGCTAGGTTGGCAGGCGAACATACAGCATTACCTTGTAATAAAAAAAGAACATTAGAAAGTAATGTTAATAAGTAATTTAAGCAACAAGTTTCATCAAGTCTTGCATTGATTCGTTCTTGGACATCAGCTGCCATCTTGCTTCTTGGCCTCTGATGTAGCCCTCATGTTTCTTCTGTGTATACACCCTCCCTGCTGCCTCTGCGACTTGTTTCAAACACCTCTCTATAGACTGACCATAGCAGGGCCACTGTGGAACTTATTAAGTCCCCTTATTTTTGGAATTTGAAAGTTGAAAATTCAACATGCCCTAATCAACCACCTTTTGTTTTGACCATCAGGGCTTCAGATGCAGTGGTGGATCTGCCACACTGTTCTACCTTGCTGTCCAGGGCTTTGAACTGCTCCAGATACTCAATGAGGTTTACTTCTAAGTAGACATGAATAAAGGGATACAGGTGGCACTGTGGTCTAAACCACATAGCCTAGGGCTTGCCGATCAGAAGGTTGGTGGTTTGAATCCCCATGACGGGGTGAACTCCCATTGTTCGGTTGCAGCTCCTGCCAACCTAGTAGTTTGAAAGCACATCAAGGTGCAAGTAGATAAATAGGTACTGCTCTGGCGGGAAGGTAAACGGCATTTCCATGCACTGCTCTGGTTCGCCAGAAGCGGTTTAGTCATGCTGGCCACATGACCCGGAAAAACTGTTTGTGGACAAACGTCGGCTCCCTCGGCCAGTAAAGCAAGATGAGTGCCGCAACCCCAGAGTTGTTTGCGACTGGACCTAATGGTCAGGGGTCCCTTTACCTTTACCTAGACATGAATAAACTTGTGTTGTCAAATGAGTATTTTATCACCATATGATATACTTAAAATATAAAGGTGAATTGTAATAAATGTGTGTTATTACAAGTCTTTCAAACCTTTATATAAGCTACTGTGCCTAATTTTTTAACATATTTTTAAAATGATAACATTTCCTTATCTAATTGTGAAATATTTGTGTAGTGATTAATTTTTTTGCACTTGTGTATGCAAATAAATGTGAAGTTCTATTCTTATTTCTACATTCTATTAGGGTAATTATGTATATGAATTATGTGATGGTACAATACAAAATAGTTCTTAATACATAGAAAATGTTTAAATATATGAAGCCAAAATTCCACTGTGCAAGAGATGAAACTTGTATTTTTAAAAGTATTTGGAGCTACTCTTTTGGGCACAGCCCTTCCAAAGTAACCTACCATTTGAAGAACAAAAACCAATAATACAATTTTTAAAAACTTAAATCTATCACTCAGCAATGCTCCACTTTTTAAAAATGGAGCCAGGAATAAACTAATTCAGCCAGCACGTTGAATCTGGAAGAAAAATGAGGGATCTTTGGAGCTGTTGGAAAAGCCTCCAATTAAGAAATTTTATGCAATAGAAGGGAATTCCATAGCAGTGGATCCATTATATAGAAGGACCTCTCCTTCATGACCACCTATCTTACCGATCCAGGCAATGGGTTTCTAGACCATCTGAAGTTCTTAAAGTGTTTTTAAAGGCACCTCATTGTCTTTAAAGCCAGCCCCCTGTAGAGTGCATTATAGTAGTCCAATACAAATGTGACTCAAGCATTGATCACTATGGCAAAGTTAATT
Organism: Podarcis gaigeae; assembly: GCF_964106915.1. Classification (NCBI taxonomy): domain Eukaryota; kingdom Metazoa; phylum Chordata; class Lepidosauria; order Squamata; family Lacertidae; genus Podarcis; species Podarcis gaigeae. Next base: position 34,232,908 of record NC_139686.1, read on the forward strand.
CTTTCTAGATAGTGGCACAGTTGGCATACTAGCTGAAACTGGTAAAAGGCACTCCTTGTCTCCAGTGCCACCTGGGCTTCCCCAGGCAGTGCTGAATCCAGGAGCATTCTCAGCCTGTGTACTTGGGAAGGGCTACCCCAAAGAGCTGGGGATCTCCCCATCCACAGCACCATATTATTTGATTCAACCTCAGTTTATTTGATTGCATCCATGTCAGTGCTGCCTCCAGTCAGCACTTTAGAATTTCCACAGTTTCCCTGAGTTCTGAGGATGGAAAGAAATGGTAGAGTTGTGTGTCCTCAGCATCCTGATGATCTGCAACCCAAATTTTCACTTGACTTCTCCCAGCAGTTTCATGTAATGTTAAAATGTTAAAAAATGGGGAGGGGCAAATTAGACCCCTGTGGAACCCCACTAGCCATTGGCCATGGGGCAGAGCAAAAATCCTTCAGCACTACCTTCTGAGTGGGACCATCCAAGAAGAACTAGAGTCACATTTCTGGCCCTTACGCAGTCTGACCCCAGACTAGAATGGACCTAAGTATTTACTAGATTCAGGTAGGTTGCCGTGTTGGTCTGAAGCAGTTGAAATATTAAATAATTGCCCAGTAGCACCTTATCTTCTTCAGGTATCTGAAGAAGTGTGCATGCACACAAAAGCGGGACAATTTTTAAAAATTTTTTTCTAAGTATTTACTGTTATCCAAAACCACCTGGAGTTGATAGAGCAGGTGTCAGCCTATCACATTGCTCAGAAGGACAAATTGGTTGTCCATGGCCAAAGGATCTAAATTTGTTTTTATGTAAGAGAAGGGGTGTGATCAGTTTCCTCTTCATTTACCTGTCAAAGACTGGTTTCAAGGGGCTCAGTGATCCACCATAATGTCTTTTGGGGAATATATAGAAATTATTACCTTTTGCTCATACACTGAAATCCTAGGATCTCAGCTAAAGTTTTTGTAGTTTTAGGTAAATGCCATCAAAAACAGTGTAACCGAGGTTTCCATCAATTAGTAGGTCCTTAAGTCATATATAAAAATAATTAACTGTATATAAAATTGAGTAGACTATTAGTTCCTATAGTTAAGACTAAAAGTATTTTGATTGTTCAAATATGTGCAAAATCCTACCCTCATTTTAGCATTAAAACTGTGTTATTTGGCTGTGTTTCTGTACATTTTCATTTGTTGGCAGCTTTGGGAACTATTTAAAGAAAATGAGTTGGGCAAGAAAATGTTTGTGTCTGAATTAGCTTCAGTAAGCATTTAACATAATCTGCAGAGCTGCATTCAGATGAGACCACATATTTGCTGAGGTTTATGTTCCTCCTGTAGGGATGAGGCAGGCTTCCTGAACTGTAGTAGAGGGGGGAAACCAAGCCACCAGAACTTTCTGACTCAGACTATTGGCAAAATTTATTATGGAAATAGTATCTTGATCTATTTCAGTGTGCTCAAATCAGATACTTAGAAAGACTATGCCAAGCATCATACAGTTGTTGACAAGACTTTCCCCTTCCTCTTGTAACAGAACAATGAAAACGAAACAGCTTTACACTGTGCAGCCCAATATGGACACTCAGAAGTAGTAGCAGTTTTGCTTGAAGAACTTACAGATCCTACAATAAGAAACAGCAAGTTAGAGACTCCATTGGATTTGGCAGCCTTATATGGCCGTCTGCGAGTAGTGAAGATGATCATCAATGCATATCCAAACTTGATGAGCTGCAACACAAGAAAACACACTCCGTTGCACCTTGCTGCACGTAATGGTCACAAAGCGGTTGTACAGGTGCTGCTAGAAGCTGGAATGGATGTCAGCTGCCACGTTAGTATACAATTTCTAAAATTATTATTTAAACAAAGTTTTGTTTTGTTCCATTTAGATAAAGAGATGACATTGTTTTTCATTATGTTTCATTGTTACAAATACAAAGTACAACCTACACTTTGCAACTGGAGTGGCTCTATACTTGACTGCCAGGAGCATATTATACCAGTGTTCAGTGTCTCCTTGGCATATTTCAAATATGTGTTTCTGACATATATATATCAGATGCTTCCTCCTCTTCCATATTTTCTATGGTTTCAAACCTCATTTGAAAACAGCTGTTTCTGTGCATCCAGCAATAGGTAAGAGCAAATAAACGTGTTCTGAGGGGGTGTTTCCCAGCTTTATGACTTCCTTCAAAGTTTTGCTCAGTTACTGATCCTCAATAACTTTTGGAGACAACATGAAGTTAATTTTTTGGGGGAATTTATTTAGTGGCTATGAATAAATTGAGTTGTTTTCATTTATGGATTCGAAAGGGAGAAATTTTGCTTCAGTTGATCATGTTCAATACCACATCTTCTAATATATGTGTAAAATTATTTGATGACAAGTAACAAATGACAAGTATACTTCTAAAGTGTTTCATTGTGGAATTTTGTTTACTTTTCTGGCAAATTAAAATAGGGAAAATGCTTCAGGGATGTTGCTTTGCAAAAGAAGCGGAATATTGAAAATTATCTGAATAATAGGTATATAGAATGCTGCCTTATATTGAGACAGGACATTGGTTCATCTAGCTCAGTATTGTCTGTTCTGACTGGCAGTGGCACTTCAGGGTTTAAGATTTTCCCCCAACTCACCTGGAGACTAGGGACTGAACCTGCAACATCTTGCATGCAAAGCAAATGCTCTACAAATTACTGTATTTTTCGCTCTATAGGACGCACCTTTTCCCCTCCAAAAATTAAGGGGGAAATGTGTGTGTCCTATGGAGCGAATGCAGACTCCTTGGCTTCAGCAATAGCAACGCGAAGCCTCCAAAGCGCAGAGGGAGCACTCCCTCCACACTCTGGAGACTTTGCGTTGCTTTCGCTGAAGACTGGAGAGCGAGAGGGGTCCCCTGGAGAGCGAGAGTGACCCCCCTCACTCTCCAGGCTTCAGGGATAGCCACCTGAAGGAGAGGGAGAGCTGCGCAGCGCCCCTTCAGCCAAGCAGGAGGAGAAATGGAAGGGGCTCCGTTTCTTATGCCGCTTCGCTGAAGGGGCACTGAGCAGAGAGGGGGAGAATTTTTTTTTCTTGTTCTCCCCCTCTAAAACAAGGTGCATCCTATGGTATTTCCCCCCACAAGCTATGGTTTGTTCATAGAAAGAACCATATCTCTCTCTATAAAGTACAAGAACTACAACTAGGAATGAATTCCATATTTCTACTCTGCCTGTAGAGCATATTGGGCATGCTTTACCTTATTGGGCGTGCTTGAGTGTCTCAAGCAGCAATATTAATAGTGTGGTACTAACATTTATTTAGAAGCTACAGTGTTCCAGACAGACAAAACACATCAAGTGTGAAAGGAAAAGGTCACATTTGACAAATTTGTAGGAGGGCTTTTTTTTTTTTAATATAACTCTGAAAGAGGATGAGTGAAGCAATAGCCGTAATATGACATTTACTGCTGTTGATAAATTGGTTTTCTATAAACTTGTTGACATAAAGAATAAAAGCATTTTTTATTAAAGACAAAGAAGTAAAAAGTAATATACGGTAATCATGTATCTACTAATAGTTATTGCACAGATGTTAATTTTTAAAGCCAAGTTACAATAATCACTCTTTTTATAATGCTTTATTTGTCAGTTATTCTTGATTATTAGTATTGCTTTAGCCATCAGTTTTCCCAGTTTTGTTTTCCCAGTTTTATGCTTTTCTTTTATTTTCTGTTTCAGGACAAGTTTTATTTCTACCATGTTCCCACAACACTTTATGGTGAAACATTTTACTTTATTTTCCAAGCAATATTCTGTTCTTCTATTTACTTCATCACCTAGGCATTTCAGCCAGAACCACCATATATAGAGAACCCAGTCACTTGGCTTCAAGGTCATTTGCCGCTTCATTTTTGAAGCTCTCACAACCCAGGCTGAGCTCTATTTGTGGCCCTTCCTCTCTGGTAGGTCAAATATCAAACCTTCATTGTGGGCAGTAGTTAGTAATTTGTGCAGGGTTATTTCTTTCATAGAAGAGCCAGCCGATGAAAAATTGAACCCAACTTGAGTTTCCAGGTGAGAACTCTCTCTGAATGATAGGTAAGCACAGAGTTGTACTGCTGCATACCTCCCAAACAAAGCCAGGATTGAAAACCTCACCCTTGATAGTAATAACATTTTCAGTTACCAAAACAGCTGAAGTTGTCAAGTAAGCCCAAGTCTATACTATGATTTCTAGTATTTTCTCTCAGGCTCTGTACATTACCAGAGTGGTAATTTATTCTATCTAAGCTACTGCTCAGTCATTCTACCAGAATATGGCATATCTTCATTATTCAATAGAAAATGTTTTCCTTGTTGCAGAATAAGCATCATGAAATACATCCTCTGTTCACAAATGAACATAGAATATTGTTCAACATACAGTTGTTGATGTTAATTTTTAATATCTTTATTTTGACTCTTATGATTTATGTGGAAATTGTTAAATTTGGTTGTGTGCTTTTTGATGTTTTGTTTATTGTTTATGACTACTTTTGTTATGTTGGTAGTTATGTATTTTTATATGTTGTAAGTCACCTTTCGCGTGGTTTTAACTTTGGGAAGGCAGCATACAAATAAAATGATTGATAGATTGAAATTTCAAATGAATCTACTTTTAGTGACATGGCCATCCTAATAATTCCAAGAATTGTGACCTCAAAAATTCATTTATTACCTGATTGAACTACACAGACTGGGGCAATTCTCAACTTCCCTAAGAGTACACGAAGCTCCATTTACTAAGCATTTCACCCAAGGGTGAGCCTGTTTGCTCTCATCTGACCAATGCATGGGGTGGATTGATAATGTTTATTTTATAATCCAAAACTTCATTCCACACCTGAATCCCTCCCTAATATTTTTGAAATCAAAGATCAAAGTGTTTGAGCCCATGGTCACCTTTTATTTAAGATGCATTTGATTAGCATTTTTTAGCTTACACAGAAAGTAGGTATAATTTCATCCAAATCTGAAGTTTTGCTGTAAGAAACTCTTTTCCTTTCACAAAAAATGGCATGTTTCTACTTACTCATTTTCCTTGATCATAAATAGAAGTAAGTCCTGAATTTGCTTGATGTCCAGGATGCACTGTATTCTTATTTGCATAGAATGAAGCAATTCTGTCAATCGTAAAGGAAATACCATAATGGAAGCAGGCTTATGTATGTAGTATGTATGTAGTATGTATTTATTATTAATTTTCCATACCGCCTTTCATCCAAGGATAACAGGGCTGTTTACAATATAAAAACTCAAAAATACATAACATAGTAAGTTATCTCACACACACACACACACACACACACACACACACACAGTTTAAAAAAACTGTAGATTATTTAATTAGCCAAACTGGGACAAGAGGAATGTTTCTACTTGGCATCTAGAGATATGTAATGAAGACACCAGGTGAGCCAACCTGGGAAGAGCATTCCACAAGTGGGGAGCCACCGCAGAAAAGGCCTGTTCTCATGTTGCCACCCTCTGGACCTCTCACGGAGGAGGCACGTGACTAAGGGCCTTGGATGATGATTGCAGTATCTGGGTTAGTTCATATGGGGAGATGTGGTCCTTGAGGTATTGCAGTTTGGAGCTGTTTAAGGCTTTATAGATCAAAACCAGCACTTTGAATTGGGCCCGGAAACTAATTGGCAACCAGTGCAGTCAAGCTAGGATGGACATTATATGCTCAAACCATCTTGCCCCAGTGAGCAACCTGGCTGCTTAATTCTGCACCAGCTGAAGTTTCCAAACTGTTTTCAGAGGCATCCCCTCATATAACACATATCAGTAATCTAATCCAGAGGTCACCAGAGCACAGATGACAGAGTTAAGCAATCTCTGTCCAGATAAGGGTGCAGTTGAACCCCCAACCAAAGCTCCATGCTACTAAGTCCACCTGAGCCTCAAGAGACAGCAGTGGACCTAGAAGTACGCCCCACTGTGTATCCACACCTTCAGAGGGAGTGTAACCCCCTCAGGAACAGCCAACCTCCCATCCATCTGGCCTAGGGAACCACTCACTTACAGTGCCTCAGTCTTATGTGGATTGAGCTTCAGTTTAATGGTTCTCATCCAGTCCATTACTGAGGTAAGACCATAGCCTTAGCAAAGACACTAGATGTTTGAATTACAGTCTTATCTGTCTGTCTATCTGATCAACATATGTCCAAGAAGCTTACAATAAATCTAATAATAAACCACAGAATTCACTTTATGTATACAATTAAATATACAGGATCATGAACAACATGAAACAGCCTTTAAACAGCTGATAAAAAAATATTTTATTCAGGGCAGACTCCCAAATGCCTGCTGAAGTAAATCAAACTTGTCTAATGAATTTTCTGGGAAGAAATTTCTATTACTGAAGTGCCACCACTCCACCACTAAAAAGCTCTTGGTTTATGTCCCAGTCAGAGTATGGACACATTGAACAAGAGGCCTCTGAGAACTGTAGTCCAAGTTGCTGTCGTACATGACTGAATTTGTAGCAAATGTGGATACTGCTATTTTGTGACAGATTGCTGCCTGTCTAGCAAAAGAATGGGGGAAAATGGAAGGCACCATTTTCTGGTTAACACAAGCCTGGAGGAGTGGAAGAGAATGACAGAGGCAGATTTAGGGGAGTGCCCCTGGTTTACTCGCACTGGGCACAGAGCCAAGAGAGTGCCACAGGGGGTGCTGCAACAATGACAAACAATGGAAAGTGAGAGGCAGGCTGTGCCGAATTTTGGTGTTGCACAGGGTGCCACTGAAATTTTAAAGCCCAAAGTCTGCCGCTGAAGAACAAGGAGATACATGGAATGGAGCAGAAGGTGAGTCTCTTATCACACAACAAATAGATTTAAAATGGGATATATGACCATGATTCCCTGTGGGATGGTTCCATGGGTTCTGGCTGGGGTGATGGTTTTGGGGATATATAGCTCGGCAGAGCATTTGAAAGCAGCTCTGATATGTTTTGTTTGCTGCTGTTTTTCTAAGTTGTGTGTGTGTTTGTTTGACAGAACAAAGCCGTCAGAGTCATGAAGTGTGCTGGATCAGCAACCCAAAGCATGAATAATTTGTAGGTGGTTGGCTCTGTACCACATACAGTTCAGGCATACTATGTTTAAAGTGGGCAATATAGGGACCCCCCCCCCATATGTACAATTATAGAGCTACATTAAGAGCTTTGCACCAGACTCATGACCAGATGTGTTGGGGTTTTTAATTTTTTAAGCAGAACATGACCTGTGAATGGAATGGAACAAGCAACCCAGGCATGTCCCAACCCTAACAGCACAGGAGTATCCCAACCCTAATATGAAGATATTACAGACACCATTTCCAGAAGGAATAATACATCCACATACATGTGTTGAATGTATTTTGTGGTCACTGACTCTTAAATGGGTGTGTGATTTCCATACTTCCCATTTATTGTGTTCTAAATGCTGTACTTTTCGAGATTGTAAGTGGACAGTGTCAGATTCATATGGAACTAAGGGGGACACATATGAAGATTTCTTTTAAGTCTGTTCATATATCACCATTGATTTGGGGAAAACAGTGAAATAATGTTGTTTCTTTGTTTTGGTGAATTGCAGAACATATGAAAGAAGTGATAGAAGTCATCCGGTGACAGATTGAAATGGACTTTCCTCCCACAATGCACAACTATGATACTTGGGAGAGCATTTACAATGAGAAGATGTCTACTACCAAGCTCTGCATTAGCTTGGTTCTGCATTCATGAACTAAACAACTGCCTGGATTTAATTTCTAATTCCTAAATGGAATTACTTCAACCATGGAAACCATGGTACTACAGTACCAGAGAAGCATTCCTGACAGAAATCATGGTTTTGTTTGCAGTTGTATTTGTTATCGTTTTGCTTCCTTCTGATGTTAAAAAGCATGGGTACTATCCAATGTTAATCATACTGAAAGTCGACCCACATTAAGCAAAGGACCTAAGTCCATTATTTAATGTCTACTCTAAGTATGACTTAATTGCCTATTACCCCATTCTTCTCACTTTTTATTTCAATTTTTTGTAAAAGTATTGTTATTGTTTAAATTACAGCGAAGTGTGTTTGTATTAATATTTTTTTAATTAAATGTATATAATTACATTTTGCTACATTATTCTATATTATTATATGGAAATATTACAATATTTTCTGTTACACTATTCATATTTTAGGAAGCATTAATAAAAGGCGCATTTTTCTATCAAGTAAATTAAAAGCAACAATAATGTTCTGTTTTGGTTTCTCTTTGTGGGATGCTTTCACAAATGTGCATCTTAAAATCACAAGTTACCCTCGATATCATGGGTTATTGTTTTTTTAATTCACACTACTTCCCTTTTTAAATCTCTCCTCCCCTAGTTACCAACTTCCCCCCTTCAAATAATGCCAACAAGCATTTACTACCAAACATTTATCGTACATGGTAATAGCAAGCTAATTCTGTAAATACCTATTTTGTCAAACAACCCACAAACGAGGAAGGTATCAGCAAAATCCTAAATTTTTCAGAATTCCTTTCACTAGTGGACACTGGAGGAGACCTTCATATTGGGATGAGGGATACTACTTAACACATTTCCAGAACAGTTAAAAACATGAGAATTCATCCCACTAGTACAACATCATGTTCCTTGGTGGGAGCTACTAGCACATAAGTGGGCATAACAGCACTATTTGCATCTGGTTTGTGGAAGCAAATCAAAGAAGCCACAAATACACAAATATCCTAATACAGAAAGTACAGAAAATAATTGCTTGGCTAGGTGGTCCATCTACTAGTTAACAAGTTGCTTGCATGCACACTAATCTTCATTTTGAATTTGACTGACTCCCAATGCAGAACAATTAACTTGAAGTGAAACAGTCTTTAAGTTACAGGTTTTTAAAAGTATAAGCATGCAAAAAGTGATTAATTTATTTTAACCTGCCAAGATTGACCTTGTCCTTGAACCGCTTTGGATGTTTTTTAAAAAATCATGTATACTTTTTCTTTTAGGATTTTCAACTGGGAATGGTGTACAAATGTGTGGTCATGAAAAACAGTCTTGTTTTATAAATCATGAGTTTCACAGCAGTAATTAAGAGTTTAAGGGGAGGGGGTTAAGAATAAACAGCTTCTTGCATGTGCCTAAAAAGCATCTCCTTTGGATGCTTAAACTACTAACATGACCATACAGCACCTTGTTTACTATACTAAGTCAGAGGATCGTTTATGGAGAAATGGTGATCATATTCAGATATCAGTTAAGCATTACCAGCTGGCCCAGTTGGTATTTTGAACCATGTAATTATGAATGTTAGCATCATGTTTGTGTTCTGAGGACTGAGTCTCACTGAATTTATTGGAATATACTCTTTGGTTAAGAAAAATGCATATGATTTTGTTATATTCACACACAATCAGTGTCCCGTTCTATAATTTATAGTGATAATTAATAAGTTAACAAGTTATGAGATAATTTCTAGTAAGTTAAACTATTTAATTATTGTATTTAATTTCTTTCCAGACAGAAAAAGGGAGTGCACTGCATGAAGCAGCTTTGTTTGGAAAAGTGGATGTGGTACGCATTCTGCTAGAAACAGGTAAATCATAATTATTCTCCAAATGAGTTGTAAATAATCTCACACTTTCCTAATTTCAAACCATGTTATTTAGTCTTATCTGGTTGCTATTTCTTGCTGAATACCAGTTGGGGTCTTGTGCAACAAACTGTGTTTCCAATTGCCATGTGTCCAGACAAACAATGTAGTTGAACTAAGAATGTTTAATGTCCTTGGAGTATGTCTACTGATGTTAAGGCAAATGAATAGCTACCTCTCCTCTCAGAGTAACCCATAAATGAAGCTGTTCTGCCAGGCATTCTGTAGCAAAGGCTATTTTGTTTTGTGGTGAAAAAATGAAAAAAGAACAGTTTTCAGATTTCTGTAGCCATTTGACTTTTATGTAGTCCATAAATGTATATATGAGATTTAGGATACTAATTAGTACATTTTAACAGCTTGTATTGATATCCAACATGCCATCAAATAGCCTTACATTAAATTACTGGTCTTGATGTTTTGCATTTATGCTGAAAAATATTTTAACTAATAAGTTTAATCTTTAATTGTACATACACAATTTCTATTTTAGGAATTGATGCCAACATAAAAGACAGTTTAGGTAGAACTGTTTTAGATATTCTCAAAGAACACCCATCACAACAATCACTCCAAATCGCTGCATTACTTCAAGGTAAGTTCTGTATATATAATGTGTATAAGATATGATTAAATATATGCATTATATAGGAATGTATAAATATAAAATTTGTGTGTACAAAATATATGAGAATTTTTGCAAAGTCCTTTGGTTATATGTATTATAGTATATTCTAATATTTCATGTCTAATCATGCCTTTACCAAAATGTTCACTTACTGTAATATAAAAATGGGGTATCTTTATAGGCTTGGTTCCAAAATTTGTACTTCCTATTTTAAGAGGCAATTCAATGGCACTTAATTTTTATCATTTTCAGATGCAATGCAGCACTCTTTGCACTCTTTTTTATCTTTGGGAGTGCTGATTGCTCATAGATGATACCAGTTGCGTGTTGAGATCCCGAAACCACCCCCTTGTTGATGAATGAGACACAAGGACACAGATATTAGGTTAATGTTATTGGGCAAATTTTGGCCACAACTTTATTGGTTACAGAATGTGAGCAGTATTGGCTTAGGCATTGGAATTGACCTGGCTATATCTGACTCCTGCCTGTCACACAGGGAGTCCGGTAAGGGTCAACCACCGATAGGAGGAGCCCCGTTGATGCAAACCAACTCGAGCTCCCCCAGGGTTCCCGACGGGGTCGTGGCATGCCCCTAGCCAAGTCCTGGACTTCGGACAAGATCTACACCCCCGGATTCCTTTAACGGAATACACTTAAGCTTGGAGGGGCAGGTGATGGCCATACCTCCCCTCCCCCATCATAAGATTAACCAATGCCTAACTGCCAAACCTTACAAAGTTGTGACGATTGCTACGAGGTAGGCGAAAACCAAATGGCCCATGCCAATCTGCCAAGTGGAAAAATTCCTACCAGGCCCCTCAGCGGCAACCAACCACGGTCCATAGCAAGGCCAAAGTAGAAACCTGCAAATTATGGAGGGCAGGAGATTGAGGAAGCTCTTCGGCTCTTGCCTCTGTTTAAATGGGGCCCAGCCACGCCTCCCCAGCCAGTGGATTATCTGTGGGAGTGCTGATTGCCTGTAGATGATACCAGTTGATAAGCTGGTGTTGCATCGTATAATCAACTTTACATTTAAGAGATAATTTAACTGGATATACTGTATGTGTTACTGGGTATGATGAAATGTTTCTGTGTGACCATGCTCTTAAAAAGTAATATATATAATAAATGAGGTAGATGATATTGTTGACATGTGGCATCCTTTTATAAAATACTTTGCTGGTAACTCTGAAGAATAGATTTTGTTTTGTATCTTTTTACTTTTTTAAAAAATTGTTATATATTGAAAATTAATGAATATAGATATAATGAAGTATCTTACTGATATAATATTGGATTTAACAAAGTGAACCCAAATGCAGATGAGCATGGAACTTTCAAAATATAGAAGGACTTGGATGAGTAAGATTACATTGACATTTCTGCTCAGACTAAGAATGAGGCACAATATATTCTAAGTCTTTGGACTATGCTGCTGTAATCAGAACAGAAAATTGATGCTTTTGAATTTGCTTTGAAAGGGAGAAATAATTATTTATACAACTTTTGAATTAGACTTTCAAATATTGAGCTGTTTTGCTCCACTGTTATGCTCCAATTAATTTGCCTTTCTTCTTTTCCCTTTGTATGTCATCATAGCAACTCATTCTTACCATTATTTATTTTAAAGCCTGCCACTCTGTCATATTCTTGCAAAATTTATAGAACTCCATACTGATGTATTTACATATGTTGTATAAATGATTATATCATCTGCAACTATCCGTATAAGTTCCTTCTTCTGAATTACTATTCCTTTAATTCCATTTGGCTGTCAAATTGCTAGAAGGGTTTGAGTGATATTACAAATAGGCTGGCAGAGGACTCCCATGTCGTGTCCTTCTACTGAGTTGAAAATTCTTAGCTTTACTGTTAATGATCAGTGATGTGTTTTAACTCAGAATAAATTATATAAATCCATCTACCAAAATGCTTAGCTGGATTTATTATGCTGCTAAATTATTGACAACACTTAATTTTCAGAAAATGCATTATAAAAGTTTCCTTTTTTTACTAGATTTTTTAGTGGTATTTTTATAGATGCTAAAACTGGCATGGGCCACATAATATTGGGCTCATTTTCTATCTTTTTATTTACATAGAGTTGCCACATATACAAAGCATCCACCCAATGCCAAATTAGATTTGAAGAACAGCTAAGTTAATATGTGAGAGATTTTCTAAAGCTGTCTCATTAGTCCCTTGAAATCCAGCTGAGCCTGCTTGTATGCCATCCATGGCTGCATTCCCTCGCATTTCCTGTCTTGAAAGAAGGCAGCTGTGTTTCACTAATCACAATGCCTGTGTTAAGTCTGCCCTTCATTTCTTGCATATTCTCTGATTGCCTTGTTTTACAGCTGAGTTTCTCACCATTTCAATGAATGCGTAATCTGGCAGATATACCACTCCTTCCAGAGCCTAATCTTTTAAATGAAGAGAAACTTATTAATTTGTGAAGAAAGAAGTGATTAAATGATCCTAGATAGTTTTAGTGGAAGCTCTATCCTACTCTCTGTACCTTGCTTCACACTGCTTGTGCTTAAATGCTATAACAAAGTTATGTATGTAGCACAGATAGTCACTTAGCATTTTCTGTGTCTTGTGTGATACAGATTGTTAGGCCTTTGCCTAAGGATAACCATGAAAAAAATTATACAATGTGACAAAAATGGGGCAAACTGGAACACATACACCCACTCACACCACAGCTGTGTTTTTGCTGCCTATGGCATTGCTGCCCATAACTTCCCCATAGGAAAACAAAGCCTCTTATTACCTTTTGGGAAAGGCCCTTTTTCTCTTTGGTGTGCCACCATTATTAGAAGGACTGAGACAGAAAACAGGAGGAATGCTTTTTTGTTTCCTGTGTCTCTTAAGATTTTCTAGTAACTGCACCATACTTCATTGGGAGTATGTTTCACTGATCTCAGTGGAATTTATACCTGAGTAAACATGCATAGGATTAGGTTGCATGTCTTAAGACATCCCATTTTAATATCCTATAATACTTCAAAACACACACACATGTTGCATTAGGATAAATGAGGGAAATTCAAAAATAAGTAAATTAGATTAATTTAAGTATGGTATATTTACTTACCTGTTTATTTTTTACTACAGAATACCTAGAAACAGGAAATGCCACAGTTGCAGAGGAACCAATAGAGGAATGTCCAGTGACAAATCATCAATCCTGTGTTTTGTCTCCAGAGGTTTCGCCTACGCAAACAAATAAAAGTAAATACTTTCTAAGAATTATTCCATAATAAAGTATGTTACAGAACTATTGAGAAGCACAGTCATTGTGAAATTTTACTTCTCATCTAGATGAACAGTTCTGTAGTGTCAATGAAAGTCAAATATATTCTAACTAACTTACTTTGAATGTGTTAAAGCATGGAAATGTGATAATCAATATTTCTTTATGTTCTACCAGGAGCACTCCATATGTTGGAGGCTAGTCAAATAGCTGACTTGTACTGGTTGTTGTCTGGCAAGAATTCAGACCCATCTTTACTCTTTAGAAAGTCAGTCATCATTAGTGTGGTTATTTTCTTGGCTTCTTGCAGCCCTTTACCGTCAAACAATCCAATAACCTTTTGCTACAAGTTATAATTTGTACACTCAATTTCCCTTTCCACACCCTGCTTTACCTTAAACACCTCTTGCTGCCATTTGCCTTATTAGCGGGGGGAGGGCAGCTTGGTGAGGATCCAGGTTTGGTTTTGGTGTAGTGCATCAATCTCTTCCTGTGCAGCATCCTTCCACAGATGAGCACCAGTGGCTGGTATCTGCTCAGTCTCTTCCCAGGTGGAAGGTTCTAGGGGTTGTACCTTGTGAGGTAGGACAGTCGTGGAGCTGGAATATGTTTGTTGGGTCTCATTGAGCACCTGACAATCTGGCTGTGAAACCTCATCCATCTCCTCATCACTCTTTAAGGCAGGGATCTTGTCATCAGTCTCCTCCCCTCTGGTTGCACTGCTTATTGGAATCTGCAGATGTGGACTACAGCCGTAACTCTTGTTATGTCAGTCTCTGGTTGCGTTTTTTCAGGATATGAACGCGGCAATCCCGGAAGTGTATACTTCCGGGATTCGCCGCACGCACATGCACAGAAGCACTCTGTGCACCTCGTGTGAGCGCAGAAGCACTCTATTGCGCTGCACCTGTGCGCAGAAGCGGTGCTCTAGTTGTGGACTTTTCTAGTTGTGGAATGGATCAAGTCCGTAACTAGAGGTACCATACCATACAGAGGTATTATACATCAATTCATGGCTTGTTTTTCTTCCTCTAACTCATCTGAAAAGTCTGCCACCATTGCTTTCTTGTCAGCTTTCCTGTGTTCATCAAAATGAACCACATCTCTTGTGCTAACTTTCCCAGTACTCAATTCTATTACTTTGTATCCTTTGCTTCCTGGAGCACAGCCAATCTGGATAGTCTCTTTTGCTCTGGAATCTAACTTGTGGTACAGAGACATAGACAGTACTGCCAAACACACACATGTGTGTGACAGGTTAGGTACTCTTCAGTGCAAAAGTTCAAAAGGTGTATGTGTTGTTTCCTTGGTTGGCAGTTTGTTTTGGAGATATATTGCAGTGACTGCTGCATCTCCACATGTGCATTTGGGAAGACCAGAGTCATTCAGCATGCACCTAGCAATTTCCAGATCTAAACTTTCTAACACGCCTCTCTTGTTTTATGCCTTCCTTACTCAGGAGAGTTTTAATGTGGTGCTAATTTCAAAAAAAACAAAACTGAGTACATCTGAGTGATGAAAATGTACTTTTGATCTGGAGGTTATACTTGTGCTGGCTATGGAGTGAAAGTGTGGGAAGCAGAGCTCATCCACAGCTCAAAAACCCATTTCTGAAACCCAGTAAAAATCAATAAAAAGTATGGTGCTTCTGAACATGTGAAGTTTTCCAAAAGTGAAAATAACACAGCCAATCCTGTCTGAATGAGGGAAAGCGAGTCCTATGTTTAAATCAGGACAGAGAACAAATTTTCATGGTCTTTTGCTAAAGTCCTGACTTCTAGAAGAATGCCCAAGGAGAATATTTAAATAAGAATTAACTTCTGAGCAGTTTACATGTTTACAGAGAGAGGCCATCAAGTTGCCAACTCTTAATCTATTTCTAAGGTTAGACCATGCTTAACACAACATATTTTATATTATATTTAGACTTGTGTTGCTTGCCTTACTACACTGACAGGTTGTTTTGCTTTCTGTAAAGGTGAAGCTGTGACTGGGGAGTTGTCAAAACTACTGGATGAAATCAAACTGTGCCAAGAAAAGGATTATTCTTTGGAAGAGCTTTGTCATACTGTATCTGACCACTATCTGGACAATGGTAGCAAAGTATCAGAAGAAGAACCAGTGATGAATGAAAGCCAATCCAAATCCAATATAGTAAGTAAGACAGAATATGGCTTAATATCTGGCTATTAATAAATTGTCTAGTTTACACACACACATATGCACACACTTCAAATCCCACCACACTTGGCATAATCAAAAATTGTATACTAAATAAAGTAAATAAACTCGGCCCTACAGATGCTTTGAGACTACAATTCCCATCATCCCTGACCACTGGTCCTGTTAGCTAGGGATGATGGGAGTTGTATTCCAAAACATCTGGAGGGCCGAGTTTGCCTATGCCTGGGCTAGCCAATCTGTTAGGTGCCAAGTGCCTTTCTTGAGATTCCTCAGTGCTTTCCAAGACTTTGAGCTTCAGAGATGATCCTGCCCTTTTCCATTTCAGGAGAAGAAAAGAGCTCTAGCAGTGGTGAACACATCTGTGGAAACAGGGGCTTGCTCACTGCTTTGTACAGTTTTCTGGATTGGAGCTAATATATATTAAAGGGGTATGTGGGTATGGATGTGGGTGAAGGCAAGTAGAGTTAAAGTTAGCTAATAGGTAATATTTTATATTATATTTCATTTTTAAAAATGTGTCTATTATGTACTGAATTGAATAGGATCCAAACTGCAGCAGTCTGATTGGTCCTAGAACAATAGGATCCAAAAGGCAGCAGTCTGATTGGTCCTAGAACAATAGGATTCAGAATGCAGTAGTCTGATTGGTCCTAGAACAATGCAGCAGTATGATTGGTTGGCAGGAACCACCCAATCATGCTCCAGATAGAAGTGAATCCACAACCTGATTGGCTTGCAGTAGAATTCTGGAATTAGCCAATCATGTGCAGCCCATTGTGTAAATAATGTATATAAAGCAGATACTTTGAGAGGACTTTCATTCATTCCTCCTCACCACTATGAGGTGAATAAAGAGCATGAAATCACCTTGCAACTCTGAGTATATTTCAGTGTCCTAGTGTCCTTAAAGACTTGGGGCAACTTACAATAAAACCTATAAACATTACCTAAATAGCAATGACACCAATTAAAACCACAATAAAACATATGAACTATGAATTAATAAAAACACTAGTAAATCTAAAACAGCAGCAGGTAACATAGCAACAGCATAGAAAATTGTCTGAAAACGTAGCAAGTCATTTTAAATTCTGCTTATTGTCCAATGCCTGTTGAAAAAGGAAGATTTAAAAAAATAATAAAAAGCAGAGATCCGCAGGAAAGTTCCACAGTACAGTTGCCACCATGGGAAAAACTACAGTGGTACCTCAGGTTACAGATGCTTCAGATTACAGACTCTGCTAAGCCAGAAATAATACCTTGGGTTAAAAACTTTGCTTCAGGATGAGAACAAAAATCGCGCGGCAGCAGCGGGAGGCTCCATCAGCTAAAGTGGTACCTCAGGATAAGAACAGTTTTAGGTTAAGAATGGACCTCCAGAACAAATTAATTTCTTAACCCGAGGTACCACTGTATTGCATTAGAGGGGAATAGTGTTATCTAGTTCATTTTCTGGGATCTCTTCAGAATATCATTCTTGATTCCTGGAGTGTGGTGATCACATACAGGGCCCCTGGACGTTTGACGGTCTATTGACCCTGTGCCGCCACTGCGATTGCTTTTTTCCGCTGCCACCATCCCGTATCTCACGGGGACACACGGAGTACAGTCAGTTATTAACATAAACAAATAATCAAGTTTATTTTTAAATGCAGGAACAGGCTTATAGTTTCAGTTAATTTTTCTCTTTTCAGTTTCTTATTCTTAGTTCCTAACAACTCCAAACTGATTATTCCAACTATCTATCTGACTCCACCTAACAATTCCTCTCACTCTCTCACAATACAACTCTATCAACCCACACCTAAACCTCCCTCTACCTTCTTCAACTCCCAAACCTCAACTCAACTCTACTGACTTTCAAAACCTCCCGCTCTAACTTTTATTCCCCCCTTGCATTTTCACTGGCCAATCACATCACACCCATTTTAACCCTTTCCTTATGACCCATCCTAGGAGGCAAACGCCACATGGAGTTAAGAGCAGAAGATCAGGGACTTCATGGGTACTTCACGGGTATTGTACTGTTTGGACATAGATCTACATATTTGTTCTTTTCAAAACCCAGGGTAGATGAAATGACAAAAGGAAGCACCTAGACAGAGCTTCAAAATTCACACAAACACACAAACCAGCAGCACGCACACACACACACACACACACACACACACACGGTTGTATCCAAGTGTATTATACTCAGAGAAGACCCATAAAAATTAATAGAACCAAGTTAGTTGTTTACTCCTCCTTTTTTATAAAATGCACACAAAATAGAGATGCATATTTTTATAACATCTTACTTGCCTTTGATATATTTTTAATCAAGTTTTGATCAAGATTGGATTTTCCCAGACTTCCCACTTCCATACACTATAAAGGGAACGACATATTTCGAGTACAGTGGTACCTCGGGTTAAGAACTTAATTCGTTCTGGAGGTCCTTTCTTAACCTGAAACTGTTCTTAACCTGAGGTACCACTTTAGCTAATGGGGCCTCCCGCTGCCACCGCGCCACTGCCACACGATTTCTGTTCTCATCCTCAGGCAAAGTTCTTAACCCGAGGCACTATTTCTGGGTTAGTGGAGTCTGTAACCTGAAGCGTCTGTAACCCACTGTATCAGCACCATTTACTGTAGATTTTTTACTTCTTCTTAAGGAAGGTATAAGGTTAGTTTTCTTTTAAGAACATGTTTTAATTGGTTTCAGTTACCTTTCTGGCTGCCCTTATTCTTGTAAAAATATCTGTATCTACCCTTTGCTCCAGATTCTATGCTTTCTTCTTCCCTTCTGCTAAAATCTAGCAGGGTGGCTCTGGTACTGGCATCAGCATCATTGTAGCAGTCAAGAATGCAACGATTTTTGCTGCATGAGCCAACTGCAGCATTCTAACGGAGCTAGACATCTCTTTTCCATTACTGTAGTGTTCTATGCTCCCCAAGGAACCTGCAGTGCAGTATGTCCTGTATTGTCCACTATGGCAAACACATTTATTTTAATTTCTCCTGGCACATTCTACGACATTTTACAATTTTTAATTATTATTTTTTTAGATCTTTACCCCACCTTTCAGCCCACAAGGGAACATCTAAATTAAAACATGGAATTACAATAAATATAACAATAATGCAAACAATGCAACAAAAACAAGACTAAAAAGCATACAATCACTTCTAAAGACAGCAATGTGAGAACATAAAACATAGAACATTTCAAATGAGACAAAAACACAATAGGAGGTTAAAAATGCAAGGCATATTAAAAGCTTGACAAAATAAGAGATTATTTGTTACTCTTTTCAAACACAAAACAAAGGAAACAACTGAACCCAGCCGGATGGTGAGGTATAAATAAATAAAATATTATTAAATATTATTAATTAATAAATTAATATTACTATTATTATCATCATCATCATCATTATGAGGTAGTTACATAATTAGTGCCTTGTGATTGAAAAGGGCCCAGCCATCCATACCTTAGAACAGAGCTTTCCAAATTTTTAATGTCGGTGACACACTTTTTAGGCAAACATCATTTTGCGACACAGTAATTCAGTTTTACAAGCAAGCCAGAGGTTAAACCCCTTTCAAGCCCCAGGAGTTTAGAAAGCTCTGCCTTAGAAAGTGATTCAGAGGAAGGCCTCAAATGAAGAGCAGAGACGGAAATTTATGGTTCAGTTTGAACATAACACTAAGCCACACTATGCTTTAGGAAGAACATACAAGCATGTAGGCTTCTGGAGAGGACATTGTGGTCACTTTGCTTCTCTTCATGCTGCTGTGAGCTGAGCAATGGGCTCATGGGTTGTCTGCTGCAAATCAAGAACAAATTACACCTCATGGTTTGTCTAGAGTGAGACAAATCACAGGACTAGAGGAGGAGCTAAGTGGCTGAAATCTCCTCTCTGAGCCTGAGCATTCGTGCTAAGTCATGGTTTGACTTAGTGTTACTTGCAGACTGGATCTTTGTAGTTGGAAGCAGTCCTTTAGGCAACTTGGTCCCAAGTTGATTAGGTACTCACCAGCACTTTGAATTTCATGTAAAAATAAACTGGAAGCCAGCACAGATGATAAACAATGCATGTTATAAAGTACAGATCTTCCAGGAAGTGTAGAAAACTCTGGCTGTTGCATTTTGCACCAGCTGAAGTTTCCCAATTTTATTAAAAGATAGTTATAAAATCTAAGTGTGACCAGGGCATGAGCATCAGTGACCAGATCTCCACGAACAAAGAGAAAATGCAGTAAATGCTTATTGTACTGTGGCCTTGGTAAAGCACTATGCATTCAGTGTGTGAAAATGTGGATCAAATTCAATAGAACTATCTCATAACTAAACCTCTCTGTGTTTGCATATAATGTATCTTAATTAGAAAATTGGTCCGATGTGGTCCCCCCCCCCCCTGTTTTTCTTGTAACATAGAAGGTCTAGTAAATGCTATACTACTACTACTACTACCAACATAAAAATACAAATTGAAAACAAAGTGCATAATAAAACAAAAACAAACCAACAAACCTCCCCCCTTCCCACAAATACATTTAAAAGGCCATAGAATGTTCATCTACC
Source organism: Podarcis gaigeae (assembly GCF_964106915.1). Classification (NCBI taxonomy): domain Eukaryota; kingdom Metazoa; phylum Chordata; class Lepidosauria; order Squamata; family Lacertidae; genus Podarcis; species Podarcis gaigeae. The sequence goes on from NC_139686.1 coordinate 34,253,231, forward strand.
AATGGTCTGGTTATAGAGAAACATTTGCCTGCCATCTAAAGATCTGTAATGAAGGCCATTCTTGTGTTGCCACCCTCTGGACCTATTGCAGAGCAAGCACATAGTTGGTTGGTTCATATGGTAATAGATGGTCCTTGAGATATTGTGGGCTGTTTAAGTCTTTATAGGTCAAAACCAGCACTTTGAATTGGGCCTGGGAACTACTGTAATTGGCAGTCAGTGCAGTCAGGCCAAATTAAATCATCTTGTCTTAGTGAGCAACCTGGTCAATGAATTCTGCACTAGCTAGAGTTTCTGAAGTGTCTTTAGAGGTAGCCCTATGTATATACTGTGTTGCAATATTGTAACCTACTTAGAGGTTACAAGAGCATACACAGATGTTAGGCTCTCCCTTCCAGGTATGGGTGCAGCTGGGCCACCAGGCAAAGCTGATGAAAGGCACTCCGCGCCTCCATCGACCAAAATCCTAGCAGGAATCAATAGATTCTAACCTGTTCCTTTGTGTATGGAACTTTTCCGTTCATAATCAAGGAATACTGTCAGAAGGTCACATGATACTGAAATACTTGTAGTTATAACCTTTATTCAGAAATATTTAATTAGGGGACAGTCCTACTAAATGTGCATAAAACTAGTGATGTGGAAAGAATAAAGCCCATGCCTACCTTTACAGTTCTTCCAAGTTCTATTAATATACTATTGATATATTATGTAGTATTGCTGTAGTATTTTATACTTGTTCTTGAGGTTAATGCAGGGTAAAAATACTGATCCTTTGTGAGAATATTTTTTTCTATGTCTGTGGATGATCAGTTGCTCTCTTAACATCAAATTTTGAAACTATAAATTTTATTTTCATCTGTCTAACACAGAAATCTAGTAAACCTGTTCTGTCTTTTTGCTCATAAATCATTCTCTCCAAAGTAGTTAGAGCTAAATTCAAAGCAATATTGTAAAATTTAATATTTATGAAAGAGCTTAATTGGTTTTCTTGCAACCAAAGTGGAGCCAGTTCTAACTTATCATACAAACCTCATTTACTGGTTGAAATTGTGGACATTAAATGTGATCCAGTTTGAGATCTCACCAACTAATCCAAAAATGTTGTTAAGAAACAATAAAAGAAGGACATTTAAAGAGAAAAAACATTCTTAAAATTGTCCCAAACTAACATGGTGGGATTGTATTTATGGATTGTAATTAGCTAATACCCACCCCTAAAGTGCCACCATTTTGAAACACGTGGCATAAATAATATGTCATCAACCTGGGTACTTTCAGTTCAAACTTCTCATAATATTTTCCCAAGGGGGTTGCTGCAATCTTTGATCTCTTTCTGATCCAGGATAGTTATATTTTACTGAAGCAGATTCCTAAAATCAATAAGGACTGATAACACCTGGAAGTAATAAACATGTACAAAAATAATGATATAGCATCAATAGAATGCTTAGCTAGTCAGATTATTTTTAAAGTATTTTCCAATAGGTGGCAGTCTGGTTCAATAATATAAAGAACAGCATCAGCCATTTTATAAAAGCCTTTAAAAATTATGTGGTTTTTTGTTAGATTGTTATAGAATTAACAGCAAAATATTTTTAAAATAAATATTAGATTTTTTAAAGAAGCAGCTATTCTGATAATACTAAACAAAATGTAGACTAAAATGTTGGAAAGAAAATTACATGTTGTCAAGTTTTAAGATGAACCAAATGAGTTTAACGAAAGCTAAAAAGATACAAACCAGCACAACTAGTATGCCACAGGAAGAATTTTACAGGGAAATGGATTATATGGCTTCTGTTGCAATCTCTCTCAAGCCCTAAAAAAACAGATGGAACTCTGTTGTAGGTTCCTTTTCTTCCCTTTAATAGCAAAGTGGGTATATGTATTTGCATGTCTCAATAGTTTAGAAGTAGAGTGAGTTTTCTACAAACCTTTTTAAATTTGTCACATTTATATCCCAATTTCCTCTGTGGAGATAAGAGCACAAGCCCTACTGGATCAGGCCAAAGGTCCATCTAGTCCAGCATATTGTTATCCCAGTTGCCCACATGCATGCCCCCCAACATTTTGGGATGGTAATTTGGGGCACCCCCACCACCCGCTGACCCCGTCACTAGCCGTCTCCCTGCTGCTGCCCCTTCCTTGCCCATGCACTCGCACCCCCTCCCTCTTACCTCCTCCTCCTCTGCAGCCTCTGGGGAACATCAGGAGAAGCAGCATGGACTGGCATGGCCTGCCAAAAGGCTGCCCCAGCGCAGTACAGACCCAAGCAGCCCGGGGAAGGCTGCCCAGCCTTCACCAAGTCTCACAGCACTTAAATGCTAGGATATTGGGTTATTTGTGATATGAAGGGAGAATATAAGCTACAAGGGGATTCCTGGGCTGCCTTATGCAAACCAGTCTGGCTGACTGAGGGAAGAGCAGAGCTGTTAGCATTACAATAGATAGCAGTTGAGGGTCAACAACTCCTTGTCCCAGGTGTGACAAGAGACTGGAGAGGTGGAAGGTTGCCAGGGTAACTGCTCTGGGGAGGGGGGGAGGGCAAGGGCCTCTGGGAAGAAGAAAGAGGAAGAAAGGCAGAGATCCATCTTGGTGAGGGTAAAGAAAGGACTGCTTGCCCTGCTGTGGACTATGCTGTAAGATCTGGGACCCCTCCATGCAGATGGAAGGGGTAAATAGGCGAATAAACCCTATTTCTTAAAGCACGACAGCCTCTATCGTGTCTTCTTTTCTCAAAAGGGACACAGACCCCTGCGTGGGCACCTGAGATCCCATACACTCTTGCCAAAGCTTGGCAGAGAGAATATTTAATAATGAAGGGAAAATACAAACTGCAGAGGAATATCTGGGTTAGCCTAGGCCAGGGTTTCCCAAACCTGGGTCTCCAGCTGCTTTTTGGACTACAGTCCCCATCATTCCTGACCAGTGCTAGCTAGTGAGCAAAGCAGTTTCTATGCTAGAACTGGGCCTAAACCCCGATTGAAATGGATCCAGAAAATCAGTTTCTTCCAAAAGGGCTGGATCTGGTCTGCAACCACTCACTCTAGAACCTTGCTCAGGAAAAGGAGATTAGCAACTCTCTGGTAGTTAGTTAGGTTTTCTGAATCCAGGAAAAGTCATATACAAACTGTTAATATACATAAATACAATACCTTAAGGTGCCCTTGCAAATATTTTAAAGTAGCTGTTGTACTGTATGAGTATTATTGTTCTATTAATATCCTTTATTCCAGTAAGAGAAACAAGTGGATTAGAAAAGGACCAGTTGAGGGCAATGAAAATGATTATAGCCCATGTAGAGCTTATAAATGACAAAAGAGATTTTAAAAGCCAAAGATTATTCACTTTTGAAAGGGAAAGATTAAGAAGAGATATGATAGAGGTGGATAATGTAATGAATCTAACATTGCTGCCAAAACAAATTGGTCACTTCTGTTCCTTCTGTTGTATAATACCAGGGGTGCTGAATGAATTTATATGGCTACAGATGTAAAGTGCACAAAAGGAAAGCAATTCTTTCATTCATGTTATTCATCAAGCAGAAAATTTGCTTCAGTTTAATGTCATTGAATCAACAGGAAAAACTTGATCTTTCTGGTTTTTCTGTGCATTGCTCCAATTCAGCAGTAAATAGTGTGTTTTCACAGGAAAACACCAGTGGGGGGGGGGAGCACTCAGACAAGGACGTTTAAAGACAGACCTGTGCCTGGAAACACAGCATAAAAGGAAGTCTGGATGAGCACTTAGTTTTTAGTATTTGTTCCAGTTATTTTCAGAGAGCAAGCAGGAGTGTAAGTATACTCTTTGTTTATCAGCATACCAACAAATATGTATATTTAACACAAACAATGGTATAGAGTCCTGTAAATAATGCAGAAATGTATTAAATTATTTTATTAATAATGATTACATTAGTAAAGCTGATGACTCAAGGTAGCTGTTTTACTACAATAATTTTTTTTAAGTGGCTAGGGGTTTCCTTCTCCTCTCTGCCCCTTCTATTGTGAGTGGAGCCAAAGGCTCATCTGCCATGTTTTGATTGTACATTCAAGCTGTCACTGACAACCTGGAGGCAACAGCTGTGCCCATGTATGCAGCTGAAATATTTAGAGCCTTCTCCTCCTATGTCAAAATATACTAGATGGTGAGATGTGTATTGGCTCCAGTGTTACAAGGTTTTTGTTCGTGTCAGTTTCCTAAGAAGAGCGAGCAACTTGAATTCTATGTTGGAAAAATGGTTCATGGGACCAGAATTGAGTTGTCAGGGTTAGGGCTGTAGAAATTAAGTTGGGATATTGGTCATGGTGGGCCAAGGGATCAGCTGGCAGGCAGCAATGCTAGTGAGGAGGCTCACATAGCAGAGACATTGGGTCAGGAGCTGGAGGCAAGGCTAAGGGTAGCAAACCAGGCCTGCTCCAACACCAGTAAACCTTCTGAAGGCACATATGCCTTTGCAGGGACCTGTTTTTTGATCTGCTTCCTGAAGAACCAGCTTCCAATTAAAGAGGTGTTTTTCACTTTGGCAAAATTGGTAGATTGCCTGATAATCTCTAGGACTAGTGTGAGATATGAGTAATTTTACAGTGTTTTCAGTATCTGTGTTTGGGGGCAAATTGGTAGTCTATCAGCTTTTAAGTAGCAACATAAGAGCCTTGCTAGACCAGACCAAAGGCCTGTCTACTAGCACAGCATCATATCTCCCACATCATATCTTCCAACCCAAAATTGGTGGGAGCTCATAAGCAGACATGATGGGGGGAAATGGCTGTCTTCACTGTTTTCCCACAGAATCCCATTTGCTGGTATTCCACTGAGTACCAGCAACTGATATTCAGAGGCATGTTTCTGCTGATCCTGGATAAAGTATACAGCTATCATGACTAGTTGACATTGATTATCCCCTGTGAATTTATGTAGTTATTTTGTTGTAAACCGCCCTGTGACTTCCAGGTATAGAGCGGTGTATAAGTTGAATTATTATCATTATCATTATTATTATTAAAGGTAAAGGACCCCTGACAGTTAAGTCCAGTTGCGAACGACTCTGGGGTTGTGGCTCTCATCTTTACTGGCCAAGGGAGCCGACGTTTGTCTGCAGACAGTTTTTCTGGGTCATGTGGCCAGCATGACTAAGCCGCTTCTGGTGAAACCAGAGTGGTGCACGGAAACGCCGTTTACCTTCCCGCTGGAGCGGTACCTATTTATCTACTTGCACTTTGACGTGCTTTCGAACTGTTAGGTTGGCTATCTTGGACTGAGCAACGGGAGCTCACCCGTTGCGGGGATACGAACCGCCGACCTTCCGATTGGCAAGCCCTAGGCTCAGTGGTGTAGACCACAGCGCCACCCGTATCCCTACTATTTATTAATAGTTCTCTTTTAAAGCCATCTAGGTTGGTGGCTATCACAACAACTCGTGAAAGCAAATTCCACAGTTTAACTGTGCATTGTGCAAAAGAAGTATTTTATTTCGTCTGTCCTGATTCAAGTATTATGAGAGATGGGGGAAAACTTCTCTCTATCCACTTTTTTCATACCATGAATAATTTAATATACCTCTTAATCACCTTAAAGGCACACATTGAGACAATAATTTATCAGTAGCATATTTATCATATTTTAAAACTAATTTAAAATATGATACTTTGACAAAATAGCTCATTATCTGTTGTCTTAAAATATCTTCCTCCCTGTCAGTTTCCATCCTGCCAACTGCCATATGTTGTCTGTTGCAAAGTTCAACCTGTTGTCAAGGGACGATCAGAGGAAAATGAAAAACAGCTGGTTGTTGTTCTCTTCAAAACGCTTTATCATTTTCTCTATTTCAATAGACTAACTTCCCACTCATGTAGCCCTTTCACCATGCCAAGATATTGATTTAGAACTTTTTATTTGTTTCTTTAGTTAGTTAGTAAGTAGATAATAAAGTAGTGATAAATATATGACCCTGTATCTCTTTTATTCACAATTTAAATGGCGTTGAATCAAACACTCTTGAACAGCTGGATATCTACTCCATTTGCAATTATCAATGTAGAGAAAGAATAGTGACACTGCTATAAAGTAGTCTTGCAGAGAATGTAATGTTTCTTGGAAAAAAATGATACAGTGCAAATAAATGTTCTTTATTTGCGATAACATCTTCAGCCTTTAACTCCAGATAATTAAATGATGGACATGTTGAGCATATTAAAAAAAAAAAAATCAGATTTTTTTTATTTATCTGAGCCATTTTGTAGGGCAAGGACATCTTCAGGAAGGAACTGACTGTACCTCCCCAAATGCAAATTAGAAGAAAAAAGCTGGCAAGAAGATAATAAAATTGTGACCATTGCCTACTCACTTGCCATATTATTTCTCTCACTTGTTTAATTTATGTTTCCTGTTGCAGCATAAAGAATAATGCATTTTCTATACTCTACCACCCACTTATCCACCCTCACTTCCACAGTGGAAAGCAAAGAAGGGAAACTGTTTTTGAGCCAATTTGCTTTCATCTAGGTTGTATTTCAGATCTACTATTGTTTATATGAATAGAATTCCCAGGGGGTCTGGCTGATAAAATGAGACAACAACTACATACTTACAAATAATTCAAAAAGAAGAGTTCCGAGGTTCTACTATAGGAATATTTTTGTTTGCTTTGAATTTATGCCTTTTAAAATCTCTGAAAGCCAAAAAGGCCTTTACGTGTACATTAATATAGGGCTGTTGTTGATGTTGTTGTTGTCTTCCTCTGTTTCCCAGCTTCACAAGAAGACAGCACCTATGTAGAAGAAGCATATATCAGTAGATTAAAGGGAATCCTGAATTTTGCAGAAGTTGATAACAATTAAAAAGTTCTTCCCAATATGAGCAAAGATCCCCCAAATGAGTACCTGAAGTGTGGGAATGTGTGCAAAGAATGTATCCCTCACTCTGATAAACATTATTACTCATTCTGATCTTTACTCAGATGAGGAAGCTGTGAATAAGTTCTTTTTCCACTGAAGTACGGTTATAACAGCAGAGAGAAATAAAGATGCCTTTGCTGCTTACAGTTGAGGAAAGCCTGCCCCACCACACAGATTAATAAAAGAGGGGCTCACTTTTCACCTAGCCCTCCTCTCAGCCACAGGTGTGATGAAATAACCAGGAAAAACAGTGCAGTGGCACTTGGGCAGGATGGTGAATGGGCATCTTGTCCTTGCTCAGCCAGAGGATGCGATACTGGATTAGGCTATGGACTAGGCAGCTCCAGGTACTCCTGGAGGAAACTGATTTTCTAGCTCCATTTTAATCAGGATTTAGGCCTGGTTTTGGCACAGAAACCACTTTGGTTGCCCTGTATGATGACCTGTTGGGAGAGAGACGGGAAAAGTGTCTCTGTTAATTCTCCTCAACCTCTCAGCGACTTTCAGTACCATTGATCATGGTTTACTTCTGGAGCGGCTGTCGGAGATAGGGGTGGGTGACACCGATTTGTGGTGGTTCTAGTCCTACTTTGATGGACATTTCCGAAGGGGGTTGCTTGGGGAGTGTTATTCAGTCCCCTGGAGGCTTCAGTGTGGGGTTCCTCAGGGTCTGATTTTATCCCCTCTATTGTTTAACATCTACATGAAACCGCTGAGTGGACTGGTTAGCTGGCAAGTTGCCTGCTCTAAGGACTGGATACACAACTTGGGGGTACTTTTGGATCTTTTGCTGTCACTTGAGGCCCAGGTGGCCTTAGTGGTATGAAGTATTTATGTTCAAGGTAATCCGCCAGAATTTGGGTCATGTTCCCAGCTTCCTGATTCTTCTTAGGCCTCTAATTGATGTGTGTGTGTGTGTGTGTGTGTGTGTGTGTGTCCATTTCTGTCCAATTGTTCCTCAAGCTTCAGGGCAAGATCCTCTGTGGTAGTAGTGGCAAGACTTAGTGCTCTGTTTGCAGTTTGAGATACGTATTTTAGTTGATTGAAAGGTTTTCAAATGGTGCCAAGAAGATGGTACAATCACCCATGAGGGCCTGGCGAAGTCTATCAGTATAGGCACCCGAGTCTCTATCAGCCTTCATGACTGCTGCTGCTTTTGCACCTTTTGGAGGATGAGTGTTGCTTTTAGACATATTGGTATATGAGGCCTCACCTGAGTCCACAGATAATGAGTCTTCAATTTGCTCTTGTATGTCAAGATGTGCGGACTTGCTTTTATAAGCCATAAAATCATCAAATCATTGCCAGTAAGGTTTTTGCTATTTCAAAACCTATGGTTGTCCCTCAGTATGATTTTAGCCCTGTTGTGATTATGCTGTGTTATGTTGCCATTTAGCTTTGCAGCTAGCCATGCCTCCTATGATTATTATTATTTTTTAAATTGTGAACAAATGCATTGAAGATCAGAACAACCCTAACTGCTTTACAGTGTAATTCTATACATGTATATTTAAAAGTAAGATTTTAAAAACTTATTTCTAGGTAAGTGTGCATCAAACTTCTATTTTAAATAAGGCCAAGCTAGAAATTCTCCATCCCCTGCCACACCAACTTTCAGAGAGAGGAAATTCAAAGAATAGTTGGATAGAAGTGAGATTTTTAAAAAATATCAAATGGCCGCTTTTTGTTGTTGTAATCATACTGATACGAGAGAAAGATAACCTTTACCAATTTCATACATAATTCCCCCAATAATAATGCCACTGCTTTTATTAAATGAGTGTTTTGCATTCCTTTGGCATAGTATTTAAAATATACTCTAAGATTAACTTTTTTAAAACAAAAAAAAAATTCCTTCCAGTAGCACCTTAAAGACCAACTAAGTCAGTTCTTGTGTGTGCATGCACACAAAAGCTCATACCAAGAACTGACTTAGTTGGTCTTTAAGGTGCTACTGGAAGGAATTTTTTTTGTTTTGACTATGGCAGACCAACACGGCTACTTATCTGTAACATTAACTTTTTTAGAAGAAGAAAGATAGGATCTAATTATAAAAGTGTAGATAGATGGTGAATCTGACACACATCTCTAACTATCAGGGACATATAATCTTAATGTGCTTGTTTGTATGAACAATGTACTAAATCCTTCAAACTCCAGATCTGGCAAAGTTCACCCTGCCATTCTAATCATTTGTGCAAGAGTGCTTGTTTCTATGGCAACACATAATGTAGTACCATTTCACTGTCAAAATAATTTGATCAAGTAGCACATTAAGAAATGCATTGAAATTTAATTTACAAATACATAGCAGATAAGCAAGTATTTTTAAAATGCAAAAATACAGTAAAATATATCTAGTGTATTTAAATGAGAAAGATAAATTGTACATTTAATCTTGTTCAGTCATATGGTATCGTATTTATTTAGTCACCTCAAGTTCCTAGGTGGTAGGATAGTAATCTTTTCATTCATTCATTCATTTATTTATTCATTCATTATCCGTTTCTATTTCTGCCAAAACACTAAAGAGGGCTTAACAGTTTAAAATAATTGTGTGTAGCAAATTCAGATTCAAACTGTTACCTAATGAAGAGACCATTTTGGAAAGGAGAACTCAAAATGGCAGTTGATCCCAGCCAAACTGAAACTCATTGGCCTGGTTCAAAAGTAATGTTATACCTTGGTTTGTTTTGCTTAACTTGTTTGGGGACAACAAAACCATGGTCTAAAGTTGGTTGTGACTCTCAATTTCTGTTAACTTGCTTGTTATATTTGAGCTCTGTATCCTGATTTATCCTAGTTTGTTGTGTCATTCCATTCTTGCCACTTTCCTGGCTACAGAGAGTCAGCTGAAACAAGTTCTGACTCTCATAAAAATGATTGTCCTAAACATGAAATTGTCTTAGGCATTTGTACATCTCGATATCACCATGGAGGAGATAGTGTCACAGTCTTCTATAAATAATTATTAATTAGGAATTGCAGGAAGATGAGTGCTCAGAGGGCAGCCTAGGAAGCAGATCTGGGCAGATGAGTACAAGAAACAAAATTGGAGGTGATGTGTTCCAGGCAACCCATCAGGACCATGTTGGCTAGACTTTGTGGAACTAAACTCAAAATGTCATGGGAACAGTATTGAACTCGAACTAAATTAAACATAAGCACACATAAACAAACAAAAAAACCCTCCCCATTGTAGTGGTTGAGCTGTCCCTGGCTTAGCATATTCTGGTCAGAGATCTTTGCTGAAATACCTGGAATTATACAACAATCAAAGGTGCCTGTGCTTGCTCTTGCCATTTTTTTTACTGTTTTCCCAGATATGCGTGGTAATCTAGTAGCATTTCACTAGGATTTGGAAATTGCCCATCGATGGAAGTCTCAGTTCTTGTTTACCAAGAGGGACTCATTAGTTAAAGTATCAGAAAAGTTGATGCAACAACATCGAGTTCTGTGGGGAGTGGTGCAGACTGACAATTTTGTTGACATCTGGTTTTGCAATATGTATAGATGAAGGTAAAGATGGTGGGAGACCGCCTGAGTATCAGAGCTTTTTGGAAAAATCCTTTTCCACATTTATCCCAGGGCAATCCTTCATAGGAAGTAGAATATGCTTGCTGCATCTGGAAATTTTGCTGTAAGCAATTTGAATGGTTTGGAAATTATACACATGATTTCCTCTTCTTTTATCTGCCTTTTGGTGAAATAAAACACTCTCCTTGGTGCTTTCAAATGTCTTCTTCCTCTGCTTGCAAGAGCCTCCTTTTTTCCACTTACCTTATTGCTGACAAACTCTCACACTCCACCCTGGTTGCCTAGATCCACAGCAGCCTTGCAGGGGGAGCAGGGAATTATAGGGACCGTGAGACTGCTGGCTATATCTAAGAAGGACATACTATATCAACTGATGCAATTGCACATTTGACCTCAAAGCTTCCCCAACTACCACCTTCTCACTTCCTGCTAAGCCCTTTCTGTGGCAATCCATCCAACTCCTTTTATATCCTTAAAACCCCAAGTTATTGCTATTACATCTCTCTCTGCTTATCAATAAAGCTGAAAAGTACTAGCATCCTTCTTGCGGCCACAGCAGGAAGTACTTTTGTTTGGAATGGTTTGGAGGAAAGAGGACCAGCAAACCTTTATGGGGAGCATCTAAGAATGCGGGAAGGAGGACAACTTAGCACTGTTTTTTTTCCTTAGGAATGTGCTGAGAGGATTTCTCGTTAGCAATGACTTGACTTCTTTTTCTGAGTTATTTTTTATTACCCCTGCAAGCTAGGAAATGGTAACCTTGCTACTAATGTTGAGCTCCTTGAAAAGTGTTGGAGAATATTTATAAATTCCAGAATGGGTGGCAAATTGGGTGCCTGTAGACATTTTTCTCAATTTATACAATGCTAATTTAGTTATGAAGTTATGTCACACAAGTGGCATCAAAATGTAGATGCAAAGTAAAAAAAATAAAGTTTCACCTCAGGCATTGTTTCAAGCTTTCTAAAGATAAGGAAGGACACTGTTGCATAGTTTACTAATAAAATTAACAATAATCTACTGATAGATTATTAACAAACACTTTGCTAACCAACAAGCACAGAACTAATTGGCTTTAAGTCGATTACAATTGTTGATCAATTCTATGTTAGTCACATTTGAAGACTGAGTAAAAACTGTTAAATGCATTTTTCAACATGCCATTTGAAATTTAAGTAGATTGAAAGTGAAAACAATTCCATACTTCACTCTGTGGAACAGGTTACAATATTTTAAAATCTGAATCATCGGAATGAATTCCAAATAATGTTTATGTCACAGTCATTTAAAGTATAACTTCCTGTAGTTCCATTTGAAGATTCATTCACATGGGCACAGTATATACAAATTCAGCTGTGGTCTATTTCAGTCTAGACTTACTTATTTATTTCATAAAATATACAATACACTTAATTTTTGAAACGCTACTCTTTCATCTTCAGAAATCATCCTCAACAAACCTGTTACCAACTGAAGAGGATGAAGAAGATGGAGGTGAAAACAGTTGTGGGCCTACAGGTTTGTGGGAAGCACTGACACCTTGTAATGGATGCAGGAATCTTGGCTTTCCTAGTCTTACTCAGGTATTTTATTCAATTCTTTACTTCACAATAAAATATTGGTTGAGTAATATTTTTTCTATTGCACTTTTTAGTGTTTATTTTTATACCTGAATTAAGAAAAAACAAAGGAGTACATTAAAGCACATTATGTCTTAAACATCAGAAGACTTGAACGTTCAGGGGGAAAAACATTCAGAACAAATTGATTCTGAAAGTTAACAAATTACAGCTTTTAAAAATACTTAAATACCTTCTTTGTTCCTAAAACAATACTTTAAAGGCAAAAGGAAATCCAGTCAGTGGAATCAGCGTCTTCTCATCCTTGCCAACTGTTTATTGGTTTACAGAATGACACTAATCCTAATCTGCAGAGGCAGACTTGGATCTACAGATGCAAGGCCTCTTTGTTCATTAGATGATTGAATAAGTGGCAAAGGGGTGTATATCTCTGACCTCATACTGTGCACCTTAGAGCTCACAAGCTGGGGGGGGGGGGCGAAGTAGGAAACTATGGATGATATGAACTTTACACACAAAGGGGAGACAAAACAACTCATCTCCAGAACAGTTATAGGAATGTGAGCCCGTTGATAACACTCTTCTGCCTAGAACCTTACAGGTTCCTCATCTCAGGACTCTAGACACTGAACACCAAACTGCACCCCAACCACTGGAGAAGCATGGAGAAAGCACTCCACACAGGTAAGTAACAGAAGCGGTAACATGCTGTAATGTACAACTGCTTCAACTGTTTTCTTTCTCCCACCCACCACCTTTGCTACACATGAATATGGGATCTTGTCTGAACTGCCATTCTCTCTCTGCTTCTCCCCCCACAACAGCAGCGAACGGTGTTTCCCACAAACAGGGAAACACTCAGTTAAATTCTGCTTTGGCAGTGGTCTGGCTCTCCAATCATAGCAATTGCTGGCCAAACACAAGCACTTTTACTTTGCAGAGTCACATGGCATGGAGGGAAACAAACAGCCACTAGTGTTTCCCAGTGCTATGGCAATGGCACCCACCTAAGAGGTGCCAGAACTGAGTTCCTGTGAGTTCCAGTTGAAAAAAGCCCTGGTGTTTCCCTGTAACCTCAAAGGGAGATGTATGCACACAGTCACAGCAGTCTCCGTCAGTGGGTGAGAGGCTGAGAAATTAGCACTGTCAGAGTACTGAGGTAGCACCATGTCGAAACACTGGCATTACTACCTGGCCAGGGTCACAGCAAGGTTGGGGCTGTGTGGTTGCACCAGCAGAACCACCGCACCATCCCAGCCTTGTCCAGGTAAGCATCAGTGATGCCAGTGTCAGTAAGATGGCTCTTCTGAAGCCCCACCACCCACATGCATTGTTATTGCCACTTCCTTGCTTCTCTCACTGCCTCACAAATATGGTATATTCAGTTTCAGGGACTTGGTGCTATAACCACTGACTTTTGCTTGTTACTTTCTTTTTGTGTCTCTCCTTGCTCTCTACAGGTCACTTACTGGTACAGAATCCATCCCATACCCTGCTTCATTCTGGCCAGGAGGGAAGAGCATCCCATGACCAGCAGCTGTGACAAGGATGTTTATGGCTATTCACCTGTGGGATTGTTAACATGCTAGGCTCCTGTACCATCACAGGAGGTGAACCATGGTGCTGGTGCCAAAAAGGACTCTGTACACACTACTTTGATGTATTTTGAGCTACTTTCCAAAGAGAAGGAGTCTTGCTGCAGTAACTGGTTGTCAACCCATGTACTTTTCCCTTTCTAGAGCACCATCCCAGATGCTGTTCAGTAAATGCTATGTGGCTATAAAGGACACGTGTGTAGTTTCTATGCTGTTAGGGAGTAGTAGGTAAGGATTCCATGCACACACACAACTAGGATCTGGCCTCAGAATGAGACTGTGGGGGTGTGACATTTATTTGTTTTTATTTTATTGCCAAGCATTCCAAAGGTAAATGAAGCCATATTCTTCCTGGAGGGATCTGAACTCCTATCTCCTGCTTCACAACTAGAGATGGTCAAATCTAATTCCTGGATCCAGCACAGATTCAATTCCTGGAATAGCCAGGCTACCTTCCTGGTGAGGTAATGGCCCTCTGAATATGGGTCATTAAAGTAACAAAGGAAGTGGTTCTGTGCCAAAAAACAATTGGGTGGGCCTTCTTCCCTCAACTCCCTGATAGTTACAAAGACAAAGTCGAGAGTTCTGTGTGTAAGCAAGAAACTGGAAGCAAGGCAGCAGGTTCAGAAGGCAGTCAGAGCCATGCCTGATTTCTGCAGGAATTGAAAGCTGTGGCTATGGAAGAAGCAAGACCCTCTTGGGGTATTAATGCTGTGAACCCTTCCATCATAAGCTCAGGTTGTGTATATGTGTAAATAAACCAACTATCATAAAGATACCACTGTCTCTCTTGTCCAACATCATGAAGGAAACTAAATGCTGGGTAAGCTCCTGGAACCCCTGGAATCTCACACTGCTCAGAGATTGGGGTGGTGTGTGACACTGGTGTCAGTAGTAGGATTCATGTTTCCTCAGGGAAGACCTGTGAGCAAGGTGTGCCCAAGTCATGATGGAGGGAGGAATAGCAACACTCCTTGAACAGCTTGAGAGAATGGAGCAACAGTGGAGCAAGCAGCTTGACCAAATGAAGAAGTGACAAAGTCAGCAGCAGAGCCAGTGGCTTCATAAAATAGACCAGCTGCAAGCAGAGTGGGTGAGACGCCTCATTGGAGGTGAGAGCCCTGGCTGATGAGTTCTCCACTACCTGGGAGCCTGCTGTAGAAGAATGGGTGCAGGAGGAAAGGCCAGTGAAGGAGGAAAGTGCTCCAGAGGAGAGTGAACTGCAAGATGGAGGTGAAGAGATGCTGCTTATGGATCTCTTCATTCCATGTGTGCCAGCGGTGATGCAAGAGGTGTGCATGCATGAGCAAGAAGAAACAGTGCCTGAAGAGATGCCAGAAGAAGTGCAACAGGAGGAATTGGGAGGTGTGTGTGAACAATGCAGAAGAATCAGCAAGCGCCTGAGGGATGGCAGTAGAGAAAAATGTGTGGGAAAGTTGGAGACGTGTGTGCATGCACCAGAGTAGCAGCTGGTGCCTACTGAATTGGACGAGATAAAACCATCCAATGACATTGTCCCTTGGGTGCCCCAAGATAGCCTTGCAGGGTGGGGAACCAGTCCTTATAATGGGTGCAGCCCTTACATAGGCCCCAGCAGTGAGGGTCACCCAGGTTCCAATGAGTTTTGGGGGCAAGAGCCACTTGAAGGGTTGCCTGCCTTTGGGTCCATGAAGTGTTTGAGAGATGTTGGGAGTAAGCAGTGAGGGGAATTCCTGACCGCCAACTTGACTGAACTGAGCCAGCTGATCCTGAAGGTGGTGCTTCCAGATAAGGACTTGTGGCAGAACTTTGATTTGCAGTTTGGCACAGGGGATGAAGTAGACTTACCCAGAGGCAGCAAGAGGAAAATAGATGGAGGGAACCCCCAGTGTGTCCGTGGGAAATCTGATCATGCAGTCGTGTCTTGAGGCCCAGTATGCAACCACAGAGACTGCTTTGGGACTGGAGTTTGAGTTTGGAGCCTCTGATCTACAACCAAAGGGAAGACCAAAGACAAATGGAAGAGTTCCACCTGTGATTTGAACCCCAAAGCAGCTGTCAATCTACTTGAAAGGAGAACTTTCTGAAACTCCAAGGCAAAGAACCATGCAAGCAACTGCAAGGGGTTGTGCTTTTTGGGACTGTTTGCTTATTTGCTGCAGGGATCCTTCCTGTAAGGTTTGGCATTATGTCTGTCTGTGTGATTTGAAATGCTGTCGATTTGTGCCTTTTACATGCTTGTGTTTGATAGGAACTTTTATATCATTTTAGGAATCATTCTGATAACTTTGTGAAAACTGCTTTGTGCTGTAGTGGGACAAGAGAAAGCATGAGCAAGTCCTTTGGGTAATGTAGCTGTGGTACTGAGGCTTGCATCCTAGCTTAAACATGCTAGAAATTCATCATCTTTTAGCATGCCAAGGGTGGGGGACTGGGTAAGCTGCAGAACTGTGACTTGAAGCACCTCAGCTCTGCTTCCCTTTTATCACCTGAATCTTGATTGCAGCATCTGGGCTTAATGAGGCATGTGATCCTCATGTGTCCTGAGCCTACTCCAGCTGAGGAATCACACACCTCCTCCCAGAGCTAACAAACCCCACCTGGCCAGCTAGAGTGCAGGGCTGTGGGCCCTTGCTTGCTTCAGCCTCCTAGAGCATACCTCCCACAGCTCCCCACACCTCAGAGCCCACCATGTTTGTGGAGATGGGGGGCCCTCTGGTGATGGGTCCTGCTCTTTTGGTTCCTCTGCACTGACCCCCATCCCTTCGCCGTCCTCTGTCGCCCTGTGAGTACTTTATATGTCCCCATCCTTTCTTTCTCCATCCCCACCTTGCCCTGCTGTGTACTAGTTGTGGCTACATCCTTATCCCCATTGTCCTACCAGGTCATGACAGGTAAGCACCTGGAACCCCAGGAATCCTGCAATGCTGGGAGATGGGGTGCCAGGCAACAATATGTTTTTACCTTCTCTCCTGGGCTGAGAACACCTAGGATAGAGTGGCTGGTTCTACCAGTTTGGTGGCAGTGTATCCCTGGTCTAGGAGCAAGGTAAGTATTGCACTGCTCTCTTAAGCATCTTGCCTTCATGCTATATTATGTTGTATAAGGACCACCTCTTCTCAAACGAACCAACCCAGACCCTGCAACCATCATCTGAGTGCTTCCTCCATGAGAAGCCCAGAGTGCGGGTCTATTAGAATGTGCTTTTTCTGTGGTGTATCCCCATTTGTGGAATGCTCTCCCCAGGGAAGCTCACTGGGCACCTTTATTACATATATTTAGGCACCAGGCAAAAATGTTTCTCTGTAACCAGGCCTTTGGCTGATTAACATTCTATGGCGTTTTTAATGTGCTTGTGGGAGGGGGGTGTTAATGATTTATTTTTTCTTTTATTATATATTTTGTCTTTTCATTTTGCATTTTGCATTTTTATGTTGTGAACTGCTCTGTGATCTTCGGATGAAGGGCAGTATACAAATTCAGTTAATTATAATAATAATACAGTGGTAAAGGTAAAGGGACCCCTGACAGTTAGGTCCAGTCGCAAACAACTCTGGGGTTGCGGCGCTCACCTCGCTTTACTGGCTGAGAGAGCTGACATTTGTCTGCAGACAGTTTTTCCAGGTCATGTGGCCAGCATGATTAAGCCACTTCTGGTGAAACCAGAGCGGCACACAGAAACACTGTTTACCTTCCCACCAGAACGGTACCTATTTATCTACTTGCACTTTGACGTGCTTTTGAACTGCTAGGTTGGCAAGAGCTGGGACCGAGCAACAGGAGCTTTTATTTATTTTATTTTTTAAATATATTTTTATTAAGATTTTTAAACATAAATGCAAATATAATGATAACATATATCATAACATAGTTTCTTAAGTTCTTTGGACTCCCTCACGTCTCCCGCTCCCACTTGCATCATTGTCAAATCTTGCCCGCAATTTATCATCTTGTTTACATTATTGTGTCCCATTCATTTAGAATATAATCTAATAATTCTCCCAAAGGTTTATGATTTTTCCTCAATCACCTTTATCATCCTAATTGCATCTAATTTAGTGGTGGCCAATTATTTATGATCTAGCCTCCATCTTAACATTCAACCAAATTACAATGCTTTTTAAAATAAACCTTAAATTTCTTCCAATCTTCTTCAACCTTCTCTTCTCCCAGGTCTCAGATTCTGCTGGTCATCTCGGCTAGTTCCATATAGTCTATCAGTTGCATCTGCCAGTCTTCCAGTGTGGGTAGATCTTGAGTTTTCCAGTGCTTAGCGATGAGTATCCTTGCTGCCGTTGTTGCATACATAAAAAATGTTCGGTCCTTCTTTAACACCTTCTGGCCGACAATACCCAAAAGGAAGGCCTCTGGTTTCTTAGTGAAGGTATACTTAAATACCTTTTTCAGCTCATTATATATCATTTCCCAGAAGGCCTTCACTCTAGGGCAGGTCCACCAGAGGTGAAAGAATGTTCCCTCATTTTCTTTACATTTCCAACATTTATTATCAGACAAATGGTATATTTTGGCAAGTTTAACTGGGGTCATGTACCATCTATATATCATTTTCATTACATTTTCCTTCAAAGCATTACATGCAGTGAAGTTCAGCCCGTTGGTCCACAACCTTTCCCAGTCCTCAAACATGATGTTATGCCCAATGTCCTGTGCCCACTTTTATCATAGCCGATTTAACCAATTCATCTTGTGTATTCCATTTTAACAGCAAGTTATACATTCTTGAAAGTACCTTAGTCAGGTTCTAACAGTTCTGTTTCCAATTTCGATTTCTCCACCTGGAACCCTACCTTTTTATCATTTTTAAAAACTTCATTAATCTGAGCTTAATGTAACCAGTCTCGCACTTTATCCTTCATTTTCTCCAAACTCTGCAATTTCCAATTGTCTCCATCTTTTTCTAATATTTCCCAATATTTTGGCCATTTGGCCTCCATATTGGGTCTTTTTCGGGCCTTAGCTTCCAGCGGTGAAAGCCACCTTGGAGTTTTATTTTCCAATAAGTCTTTATATTTTGTCCAGACATTAAACACTGCTTTCCTGACAATATGGTTCTTAAAGGCCTTATTGATCTTAACTTTGTCATACCATAAGTATGCATGCCAACCAAAAGCATTGTTGAAACCTTCCAAATCCAGAACGTCAGTGTCCTCAAGAAGTAGCCAGTCTTTTAGCCAGCAGAAAGCTGCGGCCTCATAGTATAACTTTAGGTCTGGCAGGGCAAAGCCCCCTCTTTCTTTCGCATCAGTTAATATCTTAAACTTAATTCTGGGCTTTTTGCCCTGCCAGACGAGCAACAGGAGCTTTTAGCAGGTGACTAAAACGCTTCTTAAGGAGCACTTGACAATCCTTCCCCCAATCAATATTAATTAAAAAGGCACTTTTGGTTCATCGCCTTAGTGGATTTGTTGTTGATTGGTGGAGAAATAATAAATAAAACAAGCTAAGTATACAGTCTCTCTTATGACAACTTAGCCTACAGTAAGGGAAAGTTTGGCTGGACTGTGAAATGCTAAAATAAAAGGCTAGGCAACAATGAGAAAGGGGATGGGGGAATCAAAATTATTCCTTGGTTGGATGCTTAGGTGATGGAGATGGTAAAATGTATTTTTCGCTATGGATTGAAAGAAGATTTGAATTAAACTTAAGTTGTGCCTTACTGGGAAGTTTCCAGGCAGCAGATCTTCCAAAGCAAGAGGGTGGAATTCACTCATCCTATACTGAAGCCAAGCCTTCACTTCCTTCCCCTAGGCAATTTCCTAGAGAGAATGGCAAGAGTATCTGTTTGTCTAGTAGTCTAGTGCAAGAGAGCTGCTTGCATTAGAGCTAGATAATTCTGCCACACTTGTGTGGACTTGCTTTGGTGATGCTTGTGGTGGAGCAGCTATATTAGACAAAAACATAGGAGGAAGAGCTGTAGCTCAGTGGCAGAGCACTTGCCTTGCATGCAGAAGATTACAGGTTCAATCACCCTCATCTCCAGGTATGACTGGAGAGACTCATTTTTGTTACAAGACTTTAAAGAAAGAATCTACTAGTGAAAAGACACCATTTTATGTTGATTTTTTATTCTAGAGTTTCGTTCGACATCTCAGTTCACTGTAAATCTTCCTCTTATAATTTGTAACAAAGACACTTACAAAAATGTGCCTAGTGATTAAGTTAATGATCACATCAGGCATAAATGTCATAGCTTTATACCTTCTATACAAAACAGCACAGTTATTATTAAAATTATTATGCAATAACCTTTTGATTTCTGAAAAGTAAAGCCATAAGCAGTTGTCACAGTTGAGCCATGGGCAGTTGCCAAAGAGCATGCCAGAACCACCAAACAAACCAAGAACTGGAGGCAATGAAAAGAACACTAGCAACAATTGCCCTGGCAAAATCCCAGCCAGCAGAGGAAGATTTTATAACCCTTCCTGGTGAGTAAAGCCAATGACCAGCTTGGATGTGGGGAGCCAATTCAGTATTCAGGAATATTTTATTGAATAGGAAAATAGTTTAGTGCATAGAACGATAGATTCTCAGTTCTATCTACAACAGTTCCTCACAGATATTTCATGCTTAAATTAATGCTAAAATCAAGTAAAATTAAATGCTGGGTTTATCCTACATCAGACTACAGCATTCAGTTCATTTCCTAATGTTAAGCACTGAGAGTTGTAGGAACAGTCCTGATCTAACAACTGAAGAGGACAGCAAAATATTTGGGTTGCAGGATTGGAACAAATGAAGCTGTGTTCATTCTAATTGTCTTAAGCTGCTGGAACAGCAGCTCCATACCTCTTTAAGGTAATTTTTTTGTGAACTGAACAAAATGCCTGTCTTCAAAAGAAGCAAATCTTCTGCACCTCCAGAATATATTTGGATTAGCATACGTATTTGAAAAGTATAGCATTGTATATGTTGCAAATTGTCCATTATGATGACAGTTCCATTTACATGGAATATAAGGAAACTAGGTCATTGACTGATATGTCTGCCATATGTCTGTCAAACTGGCAGGTGCAGATTATTTTTTACTCATAGGGAATACAGCCAAAGATAAATTTGTTGGTCATTGATTTGATTTAACAGCAGCACACATTTTTGATTGAGTTCTAACAACTGCCAAAAAGGCCAGGTTTGTGAGAATCAAGAGAACTAGATAGTGGATTCTTGGATGTTAACAAATACAAAATAGTGAATTTAATTATTTACTTTATAAGGTATCTTATTGCCTCAGAAACTGTCATTCACCTAATGATTACACATTCATTTTAATAGCAGAATCTTTAAACAAAATCTTTGAAATTGAAACAACCCTGCTTTATATCTTATATCTTCCAGTGAATGAACAGTTATCTGAAACACTTGTTAACTGGGAATTTTTTTGTAACTAAGGAAATAGAATGTTGGGCTCTGGGAGTTCTGTTGCTTTTTCACATTACTATAATTAGGAATGCTTACAATATTGTACCAATTCAATTTTGTTCCTGGATTTGGGGTTTCAGCATTACCTGATCTTGTTAGAACAGCAATGATAAGTGAGATATCATCCATTCATCTGCTTCTTTATTTCTGGGCTTTGTTCAGACAGTTGAGTATGCATTGGTTGGCATAGTTTGCCTCACCACTTACTGATGTTTTATTGCTAAATAACAGCATAAAAAGGAATCGTAATGGGATTGTGTGATTGCATCATGATTCCTTTTTGCTTTGTAGTTTAATCAATGCATCTATGGGCTCCTGCACATCAGCATGGCGAAGGGCACATACACATGAACTGAAAACTGCACCCAACCGCAGTTGTGCAATTAATTAAAAAAAAATCCAAGTTAAACTAGAAGGCAACCAGGATGGAATGGAGGGCAGATTCGTACCAGAGAAAAATGGTTGCATATACAATGTACATTTAAAGCACATTGCTTCCACCAAAGAATCCTGGGAATTGTCATTTACTCCACACAGAGCTACAGTTCCCAGAACTGTTTACAATTTAGAGTTCCCAGGATTATTTGGGGGTGGGTGAGAGTGGGCTTTAAATGTATGGTGTATATGCAGCCAACAATCCCTGGCAAGCCTTAGGGACATTGCCAGTATCTGCCAGATACACATTCTTACGCTTGCTGAATGAAACCTCAATTGCTTAGTATTAAAGAGTTGGGTCTCACTAACTTGCTTGCTGTGGTACCAAATTGTCACAGTACTTCCCACATAACTTGGAAAGGTGTTGTTTTGCATGCATATATAGTACAAAACACAGCGATTCCAACAGAAATCTGAAAATAGCATATTTATAAACCCATTGAAATGGAAGATGTGAACATCCCCAAATGGATAAAAGTATTTCCATATGATTCAGAAAGCTGAAATTGCACTTGTAACCAAGAGAAGCTGATTATTAGGCATTTCTGAAAGAATGCATTTGCATATGTCCCTACACAGACAGTTAATGCTAGCTAAGAAATAGAAATTTGGTACATGCACGCACAAAACGAAACAAAACAACTTGATTACGTGAAAAGTCTGAAAAGGAGTCCCTCCCAATTGAACTCAAAGCCCAGCATATAACTTATCATAGAAAATAATGCTCCAGCACAGAACAAAAGAACACACATGAGACAAAATGTTGGGTTGTGGGATTGCTGGCAACAAACAGGAATGTGGAGCTGTGCCTGACTGCAGAAAATAGTGTTACACGTAGCCCCAATCTCTGAGCGGTGTGAGCTTCTAGAGGTTCTAGGCACTTACCCAGGGATTGGTTTCCTTGAAACAAGGGACAGCAGAGACTATGATGTCTTTATGATATAGGGTTTATTTACCATATATCCAACCTGAGCCTATGACGGAGCAACTGACAGTATTAACACCCCCAAGAAGATCTTGCTTCTCCCGTAGCCACAGCATCGGATTCTTGCAGAAATCAAGCATGTCTACCCCGCAGCCCACTTCTAGCCTTTAGCTCTCACAACCTCAGCTCTGGATTCTGTTCTTCTAATTACCAGCTAGTTGACAGAGGGGGCCCCACCCATTTGCCCTCTGGTGCAGAGCCACTTCATTTGTTACCTTACCTTAGGGTATTAGCAATAAGCTGGCCAACTATTCCAAGAATGAGATTCTCGCCAAGGTTTAATAGAAAGCCCCCCCCCACTCTCACACACTATATTCCAAAAAAGCCCATACCAAATTTAGACTCACTAAGAAGTGGATTTTTCCACTGAATATATGCATCTTCAGGATTCCATAAGCTGTCAGGGGCTCAGTTAGATCATTTTTTCTGCCACCACCATGTCTACTGTTATTTACTTATTTGCAATTGTCCTCAACATTCCATGATTCCTGGAGAGTAAGGATCATATTCAATTCCTACCAAGCTTTCTTCTCTTTTTGGGTGTTTGTGTGTGTCTTTTAAATTTAGAATTCTACAGAACAGATAGAAAATGCAACTTTATATGTGGTTTGCTTTGGAAACTTACAGTTGTACAAGAGTTCTGAGCTTTGGAACTCAGATGAGCAGATTCCTGCTTACCTGTTTCCACACCTTAGCTGTCTGGCACTGTAGAGCACTTGGTACATGCAAACTAGGAACTAGTTAGCAGGAAGCTGCTCAGCTAGCTCTGGCAATGAGTGGAAGCAGTATTTCAATGGAACTGGCTGGGGAATTGGGGTGAAGGAATATGTGCTTTACATCAGGAATGTCCAACTGTTAAATAAATCACAGACTGTACCAAATGAAAGAAAATGGTTGGCTTAATTTCTTTGGAAAGTAACAATCAATATAAGGAAGCACTAAAATAAATTTCAGCTCTCTTTCACTATGCTGATTTTCCCTCAATCTTCAGCAGGGTATAATCATTGCCTGCTGATTCCTTCAGGGTAGAATACATAGTGCCCTTTTCAGTTGCTCAGTAGCTGCTTGAATGTGTGGGTGGTATACTCTTAAAGACTCCCAAACTTTCAGTTTACCTAGCAGTTAGAAATTCTACTGTAAAGTCAAGAATTCACAGTGTACACTTTGAAGTTTATATGGATATTATGGCTTGCCAATATAGTAGTCCATTTTAATCAATTTAAGGAAGAGTACCATGGCTTTCATTCTACTTCAGCATGTTTGCCAGATTTCAGACAAAGGATATGCTGGAAATAATGGAATCTGAAAACAGAGGTTACTTTTGTACTTAGCTGTCCTGCTGATTGGCTTCTGCATGAGGAGATGCTGCTGTTGGCAGAAACAGCAGATGAGCAAGTAATTCAACAAATGTAATCATCATAATAAATGCAGTAGCTAGCAATTTAACAGGGAAATAAGCTAGTAAGGGTTATCCTAAAATAAATGTAATTTTGTCTCGTATTTCTCTATGAAACAGGTAGCCCACGTTTTTTTCCTTGTAAAGTACATAAATTAGATCACGTACCACACAGAGAAAATTTCCTTCAAAATGCTTTAAAACTTTTATCATTGAGCAACATAAATGACAACCAATTTTCTCACTTATACCAACAAAAAAGATACTCCAACCAGTGATGTCGTATGACTGTTTTTCAGGATGGTTCACACAGTAAATTATTTATGTCATGCAATATGATATTCATTTTAGAATCCGATCCCCCCAAAACCCCCGCTACCTCTAGCATTCCATCTCCACTGTAGGATATTGTTGGACCAGTAAAGTGGTCTGTGTATTCTAGGTGAGTTCTAATCAGAGATGAAAAGTAAAAAAAGATATATCATTGATGCAGTAGTAGTATTGGGTTACTATGGTTGATCAGAGATAAAATTTTGCTTTCTAATTCATCTTGTGCTATGATTTTTAAATACCTTCAAAATGTTATCCAGTAATACTTTTAGTTGCACGGGGGGGGGGGGGAGGAATCCACTTAGCACACATAGCTCTTTGCTGTTCTTCAGGCTACTGGCTGTGCTTTGCTATACACCTGCTTTTGTTGTTCTGCTTGGCTATTATGTCATTTTATTACTTGGCTTTTATTTATATTGATGGTTGTAAAAAGGTTTATTGTGTGCCACCAGAGTCAATGAATTATTTAGAAAAATGGCTATTAAAGGTCAATAGTGAAACTAGTTTCCTACTAAATATATAAAAAAAAGCTACAGCACTAGGGAGTTCAGCATTGTTTTTCCACCACATCATCTTCTCCTGAGGGCCTACAAGCCATTCTGATAAGGTATGTCAAAGGTCCCATCAAATTCCAACTGTTGGCGATGTGAAAGTAGTTTGACTGTTTGGGGATACACTTAAATCACGCCTTTTCTTTTCAAGGGAGTATGTAAAAGCACTCAATTGTCAGTACTTTCATAGGAAATGAGGTGTGCCCCTTTGGTTACTTAGAATGCAGTCTTAATCCCCCAATACTGATGGCAGGGCTGTGTGTTAGGGTGGTGAATGTTGGCACTGATGAAGAGGTGTGCCTCTGGGTGAGGGGGCAGGCTCCACTGTGGTATAAGATAATACTTTATTCGGCTATAAGGCCACAAGGTAAAACAAATCAATAGATAAAATAGCATTTTACAATCTAAAATATCAACTAAAATATTTCAACGCATAATCTTCACATTACTTACAATCTCTAGATGTACCATGTTATGGCCTTGAAGATAAAGATGGTGCATAGAGTTTCCTGGATTTTTAATAGTCATGCAGCATTCCATGAACTCTTTTATATGAAGGAACTGAAATCAGGAATCTAGCAACCTGTAATTTTCTATAAGAGTCAATGTCCTGGAGCAGATAAGCTAGATGTAATTCAGGTGGTTTAGCAGCAATTTCCAGAATGATTGAACTCAGGATCCTTGATCGGGGAACAATGTATAAGGGGCAATTAAACAGGATATGATAGAGGGATTCTATTGATTTGTTGTCACATGCGCATAAAACAGAGGTTTTACCGTTAGAAAATCTATTGCTCAGCACATTTGAGGGGAACACATTGAATCTGGCTCTAACAAATGCGAATCTATGCGACGCAGCCGATAAAGTAGACAGATATAGAGGTATCTGGGACATAGATGTAATGCCCAGATTTATCGGGGAACATGTACCTCCACCTGTAGTAAGATTTTGTTGCAAATCTACCTCCTCCAATCTTTTTTTTGATGACCTTTTTAGCTGTAATTAGATCTAAATTAAGTATATCGGAAGGAGAGATTCCATAACAGTTTGGAATGGATTTTTGTTGCCCATGGGCTGGTGAATTCATCTCTCCAAAGGCACTGAATAAGATGGTAGTTTGGCAATTTATGCCAAAGGGACAGCCAATAATTAAAGGCATGTCTCCACATCAGAATCTCTAGGGAGGGGGTCTTAAGTTCTAAGCGAATGGCAGAGTTGCTTACACAGGAGGGTAGTTTCAAAAGGCGTCTTAGAAAAAGATTTTGCAATGTCACCAGAGGCAAGAGGTTTACAAAGGCGCCCCATAAAGGGACCGCATAGGCCATAGTTGCAACCACTTTGGCACTATAAACTTTTAAGGAGGATGGAACATGCATAGCCCCCTCAGTAAAGAAGAAGCGTAATAGAGCATAGATAAGGGCTTTAACCTTATTTTGTAAATATGTGATATGTGCTTTCCATCCCATATTATACTGGAAGTAAATTCCTAGATATTGAAATTTGTAAACTTGTTCAATTGGCTTCCCCTCAAGTTCCCATCTATACAGTTTACGACTCCTGGAAAAAATTAGGACTTTAGATTTGGAATGGTTAATAGTAAGTAAATTTGTTTGGCAATATAACGCAAAAATCTTAAGGGCCCTCCTCAAACCGATTCGAGAATAAGAGAGGATCACTGCATCGTCAGCGTACAATAGTAAGGGGCAGCGATAGTCTGCAAGCCTGGGTGCATGAATGGAGGTTTGGGCCTCAGCTAGGGGCGTTCTCATGTCACTAATATAGAGGTTAAAAAGATAGGGGGTTAAAAAGATAGGGGACTCCACTGTGGTAGAAATCTCAAGTATCACATTCTTCCTCAAACGGTGGCCAACAGTCAGCACTGAAATTGGGTGTTTGGTGGTAGGTGTGTACTGCCATAGCCACATTAAATCCACTAGGGCAGCAGCACCAGACTGGAACTGATGTAGCAAAAAATAAGGGGGTGGGGAAATTTCCCTATGCTGACTGGCAGGAGCTGGCAAGGCTTCAAGTGTAGCAGTGAATCTACCACTCCACATCTTCCTGGCCTTGGTTTGGATTGCTCTGCTTCACCCATGATTCACCCATATGATTCACCCATGGTTGAAACCCATTTTGCACTGAAAGGCTGCTGTGTGGAAGCCATTTAGCACTGTATCTGCATGGAGGCTGCTCCATATGGCAAACTTGTTTTTTGCAGTACAGCCCTACAGATTGTTTCCATAGGATCACAAAACATTTTTAAAATTTTGAGAAAACAGTGGTGGCAGCTGATCAATATGGTAAACCATATTATGGTATCATATTTCTGAAATACCAAAAATGAAGTTTTTGCCTTTTGCTTTATCTCTGTGTGTCTAATAATAGCAAATAATAAGTTTCAAAAAAAGTATCATGAAGTATAATCTTATTATTGACTCAAGGTTTATGATGCCCTAACATGATTATTTCTTTTTTTCTTTTTTTAAACCACTAATATGCTAATACTTTAACTGAATATTACTCTTTAATGATTTGCTAAGCTATGCACAGAGCTATTTATTATTTATGTTGCCATAGTAATAGAAATATTTTAATTACATTTTAAAGGAAGGAGACACATTTCTTTTTCTAAAAACATGCAGACTTTATAATGAATTTCAATTTAGTTTTTAGTTTTTTTAATTATGTCATTTTCTTAGAAGAAAAAATGATGCATTCCTTGCAATCATGAGAACACTGTTGTGAAAAGCACACAAGGGAGATTCTCAGCAAAATCTGGTAGGAAGGCACCACAGCCAGGAAGCCTACCCTGCGTGGTAGCAGATATATGGAACTTCTTCCTTGCAATGGCTAAGCAAAGTAAATCCCTGCCTAGCAGTCTATGACACCACAATCCCCTCATGTTTTACAGTCGCGCATCAAGCTGCCTAGATATGCCTATCCAGCCTTCACATACATTCTACTCAGAGCTGGAAACTGAACTGAAAGGTTCTGCATGATCAACTGTCACCCCTCCTTAGTCAAGGCAATGTTTGTTGGCAACGTTTCCATACCGTATAGGTTGTGAGCATCACAGGGCTCATGCAATGGCTCCACGTCTCTGCTTCCTGCTATCCATGTGAGTGGGCAATATCTTGGCTTAAAAAACAACAACCCACCTACACTATTCTGACATTACACGTTAATGCTGTTATCAGTTTAGTATTTCATTTGCTTTACTTTGTAATTATAAATAGGGATAGTTTTGCTAAAGTTGCTATCATCTAATGCAAGTTTACATGGATTTTGACCCGTGATGAGGAATGTATCTCACGAGGCATATCTGGATGTTTCCCAGCAACTTGATAAACTTCCTGTGGTTGTTGCTTTCCTGAGACTGCAGACTGGTGTGCTGTGCATGACTGGTGGTCCACGTTCAGTCAGCATAGTAGATCAGAAAACTTGCATGGCCTTGATACCTATTATTCATTCACAATTTAAATAAAGATTAAATCTTATTATTACCCCTAAATTGAAAATCCAATAATAGGGAAATTGTTTTTCCCTAAAACAAATTAAGGCACAAATCCTTTCCTTCCAGATTGGAAAGTTGGTCCAGGTGGCTGCTGATATTGCAAAGGTCGTGGGTTCGATCCCCGTATGAGCCCGCTGCATATTCCTGCATTACAGGGGTTTGGACTAGATGATCCTTGGAGTCCCTTCCAACTCTACAATTCTACGATTCTATGTGCATGAATGGTGCCTCAATTGGATGCCCTCAAAATGGTCACCACCTGTATAGCATTTGACTACTAATGTATCTATACTATATAAAGAAAAACAGAGGGTCAGAGTAGAGTTAGGTGGCCTTTGACTTTATGTAGCCATACATCACACATACTTCTGTGAAAAGATGCATAATAGCCTATTGCATATAATAACTGGGCAGAGGGGAACTCAGCAGCCTGTCAGATGCAGTTATGTACAAACAGATGCAAGAGCAGATCCCACATTTGCACCAGCATATGCAAAACACACTCTTATACTGCATCTCCCTCTCTCTTTTACACACACACATACACAGATGTAGCAGCTCCCCCCCCCCCCAATCTATCACTGCTAGAGCCTGGTGATGAAATTGCTATTTTTATTTTGGGGAGCGGGTTCCACCAGAGAAGCTTCCATCTGCCAAACAGACATGGGTGACAATACTTGCCTTTAGTTAAATGACAGATTCAAATAGGAACTTCAAACCTTATAATAATTAATTTCCACTACGTCAACAGAAAGCATGCCCTGGCAATATCCTTGAATTTCTGCCATAATTTAAATTGCCCAAATGAAAAGGTGTAGATATGATTTGGTGCTGTGGAGATAGAGGGGGGATTGCAGATGTGGAATGGCTGCTCTTCACCACCAAAAATTTAAACTGCTGTGACTTTGCCAGTCTTTATTAGACTTTTTTGGAATGAAGTCAGAATATGCCAGCATTCATTAGGGGTTTTTTTTGGAACTAGGTCCAAATATACCCCTTACTAGATAGATTCCTTGTTTCAAATATCATATTGATATGACAAATTGTCTTGATTTTACGAAGAACAGAATTCTCATGCATTAGGAAGATAAAATGCTGGAAAAGCAACCCTCAATAACTTTAAAGCTCTTAGAGCTAGTGTGGTGTAGTGGTTAAGAGCGGTAGTCTCGTAATCTGGGGAACTGGGTTCGCATCTCCGCTCCTCCACATGCAGCTGCTGGGTGACCTTGGGCTAGTCACACTTCTTTGAAGTCTCTCAGCCCCTCACCTCACATAGTGTTTGTTTTGGGGGAAGAAGGGAAAGGAGAATGTTAGCCGCTTTGAGACTCCTTCGGGTAGTGATAAAGCAGGATATCAAATCCAAACTCCTCCTCCTCTTCTTCTTATGGCTCAATAATTCAGCATCCCATTCTTCCCCAGCTCTGCTGCCCCCCCTCTTATTACATGCACAGGTTCTTTGCAGGAGAAGAAATGCTTATGCTGCTTATTCTTATTTTACTTCTAGCCATTTAATAATAGTTGTTTGTGTTTGTTGAGAAGCATAAAAGACTGATCAAAATATTCAGATGACTTGACTGAAAACTGTATTATGTTTCTCACACATATTTTTAAAATAAAAAAGCAGATGTGGAATGTATTCCCTAAATATGCACATAGAAATGATAGGATAACAAACTGAGCTGTAACATGCTGCTCATAATATACATAAGAGTTTCAGCAAAAGTGCCTCTTCTTAATTTTAATAAGAACAAAATAGTGAAAGTGTTCCCCTTGTAGTTTTGTTTTCCTTTTCAGCCACCCATTTAAACTTGGCAATGTCAATATTCACTTTGCTTAGCAGAAAACTGTTAAGAGCAAGAGAGCAGCGTGCAATCATGTCCCCAGTGCTGTTTGGTATCTATATTAAGCCATTGGGAGTGGTAATTAGGAGATTTGGAACATGGTGCTACAAGTATGCTATTGATACCCAGTTCTATTTCTCTGTTACATCTGAGTGTTGTGGATGAAGGTTATGTGGGAAGGTGGTTCAAGAACTGGGTAATTTGGTTGTTCTAGATGGGATTACAGTCCCCCAATGGAGCAGATACATATCTGTGATGCTTTTTGTTTCTCATTTGTTCCTGGAGGCTACAGTAGGTAAGAGTGTCTTTTAGCATCTTCTCCTGATATGTCAACTATGACCATTTCTGGACAAGGCTTCTCCCTTCTCCCTCCTCCTTCTCCCTCCTCCTCCTCCTCCTCCTCCTCCTTCCCCTTGCTTATGCGTGATTCTACATTCTTTATTGCATATAGTATACTTGCAAATGAGTTGGGAGTGGTGTTTAATTTCTAGGAAGAGCAGAGAATGTAAAAACTGGTAAGGGTAGCGATGGCACAAGGTCAGCAGGACTTCTGCAAGTACCTTATCCAAGCCAGAACCAAGTCTCCGCAGCAATGTATTAATCCAAGTTTTTAGCCAGTAGAGAAAACAGCAAGTCATTCACATCAACAGGCTTCATCAGACATCCATTGTTGCAATAGGACAGATTGAGCAGTAAAACAATAAAACAATAAACTAAAAGCAAAGAGAAGCGATGAGGTGATAAAGCAGCTGGTAAGACCTTAGAACGGTGAGTTTAAAACCAAGAAGTGGCTAAAAACTACTTAAAAGCTTAACTGAAAGCAGGAGAGTCTGACTAGGCTGCTCTCTCCGTTGCCATCTTGGCTCCTCAAATTCATTCATTTTATTCATTCAAGTACCTTATCCACATTCTCAGGTCTCAAAAGCTGGAACTGATCCCACAAAACCAGACTAGATGGTGCAGTTTAATTTGCTGCCTCAGTGTGCCCTCAAATAGTTGTCCACTAGCATTATTTGGAGGGTTTAATCTCCTCAGTGAATGAAGTTGCAGCAGCTATCAGAAGCCTGCTGTGACAGGTTTGCTAGGCATTTTGATAATAAAATTGCTTGCCTCTGCAGTGACTTGGATGCCATTGACAGTCAGACACCAAATGTAACACTCTCTGCAATGAGGTTTGCTCAAAACGTCGAGAGGTACAGCTGAGAGGTACAAAAATATGTATCTCTTTATTCTGAAAGCAATAAAAGGCATGTGCTATGTCATTGTCCTCCCCAAAATGTGACAAACTGAAAAAGAGATTTGAAATGACAAGCATATCAGCACATATTACTTTACAAGCTGCATGACCCTCAGACTGGGAAGACCAACTGTTTATAACCTACAACATTGCCTGGCTGTCACACTAGAATTGTATATTTTTGTTCCTAAATTCCCCACTTCCCTGCCAGATACAGATAGCCGCTAGAACTGAATGGAAAACAAATAAATGAATGTAAGATCCCTAGTGATTTCTAGGCCACCTGCCAGAACACCAGCAGCCACATAAAAAGATTTTGAAGGCTAGACTTCCAGACACATTGTACTGGGCCTGTAGATCTGTTTCCACA
Source organism: Podarcis gaigeae (assembly GCF_964106915.1). NCBI lineage: Eukaryota > Metazoa > Chordata > Lepidosauria > Squamata > Lacertidae > Podarcis > Podarcis gaigeae. Next base: position 34,284,918 of record NC_139686.1, read on the forward strand.
TTGAGTCAATCCTATCAGAAGAACACTGCTCTGAAATTTGGCAAAAAGGCAAGCCAGACCTTGAAGTCATCCTTTATGCCCTTGGTAACCCTAAAACGGTGGTGAGAAAATGTACAAATGATTCCTTCCAGGCCTTCATCTTCCTAAAATCAGGTTGTCTGAACTTGCACATGTATGTGCTCTTTTTAAACTAAGTTTCATTTAGTTGTTTCAGCAACTTTAAAAATATGTTTCCAGAGGATTAAAAAGAACAATTGTCAAATGATAGAAACCTTGTACAGATTGTAGCCCAGCAGCCCCTCTTTTGTGGCATACGTAGCAATCCTGTGGATGTTTGTTCAATTAAACTTATTCCAGGGAAGTCTCTTCTGCCTTGTTCTCTGATGTCCTGGGGGTTGTAGCACTGCAGGTTCAAGGAACATTTTGCTGTATTGGCGGTTTACCTGCTTATATGAACAAAATGGGGTAACAACTATGAAGAAGTTTAGAAATTATATGACATAAAATGTTGTTGATGTTGTTTTATTTTTACCCTGTCCATCTGACTGGGCTGCCCCAACCACACTGGTGGCTTCCAACAAAAAATAAAAACACAGTAAGACACAAACAGAAAAAAGTTCCCTAAACAGGGCTGCCTTCAGATGTCTTCTAAAAGTCAGTTGTTTATTTCCTTGACATCTGATGGGAGGGCATTCCACAGGGCGAGCGCCACCACCAAAAAGGCCCTTTGCCCGGTTCCCTGTAACCTCACTTCTCGCAGTGAGGGAACCATCAGAAGGCCCTCGGAGCTGGATCTCAGTGTCTGGGCTGAATGATGGGGGTGGAGATGCTCCTTCAGGTAATTTTTCACACAACCCTTTTATTATTACAAAATAATATAAGTTTATTGTTCTAGCCAAACCTACAGCAACAGTACCAATAGAATAATACAGATCACAAATCCATAATATGAACCAGCATCCACGATGTGAGAGGTTTCAGGAGACACCAACAAACTTAAATCCAGCTTGATTTCAAATTAAACCTCTGAATTACCACAATCTAACTCCTTTTTCCTGAAATATTTTGTTGCAGTCAGTGCATAGAGGGCTGCTCTCTGTGTTACAAAGCTATTATTGTCACTCCCAAAAAACATACCTTCACTGAACCTGCTTTTGGAAAATTGCCTTGTTATCCTAATCAGATCTATGCACATGACTTTACTTACTCCCAATTTTAATACCTAGCTATAGATAGCACTGTCAACCTGTCTGTTATCATGCGATCTTAAACTGCAAAATGTATTTATCATAAGAGCCTTCACAGGGTTATTGTGCAGACAAGTTAACTTTTCTCTCTCCCTCTCCCATATGTGTATTTGATGGTGGTGGGCTTGTATTTCTATTCCATTATCTCAGAGTCGAAGTAGAGTGTCATGGTCACTTGGTGTTGCATAGGAGCTAGTATGCAGAGTTTTTCCTGTATTTTGTTCTAGAGATTATGAGATACTACAAAATAGATAAGAGAGCTCATCTTGTCCAGTTCTGATGGAAAAAAAGAGTATGCAAATATTTAAGCTGCAGAAAATACCTCCTTTGGGGAAAAGAATGATTTAGGTTGTCTTAAAGCTGGGATTCTCATTATAGCATGTTTATTTAAAAAATAAAATAAAAGACACATTATGTTTAGTGGGCCTTACAAGCTAGTGTGTTTAGGACTGCATCCTATGTTAACAAGCAGTGAAAATACTTTGGTCACTTTAGAAAATGTATATATATAAAGCCAGCTTTATTCTCTAAGTTTGCCACATTGCACTTCCAAATTTAGCTATTAAGTTACATTCCTTCACATTGGCTCATTTCTGCTTCCAGGTGAGTGCTTTCAGGAACCATATAGACTGAGTGCCCCAGGCCTTGGTGTAGCCCTAGTAATATGCTTGCTTATTAGAACTCCAACAGGAGTTCTTTTCAGGCATGGTTCAGTGATCCTCTGTAAGATGAAATCTGGGGGATGGCTAGCCAAAGGGTATGACTAATTCGGGCAGAGGGCAGACAGAGACAAAGGATACCTTGCACACTTGAATATATTAGGTGTCAGCATACACGTTCTGGTGATGTTTCTCATAAGAACTGAAAAGATGGGAAGATTCTTGAGTAGAAGCAGGAACTCATCCAAGTGAATTAAAGAGTGTCTGTTTGAGAGGTTGCTCTACGTCAGCAACCATATGAGCCCCCCATGTGTAGTTTTGTGATTAGTAATTGGCAAATCTCTTTCCGTTTCTTATTTTTCCAGTCTTTCAGTTCTCCACATTTCCTCATCAGTTTGTGAATTTTTAAAAAATTCATCTCTCCTAATATACACATTTGTGTGCAGTTTTGCCTTATATACATGTTTGCAACACAATTTCCCCCTAATATAATGCATATTTGTAAGTTATTTTCACCAATATATGCATTTTTATGCACCCTTCACCTGAGTGTAAGTATTTTTGTTCACTGGAGAACTGCATTGCAAAATTCAGAATGGTTTGTATTTTGAAGGATGGCAATGTTTCAATTTGCATATTGTTTCTGTTTGTTTGTTTGTTTGTTTGTTTGTTTGTTTGTTTGCATTTTGACCATTCAAGCTGTAATACCATTTTATTTCACAGTGCCATTTTGGTAGCATTAGACAACTTTATTCTGAACCCAGAATAGGGCTAGTTGTTTTTGCTAATTTCCCTTAGTAACTGAAATGTAGTGCCTCTTATCCATGGCGTGCTCTGACTCTGGGCAAATTTGTTTAAAGTATTATTGCTTTCCCAGAGCTTTGAGGTGTATTGTTTTTAAATAAGTTACTTCCAAACTTAGAGTTCCCTCCCAGTTTTGAAGGAGTTCTTCCTACTGTGCCTCGAATAGTGGGCTTGATCAGCAGCAATTAGCATGTGATCTTGCCTCTGCCTTGAAAAGCTTCACCCACTGATTTCTGTAGTAGGACGATTGCTATTTATCTGGAGTGGACGGCTGAGCAGTGAAGTGGTTGGGTTTGCAAATTAGAGCAAATTATTCAGAAAAGGGAAAACTGAAGCACACTGTAAAGAGCTCCAAAAGGTCTGTCAGAACAAGTGAATGGGCAAAAAAATGGCAAATGAGTGTAAAGTGAAGTGATGCATATTTATTTTAAAAATTCTGCTTTGTATATATGTTGGAGTAATGTGTGTTGAGTGTCTGAAGTGCATTATAGCAGACATGTACTGCAGAAAGGAGTCTGCAACACGTTTACTGAGAAATCTGCATATTGTGCATATTGCACACAGAATGTGCAAAAATAGTTGAGCATGCACATCCCTCAAGGCCCATTGGAAATTATCTAGAATGTCCCGAGAATGTATACAATCCTGTTGAGATTTGCATATTCTTTAAGGCATGTTGGAACATATGTATATTGACTAAGAAATGTGCACAATCTCTTGTTCACGGACAGACCCTATGCACATTCTCCATGAAGTATGATGAATGTACACAGTGGTAGTTTTTTTAAAAAAACACATTAGTTGCTCAATCACATCCATAACATATACATTGGATCTGAACTTATAACAGCTACCAAAGGTAGCTCAATGAAAATGTCAACCCAATATGTGGCAGCTGTGAAAAATGCAAAGTCCATGCTAGAGATTTTTTTTTTGGGGGGGGGGGAATGTTGGTATTGGAAAACACTTATATAAATCCATAATCATGGAATACAGTGTACAGTCCCAGGCATCTCAAAAAGAAAATAGAATTAGAAAAGCTATGAAAAGAACAACCACAATGATTGGGGTGTGGAGCACATTCCCTATGAAGAAAGTCTAAAGGTTTTTTGGGATAGGCTATTTAAAAAAATGATTATTAATACTGTATGGTAATGACTGGCACTTATCAATGGTGTGGAGAGACACTTTCTCTCCCTCCCTCCAACTAGAATGTGCATACCATAGTACTAGAACCCAATAAAACTGATCATCAGTAGGTTCAGAACAGAAAAAGGGACTAATTTTTCATACAATTCATAGTTATTTTAATACTTAACATTTTTATGATTGTTGAGATTATATCCCATACATAATCTTTGCAACACTTCTGTAAGGCAAGCTAGTATCACTGTGCTCATATTGCAGATGGGGACTCAGAGGATGTTGTTTGGTTAGGGCCATCTACTGATTTAAACATCTAGTGGCCCGATTATTCTAGTGGGGGACCCAGATTCTTACCCACTGCCCTAGAGCACTATTAATGATAACACTTTCAATATTCAGGACACACTATACAGCTTTTTGCTATTGTTTCAACTGTTCAGTGCTAAGTAACTGATACAGTCATATGCACAGCTTTATTCTGCATGTAAATTTGGACAGCTCTGACATTTCAGATTAGTTTGTAGAGATTGAAGGCTGAATCATCTCTAATTGACTAAAATTAGACTCTAATGAAAGTCAGGATTTGATTTTAGGTATATTACTCAATCATAAGACAACAGCTAACAGATTTATTAAAAATGTGCTGTATCCACCCTGTTCTATCATTGTTGCCCAGAAGTCCTGTTTATATCAGCTGAGGAAATAACCTTTACAAACTGTCAATAATATTGGAAAAATATCACTTTTTACTTGGATGTAGGAATAACGAAACATGCTAAAAGATTTTAACATAGTTTTTTTCCCCTCCTCTCCCTCTGTTGTCTTCCATATGGTCAAAATCTACACTACAAATTTAGCTTCTTGAGGGTAGGAACTTTTTGCATATGGAACTACATAAAGCATTGTGCACACTACTGTAAAAATAATATAGTATGATCTTTAAGAATGCAATGTAGTATAACAATAATAATGTTCATGATAATGTTTGGACAGCTAGCTGGTTTTTCTATCCTTGTTATAAGAATTAACCATGAATTCCTTTTTGAGGGAAAATATTATTTTAACAATTGCTAGAAATTATTTCCAAAAGGAAAATAATATGCAGTATTTTTAAGCGGCAAACCTATACACACTTATCTGAGAGTCAGAATTATCTCAATGAGACATACTTCTGGTTAGATATGCATAGGATTATTATGAGATTAAGCCCTATTGAACTCAATGGGATTTACTTCTGACTTTGAATAGGCATGTATATAATTGCTTCCTTATCTGGTACTTTTAGAAGAACTTCCAATTATTAACATCACTCACTCACTCATACACACATTCATTTACACACTTTTGCTGTCTTCAGAAGGGCCATTTTTTTAAATTAAAAAGCTATATTTCTTTATTTCAGGAGTCCTTTCCAAAGAAGAGGAGTTATACACTGGAAGCAGTGCCATCTGCTGCTTCTGAGGCATTTCCTGTAGAAAATGAGAATGATCTCTGTGATTTTCTGGATACGACAGTTACAAAGAAGCCCTGTTCTTTAGAAATAGCAAGAGGACATTCCTCAAAGACAGGTAAATGCAGTAGTATTTTCTCTTACAATCAGTGCATTCTGCCATTATGTGGTGCGCACATTTTGATTAATAATGTGCTATGCACTTCTTTGACGGATGGATAGATACTATGTGCCCACAGTGGGAAGCAAATACAAATTCCCTTCTCTGCGCATGAGGAATCTCAGGGGATGCTGGCTTCATCTGATTCGTGGTTCCCTTTCCTCCCAGGCCAGCATTTCCCATTGAATGCCCAGAGTTAATGGAGTAAGTTTTCCACTGTTCCTGTTTCTTGATTCCGTGATTCACCTGGCATGGCCCACACTATTTGCATGTCAGCTGGAAATAATCGGTAATTTGTTAAGACTACCTTTGTGAATATATGCTCTTCCCCCCACCAGCAATAGCTCAATCTTAGAGCATCTGCTTTGCATGCAGAAACTGGCAAGGCAGGCTGGAAAAGATTGACTTCCTGAAACTCCAGAGAACTGCTGCTACTCAGTGTAGAAACTAGATGGACAATTGATCTGACTCGGTATGAAATTGTGAGCAGGAGCCATTTCCTGCGTTGGCAGGGGGCGTTCCAGCCCCTGCCCAGCTGGCTTGGCTGTTGTGCCACGCCCCCATGCAGCCAACCAATCAGGTGGAGGCTTGGGGTGGGGTTTAGCCGCTCAAATGCGGCCACAGCAGCACTTCCCTTTCATTCCGCTGCTGGTTTTCGTCGGATCATACATACTAATTATACTTACTTAAAGAAATCCCTTCCGTTGATTGAAATTCAGTAGTTGGTTAAGTAGTTTCCTAGCCTCAGGCCATGGTCTTGCTTGCTTGCCTTGCCAGTTTGTCCCTGCTCTATACTTTCAAGGAGAGTTGGGGTAATGACAGATTGAACTCCAGCTTCCTGCAAGCAAAGCAGGAGCCTGGAAAATATATCCAGCCCCCTTCAGACCACTATAAACACTGCAAGCCTGGCTTTCTTTCTCACCTGGATGTAGGTAGGCTAAAAGGGAAAGTGATAGTGGCACTACCCAAGAGTAAATAACCAAAGATGCCATGGTGTATTGGCCGGCGGTGGGTGGAGGCAGTGGTATTCTCCTGGTGGTGATGCTGTGTTTGTGGGATGAGGATGGAATGAGGCAGCAACAGTAAGTCTGGGACTGTTCTGGGGCAATCCTTTCTCATAGGATCAGTTTGAGTACTGCCCTGTTTGTTACTGAGCTTGACATACGGTGGTACCTCGAGCTGCAGACGCTTCAGGTTACAGACTCCGCTAACCCAGAAATAGTACCTCAGGTCAAGAACTTTGCTTCAGGATGAGAACAGAAATCGCATGGTGGCAGCAGCGGGAGGCCCCATTAGCTAAAGTGGTACCTCAGGTTAAGAACAGTTTCAGGTTAAGAACGGACCTCCAGAACAAATTAAGTTCTTAACCCGAGGTATCACTGTATTGGCATTTAATATGGTACTATATTTCAAAATGGTGGCTGTCATTGCATTTACTGAGTTTCTTTCTAAGTTACCATGCCCCTTATATTACTGGAATTGCAAAATGTAATCTAGCCACAAATAGATGGAATGACTGTCCTCTGCTTCATAAGCCTTTTAATGGATTTAGATATGTATTACCTTATCACTGGATGCAGGCTTTATTTACCTGTGCTTCTGTTACTGGAGGTCTAAACACAAATGCCTCTTATTTCACAGAGATTAGTGTCATGGGGGTTGGGGTGCTTGACTTCCTTTGCTTGCGTACCTGTGTTTTGGTCACAATTTAGGTAGAAGGTGGTTGCATAGAGGAGTTACTTAGAAAGTGAATTTTTATTTTCACTTTTTTACTGTGTATTGAGGAGGCTTAAAGTAAGCCTTGATTTTTAAAAAACCAAACAACTCCTGTTTAAAGCATTTTGTCTCCCATCCGACCCTTAAGTTAATAATTCAGTTGCCTTTCCTTCATGAAAGATGTTGCCCTACTTACAATATTTTCCAGTTCCAGAGCAGCACCTGCATAACCTCTTCTAGACACTTCTATTAGGCCTATTAATTTGCATGTTTTCACTTTGTGACAAATTAATTCTGGTTATATATATATATATATATATATATATATATATATATATAAACATAATGTATTCTTGATTTGTGAGGCTGAGAAATCAATCATCCTTTGAAAAGTTACAGGATTTAATAAATCTGAGGTACCCTAGATGCAAAGTAATTGTATCACTAAAGTGATAACTATCTGGCAGCTGTAAAGAAGTAAAGCTTAATCATTTTGGGTGATGATAGGGAATAATTAGCTGGTGGATTTAGTGACTGAAAAGCAACCAAATATTTTGAAAACATACTTTTATTATTCAGATATGTGTGTGTTTGTTTTTATAAACAAAATACAAGCTGTAAATGTTGCTTGATTTGCAGAAAATTTAGTTTGTGCATTAGTGCACACACACACATTCCTCGTCTAAGAAAAACTATTTTCAATTTATTCACATTTCAGTCTTTATTCCTTCCCACCAAAAGCACATACCTTTATTCTTTATATTACACAGAACAAAAGTTTGTAAAGAAATGGCCTCCTCTGCATTGACATTCTTCACTTGCCATGCATTTCTGGATTTTATAAATCCTTGCTGTGGGAAAGGGCCAAAGAATTTGGCAGTGACAACTGCAGACAAACTGGATGGCCTTCCATACAAAGACATGCAGCAGACACAGCAGCAAACTATACCATGGTCTGGTGCGCTAAGGAGTAAACCCTACACCAATCCAGAGTGGAGTCCCTAAGACAGTTGGATGGCCCCTTGCATGCCTCCTTCCAGCAGCTTCTGCAGCCAAGATGGTGCCAAATGTATTGCTCTACTTTTCTTTGGACCATGTCAATGAGGCCAAGAGAGGGGTATTGTTGCCTGGGCAGCTTGGGACCTCAATGCAGCTTGCGCCCTGGGGAGGTCACTTCAGTGCTGCTAATGCAGCAGTTAGATTTCACCCCCAGAGGCGTACTCATTGTCTCTCAAGACAGACAGATGCCAACAGATGAGCCATGTGCTCATGTGCTTCCTTAACACATTATGATTCAATGAGTTGCTTTCGCTTTGGCACAAACACACAAACTGAATTGCAAACCTGCTTCAAACCATGGTTTGCAATCTTGTTAGCTTGTTGTTACTGCTGAATTTGCAAGCTGAGTTTTGAGTCAAATAGAAAGAATTAATTGAATCAGACTGAAAGAATGAAGGAAGAGCAGAAGGAGCGCATGAGTACAAGTAATTGTACCAATGCTCCAGCTTTAAGGTCTGCAAGGAAAACTCACTCGGGTCTTATGTGTGATCTTTCCTCTAACGCTCAAAGTAGGTCTTGTTTTATGGTTGCAATAATTGAACACACTCTGTAATGGGGCCTACCAGATTGCCTTCTTGTATATTTTAGAAGCCATTAGGGAAGTTCTTTCTTCAGGCATTTTATTCCTTGGGTGCTTTATTAAATGCTTGTATGTGTTCTCTGCTGTTGTTCTTTAACCATATTTTAATACTGACGTTGTAGTGTCTGTTAAAGAGACATGTCTCCCCTTGCTTCTCTGGGTATGGTCCTCTCCTTATTTAAGTAGGAAAGTGAGAACCTTACTCTTTTCTGCAAGGCAAGTCCCATCTGCTATGCAGAGTTGTTGATCATACACACACCCACACCCACAAAACCACTACTACTGTATTTTTCCAGGACACAGTTTTTTGCTAAAAAATAAAAAGGCAAAAGTTGGGGGTCGTCTTATACATGGATAGTGAATGCAGGGGGGGTTGCCTGCCGCAAGCAGGTGTGTGATTTGAAGCTGGAGTGAGGTTTGCGGGTGATCAGCAGTGGACGGGTGATTGGTGGTTGCAGTGAGGCGAGTGGGCAGGTGTTTGAGCGATTGGTGGCAGCGACCTCCCCAAAAGCTTCTAAAACTCAGGGTGATCTGCCCCCCCCCAATATATATGTTGATGTTATCCTGACTCCTACTGCTCCCTGGTATTAGGACAGACCTGTTGCAAGGTTTCCTTACACAGTGAGTGCCCTTCCCAAACTCACAGAATACTTCGTTGTGTCAGAAGTGCAACTGCACCTTCCCAAACCCATTGAATGCTACAGATATTGTATTGTAGGCTTATTATTAATTGTATTTTAATCATTGTTGGGTGGTGTTTAACATCAACCATTCTTGGAGTAGACCTATTGAAAACAATGGCCCATTGGTTTCAGTTGGTCTCTATTCTGAGTATGATTAACAATCAACATCACCCATAGTTTCTAAATGTATTCTACTTTGTGTTCCAAAGACTTTCTAGAATTTGAAATGAATATAGTGTAGCATTGTTTGGAATGCTCCACTGGGTATTTACAAATTACTCAGGAAATGAATTATTCCCCCTCATTAGTACGTAATGAGAATTGTTATTCCAGACAGTTGGCTGACATTACTAAGCAATTCCGGGATCTGTTTCTGCAGGTGAAAGATGAGGGGAAAGATGAGGTTGGTAATCCTCATGCTTATACTTTTTTATATGAGAAGAAAAACAAACTAAGCAGACTCCCTCCTGCCGCTAGAATGCATTTCACTTGTAATTAATTCTAAGCACCACCCCCAAATAACTTGCAGAGACAATATCAGGCTTGTTATAGCTATTCAGTTATGTATTTACATTCCTGTTCAGAACAACAGTAGGGATTCCATTTTGTACAGCACAACAAATAATTCAAAACAATAAATGCAATCTGTTTTCTATTTTCTGTTACCCTTTGGTTCCATCTTTGGATCTTCCATCTGCTCTTTCAGTTCTTTCTAGTAATATTTTTGCTGTCTGTCAGATCCAGAAATACCCATATTTGCTACTCTGAATTGTGGCCATTGTAATTTTCTCCCCTTCAGCATATGAACTATGCAAAATTCTGCTCTACATTAAAGCTGCCAGCTTATATCCCTCCCCCCCCCCCACTTATTTTATTTTTTACTTACAGACTAAAGCAGCACCGTGGTAGGAAGGCAGCTCCTTGCTGCAACCTGCCCCCAGCACTTCTAGTCCTTGGCAACAGTCTGCCGTGTACAATTTTAAAATGCACAGTCTATGTGCAAAACACCTTCCACCAACTCATCCTCTCTCTAGTATATAAGCAGCATGTGAAGGGAATCAAACATGTTTACAAAATGAACATAAATTATTTCATAGGGACAGGTTGATCAGGAGAGGAATGGATCTGCTCTTCAATAACAGGAAGATAAACTCTCTGTCTCTGTTTTTCTTTGGGAGAGGGGAGCGAAAGATGTGGTTGGTTCACTAGCCACTTCTGTGAAATGGATGGTGGAGGACCATTTTCACATTGGGGTTGGACTCTCTCAAGTTTCACACTGGAATTGGTCAGTTGACATTGCTCCCAGATTGACTGAGGTTTGGTTCAATATTAGTTTCGGAAATACCCACACAAATGGTTCAACAATTTGAAGACAGCTCATCAGCAGTGTACTATATTGTCTGACAAGTAAGATAGAGAGAAGGAAATAGAAGAAAATGGCACCATAAAGAGAATTCAGTTTATGAAAGCTTAATATATTTTGAGTCCAACAACTTTTCCTCATGAGCACCTGAAATTGTTTTTTCAAGGGAACTGCTGGAGGTAATCAGGCACTTTTGAAATACGTTCCCCTTCTCTATTGTTTCTTGCCAGGTTATTTAAAACCTCCCACCTCTAGATTTTGCAGTTCCATGAAAACAGAAGCTTTATTGAGCTCCTGGTATGCCATTATACATGGCTGGTGGGCTGTTTGACTTGTGGAGTCACAAGTTATGTGGTGTAATTTCTATCAATCCCAAATCATCAGGTACTGCCAACTACTGTTTTAAGACAGTGTGGTGTTTAGTGGGTTTTCTTAATCCTCAGTTTTCACAATGACTGGTTTCTGTGACTGTAACCTGCTATATTGAAAAGATGGCAACCTTATACCAACACTTTTGATTATTTGATTTATGCCACAAAGGAAAAGTGTCAACAAAGAAGCTTGCATCTGCCTTAGTCCTCCCCATCCCTTTTCCCTACCATTCTGCATATCATGGAAACCAATATTCTTGGTAAAGTTGTCTGCTCACTAACCACAAGCTGAAGCAAGTGTGGGACTACTTCATCACAAGTCCCCATTCAGATGACATTGGCTTGGCTTAGCACAGTGCAGCAGTACATTCAGACATACATACATAATTTTATTTGCAGGTAACCTTTCCAGAGTTCAAACCATGCTCAAGCCAGCTCACAATGTGAAAAATACGTAACTGCAACATAACAAAAGTAGTCATAAACAATAAATAAAACATAAAAGATCTAAAATAAAGATACAAAAAGACTACCAGCAACAACAGCAGCAACAACAACAACAAAACAGTCCCAACACCACCCGAGCTCAAGCAGTAAAAAGTACCAGGGAGGGAAGGTGGTTTTGTGCTCCTCTTTAGGACCATCCATGCTCACATGGATGGCTTAGCATGTTGTAGAAACCAAGTCAGTTATCTGGCAACGCTGCTAATAATTCTTGGAGTCTATATGTTTACGCAGTTTCAATAAGCCCAAGTTTGGCTTAGCATGTGTGTGAATCAGCTTAATGTGTGGTTTACTTTTGGCACAACACTTTCACTTAGAAAGCTGTTTGCATATCCCTAATTGCATTGGCAGTCATTTTTTTTTTTTAGTGCATGCCTTTGATCAAATTTAAACACCTATAATTATGCAGCATTTCCCCCTTTGATTTCTTCAAACCAATGTTCTGCTCTTTGGTTGAAATGTTGAAGTTTTTTATTCTTTTGAATTACTTACACAATTATAGAACATGTCAAGAAAGGAAACCCTATCATGCTTGCAAAACATATTTTACTAATTTAGTATTAGGGACAACCTAGTCAAATCATTTGTGATAAAAAAACAAACCAAGTGAGGTATATATGAAAATTACTCCAATTTGATATAAAATATGGAATTGTATTGAGGATGAATGTGTATTCTACAGAAGTACAACTGTTCAAGAAGCTTATCTGAGACCTTTAATGAACCTTGAAACTAATTTCTATGAAGTCTCATAGCCCACCAATACCTTACTCATGCACTTTCCCCTTCAGTTAAAAACAGACATGAATGATTTTATTGGCATCTGTCTGTTTTGAGAGACAATAGACTGTGCCTCCAGGGATGAAGTCAAACCACTGGAGAATCACATCACCTGCTGTGGCTGCAGAGGCGGGTAACTCATAACTGCTGCCATCCACATTGTTTTTGTTGCATTAGCAGCAGCGAAGTGACCTCTCCAGGATACATGCCTGGGCAGTGTGCATGGAAGTTCTGGGTTGCCCAGACTGCAGAACCCTCCAATCTTTTGACCTCATTGTTGTGGTCTAAAGGAAATACATTTGGCTGTAGCTTGACTACAGGCATCGCCAGAAGGAGGCATACAAGATGCCATCCAACAGTCTTAGGGACTCCAGGAATGGGTGTCTTTGTCCAGGAATCCAAGCGGGGACCGATGGGCCACAGCATCCTTCCCAGTGGTGGCCCTGCTGCAGTCATATCACCAGTCAGGGTCAACCCCCACCCTACTTATCCACCAGAAGTTGGGCTGTTTGATTCTAGATACATACCCAATGAGTTGGCCCAAACCTACCTAAATCTGTAGTAAATAAAAGTTATTTGTGGTTGGCCCCTCACTGGGCCATGGACACAATGTGCCTGGATATGCAATGAAATATAAATGAGGAAACGTTTTTTATAGTTGCATTTATCAGAAAAGAGATGTTCGCCAATGGATTTCCTATTGTATTGACCCAAACTTTTAGTGCCACTCAAATTTTTTAGGTCTGACCACTGAATAAGTATTCCTTTTGAGTTTAGCATTGCCTTTCTGGATGTAAATAGAGCAATTTTGATGAAATAAATAAGAGATGTGCTAGCTATCTTATATAGTTACTGAGTATCTCTAGTCCATGCCATCTGTGTTTAGCTAGATCTCTTCCTGCACAAATGTTTAATGTGCAGTATATTTTGAATATTTTGTAAGTAAAATTATCATTGCACGCAATAAGAACAAATTGAATACATTTTTATTGTTTGTGGAATCAATATTTCTAGAATCGGTATTGTAAATTGCACACTTGCTGAATTAAGTATAGGAACCAAAGTAATTGACTTTTGACTGTGATCTGGAGATTGATTTGCATAGCCACAAATTCTGCTCCCACCTAATAGTGCCATCAGTGATGATAGTACAGACCACCTACTGGAACTCAAAAGCTGTATTTGAAATCAGCCTTTCCAAGCCAATTGGGTCGTCATGAATATATCCCTAGTGCCGAAATATATCGAATATAAATGAATATATCCCTAGTCACTATTTCGCAGTATTCTTTTGTATGCTTGAATAATGCCTTGAGGGATAATCTTCACACATAAGCTTCTTTCTGCAAGAGTTAGATTTGAATACTTGGCAACACCTTTGAACAGTTCCATACTGCTCTTCAAAACCAGAAGTGAGCATATTCTAGTGAAAACAAACAATAATAATTTAGATGACAATAACTGTAACATATTCACATCCCCCCCCTTCAAATGCAATTTCCTGTTTCTAAATGTATTTTCCATAGAACATTGTATTCACTGTAATGCTATTTTTATTCACAGAGAATGCACCTCAAGTAGCAATTATTGCACCAGGTACCAGTAACCATAGAAACAGTTCAACAGGCCCAACACCTGACTGCTCTCCTCCATCACCAGATACTGCACTGAAAAATATAGTGAAAGTTATACGACCTCAGGTGGGTGGTCGGAAATAAAAATGTTCTTTGATTTTGTTAACGATTTCAACGTTTTATCTTACATTACTGTAATAATCTGCAGTGATATGAACTATTTAAAAATGTTGAAATGAAATCCCTCCACTGATAATGCTAAAATATCTTTATAAGCTTGATTTTAATTAGACCTGACCAGAAAGAGCATACCCAGATTTCTATTTGTGTTCTTTTTCAGCTATTATGCTTGATTTATGACATTTTATTGAAATCTTGTATTGTGTTGTTACACTAGTGTACTACACCTTCTCTTGCTTCTCAGCACCTGCTTTTTCCTCTAGGCTAGTTTTCTTCCTTTTGGACTTCACTGACCTCAGCCACATATGCCTTCACTGATGTTCATTCTGATTCAGTGTGGCAGCCCATGCAATTTTTTGTTGAAGAGGTCACAATGATGCATGAATGAGGATATTGGGAATGCCAGTCACAGCCAAACAGATTAAACAGCAGTGGGGGCACTGAGGGTATAGAAGAAAAAGAAAAATGATGTTAAGATGAATGAGCAGCTAGCAAAACAAAAAGACACCAAATAGTATTGAAATGTCCAAGTTTTGGTGAGGTGCCTTTTCTTGTGTGTAATTAGTTCAGCTCATTTAAACTTGCCAATTTTGATGTAAATGTAAAATTGGAGACTATGTGGTATAAACATAATTTTGATTGACTGTTATTGCTTGCAAACTCTCAGTTTCTATTTACCTCTTTTAAAAAATTTAATGTGCTTCATGAAATTTATTTTATTTCATCTAAAAGACTTTCCAAGCATCAGAGCTGTTTTTACTTCATGCTGTCCACACATGCCTCTTTTCAACTCTATAACTCCTTTTGTCTAGCACAGGGTTCTTCATTTCCTCTTTCTCCAGACACCGCTGTATTAGCCATTTATCACTTTCTGTCAAAGCTATTTTTTGTTTGATGGCTTGCACACAAGAAAGCAGAGAGAAATTGGAATTATTGTTAGAACAAGCTGTTATGTGATAGTTAATTGGAAACAGCCTTTAAATGCTATTTTCATCATGAAATTGTCAACAGATGGACTCAGAACATTGAATAGCTGTGCTCTTGGATTAGTTCATTACTAATTCAATGTCGGGACTTAATTAAAGTCAGTGACTCGGTTCCCACTGAATTCAGTAGCATTGCATTCTTTGAGTGCAAGAACACTCTATTCAGTATTTTTGAATGAGTGAGTGAATGAATGAATGAAGTGGAGGCCATGCTTATCAACTTTGTAGATCAGGTTGGATTTAGAGTGGTAAAACATTTCATGCCTTTCAAAGCTTCCATACTGGTGATGTATTGAATTAAGTACCTTGGAGACTGTATCCTCCATAGGTATCCTCCCATATTCTCACACTATCAGGAGTGCATTCCTCCATGTCCCATACACAAAGGAAAAGTAATGGTATCCAGGAGCCTGACTTCTCCACGGTGGCATCCACTCTGTGGAATGCTCTGCTGCTAACATCCCTCTTGCATCCTCTTTACAGCTGTCATTCTGACATCTGGAATATTTTGACACTGGTTAGTGTCCTGGGAGTTGGTTGCTGCTGCTTGGGTTTTCAGCAGTTGTTAATGCAGTTGTGTGTGATGTTGACTGTGATGGTGTCATATATTAATTTTATTATGATTTTAGAAGTACAGTTAAAATTATGGCTGTATATACCTTTTAAATGCAGCACCTGCATTTTAAATAAACATACATTTTGTTGGTACTATTCGTATTCAAAATGGCTTAGATACTGATATTCTGGAGCATGAAAGAGCGTTGCAAAAAGGGATGAAATGATAGCCTTGTGCCAGAAACGGGAAGATTTGTTGCTAGACAGTGGCACTGCTAGAAAGAGCTAGAAATGATTGAGGATTTTAAAAACTGAAAATTGTTGTGAGTCTCCTGTTTGAGTGCTGTGAATGAGTCTGGGGAATGAGTCTGAGTCTTACTTATGGGTACCAATTGGCATATGGGTAGTCATTGTGGGAAGAGCTTGCTGAATCAGATGGGCCTTTGATCTGATCCAGTAGGGCTCTTATGTTCTTATTTTCTTTCAAGGTGTGGACATAAATGTATTTAACTGACCATCTCAGTGGTACAGAAGAGAATATAACACAACAATGAACCCTCTGATTAAAAATAGGGGGCCTTTTTTTGTCTGTCCCTGCTATCTCCCTTCATTACTATCATGCCTGTACATTCAGGCAAAAGTAGAACCCTTTTTATATATTCTGTAATTGCCATCCACACACTTTTTGCTCAGTAATAAAAAGCAACCCATGATCTGCAAGCCTTAGGCAAAAGGTCTGGAGAGGTACAGTACTCTAAAGCACAGACTATATCAGGAAAGGCCAACTGATGTGAACCTAAGGCACTTCAAACCAAACTAACCCATTTTGGATTTTGAATGCGTCAAAAGCTTTGGATCAAATTACAGTGGATTCAAGACAAAGTTTAATTTTGGTCTGAAGCATATTATCAAGAATGTATCACAGAATATACTCCCAATGTTTATTTTAATTCTGTTCTATGCCTCATCTGTCTAGATATTAATTTAATTTTGCCATTGAATCAACATTGAAATGCTGTCTCTCCAAACCCTCTTTGAAACCTACTGAAATGTCAATATTTTATTGGCATATAAGGTTTTCTATTGACCATACAATATGTTACCTCATACTGATATGTTTTTTGGTACTGTATTATAGGAGCTGGGGTGGAGCGGCAGTAGATGATTGCTGTCACATGCACAATGGTACCTGCAGCATTGTGTGGAGTGAACCATAGAAATAAATGCAGGATATCTGTATTGGGTTGAAATAGGTCAGAATGTATTATTGATTACAGATGTAAGTCGGTTTTGGCTAAGGCAATCAACCCACTTGCTGGTTGCGAAATGAGATGGGGTCAATCCGGAGCTGGGTAGTTGCCTCTGACATGCACCAGGTGCTACAATCCTGCTTGGCCCGCCATTGAGAGAGGTGTCATGGCCTATGGCCCGCCCATGTGGGTTCATGGACAGAGACACTACTCCTTGAGCCCTTTAATCAGCTAAGGATCCATCCCAATGCCTTATTCACCAAAGTTGTGACTGTTGCTATGAGGTAGGCAAAAACCTGCAGACCAGCCAATTCGTCTGCAGGGGGAGGAACCCCCCCTGTCCCCAAATACTGATCAAATAGCCATAGCAAGGTCTTCACGCTGGCCCACCTACTCAACTTTTGGCAGGCCACTTACAGCCTGAGTGGGCAGGTGGTGAATCCCATGATGATCTCCCAAGAGGGTAAACTACACAATATCGCCCTCTTAAGTGCAGCGGGCACGGACTGGGTTCAGCCCCTTCCCCTGCAATCTGACTTTCCTGATCAATCAGGCCTTCCCTGTTGGGCTGGCAAAGCTGGCAGGGGAGGCGCCAGGTGTCTCCCCCCACAATGGCCACATGGAAATAAGATGGCCTCCTGGATCGGGCTGTGGCCCTGCCAAGCGACAAACGAGACTGCAATAATTGTAGGAATTATGTATGGAAGATCAATTTACAGGGGGGAAATGCAATAGAATTTTTGAGCATCTGTTTTAACAAACCATTTTTTTAAAAAGGTGATGAACCTTAGAGGCAGAAAATAAATTAAAATATTTACATTTCAATTCAATTTTTTTCCAGCCGAAGCAACGTACATCAATAGTATCAGCTTTTGAATTTCACCGATTAAATCACAGCCATGATTATTTTGAAATCAACTCTTCCCTTGGATATGCAAGTTTTACTTCCAGTCCTCCAATCAGTCCAGCTAATTATTCCATTGGATCCATTGAAGGGAGCATTGAAGATAATGACATTCCAGGTAAAATAAAAATAAGTTGCATATTATCTATACATTTTGATGTTGCAATAAACAACTAGCATCACATCCTAGACCACCTCTGCTCCCCCAGGGGGACATGGCTGCTTTCTCGGTGGCTTTTTTTTCTGAATTCCCTAATACTTTTTATTCATTTACATTTACTTCCCTTCAGTTTTTCTAAAAGATTGTTTGAAGAATACCCTAAAGTGAAATACAGTCATGGGGCGCTTGCATTTGGGCTTATTTACACCCATGCATAAATGTGCGGTAGAAGCTAAGGTGTGGGATTAATATTTATCTTTTGCTCAGAGCAAACCTGGTATTTTTATCATGTCAGGTCACATCCTTGCTCTGAATAAATTGTATGATGTTTATATTTATTCAGTATTGCACACTCTGTAAAGTGTTTCTCCAACTCATGAATCAAACCACTTTAGAATTGGCTACCCAGGAAATCTAGCTTAATGAAATGAATAGAAGAGTTTTCCGTGCTTCGAAACAGAGTGCTCTGATAGCTGTTCTTGCCCTCGAAAGAAATAATAAAAAATATGAAGAAAAAAGTAGAAGGTGAGAAATTCATCAGGCTACAAAAACGAGTCTGTGACAAACAGTGTAATACATATTGGCCCATCTAATCCAAACAACATTTTCAATTGCTTATATAGTTTGCAAAAAAAAGTCATATATTGCTAAATACCAATTTATCATATGCTTATGATAATGCAGCATTGCTTGTTGTGTTCTGTGGAAAGTAGAAAAGTAGGAAATCAGTGCTTGAACTCATACTCTACTTGTATAAGTCTCAGGTTCAGTATTTGCAATCTCCAGTTAAAGGATTGCTGGTATCAGAGCTGGTACAGTGTATTTATTTATTAAATTTACATGCTGCCTGTACAGCATAGTTCTCTTAATGGACAAACCCACTGAAAGTACAATAATAAATAAAATGTTAGCAAAAACAATGCTAACACCATTATACATCACATAAACGCATTATAGATGGGCCCCAAATCCTGAGGAGCTGCTGCCCGTCACAGCTGAAAGTCTTGTACAAGGTGACTCAGTAAAAAAAGAGTTTCATTTATTTTTAAACAAGATAATTTACTTTGCTACTTTTGCATACATAATATTGCATAGCTACTCTAGATTTTTTTCTTCCAGTTGCCTCGCATGACAGCTAACTGAATGCATTTATTTTAACTTTAGGTCACCTTCATTATAAATTGCTTTATTTCCTGTTCACAGCTGCTAATTCTTCTATTTATACTTGTTCTTGTTGCTCATACTAACATCAGAGTTGTATCTACAGAATGTTTGCAGCCATAATAGTTCCTTAAGATTTGAAGAAATTGAATCATAAGCCATTTAATTTCTACAGAGAAACCAAGAGATTTGGCTAGAAATAATCTTTCAAATAATAGCCATAATAATCTCTAGCAAAACTTTAGCATGTCAGTCAGCTGGTTGTTGTTTATTATTTTTTCTAATATTGAACTTGGAAGGTTCCCATTCTATCAGTCTGGATGTGAGATGTGGCCAGCCAAAAATAAGGTGGTAGTTGCTGAATTCTCAAGAGACTTCCTAGGTGTGCAGATGTTTATTTGTTCATAAATGTAAACAAATCCAGAAAATACTTACTGACGGCCAGTACAGGGGCCTACAAAATGCTGCAGGGAGTTGCCCTATGGAATGTTGAGGTATTGAGAGGGGGGAAGAAAATGGAGGAGTCAGAGGAAGAAACTGGCTGGCTTGAACCTCGAACTACCTTTAGTATCCTGGAAGTGGTGATGAGAATCAGGCAATTGTGCATCATGAAATTAAAAACCTCTTTCATGCTAAAGAGAAGGATCCACAGGGAAGCAAGATTGTACTTACTTTAGATCTGAAGTGATCAGCTGCACAGGGCTTTGGAATTAGGTTGAGTCACATGAAAAGGACTGCAGGTTGCCCCCTTCTGCTACAGAGGCAAAGGCAGATCTAGAAGAACACGACTGGTTTGGTTGCACTAAGTGCAGAGCTTCTAGGGTACCGCAGCAGGTGCCGCAGCAGTGACATCTCACAGAAGGCAAGAGGCTGGGGGGCTGCACCAGCTTTTGGTGTCACGCGGGATGCCACTGATATTTGAGACACCAAGGTTCGCCTTTGACAGAGAGAAGTCTCATAAGAGAATTCCCCAAAATCAAGTTGCGGCCCACCCAGTCTGGGGTCATTCTTTCCTCCCCAGGCCATTCTATGCCCCATCAGTTACTATAAACTGATGATTTTGAGAGTGAAAACAAAAAACAAAATTTCACAGTAGAAGTTTTTTAACCATTAACAAAACATAATTCCCAATTGCTCACTGTAATTACAATGCACATACTATTAAAGCCAGTGGCATAATTCCAATTAATTTTAATGGATGTGGATTGTCCCATCAGAATTAGTGACCAAGATATTTCTTCTTCTTTCTAATGGATTTTTTTAATAAATAAAAAACCTTACTGTTGGTTGAAATATCTATGCAATTTACATTCAGTTTATGCTTTTTATTCTGCCTGTTTCATCTTTGGATCAGATAGATTTTCTTTTCATTTTTTCCTCCCAACAGATTGTTTATAACTTTGAAAATGCTTGCTGGTTATCAGATATATTTATATGACATATGGGCAGTAATTGGAGCTGAAGAAACTGGTTAAAAACCCGCTGCAGAGCCTGTAAAAATGAGAATTCTAACTATTGACTTCTTAAACAAACTGCTTCACACTGTAGACTATAAAGTGCACTTCATTTTATCATGTAGGTACAATCTCATATATCTACTCAGAAGCAAGTCCTATTGAGTTCAGTTGGACATTCTCCCAGATAAGGATTGCAGCCTTTGTTTATTCAGCTTTTGAAGAAGCAAGAGCATGCTTGTTTAATTTTCCAGTCTACATTCCCAAATTCTGGTTTTCTAGACTGGATTTCTGGTACTACTTAAAAATAGAATCTTACTGCCTTAGCTCGAGCTGGCACAAGACATTGTGGTGCCTGGGACCATCCTAGCAGCATCTCTCCCACCATTCCTACAGTCTTCTCCTTCTCCCGCCCTCCTGACCCCACACTCCACTCTCCGCCACCACCATATCTGCCTCACAGTCCTCTCCTCAGCCAGTCAGCTGTGGGTGCTCCCAGCTTTGCTCTGAGGAAAGGGTCCCTACTCAGAGTGAGGCATTGTGGATAAGGTCACCCAGAGAGCAACCAAACCAGCACTTAGTGACTGTTTGAAATACAGGTTAAAAATTTGGCGTTCAATTTTATTTAAACTTTAGGAATTTTTAAACTGTGTTTTTAACCAGTATTTTAAAGTGTCACATATTAGTGGTGGTACAGATGCTTTCTGGGCAACTTTGCCCACAGTGCCTCTCTCTCAGTGTGAGCAGGAAGGTGGGCAGGTAGAAAGGAAGGCCAGAAGCAGCAGGTGGGCAAGAGGGAAGGAGTGGTGGCAGGCAGCAGTGTTGGCTGGTCAGCTTGTGGGGCAGGTGTTAGGCAACCTTGTGGGGCATGAATGGTGATAATTCACCGCCTGAGGCGAGTGCCTCTTTTCACCTCGTGGAAGGCTGGGACTGTGCCCAGCCATTGTATTATGCTTTTGTGTGCTCATTGGCCTTGGTGGTTCTCAAATAATTTACTCATCTTTTGAGTCATTTATTGAAATTGTTGACAGGAGAGAAGATATTTCTTATACAATTTGGGGGGGGGGGGGGACAGCCACTGGCTTATCATATCTGCTTAAAGAAAAACTCAGAATACTAAACATTTGCCTAAATAAAAAGATAATCCCTTACTTGCAAATGATAATGAGGCTTGGGCTTTGCAAGAATCCTGGCAGGAGAAAAAAAAATTCAAGCTACGGGGCATAACCTGCTAGTGCCTCAATGTTCCTTTTGCTGTTTATATCTGACACACATTAAGAGGCTGTTCTTGGCAGGCTACTTCCAGCCATAGGGAAAGTGACAATATGAATATATGAGAAATGGAACATCATGTTTTTAAAGGATGCTGAAATAGTCTGAGCCTAATTTGAAGCCTTTTCTTTCAGCAGTTTGTGTGACAACAAGTCTTTGCATTCAGCTCTGCTTTGTGATTTTTACCTATTCTCCAATTGGACTGTTTTGTAGCTTAAAAGACAATCTAGGGCATGGATTTGTAGGTTTCAGCTGAAAACCAGCATACAGAGCCACTTACTTAAATAACAATTAAACAACCCAGTCCAATCCTAATTAGCTGCCTTCACCTACCAATAAAATCAGGGCTGGTAGGAAACATACAGTCAGTTAAAACAAAACCCTGTAACCTGGGGAAGGTTCCAAGACTTAATAACATGAGCTAAGTATGGAGTGGGTAGTTACTATTAGTACACCTTGTCCTTCAGAAATCCAAGTAGATAGCAGAGGACGAAGAGGGAGGGTGACCTTCTCATACGGTCTCTTTGAATAGTCATTCCCAGAGGAAATAAAGCTGAGATCCCTCTTCTTCTCGGGTAGAATTAACTAAATGATCAAATTGCACATCATCTTATAATAAAAGTGGTTACTTGAAAGGCAGGAGGAAATTTGATAGGAAATCTGATTATCTTGTGGTGAAGCATTTTGCACTATCATTATAGGAAATGCATTGTATGTGCTATCAAGGGGGAAACAGTACTAGGCTTTCTCAGCTATCATGGAGGTTCTTTTCCCATAGCTGAACAAAGGGAATAATTTTCTATATTTCTTTTAGGTATTAGTCTTCAGCAGCTGCGCGTGTTTGCACATGCACAGTGCCTTGATGAGCAAGGGATTTAAAATGAGTCCCTGGTCCTCCGAAATGGAATATTTTGACAAATATTTTAGGGGTGCAGCTTGGGTTCTCAGTGGGGTGTTCAGTCCATTTCTACCTCATAAATACTCCTGTTAGATGAGTGCCTGTGCAGTTGCTGTTTGTCAAAACAAAGGCAAGCAAAAAAGGATGTGAGATGAACTGCAGCTGATGCAAAATGTAGTGGCCAAAATCACCCAACTATTAGGAGCCATCCTGGTGCCATCCCTGGGCGCGGGGGCTGACAGGCCTGTCTTGCAAGGTCTGTGTGTCAGCGTGGTCAGGATATTTACAACCGGTAAGATAAGACCCAGATCCGCCAGCCCGTCTCCACTCGGAACGGACAAGGCCATCCATTAAGCTCATCGACTGATAAAGGAGAAGGCTTTGTTTATGCAGCTGGGTTAGTGTTATACAGCTCTAGCTAATGGATTTTAGCTAATGGATCCTCAAAGAAAGAATTTGGGAGGTTTGGGGCCTAGTTGGGGTGACTACACAGTCAGGTTTGGGTAACCTGTCCCTTCAAAATGAACAGAAATCTCCCTTTAACTCAAAACTGTTTTCTCCCTGAAGAGAAGCTGCCGCTACACTGACTGCTTGCTCATGAGTAGCCCAACCATACATACATAATTTTTTTTGTATGCCGCCTTTCCACAGTCCAAACCATGGTCAAGGCAACTTACAACATGAAAGAATATAACTACAGCATAACAAAAGTAGTCATAACCAATAAATAAAACATTAGAAAACACACAACCAAACTGAACAATTTCCGCATAAGTCACAAAAAATCTAAAATAAAAATACAAAAACCCCAGCAACCCCTCCCAAACAATACCCCAGCCCAAGAATAATCAGCCAGAATGCGTTGTAGGCAGAGCATATTTAATAAGAGACCGCAAGTTTCCATCCTGCTGACAGTTTATAAACCCAGAAGAAAGAGGCAGGAATACAGAGAACTTTGAGAACATTGAAGGTGGACTTTAGAGTAAGAGGTTGAGATTGATAGGTGGGGTTACCTACCTCTCCCTGCATCCCCATGAGCAGAACTTCTCTGTTCTGACAGAAAGACAGAGAAGGGAGTGAGTACAATCTGCTCTTGAAGAAAGCAGTTGCTTAAGCAATGAAGAGCCTGGGGCTGCGGCACCCACGTTTTCCAGCAAGAGGTATACTATTAATCACCTTATTCTCCAACTGTCTTTAAGTCACGCTGTCTTAAAGAGCTGCACGCAAACAAAGATCTCTTTTGCGTCCCATTCCATTGTGTACAAGTAGGGACAGCAGTTTTTAAAAAACCCAAAGAGGAGACAATCAGGAGTATGCAGCTGCAGCTTCTCTAGCGGCAGTGATAGATGCTGTTTTTCTTTCCCTTGAGGAACAGAAGGCCTTTTCAAGTTTCCATGAAGGAGAAAATCAGCCTACGCAGCTGAAGTCTCTTTGGCAGCAATAGTAGGTGCCAGGCAAAATCATTCTCTTTCCCCAGGCCTTTGACTAATAAAAAAACTATGGCCTTTTATTCGGGGGGGGGGTTTAATATTTTTGTTTGCTACTATGTATTTTGTGTTTTTATATTGTAAACTGCCCTGCGATCCTTGAATGAAGGCTGGTTGAGAAAATTAATAAATAAATTAAATAAAAATAAAATAAATAGGTGCTGCATTTTCCTTTAGATATTCTTAACATGCACAACAGGGGGAGAGGAGATAAAAAGTATGTATCAGATTAATATATGTATATCTACAGGAAGGTCTACTGGCACTTTAAACAAGTTAACTAACCTCTAGCACAGTGTTTCCCAACCTTTTTTGGGCAAAGGCACACTTGTTTCATGAAAAAAATCTCGAGGCACACCACCATTAGAAAATGTTTAAAAAATTAACTCTGTGCCTATATTGACTATATATAAAGTAACTCTCTTTAATAGGAATCAAATAAACACAAATAAAGTATTTTATAATTACTTTATTATGAAATAGTAAGTAAACAGAAATATGAAAAATTATAAAATACTTTATTCAGTGAACCTGTGAGGGCCCGCCCTTTGCGGCAGCCGATTGGCTGCCGCCGTGGGCAGTGAATATTAATGATGTATCATTTTTGTGCTTCATGCTGTGGCCACAGACATGTGATCTGATGGTGAATTTGGGGTGACCCAATGCAAAAATCCTGAGAATCCCTGTGGATCCATGTTTTGTAACCACGTTTTTGCACCATTGCAGCCCCAGGCAACAGTGGGTGTGTGATTTTGGGGGGGCAGGCTGTAGCCATGGACATGCTATGTGATCTGATGGTGAATTTGGGGTGACCCAATGCAAAGATCCTGAGG
The DNA here is from genome assembly GCF_964106915.1 of Podarcis gaigeae. Classification (NCBI taxonomy): domain Eukaryota; kingdom Metazoa; phylum Chordata; class Lepidosauria; order Squamata; family Lacertidae; genus Podarcis; species Podarcis gaigeae. The sequence goes on from NC_139686.1 coordinate 34,310,154, forward strand.
ATCCATGTGGATCCATGTTTTGTAACCACATTTTTGCACCACTGCAGCCCCAGGCAACAGTGGGTGCGTGATTTTTGGAGGGCAGGCTGTAGCCATGGACATGCTATGTGATCTGTTGGTGAATTTGGGGTGACCCAATGCAAAGATCCTGAGGATCCATGTGGATCCATGCTTTTAAACCACATTTTAAGTGGGGAGGGAAGGAAAAACACAGAACGGACAAGGAGCACGAGAGGGGTGTGCAGAGAAGCAGCTGGCTAAGAATGCAGGAGAGGGGTATAACGGGGAGGGAGGAAAGGAAGGCAAAAGTTTTCCCTCACCTACTCACCCAAGCCAGCCAGCTCGCACGCTCTCTCTCTCTCTCCCCCTCCTGCCTGCTTGCCTGGAGGGGAGGGGCTTTCCCTGCTCTTTGTTCCGTTTGAGCAAGCACAGCAAGGAAACAGAGGCGGGTGGGCAGTAAGACCCTGAGGCAAGTGCGGCTTGTGCTTGCTCAGCAGCTTCTTCACGGTGCTCCCCGGAACGGTGTTCTTCATCCCGCAGCCGGCGGCTCCCTCTCTTTCCTCTCAAGCAGAGCGGCCTTCCTGCTCCAGCCGCGCCTGCACCTGAGGAGTTTCGAATCTGCCGCCGCGCGCAGGGTGATGTCACGGCCGCCGCCGGGCCAATCCGCCTGCTCGGCCCCGCCTCCCTTCTTCTCGCCTCCCTCACGAGAGGAAGCGCCTCCCTCGCGCACGGCGGATGCAGCCTGAGCAGAGTCCCCTCTCACTTAGAGCAGTGTTTCCCAAGCGGCACACGAGGCAACGTCTCGCGGCACACTAGTGTGCCGCGGAACACCGGTTGGGAAACACTGCTCTAGCAGACTGCAATGGTGGCTGCTGGCCAGGGAAGAAATGCTATTGTTCTCTGAATGCTATTATTGCAACACTACAGGTAGGAGCCAGTAAGTTAAAAAAAGATGCTTACTACCTGTAATTGGGGAGTTAGGGAATCAACTTTAATTTTCTTAGAAACTTTTCCAGATTTGTTTTTTAAAAATACATCATGAATATGATTACACACAAAAGTATTACCCATTATTTTCCTTGGCATATAGGATTTTTCTAATTCAGAGAGATAGAGGGAGAGAAAAATATTGAAACGTTTTTTAAAAAAGATTTTCCCTATAATTATTCGGTGAGATACTGCTCTGTACAGCTTCTTTTTACAGTACTAAAACAACCAGACCTGAATTATATGTATGTGATGTGCATGCTTTTGACAATGGAATTTAGCCCATGGGTGTTTTTCAGAGCTAATCATCATTCTTGCTATTGTAATGAAATGAATAGGCTTTTTGAAATTTCTTGGTGATGCAGAATCAGAATTGGAAGGGTTTTGCAGGTTATCTAATCCAACTACTTGCCCCGAAGGAGAATGTGTGGCTTGTATCTAAAGCAGCTGTGACACTTTTTCGTGGTCCCCCCCCCTTTTTTTAATACTGTCTTTGTCAGATTCATCAGTTACCAGCTTGCTCCAATAATTTTTTTCTGTTCATTTTGAAAATTTAAAAAGTTTAAAACAGAACACTCCTATATATATTTCAGTCTCTCCTCATGGCTAACTTGACCCTGTTCCTTCAGCTAGGTAGCTAGCTATTTATTTATTTATTTATTTATTTAAATACATACACCGTTTGATTGTAGTAAACCTCAAAGCAGTTTACAGAAGATAAAACAGTAAAATGAAGAAAAATTTACAAAACATACAAAAGTTAAAATACTAAAACAAATTAAAATTACCTCAGCTTCTGGATAGCATCTGGGTAAGCTCGTCTAAACACGAATGTTTTTAGCAGATGCTAAAAAGAGTACCGGGAAGGTGCCTGCTTACTTTCAATAGGCAAGGAGTTCCAAAGTGCAGGTGCTGTTACACTATAAACGACTGAGTTCTTAGAAATGCAGAAGAGGCATTATGTAGCACATGAAGTATTGCCAGTTCCACCAATCAAAGCAGTCAAGTGGGCGCATGTGGGGTAAAGCAATCTTGTAGGTAAACTGGTCCCAGGTTATTAAGGGCTTTATACGCTAATAGTAACACCTTGAACCTGGCCCTTGTGTGAAACACTCAACGTAAAGAAAAGTTCTAGGTATCTCTCAGGCTTATATGCTGCATATGGAAGATTAGTTGGTCTAAATCATGGATAGGGAAACTTAGACCTTCAGATGTTATTGAACTTCAACTCTCATCACCTTTCAGCATTGAACATGCTGGCTAGGACTGTTGGGAGTTGGACTCCGACAACAACTGGAGGGCCACATGTTCGCCATCTGTATTCTAAATAAAAATATATTACCTCACTTTTCATTTGTAATGGGATTGTCCAGAGTAACACACTTTGAATTTATTCCTGCGTACTTTGCTTTGGCATAAACAGTGTGCACCAAACATCTGTTTCAGGTTTTCTTTGTAACTAGGGAGAATGGCAAAAGCAGTTTCCTTTCAGGAAAGGTAATTACAAGAGCTTGGGAGCTACAACCTTGAATAAACAAAACCTGTTTAATTTAGTCCCAGATGTAGTTCAAGGCAAGTATGGCTCTGCAAACAGAACCATAATTAGATAAGCATGCTGGGACTACACATTTGTGAAAGGGGGAAATGTGTTGGAAAACCTTTGCTATCCTTATCATATACATAGAGTCAAGGAAAATGGTTCTTAAAGGTTCTTAAAGGCTTTCCAAGAGGATAAAATTGGACTCTTAAGTGCAATACCATGCTCGTGCACAACAAAAATAAGTCTTGCTTTTAATGAACATGTATAAGTTTTCATTTTAAGGATTTTAAATTGGCTCTCAGAACGTTATAGTACTCTTGAAAATTCTACAGCACCTGTATAATAGAAATGTGTTCGTTTTTCAAAAAGCATGTCTGCCCTACATCTGCAAGACTTGAGGCAGATTCAAACAGAGCTTCATAGAAATAACAATAAAGCCAAATTTAATAGAATAATAAACCAACACAACAGAATCACCAGCATTAGCAACTCAAGGCCATAATGTCCATTCAGTAGCCATCTAGGCTTTTTTGAAGAGATAGGTTTTGTATCCTCTCTCAAAAGCTGCAAAAAACAGAACAGCTTTATACTACAGTTGTGAGGGGTGGAGGAGGCGAGAACAGTAATTCTACTACCTCAGACCAATGGTGAGTGGCAACGAAGGTCAGGATCTTCTCAGAAATAGCACCTAAATTGTTGGGAAACCTCCTTGAGAGAGCTTAGCAAGTGAGGTCAGTATGCAGTGATTATGGATGTTTCGGTCCAGCAACATTTGGAGGGCCAAATATTTCTCACCCTTGATTTATGCACTGTGTGCACACAGACCACAGGTCCCCTGTGGAACGTAAAAAGTGGTTGGGTTCATGCAGATAGTGATAAATAATCTAGTTCAGCATTTGATCTGTACTGAGAATAGGTAGAGTATCTTTTTGTTATTTATAAGCTGTTCACTAGCAACAAAAGACTTACAAGTACATGGTTGGGGAAAGACATGGTTGTATCTTGTTGGTTTTATTCTACTAATGGAAGTCTCTTTGATCTAGCAGGCATCTGTCAGCAGAATGGAGACAGACATAATCTTATCTTCTCCCTTCCACACACCTCAAAATCTGCTCCTGAGCATTGGGGGACCCTTCAGAACAGTGTGGACCATTGGCAGGGGGGGGGGTGCCTTTGGGGAATGAGGAATTTCCAAAAATGGTCTCTGCCTTAATTCTGCTGATGGAAGCCTCCATTGGATCAAAGAGCTTTATGCCAGCAGAGTAACTCAACTGGATACTACAACCCAAAGCATTTGATGCACCAGGAGCAGTATACGGTCTTCAAGCAAAGTTACCGGTAATAGTTCAAATAACCTAGCTGACTTCTATGAATGTTTGCATAGCCATGAAAAATAGATTTCCATCTCAAAAGCTAAGCTTTGAAAATTAAAGCCAAATGCATAAAATACACTGGTGGTGTTCTGTTCTTAAAAAGTGTTTGTGGTGTGCTTTATCTGAAAGTACAGAATAACAACTTCACGTTTGGGAGGGAAATAATGGCTGACTCATTGCTTGCCTCCTAGGACAAAAGAAAAACCAGTCTATGGCAATTTTCAGTTTTTCTCTTTTGTTAGGCCATCTTTTCAAGCAGTAACAGAAGTGTCAGAAAAACAGATAGAAACTTCTAAGCCCCTCTCATGCAGACTTTAAAAATATGCTTATAATTGTGTGATTATAGTTTGTCTATGTCATGTTAGCCAAAGAGATGCTAAGAAATAGTTTGGTAGTGAAATGCTTTAACCCAGCTTATTCAGTTACTGGAGCACTTAACACAATTGAGTAATTGGTGTGGCCCCTGAAGAAAGGATTTTACCCAATATGCATTGGGCTTCTGATAAACTCTGTCAGTCTGTTTATTGATCCAGTCCACAAAACACACAATAAAACTTGCACATTTTAGGACTTTTTAGCTGTTTTTGTCTACTACCTTAGAATGATCTCTCTCTCAGATTTGCTATTAAGCCTTTAATGCTGATGTCTGTTTCTAGAGAGAGTTGAATTGCGATGGCAGACAAAAATATTTTTGAATATGTCCTATAAGCATCTTGCTGTTTAAATTAAAAGTGTGCATGAAGGGCAGAGGCTATGATTAATTTGCTTATTATATTACCCATTGTTTCTTGGTAGCAGTGATGCTTTGTATGCAAATATCTTAGGTTCTAGATAGATGTGGCATATTAACTTCTTCCTGAAATAAAAGAAGGTGAGTGGTATCGGTGTTATTCTTTGATGAAAATGGGAAAGAGAATAAAGAGGGAAGGGACTTTAAGTCATGTTTGTTTATTAAAGGGCTAGAATACACACCAATAAAATGAAATATATTGATATCAAACAGACATACAGTACATGCATACATAATCTTCATATACTGTCTATTGGCCCAGAAAGGTTATCTTCTATACAGTCTGTGAAGATAGCTCTTTTTCACGCAGATGTGAACATTGCATATTTTGTATCTGTAGAAGTGCACTAAAACAGATATGTATTGTTTTTACTATGGAAGTTGCAAATGGTATACATAAATTTTAAATATTCCTAATTATAGCCCTGTTGATTTTGATTGTGTGGATGTCATGGCTAGAGTACTGGACTAGGACTGGAGAGTTCTGAGATCAAATTCCATTAGGTTCTGAAATGCACTTGGTGGCCTAGAGCCAGTGTGACTGTCAGCTTAACCTACCTCACATGGTTGTTGTAAGCATAAAATGGGAGGGAAACCATGCACATTGCCTTGAGCTCCTTGGTGGATAGGTGACATATAAATGTAGTAAGTAAATAAATACACAAATATTCATTATTCAGGAATTGTTTTAGATAGAAAACGCAGCATAGCAAAGCAGTTACTCTGTTCTGATGCAGAGTTGTTTGAGAAAATAAAAACAGAACCTGCAAATGCCGATTAATCAACAGTTGTCACTTTGGCTAATATAAGGACAGAATACTGAACTAGATGGGCCTTTGGTGTGAACCAGTAGGGCTCTTCATTTTTGTAAGTAAAACAAATTCATTTACTCCAATGACTGCTTTCCAGTATGTTTACTTTTGGTTTCCACTGTCTTATGTTGTTCCTGCATTGCGGGGGTTGGACTTGACCTTGGCTTACCTTCCAACTACAGTGGTACCTTGAGTTAAGTACTTAATTCATTCCGGAGGTCTGTTCTTAACCTGAAACTGTTCTTAACCTGAAGCACCACTTTAGCTAATGGGGCTTCCTGCTGCCGCTGCCCTGTCGGACCACGATTTCTGTTCTTATCCTGAAGCAAAGTTCTTAACCTGAAGCACTATTTCTGGGTTAGTGGAGTCTGTAACCTGAAGCGTATGTAACCTGAGGTACCACTGTATACAATTCTATGATTCCCTTGGCACTCAAATTTATTACTTTATATGACTCCCCTAGGCTAAGTCTGAAAGGCAGAAGCAGGCAATGTGGTCCAAGACAGGCCAATGGGCAGGCAAGCAAAGGGGTCTAGAGGCAGTTAATGTTGTTCAGGACAGAAATGGTGTGAACTGAGTTGCCGGAAACAAGCGAAGGACACTTCTTATATAAGGCCAGCAGATTACCAGGTTGCCTGATAACTTTGGCTTACCAGTCTCTCTTCTGCCCATAGTAACAACATAGAGCAGCAATGATCAGGCCAGTAATTCCCTCTACATACAAACTATCACAGTGCTACATAAAGCAAGCTGCCTGGACTCTGCTTATGTGGTTTGTGCCATGCATAGGCAGAGCAATTCTGTGCAGTTGCCTGTCTTCCTGGGATGCAAATTATCTCCCTGGTATATACATTCCAAAAGCTAGCATAGTTGCTTTATTATATTGCTTAAATTAATAAACTAATTTCATTTGGGAAAATAATTTACCTGAGAATTTGGATTCCCATGCTTTGAATATGAGCTTCAGGATCTAACTGAGGCCATTTTCAATATAATAGTATATTTTTAGAATCATTCTGAGTGCTGATTAAAACTAAATTGATCCATTATTTCTCCCCAACAATTTAATGTAATCTAAAGATTAACACCAGCTAATATTTCTTCTATTTAGTACAAGTGACGTAGACTATACCTCATGTGAGATGAATGAGCAGTTCTACTGACTTCTTTGGTAAATGAAACTACCCACAAACTGGACCCTTTTAAATCTGAATGACTTTCCATTCAAGAAGATTACCTTTTTGAGTTTTTTATTCTCAGTTTCATAACAGTGGTACTGGGTTGCCTAAGCAACCAGAAAAAACACCAAGATACTGGATGTCTGATGGCTTATATATTCCTAAGTATACTTAAAGCATTCTGTAGTGACTCCAGGCATAGTACCGTGCAAATCCCTAACAGTGATAAAAAAGAAAGAGAAAAAACATTTGCTGATAGATTTTGCCAAGAGAAAGAATGTATTGGTATTGTGTCTTAATTATGATGATAACTTTGCAGGATGCACAAGTGAAAGAGCATATTCGAATTTATCCTGGAGATGACACAACTTGATTTAAGCTGGCATGTATTAAACCTGAATTGGGCACATAAACATTTTACAATATGATAATAATTTGTCTTTCATGTTTTTATCCCTGAAACAAAAATACTGTCTAATGCTAGTGTTCAAAAATGTCTAGAAATGCAAATCTTACACTTTATCCTTTCCAGCAGGAAAAATGATTGCCAATTTCCAAGTCTTCTGCTTCTTGCTATCCATAGCCAGTTAACAACTGAAACAGTGAGTGAGTAGTGAAGTGATTTGCTGAAGGTCAAACTGCAGATCAGAATTTCCAGTTCATGATACTAATTTGTCTATTAGGACAACTATCCTTTTAAAGTTATTTATATAGCTGATAAGCCTGAGGAAGAAAAGGACATTTTATGCATGTGTAGTTTATATATGTTTTACTTTTACATGGGGGAAACGCTGGTTCTTATACTTCTATATCACTCTGCAGTCTGTGAAACTTGAAAAGCAGTTTCCTGCGCCTGCCATGAATACCCCACTTCCTCTTTCATAGAAGATATGATTCCATGAAAGTACTGAAAAGAGTAGCTAAAATAATTGGAGTACTGATGGTGGTGAATTTCCCCTACAAAGAGCGGCTTAGTCAATTGGAGCCATAAAAAACCCCCACACCGTTCCGCATTGATCATGGATAATAATTAATAAACAATATCATGGGACAGCTCATTAACACCGATTGGCAGTTGGTTCACTTTGGCATCTTCTGTACTTGACTTTTTTTTTTCCAAATACATTTTTATTAAGATTATACACATAACAAACATACAACCAAATACAAAAGAAAAAATTGTAACAAAAAAGAGAGTCAAGATATACAAGCCAACTTTTTCCTCTCTCTAACTATACAAAGATAGATTAATCTGGCTATTTCACAAAACAGTAAAAGATTAAAAGAAAAAAAAAACACCCACCGAAACCGCCTCCTGGACTTCCTTCCATCCTTTTGGTAAGTATCAAATATCTGCTTCCAATTACGTATTTGATTTTTAATCTATAGGCCTAAATTCACACGCTGGTAGTATTTGTTCTGACCCCGCCAATCACATTAAGCATTTATTCCAATATAGTTCCAGTATTTACTCCAATTTTTCAGAGATTTCTGTTCATCGTGGTCTCTTAATTTACCTGTTAATTTATCAAGCTCAGCATATTTTATCATTTTAATTTGCCAATCATTTATATTGGGGATAGTTTCCACTTTCCAATATTGTGCCAATAAAATTCTCGCTGCTGTGGTGGCATAGAGGAATATCGTTCTATCTTCTTTCTTAATATCTTTACCCGTCATTCCCAGCAAAAAGGCTTCGGGTCTTTTGGGAAAAGTGTATTTAAATATTCTTTTAAGCTCATTGTAAACCGATTCCCAAAAGCCTTTCACCTTTTTGCATGTCCACCATAGATGATATAGGTCACCCTCCACCTCCCCACATTTCCAGCATTTCTTATCTTTTAGTCTATACATTTTGGCCAACTTCACAGGGGTGTGGTACCACCTATATAGCATCTTCCAAACATTTTCTCTCAGAGACATACATGCTGTAAACTTTATGTTACAATTCCACACTTCCAGCCACCTTTCAAAATCGATGTTATAACCAAAGTCAATTGCCCATTTAATCATTGCCTCCTTCACCTCCTCTTCTGTACTTGACTTGGGCTGCAATCCTGTGCTCCCTCAACTGGAAGTTTTATTCCCATAGGACACACTAGGACTGAATAAACATGCAAAGGATTGCACTGCATGTCTTTCCTTACAACTTGCGAGTTTTCAACCTGTAGCTTGAAACGAAACGCATTTCATCTCACAACCATTTTGCTACGTATTTTCTATACTTTCATTTTTCTTTTCCTCATTCTGTTCGGATGGATCTTTTTTACAGCATGTGGTCATTGTTTCCTATATGTTCAACAGCACATAGCACCTCACACCAGGTTCTTGGTACCACATAGGAATAAGGGCAGGGTCACATGCCCTCTTGTTGGTTCCATAACTAAATGTTTTTGGGGCACAGGTTTTGAGGATATCTGAAAATTTTGTCACTTTATCAAATACCCAGTTTATGTAAGGATAATTGAAGGCACCCATTACTATAATGCAGGGGTAGCCTATGTGGTCCCTCCAGATGTTGTTGAACTCGTAACTCCCATTGGCCACTGGAATGGCCAGTATTCCCAATTGTTGGGATGACACCATGTTGTGATTCGAGGACCCGATCCCCGCTTGGGGAATAAAGACACGTGGACACAGAATGTAAGGTTAATGGGTAAGGTAAAGGCCACAACTTTATTGATTACAGCATGTGAGAAGGTATTGGCTTAGGCATTGGACCACGGAACATTAGACTCCACCTACTCACAGAGGGGTGAGTCTGAGGAGGGGTTAACCACCAGTAGGGGGAGCCTGTTGATGCTAATCCAACTATAGGCTCTCTTCCTGATGTCACCGAGGGTCGTGCCATGGCCCCCCACCACACGGGCATTGGACAGGATCCACGACCGCTGGATTCCTTTAGCGGAATACCCAAAATTGCCGGGGAAGGCGATAGCCACACCTTGCCCCCCGAAACACCAACAACACATTCCAATGCCTAACCGCCAAATACCATGACAGTATACCGTGACGGTTGCTACGAGGTAGGCGGGAAAAACCAAGAGGCCGGGCCAATTTAGCCAATTGGAAAAAACTCCTACCAGGCCCCCTGGTTAAACAGGGCGACCAACCAGAGGTCCATAGCAAAGTCTCAGGAACAGCTAATCTAAAGGGAGTGGAGGGTGGGTGACTCGAAGAAAATGAGTGTGCAATGGTGGGGATGGCTGGCGCGGCTGCGTTTGAGCAGTAAGCCACGCCCCTGTAGAGCTTCCCTATTGGGTGCCCAACTGGGGAGGGGCATGGCGCCAGCCCTGGAGTTGAAGCAGGGGGCGGAGTGCCCCCTGCATGACGCAGGAATCATCTCCCGCTCACAACCCCTTCCCTCCTGGGAGTAGGAAAGGCTTTGGCTACCTATGCAACATGTCCTTCATTGGATGCCTTCCTGATTTCATTTTCTATCTCAAGGTCACCTGAAACATTTTAGCCAGGGGGGCAATGGTATGACCCCAGTGATGATATTATTTAGGAGCTGGTATTGTCGGTTCCATTAAGGGACGTGGGTGGCGCTGTGGTCTAAACCACAGAGCCTAGTGCTTGCTGATCAGAAGGTTGGTTGTTTGAATCCCCGCAACGGGGTGACCTCCCGTTGCTCAGTCCCGGCTCCTGCCAACCTAGCAGTTCGAAAGCACGTCAAAGTGCAAGTAGATAAATAGGTACCGCTCCAGCAGGAAGCTAAACGGAATTTCCGTGCACTGCTCTGGTTCGCCAGAAGTGGCTTAGTCATGCTGGCCACATGACCCAGAAGCTATACGCCGGCTCCCTCAGCCAGTAAAGTGAGGATGAGCACCGCAACCCCAGAGTCATCCACAACTGGACCTAAAGGTCAGGGGTCCCTTTACTTTTATTGTCAGTTATTTTACAGTATATGACCCTTTTGTGACTTGTGTGATTTTGTGCCCTCTTTGATTCTAATGCAGTGAGAGCAGCTGTTAATGGCTTTCACTCTTGAGAGATACCACTTACTTTTCATTTCATGATTTCTGACCACTCATATTTTTGAAAACCTTTTCCCCTGTCCTCACATTTCATGGAAAGCTTCACTGGTTTCCCTTCTCCCGTACCTCATTTCCATTATGTTCTTGTAACCACATTCCCATGACAGGGTCCTATAGCTGCACAGGAGACAGCAGCATATATAGTAGAGGTAAGGAACATGTGGTCCTCCAGATGTTATTGGACACCAACCTCCACCAGCCCCAGCTAGCAGGACCAGTAGTCAGAGAATATGGGAGTTTTAGTCCAGCAACATCTGAAGGGCTACACAGTCCTTCATCTCTTGTCATGAATTATTTTGTGTATGTGGATTCAGCTCCTATTTAAGAAATATGTCTCAACATATACAATATTTAGTTAATTCTGGAAACTAATTTTAAAAAATCATTTGGATGTAGCTGATATTACCATAAGAAAAAGCGCTGCCTGTGTAAGAGGTAATTACAAGGCTATGGAATTGACAATGAAATTAATGCTCTTGGTGTTTATCATACTATTAGCACTTTTTACATACACATTGAATAAATCAGTTTTGTACAGCTGGCTATTAAATAGGAGTCCATTGATTGTATAGAAAATTAGAGAGAGAGAGTTCTCTAAAGGGAAATGGTTCTGCATGCAAATCAGAAAGAATGATAAACTGGTGTCTGATGCCATCAAAGGAATGGATGGGGGGCTAACACGCTTAAACTTAATCCAAACCTCAGATTGATGTGCTGTTGATGAAAAGTACTGCAGATGTAGGTGAGGTAGTTCAGTCTGCTCTTGATTGGGTTGCCTTCCTTTTGAAACAGCACTGGGGATGCTCCTGGATACATCACTTTCCCATGCTGCCCAGGTGGGATGACTATAAGCACCTTTCATCAGATATTGTTGACCAGCTACAGGCTCTCCTGTAGAAGACAGAATTGGCCTCAGTTATCCAAACTTTGGCTACTTTCTGGCTAGACTGTTTCAATGTACTCTAACTGAGACTAATTTGCGAAAATGGTCTAGACACTTCCGTAGGTTCAAAATGTAGCTGCCGGACATTAGTATGGTATCTGCAAACAGGAACATATAATCCAATCTTTTGTCAGCTCCATTGTCTACCTATTTGCTTTGAATTCAAAATGATACAGTTTGCAGAACAGCACCACCGCAGCAACATATATTTGGATCTAGTCCATTATATTTTATGATCTCTGTTTTATTTATTTAACCTATGCAATGAGTTGCTCTGAGTACATCAGTGGAAGAGCAGGGTAGTCACTGGCGGGGGAAGATGGGTGCGGTCTGCCCCGGGTGTCATCCCTGGGGGGTGACATCGCCGCTTCACCCCCCTGAGACGCTCACCCTGGCCCTACAGGTGGCTCACCCTGCCTCCGTGGGCAGCTTGCCGCTCCCCTGGGTGCACAGCATGTGTGCCACTCTGGGTGCCGGAGCAGCTAGCTCCGCCTCTGAGGGTAGTATTCAGTTTCCAGGAGCACCAGTGGCACTGGTTGGTGGTCTGTTTGCAGGATAGTTAGATTCACTAGTGGAATGCTCTTCCTGCAGTATTAGTTTGATTATTAGGTATCATAGACTGTAGCATTTCCTGAAACTTTAGTGTCTAAATCTTCCGATTTTTTACAATATCCTTAAAAGCCTGCCAGAGCTGCTTCTGGACCATAATATATATGGGAAGTAATTAGTGCATAGATATCTGCAGCCAGGATGTCTTGATTCAGGAATGGCAAACCAGCCATAGCTGTGCATCATGGACTAAGTAAAACCAAAAGGAGGTGCACCTCAAAAGAACTTTATGAAAGTGTATTTGCAGCAGTGTTACCCTTTTCACATGATGCTGTGGTGTCCCTTAGGAGAATATCCACAGATATTTTTTAACACATAAGTAAGAAAACAAATAACACATTCATGCCTACTCAGTAGTAAGTCCCACTGAGTTCAGCCTCCTAAGGCTGAAGATTTCAGTTCTTCAACCACTTACCCCAAAGTAATCCCCATTGAATTCATCCCCGTTTAATTCATCAGGACTTACTTCTGAGTAGATTTACATATGGTTGCATTGCAAGTACCGTTCCTCCCATTTTCTCTTTGCTGTTGAGGGCATCAGGATAGGTTTACTTTTATTGTCCACTCATCCTCCATCTCTGTCAGCTTTATACCTCTTTAATTTGAGTAAAAAAACATGTATTGTATTCAATTGTATTAAATCAAAGAATTGCAGTTAACTTGGTTTGTAGTACAGAATTTTCATGTCTTCCAGTTCTTTTTGTTCTAATATTTGTTTACAACCTTAGTGCTGCTGTTTTATATATGAACAGTAGGATTATTCTTTTCCATGGGAAGAATCAAGTTCCAGGCCATAAGAAGCTTCCCTGGTGTGTCGGTGTTGATGCCAGCATGTAGTTACAAACAATATGCCTTTATAGCTTGTTTGGTGAGGCGGACACTTTTCCCTCGAGAAATAAGCTCTGTAGAGCACTTGCTCACTCAAGAAGCCAGAAATATTCACAACTTCTCAAATGCAGTAGTACCATTTCTAGCTTTAACAGATTGCTACTGTCACACATGCTGTCTTGCTTACTTTGCTTGGTTAGCATCATGTAGGCTGCAGAAGCTGTAAAGAATTCAATTCTAGACCAGAAATGTGGGGTTGGATAAGACCTACCCATGCTTTGAAAAGAACCACTGAAATGTTTATGACAAATTAGTATTGAATCATTTAAGTCCCATTGTTTTCAGATTGGCATGAATTCCATCTGGAATTCTTTGTAATATGCAGCTTTTCTTTGTAAAATACAGTCTAATGATTGCTCATTAGATTTTGTTTGCTTATTTTAACTTTACCTATTGCAAATATAGCAGTGGGGATGTAAATAAACATTGTCAGCTGACATTAATAAAAGTATTCCATGAATCCTGACTTTAAACATATAAATTAATATCGGCAGTCCATATGTCCAAATAGTTATCCCAACAAGATGAACATAAGCTATATAGGAAGGGGAGAAAGATTTTCAGATCACTGAGTAGCAGATGGTGGGTGTTTATCGTTCCATTAAGTTGCACAGTGTACAATGGAGTCTGTTCACAGGTAAGAGGGCAGAGGATTACAACCTAAGATTTTCTGAATTTTGTAATCCATGTCCAGTACTAAGTTCAGCATAGACAGTCAGGTTGTAAGGTATTGATGCAGGCCAATATACAGAAGTGCCCATTTGTAAATGGGCAAACTTACATTCCTAAGAGAAAACAGAGAAGAACAGTGTTTTGTTTTTTGGGGGGTGATGTGAAGTTGCCTTATCCCATTGGTCCATCCAGCCCAATACTGTCTAGTGAAAACTGAATCTGGGACCTTCTGTTTGTAAACGTGTACCTTGCCACAGTACAGTGGTACCTCAGGTTACATACGCTTCAGGTTACATACGCTTCAGGTTACAGACTCCGCTAACCCAGAAATATTACCTTGGGTTAAGAACTTTGCTTCAGGATGAGAACAGAAATCGTGCTCTGGCGCCATGGCAGCAGCGGGAGGCCCCATTAGCTAAAGTGGTGCTTCAGATTAAGAACAGTTTCAGGTTAAGAACGGACCTCTGGAATGAATTAAGTACTTAACCTGAGGTACCACTGTATAACTCTTTCCCTAATTACTGCATGACTTTGCCCTTGATATTAAAGTTTATTAATTGCTTTAATATAGTCTCAAAATCTCATGGGTAGGTATTGTCTGCCAAGTAGTTACATACATGTTCAATGCAAAATCTGTTAGTAAAATAACATAAGTTCTGAAGACTTAAGTTGTTTGAAGGAAAGAAAGAAAAAACCTTAATTATGTAATAATGATGAAATGATTCTCCATGTTTTCCTTGGTACTTGAACATCATTTTCATTCTTGTCAATTAAAAGGAACTAATTGCATATTGTTCAAGTTACTAGTTTCTGGGATTAGCACAGAATCTTCCACTCTCTCCTTACCTAGTTTTTCTAGTGATGCAACTAAGAAAGTGGGGAGTTTGGTTAGGCAAGCTTTGGCAGCTTGTGCCATATAAGCACTCTGTTTTAATCCTGATTGGGAGTTCTTAAAAAAAACAACAACTTAAAAGTATGTTAATGGAACCAATTCACTAATTTTCAAATAAATTTAATTCCATATTATTCTTGGGGCTCCTTCATTTTCTCTCTCTCTCTTTCTCTCTCTCTTGAATGTTCACATTTAGAAAAAAAATGTTCTTAGATAAATTATCTCAGGAAAAAGCATTAGGATGTGAAACAGTGTGGTAGAAGTTGGGCTCCTATCTCATTACACTAATTAGCAAACTCATTGAGATAGAAATGGCTTATGCACATATAGAGACTTTTAGCTGTTTTCTTCGAACAGTAATTCCATGCTACATCCTTTTAAAGTCATCTTCCATTTACAATCTAGTTTGTCATGGAACATGAGAGTAGGGTGCCCTACTTTAAGAATACTATCCCCTATTTGAAGACGTCCTTCTGGATGCCATACAACTCCAGCTCCCGTCGTCCCTGCCAGCAGCATCTGTAGTAGCCAAAGGCTCCTCATTCCTGCTCTATTTCAAGGGCTATATCACACACAAGTTCAGTTTTAAAGATGATAAACTCTAAGAAGGAAGAGCCTTGAAGTTGCCTATTAGCAGTTATTATCTGGACAGTGGACTGGGCAAGCCTGGAGGTCACCTGGTCACAGTTTTCCCCATTATGCTGAGATTTATTTTTCTATTTATAGTCTTTCTAAATTTGCATTTATGGATATATGTTAGTATATGCAAGCTGTTATGCAAATTATCTTTTATCCTCCTATGGTGATGTGTAAATAGCCACCCTACATAGGAAGCTGCTGATCTAGAAACAGAAGCCCAAGCCTGAGTTGCATATGCAGACCTAGTCATGAAATTCTTAGGCTGCTGGGCATTTTTTTTTAGACAGCCTCATACATTTGGCATAGGATATTAAAATATGTATTAGATGTATATAATGCAATGTGCTAGATTCAAAATTTGCATTAAAAAGAGCAAACTCTCAGTAGCTTTTTAACATCTTCTGCTGTTGCAAAAAAAGGTAAGCAGGAACCCTTTCCATAAGTTTTAATCAGTATCAGCATGCTTCCTGTGACCTATTGTACTGACACTTATTTTATCATGATTCATTTTCAAAATTATCCCTGTGAAATTTGGAACTGTATTTATGGCAGGTGAAATTAAATGAACTGCTGAAACTAAGGTCACTATTGTTGACGGGTAGGTTGAATACAGCCATAATTAAATGCAGATAGACTGAACAATGAAACGAATGACCTAGTGTATTGTACCCACTGACAAAGAAACAGTCAACGGTCTGTCATCTTAGTATGAACATGAAAGAAGCTTTCTAAAGCTTTGAACAGTGAATTTATAGAGTTATTAAAGATGATAGAAAAAAGTCAGTTGTGTTAGTTATGAAATGGATTTATTTCTGATTATTCAGAAATGTGCACCAAAAAATCTCAGTAAAATAAAACATGGCATTTGACAAATATTAATTTCCATTTTTGAAAGATCTGCTCTCTATTTGTCTTATTATGCTCTTATTTCTTGCTTTCCTTTTTCGTAATGTCAAAAAAAGTACAGTGGGGAGATCAGGAATCAAGAAAAAGAATTTTTTATCTCTTTTATTAGACAAAATGGATTTTCATCACATATACAGAAAATCGGATTAGATTTTTTTGAGGCAAGTAGCATCTGAGAAATTTTAAGCAGGTGTAATTTCCTTCTGAGTCCTATTGTTGTTGCACTGGAGTAGTTTGCCATATTCTTGAGGGAGGGAAATGGTTTTCAAACCTAAATATTTCAAGAGACTGGAGGTTAAAACTTAATTGCGTGCCAAAGTCCTGTGACCCTTAATTCCCTAGTAGGTAATAAACACATGTACACAAATATTTTGGTTTGTGGGCTCAAATAGGTCACAACTTTATTGGTTACAGATGTCAGCATTTTGGCTTAGGCATTGGGTGAAGCAGGAAGTTCAACTAAGGGTAAACCACCAATAGGGGGAGCCCTATGACTTACGTCAAATAGGGGCACCCCGAGGGGTCCCTGCTTGGCTCGTGGCATGGCCCTAGAAGGGGTGAACGAAGGCGTTGTGACACCCGGGGCAGGGTGTCGCTATGTAGGGCGGATGTGCAGCATTGCTACGTACGACGCATGCGCCGTGCGTAGCGACGCTGCACATACACAGTACATAGTGGTTTGCTGGGATCCTGAGCTTGTGGCTGCAGCTGCGAATGGAGGATCCTCTACATGCGGCTGTAGCGGTGATGGAGGGATCCCACTGCCATTTGTACAGAGCTTGAGTGGCGCTGGCGGCAAACCGCTGTATACAGGGCATGTGCTACAGCGTTACATACAGCGCATGCATGCAACGCTACACATGCGCTGTACATAGTGGTTTGCCACCAGCACTGGGATCCTCTGCTCACGGCTGCAGTCGCGAACAGAGGATCCTCCACATGCAGCTGTGACAGTGCGATGGCTGCTTGCGCCGCCGTCGTGGGGCAAGCCCCCATGGGGTGCCTTCTTGTCACTGCCCCAGACACGGCACCCAGAGCGCACCGCCCCCCGACCCCCATTGTGATGCCACTGGGCCCTAGTTCACGTCTGGGCATTGGACAGAATCCACACCCGGCAAAAGCTGACGAGAGAGGGAGGGCCCCAGCTGCACCACAGTTAAATATCCCACAGACTAGTAGTGGGGTAGGGATGACTGTAGAATTTGGGGCCCTGAAAAGTATGAATACGCACAGGCTGCAATCATAACCCTTCTTACATGAGAGTAAGCACCACTGAATTCAATAAGACTTACTTCTGCACAGACATGGTTAAGATTGTGTTGTTAGCTCCTAATTTAGCAGCAGCTGGAAATAGGGAGAGTGAGTAAGTAGCAGAATAGGCAAAGCCAGAAGCCTGGAAGTTTAAGCAGGTATTTATGTGCCAGAGATAAATTGCTTACCAATTTGTTTCAAGCAAAGCATTTGCTTTTTGAAGTATTAACAATATTGTTTTTGAAACATTTATTCATCATAATTAATTCAGTCAAATTTTACTCTATTCACTCCATTCACTTTTGCTGGCAAATCATATTTGCTTCACACAGGAAATAAATGGAGTATTCAGGGTTCTTTCAAAGTTGGAAACTCTGAAACAATACAAAGATAACTGAAGAGGCTAATACATTTTAAGAGCTACAACAAAGCATTGCTTAATGTAGTTCTTTATGAACAAAAATGGATAGTTGTTTGTTGGTTTACACAAAGTAGTTCAGTACTAAATAAGCAGTACAAAACCAAATACCGGTAAAAGTGGTTTTGCCTTTCTTGTTCCTACTAGAAATAGGATCATACTTTTTTATAGACTGCACCACTTCAGCAAAAGCCAATCCATGGAATAAGACCATCGGACACAGCAAACAGATAATAATACATATTGAAATTGCCTAAATCAAAAATTGAAGGAAATTTGAGTATTCTGCCTCCAGCCAAACATCTGAGAAATATCGATATAACTTGGGAAGTGAAAGCCTGCACATCCCTACTTTAACTAGGCAAAGTCCACTGGCAAATCTGAAGGGCATTTGGCAGGGATGAAAGAATTTCACCCATTATGTTCCTTTCTTGTTCTTCTGGTTCACTTGCCTGAGTTCATCCTAATATTTTGTATCTTAACTGTCTAGAACATCTTGTCTCACTACTGTCAATACTCACAGTTCCGTATTAGTCTGCTGGGGGGGGTGAGGGTTGTTTGTTTATTCCCTGCCCCTCTTTCAGGTAGAAATAACTACCTTATTTTTTTAGTAGTCTTGGGTCAACTTTTGCTTCAAAATTCACAAGCACTCTACTATCCAAGTTCGCTGTTAGAAGGAATAAGGCATGTTTTTCTGCTCTTTTGTGTGCTTTTCATATGTTATGATACAGATTGGTGTCAGGGTTCAAATCCCCACTTAGCAATAAAGTGCAGTGGATGTCCTTGGGCCAGTCATGATCTCTCAACCTAATCTACCTCAGAGGGTTGTTATTGGTGGTGCAATGAAAAATAGATATTTAAAAAGGAGATAGCCTGGATGCCAGGATCCAAGTTTGGGGCAAGTACTCTTTAGTGAGAGAACCCCAGCAGAGATTTAAAATTACAAAATATGCAGCAAAGCAAAATGTGCCCTTTCAAGTGAATTCCAAAGTTTTCCTCTTCCCTTAGCATAGGAAAAAGACCACATGATTGGGAAGTTAAAAATGGTTTACTTACAAACTCTTTAAAGGTTAGGTTCATGTGCATCAGGAAAGGTTGCACAGGCAGTAAGACTTGGCTTAGTTACAAAGTGTTGCAACTTGGCTTAGTTACAAGGTGTTGCAAATTCCTATATTATCGATATAGGAACTCAAGAGTGGTTATATGAGGCTAGTTACACCACAGTTGTGAGGATAAAATGAGGAAGGGGAGAACTACCTGTGCTACCTTCAGCTCCTTAGAGGAAAGGTGAGATATAAATATAATAAATAAAATTTTAAAAAGCATGATTTCATTCATCCCATTTTAATATAGCAGTGCTTTAAAAACACAAAGTAACTAGCTGTCATTTGCCTTGCAGTATTCTTAAACAAGCATCTCCATTTTCTGCAAACATATACAGAGAAAGCATAAGGGGGGGGGGTTTGCAAAAATGTTCTGCAGTTCTTGCCATCATTGGCTGCCAATCATTCCAGTGATTATGCAGCAATCATTGCTGATGTTACATTTATAGATAGGTGATCCAGATTTGTATCACCAAAATTTCTTTCTGGATCAAGCATAGAAAGAATTTAAATAGATTAGTAGCACAGGTGTCATAATGTGCTTGTTACCATAGCTATGGCACACATTTCAAGCAGGAGATTTTATTCCACACTAGAATCTCTTGCTATGGCAACTGCAGTGCTGCTTGTTGATATAATGTGGTAGATATAATTGATTCACTGCATGTTAAGGCATTTTTCTACAAACATTTACTCATCTAATGAATATATTCATGTTTTGAAATACACATCTTTATTCTATAGGTGTGAATAATTCAGTTAACATCACTTTGACAATTACAAAAATTGCAATTTTATTATTTTTAGTATATTGTTCAATTCTGCCATGTATGGATCATAACTGGAAGTAGGGGTTTTAGACTGATGCAGCGTGTACACTGTGGAAAAACTGAATGCAAAAGAAACATATGCTTGAGGGGGAAATGTGGGCACATCCATGGGAAGGGTAGGGCTGTTTCAGCATATAAATTAGCCTTGATTTGCAATTTACTGTGTTGTAAACCATTTTGTTTTCATATGTGATATTTGCAAAAGAGTAATTCAGGGATGTGAGGAAAAAGCAAAACCAAAGTGGTTGCTTTTTGACTGTTAGAATGTATCATTGAATACACACACACACACACACACACACACACACACGGAATGTGGAATATGTATTCACAATCAGAAACTTCTTCGCTGCTATAACTCCAAAGAGGAAGAGAGTCAGTTAGTATACAGGGTCTGAAAACAGCAATAATATTAGAAATGCTTTAGAAGTGAAATGATGTGTATGGGTTTTCATTACAGAATTATATAAAGAAATGAAATTGGGTAGGAGCTCAAACATATTATCTTGGCCTTACCTCCCTCCTTCCACCCTGTTGAAAAACATG
The DNA here is from genome assembly GCF_964106915.1 of Podarcis gaigeae. NCBI lineage: Eukaryota > Metazoa > Chordata > Lepidosauria > Squamata > Lacertidae > Podarcis > Podarcis gaigeae. The sequence goes on from NC_139686.1 coordinate 34,330,568, forward strand.
TCTTCCCTGAGGGGTTTATTCAAATTCAGTGCTTAAATATATTAACAGTTTACCCTCAATCAGAACCAAGGTGAAGCTGATTCAAAATGCCATCAGATGTACTAAAACGGAATATTTAAAAGAAGAGTTCTTTAACTCTTATCGTATAATTTAAAAAACCAAAACCCTTAAGCTAAAACAGCTTTGTATTTTTAGATACTTTCAAATAACAAAGTTCCAGTATGCCTAGATGGTTTCGAATTTTCTACATAAATACAAATTGCACATCCTTATTCTGGGAAATGCATTTAGAATCAATTTCAATTCAATAGAATAACAGCAACTAATCCTGTGGCAACTATTCTTTTGCCTGCTGGCCCTTCTTCTGATTCAGTGCTGTATGTCTGAGAGGTTGTGTGTCCATTTCTTTGACATGTCTATGCTTGGGGTGAAAGCAGATTGGTAGACCATAGGCAGAGAAAATGTTTGGCAAACCAGTAAGGTGCGTTGCCAAAGCGGGATGGGGCACTTCAGACTTGAGGGCGAGGTACAGCCCTCCTAAGTGCTCTACCTGCTGCTTGCCCACACCACACACCCTGTGCCATGGTCCTTTACTGGCCATGCTTTTCACCCTCCTTGAGTTTTTTGTCTGGCTGGAATGTGCTCTTGAATTCTGCTTGCCCAGTTTTGCCTCCAGTGGCATGTGACTCCCTCAGAGGTTGCCCAGAAGGGAAGGTTTCCCACCTCTTGCCTAAAGTTTTGGGATGCGGGAAGCAAGATTGAAATCCTATCCAGCCAAGAAGCTTCCCATCCTCACCTAGTATAAGAAGCATTTTGAATTGTGTTGGGCAATTCTCTTTCTCTTAGGTCACCTTTCCTTATGGGGACTGTGACGGGCAGCAAAGCCAAACCAGAGTCTGGGGACACAGTACCTCAGAAACTCCACTAGAGTGCTGGAGCCTCTCTCTGATTGGCTACCAAGATAGGAGCCAGAAGTGGGTGGAGCAGCACTCTGGCAGAGAGAATGAAAGGAGCAGTTTCTGAGGGAGAGAGTTAGATAGGGACAGACAGTACTTTTTTCAGGGGGTACTCAAGGGTACGTAGACCCGCACCTCTTTTGTTGTTGTGAAAAAGTGTGGCATTACTTCATGATGAGTACAGACACTTACCGGTATTTTTCTAGAAAAAAAAGCACTGGAGACAGAGAGAAGGCTTGATTTGAGATGGGAAATAGGCATTCGGATAGGGTTTGTCTGAGGGAGAATTGGTTCTGATTTGAGTTAGGAAAACCAGGTTGAGTGTCTGGGGAAGGTATACAGACAGGAGTTAACTGGAGGCCTGAGTAGAGCCAGGAGAGGTAGAACTTGGGTCTCATTCTTGCCAGGAGGGGAGAGTACTTCTGGATAAAGAAGTCTCCCAAACCAGTAACAAGGGCTGAGGTGATCCCCTGGGTCTGTTAAACTGATTAGAATACCTCAGGAGTGGGATTGCTAAAAAAAAAAGTGGGTAACTGATGAAAAGTGCCCCTGTGCTTGTGAACCAAACTACAGTGGTACCTCGGGTTAAGAACTTAATTCGTTCTGGAGGTCTGTTCTTAACCTGAAACTGTTCTTAACCTGAGGTACCACTTAAAGTAATGGGGCCTCCCTCTGCCGCCGTGCAATTTCTGTTCTCATCCTGAAGCCAAGTTCTTAACCTGAGGTACTATTTCTGGGTTAGCGGCGTCTGTAACCTGAAGCATCTGTAACCCGAAGCACCACTGTAATAAACACTGACCTAAGTGTAAGGACCTAGGAAACAGTAACAGAAACTGAGGTGTAACAACTGATTTTGAGCAAAGGGAGTTTAAGAGAAGCTATGCCTGTACTACTGTGTTTAAGCCTGTGACACCCTTATGTTTAATTTTAGTAGTAACTTCTACCTGACCCAACTTTGTTTCACCAACTTCCTTTTTTTGTGTGTAAAAAAAGCTTTCCTTGTTTGATTAACTGCTGCCTGAGACTCCCTGAACCACAGTTTCCCTTACTCAAGGCCCTCATCCAGGTAGCCTGTGGTAAATTGTAGACATTCATTAAATTGGTAACGTGAGGTAGGTCCACTATATTTAATTGGGGGCAGTTAGCAGGGTAAATCCGCTACAGTGACCAATTTCAGAGGGATGTCTGTGTTAATCTGTTAGATTTCTGTAGCACCAGAAAGACTAGCACATGTATTGCGGCACAAGCATTTGTAGACCAGGATCCACTAAAATATATTGGTGTGGAGTGAGGGAGAACATTGTAAATAAAGTCATTGACTTCACCCCTTGTATTTCATGGACTATATTTCATGGTATTTCCACAGGACTCAGCTATACAGCTGCAAATAAAATGTTTTAAGTGTGTTTTAAGTGCAGTGTGACACGAGATGGCGATAGTGAGCCTGATGGAAAATTCAATGTGTTTTCAAAAACACTTCAAAAAAACATTTTCAGAACGGTTTTTATATGTATGTGGATTCCACCTGTTTGTCCAGCTGCTGACTATTTGTTTTCTCTGTACCAATGTGTATAGTTAAAGATCTGCCAATGAGGCTGATAATTCTTCATATGATGAAGTGGGTTCTAGTTCCCAAAATTATGCAACAATAAAATTGTTCAAAGTCTTCAAAGTGTTATAAGACTTTGTTTTGTGTCCTCTTCATTAGGTTTTTTAAAAATAAAGCTAAAAACACTTCATGAGCTGCTAAAGAAAGGTAACTAAGTCAGTGCCTATAGAAATGTAGCAAAGCAAGTAAATAAATATTTCCCCTTCCCCTTCTCTTCTATTGTGCCAAGGTTTATTTACAATTAGTCCTAGTCAGTATAGTCAAGGAAACGATATGCAAATACATTTTTCTTTGGCAAGTGGCATCAGGTATTTTTAAATGTACACAATAAACATCATGCTAAAATTACTATTTTGTTGAAGGAGAGGTTTGTTTTCATTTTGAAGAATATTTGATAAAAATAATAATTGAAATAAACATTTTATATTACAGGAACTCAACAAACCTCCATTGAAAGTGAGCAACTTGAAGCACACTCTGCTGAACAGTTTGCTGGCCTACTTCATGGATCATCACCTGCTTGTGACCCACCTGAAAACCCACTTCAGCTATATAGAACAGGGAGCCCAGCTGATGAATTCTACCACAAAAATTCAATCCAAAGTATTTTGAATTCGGCACAGCTGCAACAAGAAAACAGCACTGATATTTCAGTTAAAAAGAAAAAGCCACCCATTTTAAGCAGAACTATATTTCCTTCTAAAAGTAATCTAGGAGAAACTAACACACTGGCTGGCATCACAAGAACTGGGGATCAGTGGGTTGTTAATGCTGCAGGGTTTGTGGAACGTGCTTGCACACTTGGGAGGATACGATCTTTGCCAAAGACTCTCCTTGACATGCATTTATCCAAATATGTTTCAAAATCAGACTCTAATCTGATTTCCTACCCATCTAATGAGCAAAAAGCAAGAAGAAATTGGAATGAATCTACAGTAGATCCGGAAAGCTCTAGAAGAAATTCTGAAAGAACACCATCCTTTACTTCAGAATGGGAAGAAGTAAGCCTCTGATTTTTTTATACCATACATACATACATACATACATACATACATGAAAGATAAGTAGAATGTGATGGAGAGCCCTGAATCAAAATTCAGAGAGATGAATGTCAATAGCATTGAGGCCCTTGAGTGCAAAAAATATGTCTAAAATGTAGGATAAATAAATACCGTAATTTTCGCTCCAAAACACGCACTTTTTTGCTCCTAGAAAGTAAGGGGAAATGCCTGTGCGTGTTACGGAGCGAATGCACTCCGGAGCCATGGCTGCCGTCAGTCAAGCAAAGCGGGAGCCGCTTGCAGGGCTTTGCACGGCTCTAGCTTTGCTTGCTTTACAGGCAGGAGGAGGGGGAGGAGCCGAGGAGGAGGGAGGGAAGGAGAGCCATGGCAGCAAAGCGGGCAGCAGCCGCTTACACACGAGGAGGGACAGACGGGAGCCATAGTGAGCCGGAAAAAGCGCCGCGTAGTCAGCAACAGCTGCTGCAGCCTCAGCTAGCAAAGGCCCGTGCGCTCTCTAAACGGAGCAATGAGGCTGCAGAGGGCACAGGAGGGCGCAAAGTGAAAACCAGTAAAAAAGTTTTTTTAAAGGCTGCTGGGGACAGGAGGGCACGGGATGAGGGAGAGAAGCAGCAAAGAGGGAGAGAAGGAGCAAAGCGGGAGAGGAAAGGAGCTGCTTACACTGCTGTAAGTGGCTGCTGTCCGGTTTGCTCCTTTAAAGCAACAGTGCTCTTTCCCTCCCCCCTCCCCGCTCAGCTCACCGAAAAGCTCCTTTTCCACACACCCCACGCGAGCTCCTTCTCCCCTTAAACCCCTCTCCTGCATCATTAGCAGCATCCTTCTCCACCCACCCCACACGTGTTCCTTCTCCCCTTAAACCCCTCTCCTGCATCATTAGCAGCAACCTCCACCCACCCCACGCGTGTTCCTTCTCCCCTTAAACCCCTCTCCTGCATCATTAGCAGCATCCTTCTCTACACATCCCATGCGTGTTCCTTCTCCCCTTAAACCCCTCTTCTGCATTATTAGCAGCATCCTTCTCCACACACCCCACGCGTGTTCCTTCTCCTCTTAAATCCCTCGCCTGCATTATTAGCCGCATCCTTCTTCCCATAAACCCCTCTTCTCCATTATTAGCAGCATCCTTCTCCACACACCCCACGCTTGTTCCTTGTCCCTTGAATGCTTTTCCTTCCCTCCCTACTTAAAACGTGGTCACAAAGCACAGATCCACATGGATCCTCAGGATTTTTGCACTGGGTCACCAAAAGTTCACCATCAGATCACATAGCATATCCATGGCTACAGCCTGCACCAAAAAACACGTACGCACCCACTGTTTCATGGGGCTGCAGTGGCGCAAAAACATGGTTACAAAGCATGGATCCACGTGGATCCTCAGGATTTTTGCATTGGGCTACCCCAAACTCACCGTCAGATCACGTCTGTGGCCACAGCATGAACCACAAAAATCATACATCCACTGTTTTGTTTAGAATATTTTTTTCTTGTTTTCCTCCTCTAAAAACTAAGCTGTGATAGTTGGGGCTGAAGGGTGTTGTAGTCCAAAACACCTGGAAGGCATGAGGCTGGTGAAGACTGGATTAGATAATACTCATTGAGATGGACAAATAATCTGCCCTATTATAAGGCAGACATGTTCCTGTGCACTGTAAGATCTCTGAGCACAGTGGAACTTTTGGTATTTGTATGTGTGTTTCTTTTTCCCCCTCCAATTTGTAGCCCTCCAGGTCACTTGCGAAGACCTGTTGAACATTTGGAGATTAAAAAACACACACACATTCTAAATCAATTGGTGAACCTTGAGTTGTAAGTGTTTTTTTAAAAGAAAATGGTAGAAAAACTGATAGCCGTGCTGCATATATACAATCCTTTGCACAAGATCAAAAGTGTGCTTGGTTTTTTGATGAAAACAAAAAAATGTACTATATCTAATGAAAAAATTCTCAGGGAATATATATTGTGATAGCCCCAGAGCAGTTAGATATCTGGCACAAATTTCAGAGGTTTTTGTTGCAGTGCCATAAGCTTAATGGAGGTTATTATCTCCACAGAGAATTCAGTCACCTAGATGTAATCTGTGGCCTTTGGTTGCAAACCAATTAATGGTTCTGTAAACTGCAGTTTCCAAACCCAAGGGAATCTCTTGTTAATTCAACCAGTCTCCCTATAACAAGGGACAATAGAAGAAGTGTATAATGAAAAATTGACAAGCACTATGGGTATGTGGAACAAAGCTAATTGAAGAAATTACCACCAGCCCTTTAGTGTAAAAGCACATATACCTTATGCTTGGTAATTGAATGAAAAGGGATGGGTCCTGTTGAAATATGGACATGTCTGCATCTATTCCTTATGGACAGTCTTTGACTAGAGTCTCTCACCAAACCTTAGGTTTTCAATTTTTTTTTAAAAAAATCGTAGCTCCATTTCTCTTTTTTGCTGTGTGCTATGATACCAAACATTTTAAGATACTGAGTTAGGTGATCTTCACCCGACATTAAGTAGGGTGGCCCCCATGCTGTTGGAACTGCATAGACTGAGCTTCTCTGATAATTTTTGAAACTACTGAGATTGGAGAGGGGCCAATCACATGTTTTTGTGTACTGTTCTCAAGTCTCTTATTGCCCCTTAAATAATACAAGCAATTTTTGTTTCTTTACTTGTAAATGTATCATGAGGCATAATCATAGCATTTAATACTCCCCCCTTTTTTCTTTCAGATTGATAAAATAATGAGTTCCATAGATGCTGGTATTACTACTGGACTAGAAGTGATTAATGATGGTATTGCAAGTAAGAAATAAATACTTTTTCTTTTAATATGATAACCTTAATCACTACTGTGATAGCTAGGAAAATGGTAAAATATAGCCATGTGTTGTGATTGTATCATATTTTAGTAGCACTAGCCAGGGTTAAATTGCATTCAGCATTTTTGATGCAGTACAGCAGTTTTGGGGCACTTTTCACCCTTTAATCAGTACTAAAAATAAAAACACATCCTGCTATTTGACTTTGAATAACCATGATGTTCAAAGCATATGCTTAAATTCAGTGCCTCTCTTTATCATTTTTAATTCATTTGTGGACAGATATGTCAATAGGATACTATTAGCAATGTCACATTGCTCATCTATTTCTGTGCTAGGAAAAGCAAGTGTCGTTGTCAAAAATTGTAACTAAAGAGAGCTATATCTAAGCCAGAAATGTTTTCCTATTGACTACTGAAAAAGATCAGTGTGATTGATATAAATTATGATTGACTAGAATGGTTTGAGTAAGTGAAACACAGAGGAGATGAACAGGAGAAATTGTGGCAGGAAATGTTGGTAGAGAATTAACTGATTTGAGTATGGATTGAATTTGCTGATGAGATATGGATGGGTAATATAACTGGTATTTACTTCCTTTTTCCTTTTTAACTTTTCTAAAGAAAAAAAAATACTGACCATGCTAGTGGTCATATCTGCCAGTGTGGCAAACTAAAGCTGTGGTGCAGACATGACTTAAATGCTTGTTATTTTCCACATATGACTGTGTCATGTGTTTCCAGTTGCTTATTTTTAACCACCAGCATTAGCATTAGGTGCTCTGGTTACAAAGGGACACTGGGGCCAGGTTACTAACCAGCCCTCATCATTACATGCCGGTATTGCTCTGCTATCCGTGTGATAAGTGTATACCTATGCAGATGTAAAGCCTACACACATGGATTCCAGGCCTGTCTGTTTAGAATTCCCCTACGCAGACGTCGATGCTCAATTTGCAGGGCCAAGGAGCTGCATACCTTAGAACTTTTTTAAATGCAATCTGAAGGCAAAACAATATGAGAATGGTTGCCATGCAACCTCCTTTGGGGGTAGCAGTCCAAAGCAGGGACTCTATCACTGAAAAGGGTGCCTCCCTGTAATCATTTACTATACTTGTCTGCTGAGGATGTAAAATTATGGGCAGGCACATATCAGCAGCGTAGCTAGCCGCTCAGGCGCCTGGAGCGTCACATGCACCCTTGGTTTGGGGGCAGGGCAAGTTGGGGCAGGGCACGCTGCACCGGGCCTCATCACCCCCCCCCCCAGCTGTAGGGTGGCTGAGGGAGAGGTGGCAGGTGGATGCAAGCCACAAGCTGCCATTTTGGGCAGTGTGGAGCCTGCAGGTGCCCGAGCTACCATGCTACTCCCAAGAAAGATGTGTGGCTCGGGCATGCTGCAGGCCCTGCAGTAAGTGCTGCCCCCCGTGGTGTGGCACCCAGTGTCCCACCCCTGCCCCCTAGCTATGCCTTTGTTCTTGATTGATTCCAGCAATATAGTTTGTTGTTCTGTTAGGCATTCATTTTGGGTTAATAGCTTCTCTAAATTAACCTGACAGTTAAAAATGCCACAGACTTATATAGCCCATAGCCATTTTGTCACCCCCCTCAGTGATGACACCTGGGTCGGACCGTACCCACCGCACCCCCCTTCCTACGCCACTGGCACGTATGGAGATGGGCCATCCTTGCCTCAGATATGTTCAGGTTCTCCATAGAAATCTCACGGACCTAGTGTCATCCTTTATATTTCATAGCTTTTTGGTCACACTGCTTACATTTTTTCTGTCTCCAAACACACTAACCAACGATAACTTTTTGTATATCTGCAAGTGAGTTCTAGTCTATGAAAGCTTATACCACATGAGTAGTCTCTAGACTGCTATGATATTCTCGAATGTTCTTGGAAGGGAAGTAGTTAGTTGCAATATTATTTGAGAAACAGTAGATTGCTCAGTAGCAGATTGCTCGATTTTTTTACTGTAAAGGTATATGGCATGGCCATGTTTTCCCACTCAAACTGATCCAGTATCTCTTGAAATCAGAATACACATTTTAGAACAGGAAACAGGAAATGTATTTTTCTAAACACTAACTCTGTCAAATTGCACCAATTGTCTTTTGTATGATCAGTAATAGAGCACTCATAAAGTGATGATTGAGAAAGAAGAAACTAGTGTAAGTATGTACTTAGCCTTTACTGCGAGTTGTTTAAACTCCCTTTTTCCTACATTCTGTGATATAGGTTTCAAGAGGTATATGTTAGTAGCTCCTCAGTATAGTTGAGAGTGAAGTTACTACCTGTAATCTTAGTGTAACAGTCAAAGTTTCATCTCCTCCTAGATGAAAATAAGAGAGAAAAGAATAGAATAGAGTCCAAAAAAACTTTAATGTTTTTAAAGGAAGAAGCACTGCTATATTGGCCATTCTCTGTATTTGTTACCATATGGTTGTAACTTTGGCAAGCTTATTTTCCTTCAAAGCTGTTAATATCCTCCCTCTATAAGGGCAGAAATGAGATAAAATATAAGTATTTAATTAGAACAGAATTTTAATTGGAAATGTGTAGGCATTTTGATATAAACCATTTCCCCACAATTTTTTCTTACAGTATATATTTAGGAGAATATAGGTTGATATATAGGGTTAGTCATAAACAGAACCATTAAAATCAGTGGATTTCAGCCAACTTAACTGCTGTCTGCTGATCTTCACTAGCTACAGTAGTCTCATACATGTACTCTTCAATGGTATCTGAAGAAGTGTGCATGCACACGAAAGCTCATACCAAGAACTGACTTAGTTGGTCTTTAAGGTGCTACTGGAAGGAATTTTTTTTTGTTTTTTCTTCAATGAGAAGTTATCTTTATTAATCTAATATGTGACACTGGCTTTGATATTGACCATATTTTAATATGGATGCATGTTATGCATGTTGCCAGTGGCTATGGGTGGTAAAGAATACAATCTCCAGATTTCTGCCAGAGTGATTCAAGACTCTGAGAGTTGCAGATACTTTATTTATATCACCATTAAACATTGTCTTAATGACAACCATTAACAAATGCGGTTATTAAAATTGTGTGGGCTGAGCTTGAGAATAAATGACCACTCAGTCAGTAGTTATTGAGGACACCTGCAGCATGATTCTATGTATGTTTACCTGAAAGTGAGTCCAGTTTTGTTCAGTGGAGTTTGCTGTCAGGCAAGTGTGCATAAATAGTATCATAGCCTTTGCCACACAATCCTTTTTCTGCATTGTAACAAGATTTTCTATACTTAATAAATTGCTCAGGCATAAACCTATTCATCTTTTATTATAATCTCAACTGTAAACAAAGAATAGGAGCAATGTGTGTTCTGTGCCAAGGAATGCTAGAGAAAGGAGCAGGGAGATATTAGAAAATAAAGACAAAAATATTGCAAGTATTCAGCTCTATTAAACTGTTTTTTCAGGTATATAAGCTATTCAAAATATTTAGGACCAGGAAACCTTTGTGATTTTGTTTAAGAAAGCAAATCTTAACATCTTGGTCTGATGGCATTATGCAATTATTTATTTAGAATACTTAAAATAGCTTTATAGCTTTATTCTCAAAATAAAACCGCACTCAAATATGATACAGGTTGTAATCCAAGGACTGCATTCTATTCTGGGCAACTTTTGGGGGCCACATGCCAGTGGCGGGTGGGGCTAGATGTAAAAGTGGGCAGAGTAATAAGCACATTTTTACCTTTGCACTGTAGGCGAGTTTCTACACACCCACTGTGTGTGCCAGATAAGCAGGCAAGAGGCATTATCAGAGTTCAACGACACATTCCAGTCAGGCAATACACTCAGGGAGGGTGTGAAGCAGGGCAGTTGAGGCGTTTGGCCAGGAAAGAGAGTGTGGCCTGGGAACTCTTATCCTCCTTTCAGGATTTTCAAAGGTTGATGGATAAATGTGTTTAGTGGTGAACTTGATATACAGTCATACCTCGAGTTGAATGTGCTTCAGGTTGAGCGTGTTCGAGTTGCACTCTGTGGCAACCCGGAAGTAATGGAGCACATTACTTTCGAGTTTCATTGCTTGCGCAGACGCTCAAAATGACGTCACACGCATGCATAGAAGCGGCGAAACGCAATCCGCGCAGGCGCAGACACGTCATCGTGTCTTGCATTCCGTTTGGGATGCGAACAGTGCTCCGGAACGGATCATGTTCGCATCCCGAGGTACCACTGTATTAGCACCCATGGGGGTTGATGGTCTAGACTCTAAAGCAGAGCCTTTCAAAGTGTGTGTCGCGACATGCTAGTGTATCAGCTGCAGTTTGTAGGTGTGTCGCACGAATGCTCCCCACGCTCCTTCCAAGGGTGGAAAGGGATTAGTTTAACCTCCAGTTTGCTAGTAAAACTGAATTACTGTGTCACAAAATTATGTAAAACTGAATTACTGTGTTGCGAAATTATATAAAACTGAATTACTGTACTGTGTCGCGAAATGACGCATGTCTAAAAAGTGTGTCACCAACATGAAAAGTTTGGAAAGCTCTGCTCTAAAGTGATGATTCTGAATCCTCTTTGCAGTACTGGGAGTCTGTGTGCTGTGTTACACATTGAGAAGGGGAAATTAATTGTTCATCTGCTTCTCGGAAATATCATTGCAGATTTCTCATCCTTAGGCCTTAAATAGAAATCTTTTGAAGCACAGAAAATCTGAAGTGAGATTATTTCCTAGAGGCTGTATCTAAGCAATAATGTAAATGTGCACAGATAAGTTTGGAACTGTTGGCCTTGTTGCACACCACCCAGTCTCTGAGCCATGTGAGATTCCAGGGGTTCATGTTTCCTTTGGAGTGAGGAACAGTGGAGACTGCAGTGTCTTCATGACATAATGATTATTTCCAGGTATTTACATCCTGAGCCTACAGTGCAGTGGTTCACAGCATTAACAACCCAAGAGGGTCTTGCTTCCCCCATAGCCTCAGCCTTGGATTCAAACAGAAATCAAACATCACTCTGTCTGTCTCAGTTGCCAGTTTGCTGTTTTTCTTCTAGTTTACATCACTCCACACTCTATTCTCAGCTTTGGATTTGTCCTTCTGTCTGTGAGTTGGAGGAGAGGCCCCACCCATTTGTCATTTCACACAGAGCCCCTTCTCTTTGTTCATCACCTAGGGTATCACTTTAGCAGGAAACTAGCCTGGCTGTTCCAAGAATTAGAAGGGGGCCTAGGCATTAGAAGGGTCTTGGCATACACCCTTTTCCCCCTACTCACAAACTCACAACACTATCCTTGTTCAGACCAGAAAAGCATTAGCATCTAATAAGTCAGCAAGGTACCAGCAAGAAAACAAAAAAGTAGTAATACATCTCTTTTCTGATTGTCCTCTCAGTACTATAGCCTAGTGAACTGCAGAGGATTTAGGGCAGACTTTCTATTAGTACTAGATTCTGACTGAACGTTTAGTGATGACATTAGAGAGAAATGAATGCCAGACTACTGCAAGAAATGTTGAAGAGAAACTACAATTGAATTAGATTCCCAACATTCCTTGGGGGCTGACTTGGAAAAGAACCAAATCTGGTAAGTTGATTGTGTGAAGTAGACTGATGACGGGGGCCTTAAGCTCAGAGACTTTGACAAGTTGCTGGGAGTCTGTAGGCTGGAAGAGTCTTCTTGTAGCTGAAAGAAACACTGTCTTTGGAGGAGGAGAGGCAGGTGAGAGGATACAAGCACAAAGAGATGCTTTATACACTGTCTAAATTTATTTTGGTTGTAAGATTACTTGATTATTATTTCATGGTATCCTAATGGTGAGCTTATTGTCCTAGTGTGGATCCTTACATAGCTGCCCATCTACTGCTGAGCCAGGTTCAAGTTTCTTGTTTAACTTTACAAAGCCCTGAATAACTTAGGTCCAGGGTCCCTCTGGGATCATCTGAACCCTTATATCCTAGCTTGATCACTGAGATCATTTGCAGGAGTGTTATTGGTCATTCTTCCAGTTGGTGAGGCTCTTTTGACAAAGCCTCTCCTTCTACCAGAGGGGAGGAGTTGTGAGCGGAAGCCAGTTCCCACATTGGCAGGGGGGCGTATTCGGCCCCCTGCATCAGTTATTCCAGCTGGCTTGGGGGCGGGATTTAGTCACATTTGAATGGCCGCCGCAGTGCCGTGCTCTCATTCTGCTTCCTGAATTCGTCGGAATTCATTGGAATATGTGTGGTGTGTTGGAGGGCAGGTTGTGGCCATCACCTACCCCTCCCCTTGTTGGGTATTCCGTTAAAGGAATCTGGCGGTCGTGGATCCTGTCCAATGCCCTGCTGATGGCTAGGGCCATGGCATGACCTCCGGTGACATCAGGGGAAGCTTCCAGTTGTATTTGCATCAACAAGCTCCTCCCACTGGTTGTTAAACCTCAAATGACTCCCCGCTGTGCAGGGTGGAGTCATGTATAGATTGTTTGATCCAGCTAATACCACTCACATGCTGTAACCAATAAAGTTGTGGCCTTTTTTAGCCCATTAACCTAAAATACTTGTGTCCTTGTGTCTTATTTATATCTAAGTGGGTGGTGGGTCCTCGACTCACAACAAAAAGAAACTGAGCACATAGAAACAATTGAACATGTTTTTCTCCACTGCCAGTATTACACAAACATATGTGCTAGGTTTAACCTGCCAATAATACACAAATTTCCAGGACACACAGGGCAACTCTGTATCTCCTTACTGCCAATGGAGATTTAGCAGGCATCTTCTGTGGCAACTTTTAAATGCCTGCTCTAAACTTTTTTATTTCACCAGGTCTATGCAGGCAATTGATAAAGCATCATTCCACTATGGTTAATTGAGGTCTGTTTTTAACTTTTTTAAATATAGTTTTTATTGTATGGTTTTAGGGTTTTTTCTGCTGTAAATGGCTTTGGGTTTTTTATGGTGTAGCAGTATATAAATATTTTTTTTTAAAGGTCCCATCCATGCACAAGAGGGAGAGAAAGAGTGTTGATAGTTGGAATCCTGAACAGAAGCACCATTTTATTTTTATATGTAGTGGGGGTTCAGGATTGCTCGCACTCTCCTCCCTGGCATGTTTTCCGAATCTTGCCTAATGTACGTGAATTGGGTGTCACATTTGATAAAGTTTGTGTACAAGAGTCTAACTGATATAAACCTGATGTCTATGTAATCCTTTTCAAATATGGGGGAGGGGGGACTGACCACACAGATTGTGTCTACATGCAGTCCCCTACTCCAACATGACTTCAAATAGTTGTCAGTCTGGCCTGCCAGCAAGTGGGCAAACATGGTCCTATGGCCTACTTCATCACCATTAATTCACAGTTGGGGAATATCTTTATTAGGACCAACCAAAATGTCACAAAAGAATACCTAAATAATTCTACAGAATTCTACATCAGGCAACAAGTTGCACAAAGCAGGAGATTGGGGACAGGAGAGTTTTTATAAAGGACGGGGAGAGGAAGACTAGATTTGTACTGTATATACTTGAGTCTAATGCGCAATTGAATCCAATGCACACCTTAATTTTTGTAATGTAATTTGGCCAAAAAAGATGAGCATTAGATTCAAGTAAATACCGTATTTACATTCCGTCTGAAGAAGGAGATTGCAAACTCAAGTAATCTCTTGTATTTGCAGGTATCAGATTACGTGTAGAATTCTGGGATGAAGAATCAATGGCCTAGTTTTTGAAAACATCAAATCTTTCTATTATTCAGCTCTTTTTCAGGTCTTAAGCAAAACACCAAGCTTCCTGGTTAAGCAGAAAGCAGATGCACAGCAAAACATGGCAGTCTTTATATCATCAAAGCCTGAGAAAAATCTTGTGTGCTATAATAAGTAAAAGAGTTGATTCAAGCCAACTTGTGGAGTATTGCCTAGTGATAGGAGGAAATGTGATTCTCAATATGGAAAATCCCTTTCCACCTTGTAAAAAAATAATTATCCTTGTGTTGCAGATACCACCCTGAATGGCTAGTATTCTCCAAGGTACATAAAAAAGGCAGCTGTGTTGGTCTGTAGGGAAAAATCCTAGAAGTCCATAGCTGGACAATACTTATATCAAGTAAAATATCGCAAAATAGTGTGCAGGCTTTCAAGTTCTTTAGAATAATTAATCGGGCAAGATCTCTTATACAAAGCAGGAGTTGTAGGTGGAATGAGGATGGATCTTGAAACCTTGTAGTCAGCATTTAGACCCAATCTAAAAATCTTCTATTCTTTTGTTTAAAAAAGTGTTTCATGTGTAATAGAAAAGTTTTAATCTTCTGCTAGAGACCACATAAAATTTGATATTTTGCTACACTTTTTTGCCACTAGTTCAGCCAATGTCTAAGCAAGCAACCAAATTATTTTTAGCTATAAAGGCTTGTCTAAAAGGTTCACGCTGTTTCTCACAATTCATTGATTTGGCTTGAACAACATACCTTTAGGCTATTTCTCTGCTCTTTCCATGCAGCTTGAAAGTGGGAGGTTTTAGGTTTTCCCTAAGTTTAGCTGTATGGTTTATTATTACCACTGCATTTGCTTGCAAAACAAAAGTTATGAAGTATCCATTTGTGAACCTGGGGGACGGGAAGGGCTGACATGGCAACAGGTAAAGAATCGCCACAACAACATTCTGGAATTGAAAATTGCCACAATTTTATTAATTACAGATGTAGGTATGCTTTGGCTTAGGCATTGGGTGTGGGTGTGTATCCTGAATCAGCCTCTTGCCTGAAGGCTGAAGTTAAAATTCTCAGATTTAAAAGTAGCTTCAGTGTACATAATTAGTATTGATCTTTGTTTCTCAGGTGCATATCTCTTATCAGATCTTAATTAAGCCTATTCCCAGTTTATTACACACACACACACACACACACACACACACACACTATTATTCATAAAAAGCAGTAGAAACAAAAGAGACTTCCACAAGACTGGGCCAATGGCACTAAAGGATTACCGGTAGTTTCTTGTTGCTGTGAAACAAGTCTCAATGTTATTCCTGCAGATGATCTTGAAATCAAACTGTAAGTTCAAGCGGTCCCTAAGTTACCCTGGACTGAAGTTGTTTAGGGCTTTCTAACTTAAACCTGGCTTGGTAGTAGATGAGCAACACATAGACCCTTATCCAGTCCACCACTGCATTGAGACAGCTACCCAGCGCTTTCACAGCCTTTCCTGATTCCCAAGGTATAGAGGAGTAGAGCTATGTGTAAACAGCATACTAGTGGCACCTTGCTTTAAAACTCCCAATGACTGCTCCCAATGGCTTCACATAAATGTTAACTAGCACTAGGGAGGGGATAAATCCTGCAGAACTCCATCACACAGATGCTAGAGGGCCAAGGAGTACTACTACTACTACTACTACTACTAATAATATAATTTATTATTTATATCCCGCCCATCTGGCTGGGTTTCCCCAGCCACTCTGGGCGGCTTCCAACTGAATATTAAAAACAAAACAGCATCAGACATTAAAAACTTCCCTAGGTCTGCCCTCCTGGTTAACCAACCTCTGGTCCACATGGAACAACTCTTCAGGATGGGTTCTTGGGGATGCAATGGAGGCAGCAAAGTAGGAGCTCTTTGCTGCCCATGCTGCCATGTAGTAGGCTTGGTTATGAGCTTGAACACATGCTCAGTTGTCTGCAAGAACTACACCACTTATGCTATAACCCCCACCCAGTCCATTTCATCAATCACAGCTACCCATAATACCAAGTGAAGCATCAGGGAGACCTCAGGAGCAATCATATCAATGACCTATGAGTCTCAACATTCCATAATGAAGCTAGGACTTCAACAGGATCACCTGCTCAATCCACTCAGAAAACTCAGTAAGTGTTCATGAATCTATCACATTCCATCCTAACCGGTCCATCCCTCCCTTTGCAGGGGAAAATTGTTGCTGCACGTTCAAACCTCCCTAGTTTGAAGGTATCAAAAACATTTCTGAAGGAGGGGAATGAGACAAATGCCTAATTTTCTTATACATGGATTGCAGCTGCAGTGCACAGAACAGGATTTCCTCCATTCTGCCCTGCAAGCATGCAGAGAATTGGGGCATGCAGAGAATTGGGGCATGGAGAGCACCATATGGAAAGCCTTGTGTGTGTTAAATAAGCCTGACTAAGACGTGCCCTTATTACAGCTTTTCTCTTTATCTGCTATACCTCCTCCTGTTCTGATTCAGTGTGTTTCCGTATGTTTCACAGCAATTATAGGGGGGAAATCAGTGCCAGGCAGCTTACACAAACAAAACCTCATTGATGTTTGAGGGACCATATAGATGTGAAGGGTCACTAAATCACTTATCATATCGATCACGTTTGGTCTGTCCTTTATGCCACATGCAGCATTGCCCCATAGATGACATTTCTTTTACCATTTAAGATGCAGCTGTTGGTACCATATATTAGAAGCTACACTGCACTGGGCTCTGATTCTCTCCCGCCATTTCTGGTTACAGACAAGAAACATGTAGCAGAATCCATTCTCCAGACTCTTCTTCTCATGTTCTACTACATCTATATTTTCTTCCCTGTATTTTACTTTTTAAAAAAAATAAAAGAAAAAAATGTAATGTAAATGTAGGGGCATATCACAAAACATCAACCTCATAGATGGTCAGTCAGCAAAGCCACAGCATACTACTTGCCTATTTAAGTAAGATCTACTGCAACATCTACTGTAACAATTATCTCCAAAAGAAGACACCCTTTCTTCTGAGTTGAAAGATATACTGTATCGCATTTTAAAAAAATAAGTGTAAAAGGGAATCCTATCTCCAGCATCAATCGCCATCTAATATTTTTATGTAGAAGATTTTTTCCTATATTAAATATGTTGCTTTAGAAACAATTGGCAGGTTGCACTATTGTTTTTGACTTCTTAAAAAAAGTGTTGATATATTTGACATGAAACACAAAGCTGTGAAAATTGCATCATGCTGTATATAAGATGACAAATCTGGGCCAATGCAAATGTCTGGAAAGAATAGTTTTAAAGAAATGTAGAACAACTATTGTGTTAGACGGGAAAACAAAGGGAATGACATCAGCCTTTCAAAGTTGAAAACTAAATTTGAACAACTAAAAAGTCAAGTTTCAACACGACTGAACATTACAAACTTTACATTTGATGGTGTGAAGCCATGAGTATTATTGGATGGACTGCATAACTTAGTGGTAGAGCACATACTTTGAATGATAAAGGTCATAGGTTCGCTCTCCCGTATCTCTAGGTAGGACTGGAGGTGAATCCTATATGAAACCCTGGAAACTACTAGTCGTGGTAGACTTGCCTTCCCCAATCAGATGCCATCCTAGAGTTTTGACTACAACTCCCAGCTGTGCTGACTGGGGCTGATAGGAGCTGTAGTTCAAAATATTTGGAGGGCACTAGGTTGAGGTAAAGCTGGTGTATGCAATACAGAACTAAGATGATCGAACTTATGATGCTCACTATAAGGCAGCTTCTTTTATTCCTAGAGTTCTTTTGACTTCTTCCATGCCACATGCAGAATTTGTCAAAAAAATTATTCCATTATTTCTATATAAATCATGTTTGAAAGTTCTTTATCAAAATTACTATTAAATGCTGTTATGGAGAAGGAATGATGAATTTCAAAAAGTTTTTCAACACACCCACATCAGTTCCTGTTGTTTTCCTTTCTTAGAAATGAATGTTGCTCTCTCCATTTCTTCTTGTACGAATATTGGGAAGCAAACCAGTTGATTTGCTTCCACCCCCTACTCTCCTCAGTGCAGGGAGAGGTGAGAAAAACAACGGGGTGTGGATTACTAAATGGAGGTGTAATCCAAACAAGATAGAGCTGATTCTAGTCAGTAGGACTACCTATTATGGGTTAACAACACAGTTTGCTTTAGAATGGGCTGCATTTGCCCTGATAAAATTTGTTTGCAACTTGGGGGTGTTTTTGTGTAGTAAAATGAAAGGAGTGCATTTGCCAAGCTCAGGTTAATTGCCAACTATGCATGTCTTAGGGCTGCCACATGTCTGGAATTTCCCAGACATAGCCAGAATACAGCATTTGGAAACAGTGTCTGGGCGAAAAATTCCTGAAATTTGGATGCATGCCAACTCATGTCGGAAGTTCAGATTCTGGCAAATTTCCATAAGATTTGGCAACCTTATTCTTAGTGAAGAGAGAACTTGCCATGATAACTCCTGCAGTTAGTTGTCTTAAATGGCTGGGAGTTTCAAAGTTACATCAAAGCAAAGACTTTACATGGAACTGCCTTTGCAAAGTATTTCATGTAGCCCATAATGCAGCAGTTAGAATTTTAGCAGGAACCAGCTTTATGAAAATATGCCTCTGTTGCTATTACAGTGGTACCTGGGGTTACAGACGCTTCAGGTTACTGATGCTTCAGGTTACAGACTCTGCTAACCCAAAAATAGTACCTCAGGTTAAGAACTTTGCTTCAGGATGCGAACAGAAATCGTGCTCTGGTGGTGCGGCGGCAGCAGGAAGCCCTCTTAGCTAAAGTGGTACCTCAGGTTAAGAACAGTTTCAGGTTAAGAACAGACCTCCAGAATGAATTAAGTTCTTAACCCAAGGTACCACTGTACACCTATATGAGGTTCTGGTTCATTTCTAAGCTCAATTGAAGGTGCAGCTTGAAGAATCTATTTGTTTACTTACCCATCAGTCATGGTACTATTCCTTTAATCTCAGTGTCCCTGGTTAGTCTCCTTCTGTGCTCTTGGCCCTATTGGTATTGAATGCCAGAGCTACCAAGCCAAACAAAGCACACCTGCCATGCATGGCAGCCCTAGGCACTTGGTAAATCTCCAGGTTTTGCTTTCTCCTTGGGTCTGCAAACAAAGGTCATGTTGAGCACTTCTGGCCACTATACTTAACTTAATGGACTGCATATGGCTTGATGTCTTACAAATTGCACACCTTTGCGTTAATTGCTTCCCTATAAGTTCCTTGAATTCTTTTTTCTGCATGTGACACTCTACAGCCTCGTTTAGTTGCACTGTCTGTTTATTCAGAGCATAGACACATATATATTACCCATCTTATGAATGTAGGGGAACCCTGCCTGCCATTTTGATAAAGTGTGCATGTTCGTGTTTAAGCTGGATGCATTTCAGAATTGTGTATGGTCTTACAATTCCATGTTTCTATATCTGTGACATTGAACAAATTGAATTTTATCCTCTATTTCTAGTCGCAGGAGGGCATGGTACCAAATCATAAAATAATAATTAAAAATAATCAAAATCTGTAAGTCAATGAAATGCTAATTCCCTTTTTAAAGAGATTGTGGCAGGTAATTAAAACTGGAAGGAAAATCATACCCAAGAGCTTTTTCTTTAACGTGTGTTGCAGTTTACATTAAATATTACATTAAACATTTATTTCCAATGATGAGGCCCCACAATCCTTTGCAGAGCTAATTGAAATCCATGGACTTGGGTGAATCTAACTCTGCATACATTCAGGCTCTTACTAGGAGGTAAATCCTGTTTTATTTGCTAGACCTACTTTTGAATAAGTGTGCATAAGATTGGCTGAAAATCTTTAATCTGCTTCCTCAATTCTCAAAATACTGTGAAACTGTTTCTTAGATTCCTGGTGGCTCTGAATGGATGAATTTACCTTCATAAATATCAGCAACAAAACAGAGTACTATTTGTTTGAAGTCTTCAATAAATATTTTCCAGTTCAGTAATGCTTCGTTGCCCATTCAGTAGTACATAGGTTATTAGAGCTGAATAAGATATTTTGAAGTCACCTAGATACTTCCCTCTGACTTCAGTTGCACTAGAAATGAGTCATAATGTGTTGTGCTTTCTGATTCACTCATGTGCTGGGTGTGTAATGTTTTGGTTATGAACAATAAAGGGATTTTTTATGTAGGCACTAATTTGCAGCAGTACACACCTAGAAATAATGTATTTGTAAAAGCTTCTAACAAATATATTTTTGACCAGATGTGAATTCCTTACCCACCATATTTCATGTATATTTAGAAAGTTCCTATAAATAAACTGTTATCCCTGTGATTAAACATGGCATTTAAGGTGGAAAAACAAAGTTTATGAATGAATTATTGTTATAGTTCCCAGAGTATCAGCTATATTGGTAAATTTAGAAATACTGAACATTCAGTCTTCTTAAAATTTATCATGTTTATATATTCTTTTCTCATTCAGACAGTTCCTCTTTTGAAAAGGAATATGATATTTTACATAGTAAAAAAATCATTTAAGTGTTAACATGAATTGATTACCTTTTTCAGACTGAATTTTAAACAGATTATAATGAAGCTTTGCAGACAAGTCTGGTAGTATTTTATGCTTGAAAAAT
The DNA here is from genome assembly GCF_964106915.1 of Podarcis gaigeae. Lineage (NCBI taxonomy): Eukaryota > Metazoa > Chordata > Lepidosauria > Squamata > Lacertidae > Podarcis > Podarcis gaigeae. The sequence continues at coordinate 34,351,300 of NC_139686.1, forward strand.
TTAGAAGATGAAGAAATAATTATTTTGACTGAAATGGTGGTGTTCAATTTATGTTACTCAGTTTTAACAAGAAAACATGCAACACTTCATTCATTATGAGCTGATTGAAAAGAATTAATAGGAGCAGTGGTTTAGAGCACACTGTGTGAGCAGAGCAAAGCTCAGTGCAGTCTAAAAAAAAAGGAAGCAAGTAGTAAAGCATGCAATAGGCTACAGCTAATGCTTTGCGTCTCCTGATGTCTTCTGAAACGTAAAAAATCTACAACAGGCAGATCTCTGTAACGCATCACTGGTAGAAAGGTTCTATTCAGATTTTAGCGTTTTAGCTTGCCTCTGATGACCTGCTATTTTCTGCATTTGTTTTGACTGCTCTCATCATTCAAGATTGATGCTTGGATGGGTGTGTAGGTGGAAGCAGCAGTAGCAAGCTTACAGCTTACAGACAAAAAATCTGCCTTATCTGATGGCTATTATTGAAAATGCGAGGTGTAGCCTAGGCTGTGTAATGAAGGGGAGCGAGCGAGGGGGAGCAAGGAGCATGGAGCTGCATACTGATGAATGTAGGAGTATTTGATAAAAGATTTCTTGCTGCTAGCAGTGCATTGCTCATGGTGGAGTATTCCGACAATCACATATAACAGAAAACAGCTCAGCTGACAGTTTGATATGCCTTTTCCCCTCCACTGCATGACGTACTGGTCTGTAGTAGAGATTAATACCTACGAAATGTTGAGGTAGGAGCAGATTTTATTCTATAGCTTGCCCTGGAAACTATGTGCTACTTCTGACTTTCTTTCTTGCTGGAAGCATTCATTTGACAAGCTGGCGGGCTCCTTTGATACCAATTTCTCTCGGAACACAATGTGGCAATGCCACCTCTCAGCCCAGGACCATCGTTATTATCCTGTGGATGGATATTCCCTGCTTAAACGCCTCCCTTCTCAAACTCTTTCAGCACCCAGATGCCCTGTCCAGACTGTGGGACAATGGTTGGAAAATATTGGGCTACCTCAGTATGAGAACCACTTGCTGGCTAATGGATTTGACAATGTACAGTTTATGGTAAGTGATTTTCTCTGTGTAATATTGTGTACTGATGTGTGGTTCTTTGCCTCATGAAATCTTATACAGCATAGAAGGGAATCTGTTTTGTGTTATGCAGTGTGCATTTGCATAATCCTATCTGCCTACCAGTACGAGCAACGGATTTGGGAGCCACAGTTCTGCTTGGTTCATATTTCATTCCAAAGCATTTTTAAAGAAAGTAAAAGCGTGATACATCTGGGCTACCCCTGAGGGGGTGTGGAATCAGTTTTTCTTTCTATGAGGACAAGTGTATCGGTAGGGAACAGATTACCCTAGTTAATATTGTAATTATGTAAAAAAATAATCTCCATATTCAATTCTAAATGTTCAAAAGTACTACTGTATGTTGAGCTTTAAAAAAAGAACTATATCCCTAGTGCATAGAAATGAATGGCTGTTCCTTTAAATGTAAACCTATAACCCACCTACATTTAACTATTAAAGAGTTAACAGAGATGGATAAGACAGATTTCTTTGGTATGCAGTGTCCCTATTTTGTGTAGTGCTTTAAGCTATGAAAGCCTTCACAAATATGACCATGGACAGGAAGAAAGGTAACTTAGTTGTTAAGGCAATAGCCTACCCTTTTGTATACACCTTCCAGTTCCTAGATGTAGTAACACTCACCACACCTGTTGTTCACATTTCACTATATTTTCTGTGAAGTCAGATTTTTATGTGCTGCAGTGTTATTGCCATAATAGAAAACTTGCATACGCTATATGAAATGCATAGTTTTGTGTCAATGCACAATGGTGATTTTCTTAAACATGTGAAAAACCTTTATGTTAAACTAAGAATTTAGAAAATATTTAAATTAGATTACAAGGTGGTTCTAAAGCATTTGAAAAATATATCTATGTGAAATATTACCAACTCCTAACTTCTAGGCTATATTAATCCAATTTCTTCATACGATAAGATTTTGCACACTGGATTGAGTATAAGAATCTAATTTTATGCAGATCAACTATCAATGGCTCTAGATCAGGCCCTGTGATATACCTATACAGATATTTCCATTTATGATTTAAGCATTAAATGTCCAAGGTAATTCAAGGATTACATGGATTCTTTCCCCACCTTTGTATTGTAAGATCAATATACAATTGTTGCAGTAGTGTATAGCTACTTGTACAACAAGGTGTTAAATTAGCACACATATGGATGAAATGTTAGGTTCTTATAATCAGTTAAATTATTATACAACCAGTAAGGAAGAAAGTAAAAGTAATCATAAGTGATAAAATATGCCATGTTATTCATAGCCATGTTATACTGCTGTTACATTATTATCTTGGATACTTTGAAAAGATTAACCGATATCCCATCTTCAAATCTAACAATTTTAAGTGACGTATATACACTGCAGTTGCATATCATAAGTTCCTAGCATACTAAAAAATGCACAGTGTAACCAATGATTATTAATGCTAGAGAGACCAAATAGCATATACATTCAAAATACTGAAAAGGTGCTAGTCTGCTGAGAAAGAATAAACTTGGTTAAGGTAAAAAATATATATTTTGTTATTTTCTAGCATTAAATAATTGCTTATCCACTGAACATTTTTTATAGTTCAGACCTGTACATGTCTACCAAGAAGAAGGCTCCATTTAGTTCAGTGGGACATATTAGAAAGGAAGTGGGTTATAGAACTGCTGCCTGATTTTGTTTTGTGAATGCTTATTTCATCAATGGAATATTCAACCCCATTATCAATTTTAATTCCAAGTTTTGAATTGTTATATCAGGACAGGCACTATTAATTTGACATTTTTGTTCCTTCTTTATCATACTTCCCATTTTGTTTTTCTAGAAATACACTTTGATGCTTATTTGTTTTCTTGTTGCCTAAGCAACACCATCACACACCTTTTTAGAATTAAGTAGTAATGTACCGGTATGTCTTACTAGATACTTCATGGAGGAATATGTATAGTTAATGGTGATAGAATTTTCAGTATATGAGGAAATATGTTAAGGCAGCTCTCAACAACAGTGCTATATTCATTAAAATCACATAAAGTCTAATGTTTTTTCTCAAATAAAAAGCAAACTTGATAAAGCATTCATTAGAATAGTAGAATAGCCCTTGGGTTTATACTCCTTTGGTAAGAAAAGTAAGCATTTAAATACCATATAAATTCTTTAGAGATATTGTTAGCAGATTATGTACATAGAATGAAGAAAAACAACCTCTGTTTGTTTACTTACATTTTTCAATTTATTTTCATTATTTTTCTGTCATTGTTTACACATGCAGTATGCAAGCTATGTCTTGCTTCCAAACATGTTATATTTTTAGAATATTTTTGCCTATAGTGAATGAAATTCTGTAATCCTAAAATGTTGATGCACAAAGCATCATAGGCAACCTGTTGATGGCTCTACCTAAGTTGAATTTCAGAATGTAGAAAACAAGTCACTAGATGAGATGGCTATGCTTCAGTAGATCCATTTATAGTACCACCAGTAATCTGTCACAGAGTAAGTTGTATCCTTTGAAAGTAAAAGTTGGATAATGGAATAGTGTGCACTTGCTGAAAGGACAATGATGACATCAAAGACAATGCAAAGCAATGATTAGTGTGCTATTTAACTGACTTCTAAGACAGTGGAAGAGTTATATCCTTGCAATTAGGGTACTTCAGCTAATTGCAAATTATAGCATCCCGTCTGGCCTAAGCACTTAGGAAACCTAATGAACTAATGGGCATAATTTTTTTCCAAAGATTTTTAACTCTTCTGTTCCCAGTATAACCTTTATGCACACTCAGGAAAGTACTGTAAGAGATCTGATCAGAGCAAACTTGAATTAAAAAACTGGATGATTGATATTTAAATATATTTGATTACAGCTTTGCACTGGAATTGGGATAACATTTGTTTTCAGTAGAAAAACAACTAAGCAAAAATTTAGAATGAGCCAACACTTGATGGATTTGGAAAACCACATTAACAGACTTGATGTCATTTTAGAGAGGTGTCAAGAACTAACAGTCATAGTCAGGATATCAGACTTAAATAATAAAAAAAACAGAATTCCGAAATAACCTTAGAAAAGGCAGACTGAAACTTATAAAGGTCTGTTTCTTTGCCCCTTTAGTCAATATTTGTGGGAGTGTCTTAAAAGAAGCCCCATCTCTCCCTACAGTGGTTATTTGGGGTATGAAGGGAAGGCTGTATGCCCATGTATAGAATAAAATGTTTTGTTGGCATCCGTCTGTCTTGAGAGACAATCGAGTTCACCTCTGGAGATGAAGTCAAACCGCTGGACAAACACAGTGCCTCCTGTGGCTGCAGTGATTGGTAATTCATAACTGCTGCCTCCCGCATTGTTTTTGCAGCATTAGCAGCACTGAAGTGATCTCTCCGGGGCGCACACCTGGGCAGTGTATATGGAGGTCCTCAGCTGCCCAGACAACATGACCCCCCTCTTGGCCTCACTGATGTGGTCCAAAGGAAAGCAGAGCAATACATTGGGCACTAGCTTGGCTGCAGGAGTTGCTGGAAGGAGGCGTGCAAGGTGCCATAAAACTGTCTTAGGGACTCCTCTCCAGATTTGTGTAGGGTTTACTCTTTAGCCTTTTCTTCTCTCAAAGATGTCCCACAAGGCAGCAGGCATGGATTATTCTTCAGGGTTTGTTCCGAGAGCCTTTCTCATGGATGAGTATAGCCACAAGGCAATGGAGGTTCTGGATCAGAGTTTGATTCCTTCTCCTAGATGGGCTATCTTGCCAGGTTGGCAAGCCACACCTTCCCCTATAGAATAAAAAATAGAATAAAAACCCTTCAGGTATCTGATGGAATAGGTCCTAGTCCACAAATGCTTATGTTCAGTGCTGTTTTTCTAGAAAAAGAGGTGCTGGAACTGACCACGAAAACCTCCCTTGCTCTTATAATCGCAATGGCGCCCAGCTGAGGGGTGCCAGAACTGAGTTCCTGTGAGCTCCAGCTGAAAAAAGACCTGCTTATGTTATACAGTGGTACCTTGGGTTACAAACACTTCAGGTTACAAACGATTCAGGTTACAGACTCTGCTAACCCGGAAGTAGTATCTCGGGTTAAGAACTTTACCTCAGGATGAGAAAAGAAATCGTGCGGCAGCAGCAGGCCCCATTAGCTAAAGTGGTACCTCAGGTTAAGAACGGTTTCAGGTTAAGAACGGACCTCCAGAATGAATTAAGTTCGTAACCAGAGGTACCACTGTAATAATATATAGACTTTAAGATGTTAGACATCATATGTTGTTTTGTTGCAGAAGAGAACTAGATGTAAGGAATGAGCCCAATGGGGTCAATTCTTACCCCCACTTTAGATAGTCACTACTACAGCATTGGAAAGCTAAGTGCAGAACATGGAAGGAGAATTGGGCTCCCAGCTGCAAAATAAGGTGAGGGCCCCTTAACAGCCATCCAGGTCTTACTGCCAAGACAACAGCTCACAGAGCTACCATAGTAGTAACCTGGGAGCTCTCCAAAGTCCTGCAGATGATTTTGGGGGCTTGAATTCCTACCTTGAATACTTTAGGGGGCACTACTGGGCTTCTTCTGTGAGTCTTGAGCTCATAGAACAGGATACTCTGTTGCTTATCTGGACGTTGAAATGCTCTCTGATTGAAATCTCCCCTTCCCATTAAGTCTAGGTTTACTCATTTGATCAGACTAACCAGTCCCATCTTTGTTTTCTTCTAACACTCAGAATTCCAATATCTTCTTGAGTGCCTTTCCCAATATACATCTGCCCAGACCCCTGATTTTCCAGCTCCCCTTTTAAAGGAGGCTTGGAGGATGGAGACAAGGGAAGAGGGCATTTTTATTTGTGGCTCCCCAACTGTGGAATGCACTCCCCAGCAAGGTTTGCCTGGTGCCATCGTTGGCATTTTTTCAGTGCCAGGTAATTATTGATTCCCCCCCCCCCCCTGTGCTTTTGATAGACTAAGGTGACATAGATTGTTATTACTGTGCAATGGGATTTGTTTCTTCTTCTTCTTTTTGTTTTATGGTATAATCTATTTTTGTTTTATACAATATTGTAAGCCATTTGGGTAACAAGTGACTAACAGACGAAATCATAATATGAATACCCAACATGTTCATGTAGACTACAGTTTCTCATACAAAATAGCCTATTATTAAAATAATGCCCAGATATAAGTATCACTGGAATTTTCTGAAAATCAGTAGTATTACAAGGGTCTTTCAGCATAGCCAGTGCAATAAATGCACAGGTGTTGGTTATTGTTCTTCAAAATATTGTTTTGAATATTGTTCTTCAAAAGTGAAGTTATGTTGTGAGTATATATTTATTTTCCAGCAGCATGCTGAATTTGGATCTGGAAAAATTCCATTTCTCCTTCAGCACATTGATTGTTATGTGAACTATGAATGCCCAAATAGTTTCCTGTGGTAAGAAAAATGAGGATGTACCATTTCATGCCTTCCATTACTGTTTGTGAAACTTTGAGTTTATTTATGTATACAGATTAAAACCTCGAGACCTGTGCTTTTTCTACACTTTGTCAGTATTTGTCCAACACTAGACTGAGGAGCAGAAAGCTCTTATGACTGAATGCACACAAACACATTTATATAAAAATGTTTCATTTTAAAATTTGTTGTTTATGTTTTCGGTTGTTGTTGTTGTTGTTTTGCTTGCTGGCCACACATTTTCCTGCACCATATTAAACTAGCCCCAGGACACTCATCTAGCCCATTTTACAAACATGAGTTGCAAAATGCAGTCTGGTTATTTGTGCCTATAGATGAGGGCTGTTATCACATTGCTGGTGCTGAGTTGGGGCTTGTCAAAAATAAATCAAGTCAGGGCATGTTTTTTGGCTAATGAAGAAGTTGCACAGGAAAGCTCAGTCTAAGATATCACATTTCTCAAGACAGCAAGAGAATTTGAAACAGGATGTCTAATGCAATTTGTCAGGAAGACTAATACAGTTTGTCAGTTGCTGGTTAATGGTTGTCTAATTGGCATATATTCATCAGTATGCCTGGTCTGATGTGGGTCAGTTTGTTTATGGTGGTGGTGGGAATATTTTTCAACCTAGAGGGTGGCATGCCAATGGTGGGTGGGACCAGAGACAAGAGTGGGCAGAGCAACAGATGGGCAAAGCAACAAAGTAACACATCCACACAAACGTAACAGGTGTACACACACACACACACACTTCCAACCTCTATCCAGCAAGAAAGAGGCACTATCACTGTTCAAGGATGCATTTCAGCCAGCCAGAATAATCAAATATGCTATGGTGCAGGGAGGCAAGGCCATTTGGTCTGGAGAGTATCCTGTGGGTCTTCATTCATCACCTGATCCTGAGATTCCCGAACCCCTTGTTTAAAGAATAAAAAGCATGTGTCAAAGTTATATGATTGATAGTTCAAGATCAGTCTTGAAGGTGAATTAGGAACATTTTTGTTTTGGTCTGAATAAGTATATATCCCCCTATGTCATTGCCCACCACATAGGTCTGCTGTGTAACATTCCTGTTCCTGTGCCTTCTTGTACTGCTGCTTCTGGGTATAGCACTGCTGTGCTGAGAGTACTGCCATGCACTGGGCATTCACAGAAAGCTAGGGCTCTGTTTTAACGTATATATTGGTCATATCGCAGTAAGCCAAATCACAGCTTGGTTTAGATGAAATAAGCACATGGCCATGTATTCAAAATGGATCATTGTAAAATAATGTCTGAAACGTCTAGGGAAAACATGACATGTGCTAAACCATTCCTCCAAAGGGAGGGATAAAATAAATATCTGGAGTGACATTTATGTAGGAGTTTATCTCACACTTGCTTTTCCCTTATGACACAGATCCTGAAAATGTTAACTGGTGTTCTGAAAGACAAAACAGTGGTAGGGCCAACATCTTCTTCTGCTTGTGATATGGCATTCTGATGCTTCCTTTTCCCTGGTAGCTTCAGTCATTGTTCTTAATTTTTCTTTCATTCATTAATCACTCATTTATCATAGATGAGATAATCAAGTAGTACTAATTTATCTAAAATTGTATTTCCAAAAATTCCATTTCTAAACCAAGAGGTATATTAGTATATTGTATTAATTTACCATTCATATGCTGAGGGTTCATCAAAACTAGATTAGATTTATCCAAACATTCTTAAGAAACTAGACTATGAACTGCAGACCTACTGATAAATATATATAACTTGTCATCGAAATGAACCTCATACCATATGACTGGTCAATGTAACTGTAAGATCAGTGTTTTTAAAAACTGTTACCAGCAAACCAGGAAACTACTGGTACTGCCCTTTTATCTTATTTATTTATTTTTCTATTTACTTATCAAATGTACCCCTCTCTCCATCATTGTAGAATTATTTGGGGGGGGGGTGTCTCACACCATATCATACAAATACATGAAATCACAGAAACAATTACACACACACACACACACACACACACACACGGTACAGTTCAACAAAACCGGTCCCATAACTGTTCCAATTAAGTAAACATCCCCATGGATGTTCAGATAGAGGCAGAAGAGGAATATTTTCAGCAAATGCTGAAAACCGGCTAGCGTTGGTAGTAGCCTAATACTGGGGAGGAGGGTATTCCACAGCTGAGGTGTCACCACTGAGAAGGCCCTATTATAAGCCCCAGTTCCCCAGAATGTTAGATGATGTGATCTTAATTTCTATTCTAAGATGGGCAAAATATTATTCATATTTAACCAATGCACGTAGGAAAAGTTAGACTGGCTTTCCCGAAGGGAAATCAGGCCTAAGCAATTTTAAATATTTAACACCACCAAGAAGCATGCAGATGGAGTGAGAGTATGGTCTTGCATTTTCAAACTTTTTACAATAGAGAAAAGTAAAGTCAAGCAACAGAGAGCCCCATGGCACCCTCAGTACTCACCAGTGTATTGTAATATAATCTTTCGTGTTCTACAGCTTACTTCATCAAATGTATGACAACTGGCATTTGTCACTAAACAAGTCTAGCAGTCTTGGCACAAGTGGACAGAGTTGGGAAACTGGAAACAGAAAACACATGATCAGTATAAATGGAAAATTTTCACAAAGGAGAGGTAAACAGTGGTCCCACAAGTCTTCCGAACCAATAGATTAACAATGTACAGTTCTTGCAGATGTTGAAGAGTATTAGATTTTTCCCCCCTCATACTGAGTGGCTAGGTAAGATCATTTTATTTTATTTTATTTATTTATTTATTTGGAAATTATATCCTGTCCTTTCAGTGCATTTGCATCTTTCAGGATGATTAAAAACATATGAACCAATAAAACCAGCATATTGAAAAAAATGTAGCAGGCAAAATGAAAACAAGAGCAGGAAAACTAAATGAAATAAGTGTTTGCTGCAGTACAAAAAGCACATTCCCAAAGTGAAGTGCTTGTCAGAATAAAAAAGTGTTAGCTGTGTGGTGAAAAGAGAGAGCCAAATGAATTACAATATTTGGAGTTTCAATAGACTAGGGGCACAGACACAGTGAAGGCTGTCCGTGAACCAGCTCTCAGAGATGTTTGACAGTGCCTGTGCTATTGAAAGACTTTTCTTACAATAATAAGAGGAGGTGATGAAGAATTCTTGCAACTTAAGACAACCTCAGGTCAAATAATGGAAAATTGATTATCTGAGTACAATTAGGCTGAAACTATCAGGGGGGACCTGATTATGGGTAATTATATGTTGTACATAATATACAAATGTGTACAGATTAATAACAAGTATGTAAAAATAAGTTTATGAAACTAAGGCAAAGTCATAGCACTGGGCTATATCTTGATAAAATTGCAAGTGCTTTGATTCAAATTGTTTATTTAGCAACATCCATGGACTTGGACATGCCTAGAGGGATTTTTTTACTTGTCGTTTATTTGAACAGAAAACATTCTACCAATATATCTGCTTTTGAAGGTTATCTTACTTCAGTTTCAAAATGATTTGCTATATACTATGGTGGTGAGTGGTGGGTGTTGGTGTTGAAGAAGCTCTTTGAGAATGCAGAACTGAGTGGTTATGGTACATATGAGATAACCTAGATGATTATAATGGGAATTAAAGCTGAACTGAAAGTTTTACAACTTGTAACTGGGACAGGAGACTTTGGGGACAGCAATAATGTTCAAAAAGTGTTGGGAGCGGCACTTGCCACTGGTAGAAAGCAAGGAGTTTCTTTCTGTTCGCTCTTCCATGCCATCACTTATTTTTGCTGCTGCCTTGTAGTTGTGGTGATGAAGTTCCCCTCAGTGGCAGGAATTCATCCTCCCCTCCTCCCCAAATGCCTCTGAAATAATACTACATCACGACTCATGACACAATATCATTCCAGGGACATTTGTGGATGGTGTTTGCTGACCGCTGAGAGGAGTTATGCCATTGCTGACTCATGTGGTGGAAAAAGTAAACGTTATGGTGAAACATAAAGGAGAAACTGCTGCTGCTTGCCCCACCCAGTGCAAGTACACAGCGGGTGGTGCTCTGATCTAAACCACAGAGCCTCTTGGGCTTGCCGATCAGAAGGTTGGCGGTTTGAATCCCCACAGTGGGGTGAGCTCCTGTTGCTCTGTCCCAGCGCCTGCCAACCTAGCAGTTCAAAAGCACGCCAGTGCAAGTAGATAAATAGATACTGCTGCGGTGGAAAGGTAAACAGAGTTTCTGTGTGCTCTGGTTTCCGTCACTGTTAAGTTGTGGGCGAACATATCAGACGACACAGCGATTCTTCCAAAGCAGCTCTTTATTTGTAAGCTGGAACAGAACTGAACTGAGGAGCTCAGTCAGCCTGCTTATATAGAGCTCCAGAACAATCGTAACTGTTGCAACTTTCTAAAACTATCCAATCACTGAACGTCACTTTCGATCCTTCATTTGCATAACTATCTACAGTATCCCCCTGCTGGCCCAGGGTGAGAACTTCAGTACATAACAGTCACGGTGTTCTGTTGCGCCAGAAACTGTTTAGTGATGCTGGCCACATGACCCAGAAAGCTGTCTGTAGACAAACGGAGGCTCCCTTGGCCTGAAAGTGAGATGAGTGCTGCAACCCCATAATTGCCTTTGACTGGACTTAACCGTCCAGGGGTCTTTTACCTTTTACCCCTGAAAGCTTTCAAAATGGTCCCCCACTAGTGATCAAATGTCCCTCAATTTCACCACCTGTGAATTTTGAAGGGGAGAAGGCAGTTCATTTCAGGACCAGCTGAGAATTATTTGAAGAGGTGGAAGTGAAAAATAAACTAAATTGGCGAGGAGGACTGACTGTACAGCATGAAAGGGAACAAAAAATAGTGTAAGAACATCAAGAAGCATGAGAGAATAAAAATGCAAAAAGTATAATAAAATGTGTTGATATAAAAGGAAATGGGAAAAGTTCTTAAATGTATTTCAAGGTTAAAAGGAATAGAAAGAGAAGTATGTCATCTGGCAGAGTTCAAACAAAAAAAAATGGACAAGGGGGTTGTTCTGAAATGCCATAGGATCCTTTCAACTACCAGTGGCAATAGCTGTACATAGAACTTTCTCCATGTTCTCTTCAGTGGATCTATGGGTTCTATTTTGAGTTTTCATCACAAAGAATGAAGTAGGAAGATCAAAAAATGCCGTAAATGTTAATGAAGACTATTGGGATCTCAGGGACAAAGAATTTATATGAGGCAGATAAAAATGTATTTTGATAATTACAAAGTGAATCTTCAGGGTCAGATTTGTCAAAGGTGTTTTAAGGAAAGGATACATGGATAAATTTAGGACTGTTTGCACGCATATCTACTGTAAATCACTGCACGAGAAGAAGAGTGGTATTAATGTAAGCCTTACCATTTACCATACTTTTCCGTGCATAAGACAAGGTTTTTTAATTTTTTAAATATGTTTAAGATTGGGGGTCATCTTATACATGGATAGTGTATAGGGGGTACATGGGATTGGTTGCTGCCACGAGCTGGAGATTGTCAGCAGTGATTGGGCATGTTATTGGTTGCTGCGGCAAGAGCTGGTGTTAATTTGCTGTTGCTGCGGCAATTGGGCGGGCGATTGGCAGTTTCTGCAGGGTTGGGGAGAGACAATGGGTGGCTTTGGCCCCGTGTGCTAGTAGCAGTGTAGGCCAGGTGGGTGGGTGATTACCAGCCATTCCCCCTCAAAACAAGCGCAAGAACGCTGGGCAATCTCCCCCCATTTTCTTAATTAGGAGTCCCCAAAAATACACAGGGGCATGTTATACACGGAAAAATATGGTGCTCACTTTCACTGTATTTTCTTCTGGAGGCTGTATGAAGCTGCATTGCTGCAGAGGGGCAACCATTTCCCCCCCCCCCCCAAAATGGGAGGATGCTATATATCAACCAAATAAAGAGCCATTGTGGGGGCATAGGACTGCTGCTGCCACTTTCTGTAGTAGCAAGAATGAATTAAGAAAGGAGCAAAAGTAGGAAAAGATGTCTAGTTGTTAGGAACTGGAAATCTTCCTATGCTCCACTTATGAAAAAGTATTGTTGCATGTGCATATTTGCCAGAGTGGGAAAGGGAGACATTGCAGTGTATCTGCTCGACATACAACCCAGCTAGCTGGCTTTCCTTTGCACACCACACAATACTGGGATGGCTGTTTGAACAAACCAGTGCTCTGCTCAGCAGCGATAGCAGTTGCAGAAGGAGGGCAGCAGAAGGCTGAACTGCATGGTGCTGGTGAGAAAGAGAAGGAGCAGAGGACCACATGGGTTCCCTGTAGCCCTGAACTGAAGCAATCCCTATTTGCCCCCTCCCCTGCATATACTTGTTGTCAGAGGATCACACCCATCCCATACTACTCCATCCCTCAAAGCCTCAAGGGTTTATGTGTGTGGTACAAAGGTAGTTCTCAATGAGTGACAATGTAGAATAAGGTGTTTGTGTGAGGAGGCAACATATCCAGCCTCTTAAAAACCAACATGTTTAACTCTAATTAATGCATGAAGGGGTTAAGACCATAGAGTAAGCTGTCCTGCCAGGCTTAGCTAGGTCACACACCCTCACCTTGAGAGGAAGGGCTACCAAACTCTTTATTCTCTCATTCTCCTTCTACCATGTGGACCCAACCAGTAAGTCTATCTAAGCCAGATGCTCCAAGATTGGACCACATTGCTTTAGCAAGCCATCTTTGTGTTTCTATACAAATAATATAGAAGCATTTACCACTTTGAAATGAATCTAGGTTTTGCTGCCTGTCTTTTTTTTTTTTGCTGTTTTATGGAAAAGCACATAAATCTGACCTTTGAAGAGTTTATAAGTAAACCATTTTAACCTACTAGTCTCTTTCTGTGCTAAGGAACGAGGGGAGCTTTGGAAGCAGCTTAGAAGGGGGTATTTTAAAGTTTTAACCGCCTATATTTCCATGCTTTGCATTGCTGCATATTTTGTGATTTTAAATCTCTGCTGGGGCTCTTTCACCAAAGAGAGACTAAAGGGCAGGGAGGGAAATTAACAAAGTGACATGACTCCACCAACTAATAACGTTCTCTTTTTCTGCCTTTTTTTTGAGTATTAGACTTAATTAAATCACTTTTGAAACCCCCTAATACATTTTCCAGAATAATTAACAAGTATGAACAAGCTTAATTAGTCTGTAATAACATGAGGGACAGAGATTAATAACATGTGGGACACAAATTAATCATCTGCTTTGGATGGACGTGTTAAGGAATAGATTCTTCCTTTGACATGTGAGAGCCTTAAGAGCGTAAGAACATAAGAAGAACTTAGGGTCTCACAAGTCCCACAGAAGCCAAGCAGCAAAACTATAAGCAGAGAATAAGGGCAATAAATATATTATAATTAAATAAATATATTATAATTAATTAATTAGTTAATTAATTTCTATCCACCTTTTATCCAAGGAGTTCAAGGTGACATACATGGCTCTTCTCCTCCTCCTCGTTGAATCCATACAGCAAGCCTGCGAGGCAGGTTAGGTAGATATTCCACAGAAATATTTCCCAGAGAATGGCAAATGCATAAATAAGCATAACTAGCAACACTGGGTGATTTTACAGGGCTGGTGTAACCCACACACTCGCAGCCACAGTCCTGCCCTCTGCAATATACTTAAAAGAAAGATTGACTTTATTTATATTGTCATTTACAGTGTTTTTTAAGAAAAATATTTACAAATTCGGAAGGAAATAACATTTTTTTGTATGAGATATAATGAGTTCTTGTCTTTGCTTCCATCTTTTGTCTTTGAGTTGATACACTACTCCCTAATCACAGGTACACTCAAATTATGGGTGCCTAGTTGTTGTTGTTTTGCTATGGGGCAGCAATTTCTTCACCCAGGGAGACAGCAGGAAAGGACTTAAAAGCAACCCAAGAATCTAGATAATAGGTGCTTTACTCTAACCTTCTCTTTGTCTAACTGACTATATTGGATTTCCTAAATGTCAGTCATTGCGATGACTTCATTCCTTGGCTGAAACACTGAAAGGTAAGAGCAGGCTAGTTTTTCACAGAACAAATGAGAAAAATAGTGCTTGTACATTTTGCCTCATATCTCAGATTCGACAAATGCTAGAAATTTGCTAATTTTTAAAATGAAATATATAAATCAGGGGTTTATGGTTCAACTGGGGTCGGGGCAACAGCCCCTGCTGCAGGTGTGCATGTGATATTAAAGGTAAAGGGACCCCTGACCATTAGGTCCAGTTGTGACCGACTCTGGGGTTGCAGCGCTCATCTTGCTTTATTGGCCGAGGGAGCCGGCGTACAGCTTCCAGGTCATGTGGCCAGCATGACTAAGCCACTTCTGGTGAACCAGAGCAGCTCACAGAAACGCCGCTTACCTTCCCGCTGGAGCGGTACCTATTTATCTACTTGCACTTTGATGTGCTTTCGAACTGCTAGGTTGGCAGGAGCAGGGACCGAGCAACGGGAGCTCACCCCGTCACGGGGATTCAAACCGCCAACCTTCTGATCGGCAAGTCCTAGGCTCTGTGGTTTAACCCACAGTGCCACCCGCGTCCCACATGTGATATTACAATTTTTTAAATAGCAGATTAAGCAGGAAAATATTTTCAGCATGTATTATTTAACTTATTTTGTGATAAGCTAGCAGAGATCAAAATAATTCAAGTGATCTCTTATAATTAAATAGCTAGGCTGTAAAACTGGATTGCCATATCTCCCGCATATCAGATAGACCTCTGTACCAAAAAGACCAATCTTAAGATCGCTAGTGAGTTATGTCTCTTCCTTAACCATCACAGATATGTGGAAGTTATATATTCATCCCTGATTTCAAGACCTTAAATGTAGAGTATGTGGACAGCGTCAGCCTCATGGTAGTGGAAAAAATGAACCATGTGATGCTCTTAACCAACACTTTTCCTTGCATTGGGCTTCATCAGGACAAACCTCCAATGAATCATTCTGATAATAAATGGCAGTCTTGGAACTAGTAAATGTTTTAATTTTTAGTAATACATTGTCTCTTTTGAGAACTTTGATGCCTTATATATCACACTTTGAGGGAGCCTTTCTTTAGGGTTTTACTAGTTTGTAATCTTACAGCACCAATAAAGATGTGTCCAGTAGCTACCTAGAGATATAGTGGTGGTTAGATTTACTTTCTTCCTCCCATAATATTTTGTGTTATTTATTGTGAGGTCTGCAGTAAATAAAACATCAGTTATTCGCATTTATTTCTTAATGAGATTTTCATGCCAGTCCTAGGAATATCACACTGAAATCTTGTTGTGGTTGCACAGATGGTTCAAGGGCACTGTCAAATGAGGATTGTGATATTCGTGGGAACACTGGCATGGAAACATTGGGCAAGGATGGCCAGTTGCTAAGTCCAAGTTTCCTAACATTTTAAGCATCCTTTCATTTTTTGCTTGGAACAACAACTTGATCTAAAGTCATTGACTAGTGATAATGCTTTTCTCTATGCTAAGTTTCTCCTGACAATTTCTGCAGATAAAGCTGCTGTATGAGGAGCAAAAGAACGCCAAGCCATATTTTCTTGTCAGTTGGCAACTCTTCATCTGACTCAGAATACAAATTCCTCGTAGATGTAAGACCTGGGGAGGCCTGCTGTGTCTCTAGCTAGGCTTTTCATGCTGATTTTGAAGTTGGTGCTGTGGTACAATGCTCTCAGGGATTTCAGCATTAATGCCAAGGCTGACTGTTCCAAGCACTGTTGACTGTAACCCAGATAATTGCTGGCAGAAAATGTAATATGTGGTAGAAAATGTGTTCCCCTAGAGAGGCAAGCATTTCCTTGTTCGGGATTTCAGTATGGTATCTTTGTCATTATTATATCATTACCTTCTGTAGGAATTCCTTCCTCTGATTCTTGTGAGATGGAAGTTAATCAGTTAAAATAGTCTGCCAACCAAGATTAATGGAATCCACTGAATTTCAAAATTATTTGCAGAATTCTTTTATACTGGGGGATTTTTCTGCCAGCTCTGATAGTTGCTATGATGATGACCTTGTTTTACTTTGCCTGTGCTGTACAGTTCTGATTTTAAAAGCATGACCCTTAATACTGATACGTTTGTTACCATTGGTGGTATTTTTTAAACTGGCTTATTAAATGCAATCTATGTGTTAGCATTATTTCCTGATAAATATATTATGCAGACCTTTTTTTAAAATTTTCAAGTACCATATATTATTATTGTGTAGCTGTTTGTCCTTCTTGCCCTTCAAAATTCTTTTTAGGGTTATTATGTGGAGTAACATTTTATTTTTTGGCAGTTTCATACTGTGTTATTTTTATCTTATGCAATAATTTCATGTATTTGTCAAGAGTTTTATAGATTCCCCTGAATCAGTGAAATGCATCTGGGGGAGGGGATTATAACCATAGCATCTTATTATTTTTGCCGGCAACATTCAGCCTGGTTTTTTGGTGCATCTCCCTTTTTCTGGTTGCTGTTCTGATGTTAGTCTTGTTGTCTTGTGGAACATGATTCTAGGCATCCTCTCTCACAGCTTTGCTGCTATATATCCCCCAGTTTCTGAACAGTCTAATTTACTAGTTGCCCTGAGTCCTCAGCATGAGTCATGCTATCTAAACAAATAAAATCATTGACCTTGATGGCAGCTTGTTTCATTGATAATTTAGTTGAATTGCGGAATAGCAGGTCAAGATGTCTAGCAGCACAAGTGTCTTATTCCATTTTCTCAACAGTTCAGGTCCTGGATTAAATTAGGATGGTACATAATTAGAAAGAACAGGTTTGATTTATTTTTAAAGACTTATGTCATACAAAGCCATGGGAGAAATCTTTAATTTCTACTACTGTAAATTTCCCACCCAGTGGAGCTGTTCCAGATGATATATGGCCTGGTGCACTTTGCTTGCTTATCGTTGGAGGCGAATAATCTTGAACCTGCTGTGATGAGTACGCCGCCTACAATGAGTCCCAAAACATTAAACCACACATCATGCCAGGAGATCTGTGAATGATCTTACCTTTTTAAAAACTAAATGCTACTGGTGGAATGTGTGTGCTAATCTGATTAAAAAGTGGTGGGGGAAGGAAGGGAATGGGGAAGTTTAGTTCTTTCTAGGCACACCATCTTCTTGCTCTAAACTGTTATTCCACATGTATCATACCTGCATTTCCTCAATCCATGGAGTAAATGTGTGTGTTTACATGATTAAGCTTGGCAAAATAGTGCAGAGGAAAGGGTAAACAACAACATCTCTGCATCATATTCCTAGTCAAATTAGCTGTCCCCACCCAGTGGCTGTGTTTAGTAAAAAGGAAAATAGTCAAGAAATCAGTGATGATGCTCCCAGTATATAGCATGCAGTTTAGCCCTAAAGAAATAGGAAACAAATTCATATGTTTACCTATTTTAGAAACTGGGTGTGTGTTTTAAATGAACTTGGAACATATGTGAATGAGTTTGTGTGGTGGCTGCTTTATATATTCTGTACTAATACATTTCTTAGTACTGTAAGATAAAATACTGTATTTTAATATTTGTAATCAATTATTTTTTAAAAAACAAAAAGCCCTATTGCTTTAGGGATCCTTGCTGTGACAAAGGTTGAGAACCTCTTACGCATGAAGCACATGAGATCGCATCACAGCAGTCGTCTTGTTACCACAGTAACAGGAGTGAGCCAGCTAAGTGAGCCCCCCAGCTGCTGAATAGGAAAGGAGAAACAAAACACAGCCCTCTTCCTGTGTGAAATAAATTGCTGGAACATTTTTTTTAAAGAAAAGAAAAATGGCAACCTTTAATCAATTGCTCTTATATTTTTTTAAGGGTGGGAGAAGAATCAGGCAGTTGAAATTGTTTCCAGTAAGCATTGGGGATCCCAGGAATGTAACATTTCTACATAGATTATTAAAATAAGTATTAGGAAACACTTTAATTGACATTTCCTGCAGTCTGTTTTTTAAGATTCAAGTATCTGACTGGTATCCTGGTATAACTAAAGAATGAATGGAATAAACCAGCTGCCTATAGACAAATAGTGGGATATTTCTCAGAGCACACAAGACTTCCATTCTGTAGTCATCTTCTTTAGCATAATTTGTGCTGTTATGTTCTGATAAGGAAATGTGATGTCTTCCATGCAGTTCTATAATGCCTGGCATTTTAATATCTCTAATCCTTTTAATACTGTTAATAGGGATGGAAATATATTTCAATTTCAGTTATCTTGGTTTCTCTTTTTTCCAATCTTCAATTCAGTTCCCATTTCTGCAGCAATTTGCAAATTTTGTATTAAAAAAAAATCCTCATGAAAGAATTCCAGCATTTCAGTGTGAATTTATCCATAATCTTGCTGGGTTCAGGCACCAGTGTAGTGGCACAGATTGCATCATCTTGTTAGTGTAACAAAATTTCATAATTAATTCAAGGTTTTGCACCTTTGGACCAAGGTGTCTTGTTGGGTTTGAAGGGCTTGAAGGAGAAAGTGACATAGAACAGTTTGGTCCTATGGGTTATAACACTAGATTGAGCCAAATGGGAGGAATTAGATAAATGAAGTCATTTTCAAAGTAAGAAAAATGACAAGCAAGAAACCAGTTTTTAATATTTTACTGAACTATATACACTGGATTAATCAGCTGTTGTTCCTGGATAGCACCTCCCAAATACTATAATGAGGGCACAACATGTCACATAGAAAATGGTTTTAATAAATCAGCTTATTTGTTTATTTAAAGCATTTTACCCCATGTATTTTTGTCCGCCTCCTGCCACTAACTCCTGCAGTCACACTGGTG
Source organism: Podarcis gaigeae (assembly GCF_964106915.1). Lineage (NCBI taxonomy): Eukaryota > Metazoa > Chordata > Lepidosauria > Squamata > Lacertidae > Podarcis > Podarcis gaigeae. Next base: position 34,370,627 of record NC_139686.1, read on the forward strand.
CCAAAACTATATTGCTCTGCTTTCCTTTGGACCACACCAGCAACGCTGAGAGGAGAGACTCATTGTCTGGGCAGCCCAGGACCTCTACACACTGCCCAGGCTGGCACCCCATAGAGGTCATTTTGGTGTTGCTAACACAGCAAAAACAATGTAGGAGGCAGCAGTGACAAGTCACTGGTCTTTGCAGGCTCAGCAGGTGCTGTGATTCTCCATCCCTGGAGGCACACTCCATTGTCTCTCAAGACAGACAGAAACAAAGACAGCCCCTGCTTTCAGATACAATGCAAAAGAATAGCTGGTGAGCTGCGGCGGCGGGGGGGGGGAGAGAAAACCCTCAGGTGCTAGTTATTAAAGTTACTTTTTTATCATAGCTAGCTGTGATAGAAACATTTTATATTGGTCATGGTTGGTGACTGACTTATTGACAATGGAAACAGGGATGTTGGCACTGCATGGGCATACTGGCAGGAGTGCCAGCAGAGGCAGATTTAGGGTAGCGTGAGTGGGGCCATCACACTGGACACACAGCTGAGAAGGTACATCCATGCGTCTGGTCAAATCATTTCTTCTACACTAACATTAGGGTTTAGATCAGGCATAGGCAAACTCGGCCCTCCAGATATTTTGGGACAACAACTCCCATGATCCCTAGCTAAAAGGACCAATGGTCAGGGATGATGGGAATTGTAGTCCCAAAACATCTGGAGGGGCGAGTTTGCATATGCCTGGTTTAGAGAAATCATCCAAATGTTAAAGCAAAGCACAAGGTTTTCATTTAATAATAACATTAATAGAAAAGCATTAGAGCTGTGCTCTTGCAATCACAGTGAAACATGAACATTTCTGGCCATTTGCTAATTTTAATGTACAATGGATGTATTTGATATATTGCCTGACTAAGCTACATTAAAAAGAGTCAGTTGAAAGAAAAGCTGAAAAACACATTTTCTTTTCCTTTTCTTAATAATCTAGTAAATATTTCTTCTTTTCTTTTTTGCCTTTATGAACAAAATTACAAGGACCTTATTCCAGGCCTAGATACTCTGCATAGTGTAGGATCTCCTTTTCACTTTTTTTTTTGGGGGGGGGGCAACATTTGAAAAGAAGGCCTCCATTTTGGAGATCTTTCAGCAGGCATGTGAACATACCTTCCAACATTTCTCTGATGAAAATAGGGACATCCCATTCCATGATGATAATTTTACTATTTATACCCCACACATCTTATTGGGTTGCCCCAGCCGCTCTGGGCAGCTTCCAACATGTATAAAAACACAATTAAACATTAAACATTATAAAAAACTTCCCTATACGGGATTGCCTTCAGATGGCTCAGGTGTTAGACAACTCCATACCCTTGAATATTTATCCATTGAAAAATAGAGACATCCTAAGGAAAAGCGAGACATTTTGGAATCAAATCAGAAACTGGGATGGCTGTATGAATGTGATGACAATCTGCAGTGCTTTCCAAAAGAGGGGAGGGATTACCGGTATGCTGTGTGTTGCATGCAGATCACCTCCAAGGATTGAATTGCTCTGGGTTGCCTCCTTTAAAGAAGGTGGGCCATAGTGGTGTGATACATAGCATGGTACCTCAACCGCACTTAGTAAAATATTTGCCCAAAGATGTTCACACTGCAAATTGCTTCTTTCAGAGTGATAATGGCCACTCTAAAGGAGATGATGTGCAGTGCAGTACCTCCCTCTTCACTTGGGGTGAAAGAGAGGTGAGACAAAGGTCACAATATTGCAGTAAAATGGTTTTTTTCTCTCCCTAGTGAAGTGCTACTTTTCAGAGAAACAGCATCTTTCATTGTGAAAAACAGAACCTATAAAGATTCAGTGCTGGAACAGCCCTGAATGGCTTAACACACTGATAAAGAAATATGTTTTCTGTTACTGAATAAGATATGTTGCTAATTTACTTTACGGTGTGATCATAAATAATACACAGTTTTCCAACCATTAAACATAGCATGCTATTTCATCACTTAATATGTCAAGCGGGGTGAATTGGCTTTTAAACATTTTACTAGCACATAAGAGCTGCTTTTTCCTGGTTTTGTCCTACAGTGCTGCTGTACTGTTTAAAGACCAGCAAATGGTCAGTCTGTGAGCCAGAGATGGAGGAAGGGGGGCAGTGAGGGCGGGTTGCCCTGGGTGTCACCACTGAGGGGTGACAAAATGCCAGTCGGAACTCATTGTGGGGCCTGCCCCAAACGGTCTGCCCGCCACCTCCCCCTCAGCTGTAGGGCGGCTGAATGAGAGGAGGCAGGCAGACTCCTTGGAGGCCCCACAGAGCGTCCTGCCCTGACTCACCCCGGCCCGCGGGCAGCTGGCCCCACCCCTGGGCGCAGGGCACACGTGCCACCCCAGGCTCCCATTCGGCTTGCTCCGCTGCTGCTGTGAGCACTTAGAAAACGATGTTGTGATTACTAAGACCCAGCATGGGTTTCTCAAAAGCAAGTCATGCCAGACAAATTTCATTTCTTTTTTTATATATACTGTTTCAAGCTTGGGGGATCAGAGGAATGCTGTGGACATAGGTTTCTTGTTATCAGTAAGGCTTTTGACAAATTCCTCCATGATCTTCTTGTGGAGAAGCTGGTAGAATGTGGGCTGGATGAGGTAACTGTTGTGTGGATTATTAGATGGTTGACTGACTGAACCCAAAGAGTGCTCACTAATGGCTCCTCATTACCCTAGAAAAAAAGGACAAGTGGAGTGTCACAGGGTTCTGTTCTGGGCCCATTGTTATTAAATGTCTTTATAAACAACTTGAATAAAGGAATTGAAGGGGAGTTCATCAAATTTGCAGATGACACCAAACTGTGAGGGATAGCTAATGCTACAGAAGACAGAATCAGGAATCAAGATGACCTTGCCAGATTTGAGAACAAACAAAATGGGAACAAATGTAAGGTTCTATACTTAGGCATGAATAACGAGCTGTGCAAATATAAGGTGAGAGACGCCTGGATTGTGAGTAGTACATGTGAAAAGGAACTGGGGGTCTTAGTAAACCACAAGGTTAACATGAATCAACCGTGTAATACATTAGCAAAAAAAGGGGGGGTAATGCTATTCAAGGCTGCATCAACAGAAGTATAGTGTCCTGATCAAGGGAATTGATAGTACCAATCTATTCTGCCTTGGTCATACCCCACCTGGAGTACTGTATCTAGTTCTGGGCACCACTAAGAAGGATATTGATAAGCTGGAACATGTGCAGAGGAGCGTGGCCACAGTGATCAAGGGTCTGGAAACCATGCCTTATGAGGAATGGTTGAAGGAGTTGGGTTTAGCCTGGATAAGATGAGGCTGTGAGCACATATGATACCCATCTTCAAATATCTGAAGGGCTTTTCCCTAGCCCTATGTTCCTGTTGCTATTCCACCCTTTTATTTAGCTTTAGATTTCTACCCTTAGTTCCTTTCCCCCACCCATACTTTTTGCCTTTTTAAAACTATTTACAAAAATATGAATTAAATATTTCTTTAAATGAAATCTTGGAAAACCAAAATAAATTTACATTATCCTTGTGCTTCCTTGGCAAGGACATGAATGAAAAGTGTCATTCTGAGTTGGCTCTGATGTGTAGCCATTTCTATTTTTACAGACATTGTAGCCCTGTAGCCTTGCTGCTACTTCTGGTTCAAATGAGAAAGTAGGGACTCCTTGGGATAGCTCAGCATGAGACTCTTAATTTCAGGATCATGGGTTCGAGCTCCACAATGGGCAGAAAGATTCCTGCATTGCAGGGGGTTGCACTAGATGACCCTTGTGGTCCCTTTCAAACTCTGCATTTCTATGAGATCAACAAAACCAGAATTTCCCAATCAATAGAAAGTACCTTCATTTCTTCCTATTTCCCATCCCACCCTAGCTCTGTGCTGACAATGCAGCTCCAAGGGTTTTAATACAGCTATAATCGAAGTCATGCTCTTTTTTAAATGCATAACTGTATTTGGAGTTTTCTGCTGAGCAGTGCACATTATTCTCTAACGTTCTTTTTGGGGGGTGGGGATGGGGTGGGGAGACTGTTGTCTTTCTCTGAGGCCCATGAGATGCTGCAGATTTCACACAGAGAGATCAAGCTTTCACTTGCATTTGCACTCTCACTTATTGCTCATCAAATCTTTGCTCATTTTCAGAAAGTGATGCCTGTGCACTATTTAATTGCTTCAGGCTTCCTGTTCTAGATCCTTAATTACAATGGGTATCTTTTCTGGGAGTAATGTTGTTGGCAAAATTAAGGAGCAATGATTATGCCAAATATCAAAAGTAGTCTACTTCTTATGGGCCTTCAGTTTCATAAGCAATTCAGATGTCTCATTTCTGTCTTCAGCCTTTGGAGTTACTTTGCTTACCCCCCACCAAACAATCAGCTTTGGGGGGGAAATATGCAGATATTCACATGACCACATAATGGGTAGTTGCTGATGAGCAGTGTTCTGGGAGGGCAAGGACTAAATGACAGATTGTCCCAGTAGGTTAATGGAATAGCTTTAACTTTCTCTCCACCTCCTCACAAATTTGTTTGCTTGCTCAATTTTCGGCCCACTTTCCTGCATATTGAAGGTTACACAAAGAATAGATAGAAAATAAGAAAAAAATGCTTTACATAAAGCATGGAAAGTTGCTGTAAGAGCCCCAAATGTAAAATAGGATATGTTTTTTCTTTAGTATGTTTTAATCTATGACTATTAGCTTGCAGCCATGTATGTATCACCCGTACATAAGCTAATAATAGCAGGGCTCTTCATTTAGTGAATGGTGGTACTGTGCTACAATTCAGGTAACTGGTGAATGATTCACACATGTACGTATGTAAATCTCTTTGTGTTTCATCTAGAGCTGCACAAAGGTTGCCTCCCACTTCTCCATCAGACCTTTCTTCCCAGCAAAGGTGTGGGTGGGAAATTCAGAGAGTGAAGAAAAGATCAGATGACATTTGGGTCAATGGTGGCAGTACTACTTTAAAGTGCCAAGTTTAAATTACAAGGTGGCTTCTTCCATTAACACTTTTTCTGCCTCTTTAAAGCAATGCCATGGACTGGCTGGATGCAGAGGAGTGGTGGGAGGCACCAACTGAAGAACCCTCAAGGGAGGGGGAGATGTAGAATGGGCAGAGGGAGAGGACTAGGGAGAGGAGCAGGGGAGTATGAAGGGGGATGCAGGACGGGGGGTAACAAAATGGCAGGCAGCACTCGTCACCGCGGGGCCTGCAGTGTGAATGAGCCATGCTTCTCGCCGTCTGCAGGCTCCACACTGTCTGCCCGCTGCTCCCCCCCCCCAGCTGTAAGGCGGCTGAGGCCCTATGGGTGCCATGTGCCTCGTCTTGTCCCGTATGGGCGCCCTGTGCTGTCCCTATGGGTGCCGGGCATGCAGTGTCCATAAGGACAGGGTGCACTGCAGCGCCCATAGGGATGGTACGGCGTGGGGCGTGGGGCATCCATAGGACAGGGTGCGCCGCAGCGCCCATAGGGACTGCACGGGGCATGCGACCTCCATAGGGATGGGGCGTGCCGTGGCACCCATAGGGATGGCACGGGATGCTGGTTGTGTGCAAAAAACAGTTTGTGACTGCTTGGGAAAAACCCTGGAGAGGAGGAGCCTTAGAGGGAGGTGGGAATACAGGGACCTTCAGTGCCTCATTGGGGCAAGACCTACTAGAGTTGCTAGGATCACTAGACATGCGCTGTTTTGGTATCAACTTTACTGACACTGGTTTTTATTTATTTATTTATTGCTGAGATACTCCTAACCCTGGTTCCTGACAAGCACTGCAATGGCTCGGCTCAGCCCCTGCCAGCACCACTGTTCTCTCACACTTTGGAGATTGGGTGTCATTCCCAGGACATTATATGGGAGGAGGAATAGTACTGCTGTCACCTCACCCAGCCAAATATGTGCTCTCCCTTCCTGATCTTTGTGAGAGCTTCCCCTCTGAACCATTAAATGCTGAGAAATTTGGTGGGTTGGAACATTTGGATCAGTCTTAGTTTCATCAGTGTCTCACTCATAGTAGAATGCATGAACTACCCTTTGAAAAAGAGCTGCATTTGAGGTGAGAGAAAAGCTCTGCCTGGGGTACATGATTTGAGTGTTTGGCACCCATGAGTCATCACTTGATATTGCCAGTTGAATGATGAACAAGCCGGTATTCACCTTACTCCAGATCCACCTGCTTGCCATTCTGCCTGACTTTGTTTCTGTCTGCTTCTGAAATAGAGTTGTTTTAGCTACTGTGGCAGTAGTGGAGTGTGCTCTAAGTTATGTTTATTTTTACAAAGTATTAACAATTAAATCACATGGGTTGCATCCAACTTAGTTTTTCCAATTGAAAGTGATAAACATGACTTACTTAGATACATTTATTTTAATGGCTCTGCTCTAAGTTAGTCATGTCTATCAATTTCAGTGGGTCTACTCTGAGTAGGACTAGTTTTGCCTACAACCCATCTATATAGTTCCTCCCACTTAGACCCTTTCCCAAAATCTTGCAATAAAATCCAGCAAATAAAGTTTTTGAAAGCAGGAAAAGAAACAGGAAGGGGGAAATCAACACAAAGGAGAACCAACACTGGATTCCTTGAAGAGTACACAGATGCGTTCTTTTTAAAGGAGCACTTCTAAACAGCAGTTTAGTGTGGACTCCATGCTGCTCATGCATGCAGCTCTTTGTGCAACAGCCACACAATGTCATCTTCATACAGTGATAATGATGGGAACATGCCCATGCAGTGCTTTTTGGTGTTGATTGGTACTCACTGGTGCATAGTACCGTCACCTCTAACTGCCTGATCCTTAAAATATGAACCAGACTAGCTTCCTGATGACGTGATTGCCTGGGTGATGGGCCATTAAGGGGAACAAAGGAAAGGGGCTCTGTGTGAGACAGCTAGTTAGAAGGATATAGCCACAGTTTAGAGTTGAACGTTGCAATAATAGGGGCCACAGGAAAAAGCAGCAAGCGGGAGAGAGAGTCAAAGCAATGTTTGACTTCTGTTTGAATACAAGGCTACGGCTATAGTAGAAACAAGACCCTTTTGGGGTATTAATGCTGTGAACCCCTCTATTGTAGGCTCAGGTTGTATTAATGTGTAAATGAAACATATATAATAAAAACACCACAATTTCTGCTGTGCCTCATTCAAAAAGGAAACATGAATCCTGGGAAAGCTCATGATACCCCGGAATCTCGCACCTCTTGGAGATTGGGGTGGCATGGAACAATATATTTAATTAATTGCTAGTACTACAGATGGAGTACCTGTAGTGATACTGTAACTTTTACATTTTCTGAACCTGAAAAGAAGTATGATCATGATTCTTGATTTGTTGTTAACAATGTACTTGTTAAAATCCAGTAGCATAAGATGTTTTAAACTATCCAAAATATTTGCCAATATATACCTGTCACTATATTTTCTTATTTGTTTTAGGGAAGCAACGTGATGGAGGATCAGGACCTTTTAGAAATTGGAATACTTAATTCTGGACACAGACAAAGAATTTTACAGGCAATTCAGCTCCTTCCAAAGGTACCCTTTTGTTTTCCTGTCCACATTCCAATGTCATAAGCAAGAGGCTATTATTATTATTATTACTACTATTACTATTAATACTATTATTATTATTATAGCATCATTCTTAAGTAAAAAATGTTGTCCTTCGAGGCCTCGCTATCTGCCAACATAATTTTTAGTCCTTGTCACCTGTGCTATGTCTGATTCATATCGGTGCCCTTTTTAAAATAACATTCTATATAACTGGAGAAACAGCAGTAACATATTCAAGTAGGTTCATTGATAGCCTTATGATCCATGAGTTATTCTAATCATCTTTTGAAGTCATCCAGGTTGGTGGGCATCACTGCTTCTTGTAAATTCCATGGTTTTCCCTCCTTGAGAAGGGAGGAAACCAATCCACATGCATTATCAGGGTATTAAAACAGAAAGATGACTGTTTTCAGACAACAGAGTCTGCGTTCTGACACTGGGGATGAGTGACAACAACCAGTTTATCCACAAAAGTGCTGGGTCTTGTTGCTTCTTGTTGGCTATATAGTGGCTGGAGGTGGGGAAGAGAGAGAGAGATGCAGCAGAAAGGCAGCCTGTAAGTCATCTTTCACAGTAGCTTCCACTTTTGCCTAGAACTCCCCCGCCTCACTGTCTGTGCATATGTGTGCTCAGTACCTCTGGGGCTCAGAGCTCACCACCATCTCCACCCAACCTGCAATGCCCAGCAAAAGTTAGAATAACTTCCCATGGTGTCAGGTGTGGGTGATTCTATCCTCCCCTGGCAGCATCAAGGATCAAGGCAGAAGCAAGAAAGTTTGCATTTATGGTTCTCATGGCAAATAATCCAGTCCTTAACTCCATAGTGATGTTGCTCACTCTAAGCCCCTTCCCTTCTTTCCCCAGCAACAGCCTATGGCCCTGTGGGTGGCCTCAGGAGTCAAATGTCTTTGGGCCCTTTGCTTTTGAATTCTAAGTTAGTGATGTGTACACAGGTATGGTGGCTCTTCTATGCTCTCCAAGGACATCTCTGCTGGCAATTCTCCCACTCTTCCTCCTTCTCCAAACACCTCATAACTTGGCAGCTCTGAGTTCTGCTGCAATTCAACCCTGTCTCCCTCTTCTGTTGAAACTACTGGAGAAGGGGGAATCTACCCACTCCCCTCCTCCTCTGAGGGAAGCAAAGGAGGAGAAGGGGGTGATTCCCAGCTGTCCCCTTCAGTCCAGTCCCTGACACTTAGGCAGCTCAAAGCAGCCAGGCAGTGCTCCAATATATTAATGATTTTTGAGATCCTTTCCAAGAAGACCTGCAATTCTTTCAAGAAAATTTCAATCTATCTATGTTTATTTGTTTTAAAGGTTTGTAAGATGCTCTGAACAATGCAAACATACTAGAAGCTTGGGGCATATATACTTCTAAAAAAACTACATACACATCCTGTTGGTTAAAGTTGCTCTGCCTTTGATACTTACTGCTGGATGCAAATGTGGAATCTATTCTGTTAAAATTTTTCCAAAATATGAGAAAAAATTAATTATAATCTCTCAATGTGGAGTTATGACACATTGCAGACCCAAGCGCAGCAGGCCAGAGGTTACTGTGTGGAGGGGTTTTAAAGTGTAGAAGCAGCAAAAAATGGTGTGACACCAGCTTGGGATCGAAATGGCCACAACTTTATTGATTACAGATGTAGGTCGCTTTTGGCATAGGCCTTGGGTATGTATCCTGAATCAGCCAACCCAACTGCTGGCTGATAACTCCATCAGGGTCATTCCTGTGGTTAAGGATCCCCTATGATGTAGATCTGTAAGATGATCCTGCCAATATGTCATCTGGGGTGTTCTATGGCCTGTTGGCCCATGTCTGGGCTTTCAGTCAGAGCCCAACCACTGGACCCCATTACTGAGCTTCCCAGAATTTTGATCCTGGATCTGTGGGTTGGACAGCTACCTACCCCATAGCTTTAGAGATCTGCAGCTGTTGCCCAGGTGTTCTATGGCCTGTTGGCCCATGTCTGGGCTTTCAGTCAGAGCCCATCCACTGGACCCCATTACTGACCTTCCCTGAATTTTGATCCTGGATCTGTGGGTTGGGCAGCTACCTACCCCATAGCTTTAGACTAAGGATCCAACCAAGTGCCTTTTTCTGCCACATGAGTCAGCCCCTCCATGCCAGCTTGTTGCCCAACCGCTCACATCTGCAACCAGTCCCACAGGCTCCAGTAGATGTTCATCAGCCTGGACTCATTGCCTGTTGGTGATAGGTACAAGCCATTTCATCGATGCAAGTCGTAAGTGATAGCAGGATGCCAAACAATGCACTCATCTAACCAGGATACCAGGCAGGACATTGCGCTGTTCACCTTCTTCCAGGCAAGATTGATAGCGCCAGTTCTGATGCTCCTTGCCACTGCCACCACTCCAAGTACCTGGACCCAAAAATGGACAAGCTGGGTGTGCCATATGAAGGCCTTGAGATCTGCAGCTGTTGCCCAGATGAGGTCTATGTTTTTCTTCTTGACCAGATCATTTTCAATAAGCTGAATAACAAGGGCATCAGGCAGCTCCGGTGCTGCCACCCATGCTGCCACCCATGGCATTAGATTGTCCCACTGCATGCCCATTTGGCCCATCCAGGTGTTATGTGCTCTGTCTTCTAAACCAAGGTGCTGCCCCCATGAAGTTAATAAAGCTCAGTGCACTATGCTGTGACTACAGATCCACGCCTGTTTTCAGCTTGTACCTGCAAGAAATCATCTACAAGAGGCAGTGAGGCCATGGATCCCAGTGCACACATAGTGCCTATTAGCAGATGATTGGTAATGGCCCAGAGCTTTAATGCAAGCCAGGGGAAGGCCCTAGCAGAAAGCCATGGTGGCTGCGCCTATACAAAAGGAACCTGCAGAAAATACTCTGGAGTCCAACCCACACTCAAGGATGGCTTTTCTAAGGACTGCAGTGAACTGGCATCTGGATAAGTGAGCACTATCTGTGCGCAATAACAGTGGGATACCTACGCCGGGCCTCACCTTCAGGAATTTCCTTGTGCGAACCACTGGGCTGGAGTTGGGACATGTCACCATCTAAAGAGGGGTCACCTTACTGCGCATACAGTTACCTAACTGCACTGCTGCACCACACAATGGTAAAAATAAGAATAAAAAGAAATGTAAAAACTGCCAATGAGAAAAAGGTGGTATTGTTGTAACACGTGATATATTATGCATATCATTTTCACATGATGCATGTTTGAGATGCACATGCACAAAATCCTTAGATTCTTCAAAATCTTGAAATAATGGAGAACATTTCCACCAAGCACATAATGCTGAATTCATAACTAGGCAAACTAAGTATGATTTTTGAATTATCACCCATCATTAGTTCCAAGACATATTGAACTGCATTGGAAATCTGAAACACAGTTGTGCAAACCCAGTTGGTTTGAACAGAATTTGACATTTAAAAGTTATAATATTATATAATGAAGCAGCGATGCCATCAATGCAGACAAAAAATACTTGGTTTTGGTGTCAAGAATCCTTCCTTTTCTATAGAGGTAGCAAGTAAGAGAATTCTGCTTAAGAAACAAGCAGCCATGGAGTCACCAAAAGGCCTAAAGGAAGAAGCCATCAGCCTGGGAATCAAGTGACAGCAGTGGAGGTCATGAAGCTAAGATGTGCTCATGAAAAATAAGTGCTGAATATAAAGTTATGAGCTAAAGAGGGGGGAGGATGACAGCTTGAAAGGCAAGGAAGGAGGCCCCCAAGGAAGGAGGATGCTGATAATTTTGGGGGGGGGGGGGCAAGGTACAGAGACACATCGTGAAAAGGCACCAAGCAAAAGTGTCAGTGAATCACAACTCCAAGCCAGTTATGACTACCTCTTCCTTCTTCACCCCACACAGACATCATAAAACTCCTGGCACACCAGAAAAGCAACTATGTCATAACTTTTAAAAGGATCATGCTGTGATTTCTGGATCTTATATGAACATTCAGTTTACTTCTGGTCTCAGATTTGTGAGCGTATGAATGAACTGCATAGTATGCTGAGAGTTTTGACCAAATCAGAAACTATGAAAAGAACAAGACTTAGATGAGGAAGATGATTAGTTTAACCATTAGCACAACTGATTTTTTTTTTTAAATGTTATCAAAGAAGTATGACGTGGCTTTTGCTATTTGGACCATATTTTAAACTACTGGATGGACAAATAAAAAGCTAGAATTCAAGAAGCAATCCTTTCCACTATTGAGCCGATAAAATGTAATTATTTGCCAGAGTATTGCAAGAGGATGATACAATATAAGGAAAAGTACATTCAGCACCAAAGAAATCCCTGTAGGCATCTCAAGCTTGAAAATTAGTGCTCCAGTAAACCTTCAAAGCATCTTCCTGAGGAGCAACATACTGAAGGATGTGCGAAAGAGACTAAAAAATCTGTTTTAGGAGGAAGCCTTTGCCTTGTTATATAAATGTAGGTCCAGATTTGTATGCAAAAGGGAACTGTGTAATAAGAGCTCCTTTCCAAAGGGATATGGGACCAACTGGGAACTGCAATGCCAGTTAGTGGTTATTGGAAAAGTACTGACTTGCACTTCTCAACCTAACTGCTAAACCTTCTGACATCAAGAAGTTTTGCAAATAATAAAGGAGAAACTTCCACTGAACTTCCACTAGCTGCTGGTAGGGGAAAATAATAAAGCACTACGTCAAATCTTTTATACCTGTCAGAAAGCAAGGAGGTCTATGCATGGTAGAAGTACCCTTCCAGAGGATGTCCACTGATATTGTGGAACCATTGCCTTGATCCATTCACAATGGGTGTGGCGGCAGCGGCAGCAGGTGTGTGCATGTATGTACTGTATGTAGGATGCTTCTGAAATCATTGCCTGCTGAATTTCTCCTTGGTTTTTCAGGTTCTGAATTACCAGAATATTAGTCATTCTGCAGTTTTGTTTTGTTTTGTTTCTGGCTTTTGGGCATCCTCTGAAAGCACTTTGCCAAATAACTTAAAAGCTGAGTAAACCAAAAAGAAATAAAGGGCAGATGCCTAACACTTATCTTCTCAGAAACCTTACAGGTACCCTGCCTCAGATTCCAGCCACAAACAGCCACCATGAACCTCAATACCACTGCTGGAAGGACAAGATACCCCAACTAGGTAAGCAAAGTCACCAGGGAACCATGCTTTCCAGTATGGCATCTGAAATTACTCTGTCCTTCACTTCCAAGCCACCCAAGAAATGTCAATGGCCACAGAACGTTTCCCATTCCTCCACTGTAATATGTGGACACTGCACTGGCCTAACAATTCTCCCCTACTTAGCAGGGTCTACAAGTTTTTCTTTCCCTAACCATGGAACACAGAGTAGAGATGCTCTGTACAGAAGGGAGAGTTTTGATGGCTATAAACCCCCAAATGCAGGCAAATATCGATCACAGACAAACTGGTGAACGCAATAAAGAGCAGAGATACCTACGGGGGTGAACTTTAGGTACCCCAGTACCTTAATTGCAACTACTAGCAAATGCCCATTACTCATTTTTCCTTGTGTGGCCTGTTTTCCAAGCATTAGTTACCCTTCCAACAGTTTGATTTCACCCCCAAAGGCACACTCCTCCATTGTCTCCCAAGGCAGACAAATGCTGAGTTGCTGTCAAAATGGACTACAGCAATGCTCTCTATGTGAGTCTGCCTCTTAAAGATAATGTGTAAATTTCAGCTGGTTCAAGATGCAGTGGCCAGCCAATTATTCAAACATCTGAGCATATTTCTCTGGTCTTTCATAACAGGGATTGTTTCCAGGCTCAGTTTATATTGTTGATTTCAGCCTTAAAAGCCCTAAATTGTTTGTGGCCAAGCCACCTCAGTGCCTATCTTCTCCCATAAACTAGATCAGATTGGCATCTGAGTTCTGTTCATGATCTCACCCTTATATGAAATCAGATGGGCAGAGCCTTTTTGTGGTGGCACCAAAATTGTGGAATACCATCATTGTGAAGTCCCATTGGTACTTTTCTCCTTTAGCATTCAGAAACATTTTGAAGATCTCTCCCCTCATTCAAAAAACAAAACAAACTCAACTCCTCATGCTTTTGGTTTGTCAGTTTCTGTTATCATGCTGTGCTTGGCTTTTATTATGTTGTTTTGGATTTGGTTTTCTCTGCTGATGTTTCCAGTTGCTTTGTTTTCAATTCTTTTCTTTTAGGGCAAGCCCTCACAAGGAGACTTGCATTTTAAAAAGTCTGAAGCAGTATAGCATGGAAAAGAAAAATTGTAACAAAACCAGCATCATATAAAATTATATATATGGAGCCAGTAATATCAAAGGCATAGATGAGGAGTTTTAAAAAAATGTCTTTAAGGTCTGCATTAAAGCTACAAGGGGGAGGGGCAAGAAGAGCTGTTGAAGAGGAAGTCCACAAGTGTGGGGCTACCACTGAAAATGCCCTGTCCATGATCCCTGTTGGTCTTAGTGTGGAGCTAGTTCTAGACTTAGGGCCTAGACAGGTTTATATTGGTGTAGGCATTACTTCCAATAACCTGGTCCCAAATTGTCCAGACTTACCTCCTATGCTTTTATAGATCTACTTTTGGGTTGGGAAACTTTAAAGTTTATTTCATGCACTTCAGATTGTTTATATTAATTTATTGAACTTTTAAAGTCCAGCTACTTTATGTGTCCGTAGTACAAAAATAAAACTAAAGATAATCTAATGAGCACCTACTCTGTTGAGTACGCTGTGTTACTCATTCTTCATTACCATCCCCATGTTTCTCTTGTGTCTCCACAGGCAACCAGGCAACCATTCAGAGTGCATCTCCAGTGCCATGCAGACCTCAAGCAAGGCCTACAGCAGTAGAAAATGGGAAGCCAATTGTGCCTCTGTGGGGTTGCCTTCCTCCTTTGTTTTCTCTTGTGTCTGAAGAGGTTACAAGAGCACATGACAGACTGCAGTTTAACAGATGCAGTTGTATGCAGCTGGAAATGGGGAAAACTGCATCTGTTGCTCACTGGCATGCAGATTACAAAGGCACACAACAACTATTTTTGAATTATTTATTAATCATACTATAATGAGAAATAAATCTATGTATGTAAAAGTGATTTTATGCCTATATTTTAGTGTATTTGACATTAATTACTACAAGTTCCCCCCTCCCAACAAAAGGTTTGTTCAATTTGCCTTTAAAAAATTATGGCTTTCTTTGTACATTTTTAAAAATGTTTGGTTGGGTTTAGGCCAAGGGTGCCAGCTCCTAGGGGCTGAACTCTTTTGGCAACCCTCTATATTTTTGTGGTAGGGACTGGGGGCCCACCTATGTCTCAAAACCACAGAACAGAAGAGCAGAGCTAAGTGTGCCGTGCCTCCAGTGACCAGCTGCTCCTCCTGCTCCTCCTGCCATAGAAGGGAAGGAGGGTCAAAGCAGCCTCCTGCCAGTGGCGCTGCCAAGAGGAGGCAGAGTATGAGCTGCCGGTCATTGAGCTGGGTGGCCATCACATTGGCTCCTCCCCTGGTCCTCCTGATGTCACACGCACGGCATTGGGACATCAGGATGTCATGTACGCAACATTGTCCTCCCCAATCACCTTTAAAAGCTGGCACCTCTGGTTTAGGCATTCCTTTTTGGTTAACAAGTGTTACTGAAATGTTGTTAAACATTGTAAAGCTTGATTCAAAGAAGCTCATGCTTTGGCTAAGAATAAACTTCATAAGAAAACTTTCACAAGAGGAAATCCTCAAAAGAGGACTTCCAGCTCAAATTTGGAGGACATAGGGAATGAAAAGGTCACCTACTTCCATCAGTTTTGTGGACATAGTGAGTGGGGTGTACCACCACTGCCAGAATTTTGGCCAACAACTGGCAGCCACCATTGCCTTCTCCCGCACCCACAAAGCTGCCAGGAAAAGGTTACATAATGGCCTTGCTCTTACAGGACTTCAAGAAGGGTGTTAGCCCTGAATGGCAGCTATCATTTTATTTTCCTTGGAAGCTCTCATCCGAGTTACCCTATGTCATGTGGAGTTATTCTGGGATTTTTGGAGGGATAATGTGATGACTGTCAGGAGCAGCAGTAGTGAGTTTCACCCCCACTGACTCCATTCCCCCAAACCTTCCAGACACCCATCCAACTTTGCAGCTGTGAATTGGAGCACACAATTGTGGAATCTTGGGTTAGCCCTAGTGTCCACTCTCAAAAGTATCACTGTCATCTGTTAGGGTTTTAAAGACTACCGTTGAGAGAAATTGGCAAACCTTTTATACAGTTTTTACACACTGAGAAAACGTTTCAGAATGCTTTCCTTTCAGCACTTTTTTCTGTAACATCCAAAAGCAGTGAAAATGCTGTGATGGAAATAAAAAAACCTTTCCCATCCTTCTGCATCCTTTTCAAGTAACAAGAGTTCTGTTTTTATATACACTGACAGGTTTTTGATACATGAAAAAACAACAGCTGCTATATATATAATATTGAAACAGATTTTAATAAAGAGCTTCTAATATGTTCTTGTTATATAGGTAAGCTTTTCATAGCTGCATTTAATTAACTCTGAAATTATCCGAGTTCTTCCTTTTTAGTGGGTGGGTAGCTGGGGAGAAAACGTCAGTCCAAGCGGGGAGGGAGTCCAACACTAGACAGCTTATTTTGTCCCTGTTTGGTGACAACATCATAATAGGAAGCAGCTTTATCTCAAAGGAGAGGGAAGCCTATCTGGAGATGCAAGGGATTGAAACTGACCATACACATGAGAAGCACATGAGCTACTCCTGAGCTATGCCCTCCCTCACCCCCACAACAATATGCTTATATATATTTGAAACAATAATTCACCTCATTACAGACATTATGGATTATCATTTACCCTTAGACATTTAAAAATTCATTTCTGTGATCTGAAAAGGAAAGCCAAAATATGTGATATGGAATTGATTACTGTGATCCTGTGTGTTGACAAACCATACGAGCTAAGTACATTAATAAGTGTATTTGACGGGACATTATATGTTCATTTTTGGAATGAAATAAATTAACTCAGTTATTTGTCTTGTTCTTTTAAAAAAAATAATGTATATATCTATCTTCTCGTGTTCAATCCACATGTACTCATTTGTTTATACCATTTTCATACAATTTACAGTTTTACCTTTTTCCTGTAACATTATGACTGACTAAGCTAAGGAAATTATTAAAACCATTTTCAAAGAGGAAGGAAGAAACCACCTTCTTTTAAAAGCAGTATTGATTCCTTCTGCAAAAATATATCTCTGCAAAATATTTATTCATAGCATGCATCAAAGTGTAACTCTTGTAGTTCTCTGAATCTTCATCTTCAGAAAATAGCATCACACATTTCCTATATTACACTTTTCTCTTTTCTCCCCGTTACATCATTGAAAATCATTGAATTATGCCAGTTTAAATACTGTTCCTGATCCTAATCTTTTTGTGTATTCCACTTGCCCAGCCCCATTATTTCTGATACTTACTATAGAAAATTTCTGAGTCCTGACACTAAAAAAAAAAAAAGTTGTTTCCCTGTTTCCATCCATTTCACTGTGTACCCTTTCTACCTATTTAACATAGGGATGTCTATAGAGATATTCCTTCAGGTGATCCAACTACATGTATTTGAAGTGATGCAGATGGCAGCTGTGGCGAGGGCCTGAGCAGGCTCTCTTATCATATTTATATTAAAACACAGTTCAAACTGTGAGAAGCATATTTTACAACACTCTGAAGCTTATCAATAGGGCAATTTCAGTGAGTTTCTAGAAAATACCCCCGTTTTCTCAACCAGTTGATTTATACCAACAGCCCAGGAGAATAGTTTATGGAAGCCATAAGATAATTTCTCTTTTAAAAATTTATTTCCAACTTAAAATAAGCTTTCCTCAATTAATTGCTTTTTTAAAAGATGATTACGATTAATCTGAACGGCCAGAATCCTTGTCTTTATGGTTTTCTGCATGTGTTTCTCTTTATAAATAAGGGCCCTGGAGACCTAAAACTGGCAGCTTAAGTCCTCTTGACTCTGAGAATGTGTCATTTCTTCTCACAGAACTCATAAAAGGGGGAATATCCTGTTCTAGACTATCCCCTTTGGTTGTGTGTGTGAGAGAAATTGGCAGACAGCTCAAGGCTACATTGGTCATCCATTTTTTTATTGCACTGTTTTAGCACAGACGTTCTCCAGTTCTGTGGAAATCGTTAAAACAAGAAACCATTCATAAAAGTACAGTACTGTGAATCTACACTCTGCACTGCCAGGTGTCAATAAAGAAGTTTAAAAGCTCAAATGATCTGACCTAAGAATTTCATCCAGAGAACTATGGTGTTTTCATTATGCAAAAATTAGTCTGAGGAAAGGTCTTTTGGTATCCCTTATTTTTTCTCCTACTCACACACATCCATACATAATAACAAAAACTGAACTTTTTGTGGGGCATTTTTATGTTTCAGATGAAACAAATAGGCAACGATGGCTACAGCCCCACCTCTGTAGCAGAGTGGCTAGATTCCCTGGAACTGGGTGATTACATCAAACCCTTTCTGATAAATGGCTATACGTCGATGGACCTTGTGAAAAAAATCTGGGATATTGAATTAATTAATGTAAGTCAATATATTTTTACCTTTAAAAAACCCACCAGTTTTAATCCTTAAAAAATGGTCAAATGAAAACAAATTGTTGTAAAAAAAGCGTAAAACACCTACTAACTTGTTTGTTTGGGGTGATCAGTATTGATATCTTATGTTTAGACCTGCTTCTGCTGACATGCTCAAGATTCTTCTGTGGTGTAGTTCTTGTATGCAGCATATTGTTGGCCTCCGGCAAGCACATTACTGTAGAGAAATTTTGGAGCCTATTTATCTAAGAGTTTCTTGCTGCCAATTTAAGAAAGAAAAAGAAAGCTATAATAATATTTTTTTTATATGTACCCCGCCCATCTGACTGGGTTGCCCCAGCCTCTCTGGGTGGCTTCCAGCATATATAAAAACATAGTAAAACATTAAACCTTAAAAAGCTTCCCTGTACAGGGATGCCTTCAGATGTTTCCCAAATGTTAAATAATTACTCATCTTCTTAACATCTGATGGGAGGGCATTCCATAGAGTGGGCACCACTACCAAGAAAGTCCTATGCCTGGTTCCCTGTAGCTTCGCTTCTCGCAGTGTGGGAACCGCCAGAAGGCCCTCAGTGCTGGATCTCAGGGTCCAGGCTGAACAATGGGGGTGGAGACACTTCTAAAGGGATAATGGGCCGAGGCTGTTTAGAGCTTTAAAGGTAAGCACCAACACTTTGAATTGTGCTTGGAAACGTACTGGGAGCCAATGTAGGTCTTTCAGGACCGGTGTTATATGGTCTCGGCAGCTGCTCCCAGTCACCAGTCCAGCTGCCACAGTCTGGATTAGTTGTATTTTCCGGGTCACCTTCAAAGGTAGCTCCACATAGAGCACATTGCAGTAGTCCAAGTGGGAGATAACCAGCACATGTACCACTCTGGTAAAACAGTTCAGGCAGGTAGGGTCTCAGGTGGCATGCCAGATGGAGCTCGTAGACAGCCACCCTGGACACAGAATTAACCTGTGATTCCATGGACAGCTGTGAGTCCAAAATGACTCCCAGGCTGTGCACCTGGTCCTTCAGGGGCAAAGTTATTGCATAATCTTAATCATAAACCAGATCTTCCACTAGTCTGAATAGTTGACTGTGCTGTCTTGAACAGTGTGTCTACTTATTCCCCCTCCCATGCCTCATAAATTTCAGAATGTTCATAAAGTATTGTTCTCAACATGTGATCCTATCTTTCCCTTTATAGTTTTTTAAAATTATAAAATCACTAATTTCACAACCACACAGACACCATTTAAGTTCACAAATCTCAGTATTCATATTGTGTAAAAATAACTGTTCCTACTCTCTGGGTTCGTTAATAAAGGTCATATTTTGCTTTGTGGGTCATATAAAATCTGTACAAAGTTTAGTTTGTAAAAATATTTTGTCTATAACATTCATTTCTGTATCCAACACTTTTCCTTTGCTGTTGGTCAGTAACTGTAGGGTCAAATGTCAGTCTGGGGTTTGAAAGGGAGTTTGGAAAGTAGTATCAGTGAGACTGAAGCAGAAATGTGCTAGCATAACAAATGCCTTCCCTCAAGGCCAGCAGAAAAATTTCATAGTGACAAAATGTTTATTTGAACCTCTTCACAGGCTGACATGCATTTTGTCTTGTTAGTGGTAAGGTAAAGGGACCCCTAACCGTTAGATCCAACTTTGGGGTTGTGGCGCTCATCTTGTTTTATTGGCCGAGGGAGCCGGCGTACAGCTTCCATCTGCTAAGTTTATGTTCACTTGATTCCTTTCCCGTTACTGAAGTGCTGACTGTTGCATTTTGTGTCACAAGGTCCTGAGACAGATGACACCTTTTCAAATCAGAGGATTAGGAAAAAGCTGTCATAGATCTGTTTTTGTTATCCCACCCCCCAAACTGCTCCTAACAACATGGTTTCTCCAACACTATGAGTAAAAGAAAGAAGCCTGAGAGAAAAACAAAAGCTTCAGCTGCTATTGTTCAATTCTACATTAATGTATTGTTTTGCAGTCCCTTTTCAATTGCTTCCTGTGTAAATTTATGCAGGGTAGCATTGAGAGTTATTTTTAGATTAAAACATCTAAAACATTGATTCAAAATCAGCCGTTCACATTTAATCCAATGTAGTTGTCCATATAATTATTTGTGCAAGAAGCTGGGGTTGATCCAATTCATGTTGTGTGAGAATCATGCTAAGTGCTTTAAGGCACTGAGTAGCAAATGCAGTGATTGTGTGCATTGCAGGGTGCTGTAGCACCCTCACATTTTTGAAACCATTGCTTTCTGACCTTTGTGGTATTTTATCAAAACATGTATCTGTGGAAGTTTGGCCTGCGGTTGCCAGTCAGTTCAGAGTTGTCCCAGCGTCAAAGCTCTGGGGTGGATATATTTTTATGGTTGTAAGTTGTTTTTAATTGTTTTTAATCCTGTAACCCACCCTGGGACCTTTGGGTGAAGGGTAGGAAATGAAGAATGAATGAATGCCATTGGGAATTTAATAAACAGAATGGAAAACAATGGAACTAGCTGGTGTAAGTGGGTGAGCAATATAAGGTCCCCCCCCCTTTATTTGAAAATTTAGTTTTTCCATAATATTACACATTTCTTTTTTTTCTTCTTTTTAAATTACATATTTCAGTGTTATGTTACGATCTAGAACTATCCCTGTGTACTTTTTCACCACTTCCTCTTCCTCTAATTATTTTAGGCCTTTGAATCTTGTATGTTTAATCATCTGATATTCAGAACATGAGAAGGGCTGGCTGCATCAGACCAGCTGCATTTAGTCCAGCATCCTGTTCTCACAGTGACCAACCAGATACCTGTGAGAAACCCACATGCAGGACATGAGCGCAGCACTACTCTGCCCACCTGCGATTCCCAGCAAATGGTAATCAGAGGCATAATAACTATGGCAGTGGAGGTGGAACATAGTCATTGGGGCTACTAGCCATTGATAGCCTTCTCCTCCGTGAATTTGTCTAATCCTCTTTTTAAGCCATCCAGTTTGGTGGTCATCACTGGCATATGTTCTGTGTGAAGAAGCACCTTCATAATATTACTTGGCTTATCATATATGCCAGTCAGAATCATACTGTACAGTATATTTTATTTACTTCAAGTCTAGATTACTGCAGTGTATTCTATGTGGGGCTTCCCTTGCCCTTCATTCAAAAGCTACAGTTAGTGCAGAATGCTACAGCACAATTACTGACAGGAGTGAGGCCCTGCCAACATATAACGACTGCACTCAGTTGCTGATTGCTACTGGGCTAAGTTCAGGGTATCAATATTAGTATATAAAGCTCTTCACAACTTGGGACGAGTTACCTGTGAGATCACCTTCCCCCATATATGTCCATTCAACCACTTTGATCTATAGAAGCAGCAGTGTTACAGGTGTCACATAATACCCATTCTGCATTTGAAGGAAATGTTTATACCTCCAGAGAAGGTATAATTTTTCCTTGCTCATCCATTTGAGAAATGAGGCTAGGGAGAGGCCTGAACTCTCAGTTTTTCTGTTGATCAGTAACAGCAATACTGATTATTATTCAGTATCAGCCAGTGAGCAAGCAAAAGAGCTTTTGGGGACCCATTTACTCTGTCCATTACCCTACTTTCAGTCTCCATGAGCAACTTGACTGGCAGCTGGAGTAGAGCAAGTTTCCTTCTCCATTTTTAACTAGAGCAGAAGAGGGGAAAGAGTGCTAGAGCAGAGGAGAGGGGAAAGAAAATTACTAGATGGCTGGATGAGAAATGGATGCTTTCTGTGGCTCAAGTGCCAAATGAAGCTAAATACATATCAGCCCTCCAATGCTTCAAAACAGACAAAGGAGAAGGGGTGTGTTACCTGTTCATACCTAGAGGAATTATGCTTGTGCACTGGATCCTTGACTTAGATTTTGGAGCACAACGGAAGCTGTGCTTAGGGTAGGAACAGACTTTTGCTTTCACCATGTGAAATTTGTAAAAAACTTTCAACAGCAATTCCTTCATACACCAAAGTAATAATTAAGCCAAAGTCACAGCAGCATGGTGTCAAACAGGCTATATATTTTCTTCCCCCTTGCCCATTAATCCCTTTTAAAAACACTAAAGACTCTTCCAAGCCCTGAACTTTTGTTGCTCTTTTTATTTAAAAGTTTAATTTGTTTCATCCAGCTATTCTATTTTGGTGCTTTAGAGCCTTTTGAAACAACAGTATCATAACTTAAAGGAAGAGCCATTGAATTGCTTACATTGCAGCCAGAGAGTGATGAACACTTGTCAGCAGGAGGGTGATATTTTCTATCTGTGTGCCATCCACGGATTTATAGGCCTTCTTTTTTCTTCCCTTTCATTCTCAGTTAATCTCCTTCTGCTGTCCCCTTCAACTCTATTTATTTGCGAGAAAATTTGATATTGGTAGTTGCTGGAGAAGTGAGCACCACCAATGAGCAGTCCTTGGTTGTAGTAGAGACTATTCAACCGTGTGGGTGTGGCTGTGGGCACACACACTTACATGGGGATAATTTGCAACATTCTATAATGGACTTTAGAGCTTATATTATTTCCATTATCATGCATATAATAAGCAGAATCAAAATGCTCCAATGCAACTGACTGTTGTGGATGATAGAGGGCAAGTTGATTGTTCAAACACATATGCAGAGCGCTTGAAATTACATTTCATTATGTTGCTAAGGAACTAAGTGTGCTATCTCTGTTTTCTTGAAGAAGCTGAGCTTCAATTATATGGATTTTCTTTATAGTTTCTAGAATAGATAAATGGTGCATTATATGAAATTATTTATCAAAATGGATAAAGCTGTTATAGACATATTTGAAAAGACAAATCCTAAATGTCTAGTTTTGCTTTCCCTCACCAGCTGATACAAACTGAATGACATAATTTCCCCTATCTTTCCCCTCATCTCCATAATGCTTTGTCAGTGCCTGTGTGATCGTATTAATCTGCAGTAATCTAAAGAATTGATAACTGATTTCACAAAGATCACATTTGTCCATGTTCTGTGTCTTTTCATACTGGGTGGAAAAGTGCAAAGGTTTAGGATCAGAGTTTTCCTTCTAGATGGGCTACCTTCCCAGGTTGACGAACCCCATCTGCAGTGAGTATACCATGAGTATAACATGCTTTAGTGTGTGCCATTCCGTATATGGAGTGAGGCATATTTTCAAAGGCTACTGCAGAGAGAAGAAACCCTATAAAAAGAATAGAATGAACAATATCATTGACTGAATAGGTAATTCAAACAATGACATGTTAATTTAACATATCCCCATTTGGACACAGCATACTGACAATTGGAGGTTAAAAAAGGAAAATGGAGGTAGTAGAATGGAATGGAGAATCCTTAAATGTTACAGTGTACAGTGCTTCTTTTCAGGATTCCAGACACTACATTCCATTCCACCAGTACCCTAGTTTTCCTTTTTTTAGTGTCTCACCTGTATCTTTTTATCATAAGTGGCACCATAGACATTCAAGAGATAGGCACCAACATACTTAGGAAAACCTGAAATTGACAAAAACATCAACAACAACCCTAAACAGCTCAATGAGGACTGAGCATGCCATGGAATGCTGACTAGCCATTTTGGGAAATGGAAAATCGGGTGGGCAGGGGTATTGAATGGTGTGTTGTGGAGGAGGGCACGGCTGACTTAACTGGAACAGTGAACAGGAGCAGCTCCACACTGCAATATTTTTTATATTTTTTGCAGTTGCCATTTGTTTCTTCTGCTGTTGTTTCCTGTCCACATTTGCAGCATGGAACTTTCCATTCATCAATCCTTGCATATTCTTAGTTGATGTGTATGGAGTAGGTATTATTTTGGGTTATTATTGCTGTTGCCTCCCAGATGTACTCTGTAAAACTAATCATGT
The DNA here is from genome assembly GCF_964106915.1 of Podarcis gaigeae. Taxonomy (NCBI): domain Eukaryota; kingdom Metazoa; phylum Chordata; class Lepidosauria; order Squamata; family Lacertidae; genus Podarcis; species Podarcis gaigeae. The sequence goes on from NC_139686.1 coordinate 34,394,650, forward strand.
TTGCTGTTGCAAGAATGTGTCAAATTAATGAAATGTGGAAATTTAGTACATTTTTGGACTGGCATCTTAGACCATGCTTAATTCTTGAGCTTTCAATACACATTATATTATCTTGTGGTTTGTGATAGTCCATTTGTTACATTTTCCTTTATTCCTAGTTCTTTCCAAAACAGACTGCACTGTTTCTAACTGAAGGCAGGAATTCAGTGTAAGCTGTGGTAGTTTTTCCAAATCTTCTGCACTGTCATTTCCTCCCACTTCATCTTAGGTTTCAGCAGGACTCAGAGTCAAAGGAAAGTGGGTGGGGAAAGTTTCTTCAGTAAAAAATGAATTCTGTTCACTATACCGTAAAGCTAGAGAAAAGTTGAAGGGAAGCAAAGCGTGTACCTTGCAGAAAAGCTTTGCTGGTGCACACTCAAAAATAAAAATCAGTCATTTATTTTTTTGAGCCTTGCTTCAGCAGCTAAGCTGCTGAGACATGATGATCTGTGAAAGATTCTGATGGATGCCAATATTTCTGCCAAGCTGCAATCTTGTGCACGCTGATTTGGAAATAAGCTTGTCTGGAGACTTACTTCCAAGGTAACCTTCATAAGAACAAGGAACTTTGGGACTTTGCATTAGTGGGAGCTTTGCATTAGTGGGAGCTCATCCACACTTTGCTTTGTCGCATAATTTTGTTCCATTTGTTCCGTGACTTTTTTGGTTTCTATTTTATTCGTTTACCACTGAATGAGAACAAACGTCAATTTGCAGAAAGCCCAGTTGACATTTGTTCCAATTCAGCACTAAACAGCAGGTTTTCCCAGGGAAAGCAGCAGGAGAAAAGGAAAACCTCTCGAACCCGTGCCTAGAAGTCACAGACCAAGTACAAGTGTGGGTGAGCCCTTAGCATAGGAGCCAACTCCTAGGGGCTGTGTGGGCTTTGGCATCACAATCAAATATTTGATGGGCCAGGCACCCACAAAGTTGATGGGCATTACCATTCAAATAGTGTGCATCCACCATGTCCTGTGATCAATTATGCAGGGAGGGGCTTACCTGGGCCCCCACAATATTTCATTTATGTTGGCACCCCTGGCCCTTAGCTGGTTCCTCCTAAGCTGCAAATACAGGATGAGTCTTTTAAAAGAGGCCCCATGGATACAGAGTACACATCTTCCATGGGGCCTCTTTTAAAAGACTCGCCCTGTATAAGGAAATAATCAACAGTGAAATATTCGTATTTCAAGTGACCCAGTCTCAGGGCATGGAAAAGAAGGCAAATGGAAGAGAATGAAATTATACAGAACTAAATTAGCACAGATAATTGCAGTGACTCAGACAATTATGAGGTATCAGGTGTAAAAACAATATATAATCAGTGATTTGTAAAGCAGGATCCTTCAAGCAACTGAAAGAACTGGCTCAGTCATTCAAGCATGGATCTTTTAGGTTTACTCAGTGCTGAATGCACCTTTAAAAAAAATTCAAGCTCAAAACAGGAGACAATGGATCATAGGGACCCATGTAACCAGGCAAATTGTAATTTGCAGTTCTGTACTACCTGTGAAATACATTACCATGGGATGATGTTAAAAAGCAAGGAGTGGTTTAAGATGAAGAGTTAAAGTCATGAAAATCCAGCATAAACTCGTAGCCATGGTCAGGGGATGCAAGCCGTCCTCAATGTATCTAAAGCTCTTGTACCAGAGGAAATGAATCTCTATTAATCTCTTTATCCATAAATTGTCCTTTGGTCTCACACTTCTTCTGAAGCATCTGACTACTTGAACAGATGGACCATGCAAACATTTGGCATGACTCCTTTTTCTGCTTTAAGTGTGTGTGCTAAATCTTCCTATTCTTTTTTCTTGAAGAAAATGCAGGTATTTTTTTTATAACTGTGCAACCTACTTTCATGTGGATATTCCACCCCCTCTGTTTTTTTAAGCAAGTAATTTCCCCCTCTCCTTCCTGAACACCATTACATTCTGAAAAATTGCACTTGGTTGCTGAACCTGCTGATTGGCAACAATTGTAAGCTGTGACAATCAAAGTTGAGTATTTTGGGTGCCTATTGTGTTCCACTTGAAGAATGCTGCCGTTATTCTATCATGCTGTGGCTATGGCAATAGAAATGATGCACCTATTAAGTGAGGTATGTATCTTGTTACACAAACTGTCCCAATTATCCCAAACAGATAATACTTTCCTGGAAATGTCCTGATGGAATGTTCCATTGTTCGACAACAAATTGACCTGACGTACTGCCTAATGCATTATCATAAATCTTGCTATTTAGAGAGCAAGCTCCCTTCAAGGGTTCAGCATGGGGTGTTCCTATGGGGGAAATACAGAATCAGACTCAGGGCGAATGTAGAGTTTCTACTGCCTCTACATAAGCTAAAAAAAAAAGCCTCCCTTTACAGCCTACAATCCATCATACAATAAACTGATAAAATAAATAGTCTCTAAATGGTTTGTTGCCCTAGGCAACCACTGCCTACAGTATATTTGAGCAGCTCTGAATAAAGTATCTGCGCTTTATCTTTTTAACCCTTTACCGTTAAAGAACAATGGGGGGATATAATGTGAAGATTTTCTTCCAGACCTAAATAACAAACATTTTCACATAATTTTAGTTCACCTTTCATGTTCTTGTTGGTTGACATAACCTGAACTGAGATATATTTCATACATTTAGACTCTGACTTTCTTCCTATATACATAAGAATGCAAAATGTCACAATGCTCTAAGTTTGCATGACCACCAATAGGTGGCCTTGCCAATTGCAGTGTGGGGATTGCCAGCCCAGCCCAAGCAAGCTGCTTAAAGGATGTGGGGAGGTGCACAGTAGCATGAAGGTGGAAGGAACTGTGGGGAGATAGTAAGGGGGTGGAAAAAGCCACAGTAGGTAGGTGAGGTAGAGAACTGGCAAAGGAGACAGGGGGTTAGCAAGGAAGTCAAGCAGAATAAGCAGGGTCAGAGTGTTTAGTTAAGAAAAAAACAAATAAATTGGCAGACACTAAAAGCCTGCAGTTGCAATGTTGCAGCCCAGCCCTATACTGCAAATAACACAATCTGACAATTCAGATTTGAATACACTGATATACCTATAACTACACCTTTTTTAACAATATTTTCCCACCCCTCTCTCCTCCCCCTACTTCCCACCACTATCTGCCTTATCACTTAAATATTCATTCCAGATTTCTTCATATTTATCCATTCTTATTTTGCGTCAACATGCAATTCATTCATATGTAGCTAATCTGTGCATATTATCAATCCATGTGCTCAATGGAATCTTTTTGCGGCTCTTCCAATTCATCAAAACAAGTTTTTTTGCTTCTAATATAGCATGGTACATCCTTTGTTTTTTGACCCCATGAAATCTCCCAGGTTTCCAGAATATAATTTAGAATTAAATTAAATTCCCCTAAATAACAATTTCTTTTTATTACACGAACAATGAAAGCAGGCAGGCGGTGGCACAAGTGGGAAAGCAGCTGGCCCAGGCAGGCTTTCCTATGCTCCTCTTGTTGCCACTGCCACCTGCCTGCCCGCCTGCTTGCATGCACGCACAACAGGCCAAGGGAAAGCTGGGGTCTGAATGAGTGGGTGGCCCAGATGCGTGGGCAGGAAGTCAGGTGAATGATCCAGGCCGGCCAGCAAGCCTTCATGTGCTTCCCTTTGCTGCTGCCGCCCACACATTCCCCCAAATTTCCCCATCTTCATCCCCCCCCCCCCAAATTCACCCCAGTCTCAAGATCCTGCTGCCATTGCTGGAGGAAAGCAGGATGAAGAGGTTCTTCTCGTCACCCTGCCCTATGGCCATTTCCTTCTGTTGTCAGCACGGAGTGAAGGAAAGGGAAGATAGACTCACCCCTTTTTATTACACTGATATAGGAAGCAGTACTATTAGGGCTGAGTTGAATAAGACATAAAAGGTATCCAATAATTTCTGAACAATCCCTCAGTGGACATGCCATCAATAACTCACTGACCTATTATGCCATTCTCCTTGACCCCCATACTATCAGAGCCTGCTTCTATATTTTATTGCTTTATTTATAAGATTTCATACCCACCATTCACCATAAAGTCCCAGGGTCACAGCAATATGATACAGAATTATACAAATGGATGGAAAAGTTATAAGGATTAAAAGAAATAAAACTGTTCCAGCCCCAACAGAGCAGTATAATTTTAGCAAAAGAGGTGGATCCCACAAAACAAAATACAGTCAAGGGCCTTGGTAAAGAGGTGCTTCTTCAGCATCCTCCCAAAACTGTACAACAAAGCTTCTAGATGCTCGTCTGTGGGGAGGGAGTGGCACAATTCAGGAGAAGCCTCAGAAAAAACCCTGTCCTGGGCTGCCATTCGCCACATTGCTGAGGGTGGTGGAACTACCAAAAGAGCCTTCTTTGCCAATCTTAACACCCCAGGGTCAGCAGTGAAGAAGGCGGTCTTTCAGATATTTGAAAGATCTTTCCTCTTGCAATCCCGTCTCATGGTGCAAACACAGCAATACTATTACACTCTGCTCTGTTGACAATCCAGGAAGCCTCCCCACCTTACATGCAGCCTATCAGGAAATTCACATTTTTTTATTATAAATAGCTACATGTTGGCTGTCTTTTAGGTCAAAGCCTGGAAAGGATGGGTTCCACTTCATCACAAATTTCATCTTCTTAGATTGGCAGAACTCTTTTTAGTTCCCTATTCTATTTTTCTTTACTGCTTCCCAGTCCTTGAAGAAGGCAGAGTACTGACGCTTCAACAAACCTGTGTTGAAATCCTCTTAGAAGTTGGTTTATGTACTCTATTTGTTCTAGTTGGGGCCATTGCATGTACACCCACCTCTGTGTATGTATTAATATTTATATACCACTGAAATATATTTAGCTGATTTGGGCTACAGTGCAAGAGTACCTAAACGGGTCTGAAGTAAGAGTTGATCCCCTCCCCCTTTCATCAGAATCATTTTTGTCAACCTAATTGGAGTCAGACTGGTGGATGAGAGATGAGTCACATTTCTCTTCTCTCTTTGAGTTGTCAGAAATGCAGAATCAGACTTAAGAGCCCCAGTAAGTGGGAAAAGTTACATCTCTGCTTCTATGTATTCCCATTTTTGATAGGTAAGCTTGGCAACTTCAGCCACGTCCATGATGGTTCCTCAGTTTGAAAAGTTCCTGCTTTGGTGGGGAAAGTTTTCATTATTATTTACAGCCAGTTGCTATAATTTATTCTCATTAATTCTAGTTAATATATCTCATTCTCCAGTAGTCTTAAATAATGTATGTTTATTCCCTTCAGTTTTTGCAGAGTTGAGGAGGTCTCTCCCCCCCTGGCAATAAGATAGATAAGCTATGCCTTTATTCAGTTCTTTGATCTCCCCCACTCCCTTTAGCCCCTAGGTTTTTCATGTATTAAGCTTTATATAAATTACATAAAATACAGCATTTTTCTGAAGCAAAATATGAATTAAAATATTCCTAAAAGTTTCACAAGGGAGGAATTGTGGCTTGCAACAAAAATGACTGAGTAAGAAATCTGTGTTGCCTGAAAGATCTCAGAAACTGTCATTGGTGTCTTATTTGCAAAACCACACCAACACAAATCCACATTACTGAAATAAAAACATGTTAAGTTATGGCTTCACGACTTTGCACTCTACCTGGGAGTAAGCCTCATTTAACACAGGGCTGGGGTAGACAGGGCGCAGTGACCTAATGGGGGTGCAAATTGCTGTTTCTCTGGATATCAGGTTGATCATTTGATGGGCGGAAAGCAACAGATAACCCTGCCTCCTCAGCTAATTAGTACAGATCAGCTAAGGGGAGAGGTGTGTGCATGGCCCTATCTGTACCATACATTTAAAGAGGTATGATACCACATTTTTAAAAAAATAGCCTTCCCCTAAGAATCCTGGGAACTGTGGTTTGTTAAGGGCGCTGAGACTTGTTAGGAGACTCCTATTCCCTTCACAGAGCTACAGTTCCCAGACTTCCCTTTGAAGAGGGATTGATTGTTAAACCACTTTGAGAAATGTGACTCTGAGAGGAACAGGAGTCTCTGAATCCTTAATGAACTCCAGTTTCCAAAATTCTTTGGGGAAGCCATGGTTGTTTAAAGTGGTTATCATTGTTCTTTAAATATATACTGAAGATGAGGCAAGTATCGACCTTTGTTTAAGAGTGTAGCAGCCACACCCACTTTTGCCTCACCTAATACTTCCATGATGGGACGCGGGTGGCGCTGTGGATAAAACCTCAGCACCTAGGACTTGCCGATCGCATGGTCAGCGTTTCGAATCCCCGTGGCGGGGTGTGCTCCCATCGTTTGGTCCCAGCGCCTGCCAACCTAGCAGTTCGAAAGCACCTCCGGGTGCAAGTAGATAAATAGGGACCGCTTACCAGCGGGAAGGTAAACGGCGTTCCGTGTGCTGCGCTGGCTCGCCAGATGCAGCTTGTCACGCTGGCCACGTGACCCGGAAGTGTCTGCGGACAGCGCAGGCTCCCGGCCTCTAGAGTGAGATGAGCGCACAACCCTAGAGTCTGTCAAGACTGGCCCGTACGGGCAGGGGTACCTTTACCTTTAATACTTCCATGTGACCCCTGGAGGGTTGGCCAAAGGTGAACCTGGCCCTCAGGCCAAAAAAAGGCTTAGCCATATCTGCATTCTATTCAGAAGGATTAGGCACAGCAGATATATTGAATTAGCAACCTCTTCCCCACTGAATATTAAATGCTCACTATGGACGTCTGGAACCAATGGCTTGCTCACAATAATAACTGAAAGATAGTAGTCCACAGCCAGAAATTGGCTAAGCACTAGGACACTGAGCAATCAACAGAAATAATTTTAGTAGCTAGATCACTCTAGAAACAAACTATAGTCTTGTCAGTGTTCCAGTGTGTTAGCTCACTGCTCTAGTAGGCATTATTTGACACCAATCTATGCAGTTAGCTTAACCTTCTCTACCAGAAAAAAGAGCAAATAACAGCCCTCAGAAGTGCCCCAGACATCATTCCAAAACACTGAATTAGAAGGGAAACTATTGCTTGGGAATCTATTATGGTCACTTTCACCAACCTTGTGCTTCCCAGATGTTGTTAAACTGCATATCCCATCACCCATGGCCATTGGCCCATTGGCTAAGGCCAATGGAAGTTTTTAGTCCAAAACAGTTGGAGAGCAGCAGGCTGCAGTCCAAACTCCTATATAAATCCATTATGTCCAAAGCATGGCCTGTCTGTGCTATATGTCTGAATTCAGTTTAATAAAATGCATTGGAAACAGTGATGGGTTGAAAGAAATGACACAGAACAGCTAAACAGATGGAGGGTATGTGTTCTGTGCATATACAACTGTTAATGTACAACTCCCAACACAGATATTCGCACTCAAGCACATAAAAGAGAATAGATGACAGCTTCGAGCGGATCCAACAATATTAAAGTAATGTTTAGTTTGGAAGACAACTTGCTTTTTCATTATTAATAGCTGTTGTTTTGAAGTAAATTTTATCCTCAACCCTTTCAAAAATAAAATAAGTTACCTTCTACCTATAGGTGGTTGGTTGTTTCCAGTTCTGGCATTGCAGTGCACTAATGGAAAGCACTTCTACTCTGGCAAAGTGAGGCACACAGTGTTTTCTGATCCCCCCATACTACTGCAGCCCTTTGCACCATCTTCCTTACTATTCCAGAAAGTCCCCTGGTCTTCCAGGCAGGAACTGCTTTCTAGGGTGTTGGGGGTTTACACAACACCTGCATAGCTCATAGCAGGGGGCCTGAACAGAGCGCACAAAGTCCTCCCTGAGGCAAGGAAGGGGAATATGTTGTTGCCAAGGGGGGTGGAAGGGCACACAAGGAGGGCAGCCATAGGAATACACTGAGTGCAGCAGCCTCCAGTGACTTGTTCTATAGAGCAGTGTTTCCCAACCTTGTGCCTCCAGATGTTTTTGGCCTACAACTCCCATCATCCCTAGCTAGCAAGACCAGTGGTCAGGGATGATGGGAGTTGTAGGCCAAAAACATCTGGAGGCACAAGGTTGGGAAACACTGCTATAGAGTACCTGTGGGTCCTAGTAACAGGCCCTCTCAAAAGTCCAAGGAATCTGAGTGATTAGGAAGTGGCAGAGCCAGTGCCCCAACAACATCAAACTCCCTTCCCCACTACTGAGTCAGGTAAAGACAGACAGCCCCCATCTACCATTCCCTCGCATTAAACAACAACAAAATGGCCATGTCAGAGCCTTTACTGATCAGCATCCCAGATGAAATAGATCTTGAAAGGGAAAGACAGGTGTATGGAGTTGCCAATCAGTCACCTCAGCTGAGCTCCTGTTCCTGGGCTAGGCAGAAGGTACGTAGATTTAGATTTCCTGGTAGATCTCTGAGCAATGTGCAGTATGTCTGCAAAAGTTTCTGACTCTCGGTTGCTTTATAACAACCACAAAAAATGGCTCCCCATGCTGTTGAAATGGAGAAAAGCTTGGGAGTCAAGCTTACTAGAATCTATTCAGTATTAAACCATAAGCATTGTCCCTTAGGTAATTAGAGCTGTGATATCAGCTTGAGGTGGACTGGTGTTGAAATCTTTATCTTAGAAGACAAATTTTGACAAAGGATTTCTTTTCTTAGCTAAATTAACCCATTGTTACGTTTGGTTCTGAAATGAGTTTCCATTAGATTGCATTGGGAAATGATTTGAACAGCCAGTGTCTCTTTGGGGGGAAGGCAAGAACTTGCCTTTTCATTTATAGCTAAACCCATTTATCTAAACTATGTATGTTTATCTTCCTAAATGTAACTGCTTTTCTGCTTTGTGGTGCTCCTTGCTTTCTCATTTTCTATGATTGAGGCATAATATAATCTGGATTATATTATCTAATCTATTAAGAATGCCTTAGTGTAATTGTGTAGAACAGATTACTAATTCTTCAGGCTTCACCCAGGTACAGTAGAGCACAGTGATATTACTATCTAAAACCTACTTTATTTTGTAATCAGTGTTTACAAATTGGCATAAAATCAGTGCAGTAAAGGAACATTCCACTAGGTGGATCTGGTGTTCTTCTAACAAAGTATCAAACATTCTTGCTTCATGTAACAGGCATTTTATTTTAGCAAACCTCAATCTGACTATTTGCTAAATTGCTTAACTCGTAAGATCTTATTGACAAGTTAAAGTGGGTATTTAATTCACTCACTAATAACTTTATTTCTTTAACCTTCACCTGAAATCTTGAGTGTTTCTTGAGGGACCTGCATGTAGAAATTGCATCAGTGGATGTTACTATTTTAATTAATAGAAGCAAAGTTTTGAATAACAAGTACAAAATTCTATAAGAGTTAAGAACATTCATTTTCTTTCAACCATTGTATAGTTTTTTTGTTGCACAAAATTGCACTTTAACCTTTAAAACCAGCTTGTTCAGTGCTATATACTTTTTTATTTTGACTCTAGTGCAAATTTAAATCCTGTTGAATTTTACTGAAATGCAGCGATTACTCTTTTCAAAGGGAGAATGAACTCTAGTTGTGGTTGTTTCCCCAAGTATTCTGCACAATAAAACTATCAATTTGGACATAAACAATATATAATGTTTCTAGAACACTGATAGAGAAGACATAAAACAAAAATTGTTCTTGACAGATGTGCCCATGCATTTAGGCATCAAAAGCAAGTTGACAAATATTTCCAATGAAAATAAATAAATTCTGCTTCCATGTTTGATTAAGTATTAGGTGTCTGGTTTCTGAACTCCAATGTTAATATTGCATTTTACCCTTCTAGAAAATGTGAAGTATCTCAGTAGTAATGGGTTGGACTAGAGATTACCTGCTCCATTTGTTCCTACTTTTCAATCTGGGCTACAGTTAACACCAGCCAGCTATTGGTCCTGTGCCTGATAAAGTATTACATACTTCTTTGTAAAAGTAGTGATAATAACTATTGTGGTAGTGCTGCTGTTTCTCCAGAAACAACATCCTGGATCTCATAACAATGGGAAACATTTGCATGACCAACTTTTGAGAAACTAGCAGGCATTTATGCAATGTTACTTAAAATGTCCTTTTTTGCTATCCAATTCTGTATTAGCTGAGCAAACTTGAAAACTGAAGTTGAAAAGCATATACCTTTAAGACATTTCCCTCTAACAAAGGAACCTTGCATCTTTCTCTGTTCGACCTTCTGTCTTATTTAAAAGTTTTCAGTGCAATGTTTTCTTTGTTGTCTCTGTTCCAGTTATTGCAGTAGTTGGTTGCAGGCTTGTGACTGTTGTAGATATTCAAGCAGGGGTGGGGAACTGATTTTGGCCAGAAGGCCAGAGCCGAAAGTGGCTAACCCATTGCAGGCTACCTTGACAGGTAGCCAGGGCTGTAAAGGAGAGGTAGGGCATGTGCTTTTGATTGTTTTGCTTCATTTTTTGCATCCATGGCTTCACTTTGGCACTTTTCCCTGTTCTACTTTCAGGAGGAAATAGAAACACTCAGAAGCAGCTAGGAGCTTCTGAGTATATCTGATCCCTGCCCAAAACAGAGCTCCTGACTCTAACATACTCTCCAACATTTCTCCGATGAAAATAGGGACGTCCCATTCCATAATGATAATTTTACTATTTATATCCCACACATCTTACTGGGTTGCCCAACTCACTCTGGGCAGCTTCCAGCATATATAAAAACATAATAAAACATTAAACATTAAGCAAAACTTCCCTATACAGGATTGCCTTCAGACGGCTCTGGGGTCAGATAACTTCATATCCTCCAACATTTCTCCAATGAAAATAGGGACATCCTAAGCAAAAGTTGGACATTCCGGGATCAAATCAGAAACCAGGACAGCTTCTGTGAATCAGGGACATCCTTGGAAAATAGGGACACAAGAGGTCTGTAATCTGGTTAAATGAAATAGATCTACTTCTGGGAGAGGGTTAAGTTAAGGCAGCAGCAATAGACAATTGGGGGCTAACCCTCCTTCCTGCTTTCCCAGTTTTGATTTTCTGATTAATTTTTTCTCCATACTGCTATATTCAACTCTGAAGGACATCTTACATCTAGAAAAGAGCATGGTGAGGGAATTTCCTGCCCCAATACCACAACCATAATTCAGGGTATGGAGTTCCTTTTACTTTTTGAAAACAGCATCTCAGAAGTTCTGATTATTTCTTGTTTGGCCTCAAGATCATAAGATTTTGATCAGAATCAGTGGCATGTGGTCAGTGAACCAGGGGGACCAGGCTGGTCTTCCCAAAGCCCGGGAAGCTTGTGCCTAGCTTAGGGAGGGAGGTGCAATACTCCAGAGGGTCCAAGAGCCCTCCCACTACCTTCCCAAAGCCCACCTGGCTTTAGGAAAGAGGAAGGAGGACTCCATCATGCTTTCAGAGACCTGGTGCTTCCTTCTCAAAGCCCAGGAAGCTTCTGCCCAGCTTAGGGAGGGAGGCACAAGGCTTACCCACACAACATCCCCCCATTGCCCTCCCAAGCTGGCGCCTCTGGCCCTAACTGTTCCCCTACAAAAAAATTCACCACATGCCTCAGATCAGAATGACTTGAGGAGGATGAGGAAATACTATTCAAAATCTCTGGATTGTTCACTCAACCTGAAAAATATCCATCATTTAGAATACACATGATTTACAGACATAAATTTTCTCCTCTGTTGCCATCACAAAGTGCCACAGACTTTTCGTCCAATGGAATTAACTCATATAATCCCCAATTAAGTATTATTACTATTAGGGGGAAAATAAAAGATTACACTGTGAGAATAATTGTCTTACTAATAGTGACATATGTAGGTGGGCCCTTATTTTAAAAACACTCCCTCCTTTACCTTTTTTTAAAGAAATCCATATCAAATGTGTTACTACAGTGTGAAAATAGAGGATATCCTGCAGGGATCCACTCTACATTAATAGAGGATCAAAAAAACAACATTTTGTAGCATATGCTTTAAAATAACATTATGGCTTATGCAGCTTTGGAATTAATAGTATCATTTAGAATACTGGGGATATAATATAAATGACCTATACAGAAAGATTTGTTTTCCATAACCTGTTTTTGTGAGGTGTAATTATCACAATAACAAAAAAAAATAATGTTTTTGCATTTGTGAAAGCTTTGGGTGGAATAGCAGAGAAGATGTGCAAACATCTTTTTGGAAACTGAATTATGTTAAATGTTGAAAACAGTGTTTAGACCCTGAAAGCAATACATTATATAACACCATAGATGAGAGTTTTGGATTAGCATTGGAAGAACAAGTGGAAAATCCCTTTTTCAGAAATTATGTTTTTAAAGATGTCATGGCATGTGAAAGAAAAATAGAGATTCTTTATTCCTAGACTTAGCTAGCTCATCATTATCTGTATGAATCAGAAAGGAACAGTCTAGCCTTTCAGACCTTGGGGTAAAACCTCTGTGGATTAATTTTAATTGCAAGTAGAATCATTTTTTTCAAAATACTGAACCCCTATGGCCATGATGTCATTTATATGGGTCAGCTGTCAAATGGAATGGATAGAGATGATAATATTAATTAAAATGATAGTATTAATTAAAATGGGGAAACGTTGGGTTTTTATAGAATATGGATTTGAATACATACATTTTGCTTCCAAAGTATCTCCAGTCTATGCTTATTTTTGACTAGAGGTCCAGTGAGAAAGTATGCTCAGACCACTGATGTCACCATTTTGATTGCTGAATAGCAGAAGACACATGGCAACCACCATCCTGGAAGTAACTAGACATGCACAAAGGACAGCTAATGCAGCTTAGATCTGCAGCTGAATTCTGCCTAAGGAGACTCCAACTCCCTTAAAGATTTGTCACTTGGGACAAAACTAGATCTGATGTAGAACATTCATGATCAGGATCTCCAGCATTTTTGTGAAATATTGGGGTGGGGGAATCAAAGTAGCCCTTGAAGGAGGGAGAAATCAAGAGCACAGTGCTGTGGTTAGCCTATTTCCTATTTGCAGCTCTTAGAGCCTGTTGTTTCACACCTTCATCAGAGACAGGTGAGAAGAAGGGATAAACTGTATAGTACATCCTGCAGATGGAGGGAACCTCCTGTTTTTCCAAAATAGAATTGTCATACATGAGAGCAGTTGATTTCTCTGGTGACTACCCAATACTGTAGAAGCTTGTCAGCTCTACAGAAGGTTAAGTAATCTGTCCTTTGAACACTTCAACTTTAGAGAATTGTACTTAGCTGGCTGAGCATCTCTTCAGCCTCTTAGGTTATGAATTAAAATTTTCTTCCCAAAATGAAGAGGCACCAATTTGATGTTGTTTTTCTGTGTATTAAATTTTTAAAAGGCACATCTTTTCTTTCTAAAAACTTTGTAAACTGCAATCTTTCTGCTGCGTTGGGGATCTGTTCTGTCTGATCTAGCCAGACCTCCAGAAGGGTATCAATGTGTAGGGGAGGGTGGTTGACAAGGTAAGCCTGTCAAAATTATTTTATTTATTTATATCTTGCCTATTTGCTTAAGTGTGCCATGATTGCAAATAGGATTAAAACATTCAGTTCTTCAATTTCAAGGTCAGAATTCTTCATGCCTTATGACAGAAATGAACTCCAAATAACTTTCTTCCTACTGTGGAGTTCTGCCAGCACTTGTGCAACAGCATCACTTCTTACTCAGAAGAATACCCCAGCTTTCCAGAAAGGGGGCACCATATCCCTGAGAATAATTCACTCAGTGTTCTCTTTCGATTTCAGTTTGGCAGGTGGTGGTGGTTTCTCTGCCTTTAGTTGCTGAGAGCAGGCAGAGCTGTGAACACCCTGCTGATGAATGCCTGAGAGGGAGAGATGTTCTGGGGATACTCAAGGAATCATAGAATCATAAGAGTTGGAAGGGATCTCGAGGGTCATCTAGTCTAACCCCCTGCCATGCAAGAATCTCAACTAAAGCATCCCATGACAGGTGGCCATCGAACCACTGCTTAGTCTTAATCTTCCCAATCTCAATGAAACAAGTTTGTATTTAGGTATATTTCTTAATCCTCAATGTTTCTCCTTTCCCCCAATTATTTTTTGTAAGCCACCAGGTGAATTTTGAGGGTTCCATCTGTGAAAACTGATCTTCCTTTTCAGACTTCCTAATAATAATAAGTAAAATGAACAGAAATTGTTGACTGGAAGACTTCACGCTTGGTGAATGGTTGTTAAGGCTTTACTTACTTCTATTGCAATCATTGCAGCAATTTGATTATTAATGAGCCTAACAGTTAATGTCACGGTTAAAAAGTTCACAGTTAATCACAGAAAATGTTGTAGATAAAATTGTACTGCTATCTTTAAAAAACAGAGGTTTTCCAGTAATTTTAAGGTTTATGATATTAGGCTGTAGATAAATAATATATTACTATATTAGATGGTAGATAGGTTGCTTATTGGTTTTTTAAGGTGAATAAATGTCTGCATTTGAAAGTATTGGGGTAGGGTGGATCTATCTATATCTATCTATCTATCTATCTATCTATCTATCTATCTATCTATCTATCTATCTATCTATCTATCTATCATCTATCTTCTATCTATCATCTATCTATCTATCTATCTATCATCTATCTATCTATCTATCATCTATCTATCTATCTATCTATCTATCTATCTATCTATCTATCATCAACAGTGGGTCTCACTAGTCCCCCCAAAATTGAGAAATACTGGTCTAGTCTGCAAAAAGTTACCATGGAAGTAACCTAAAATCAATTTAAGTGGTTGCACTGGAAATCAGAGCAGATTTTCTGACTACCGTAAAAAAGAAACTCTTGGTGTCTCTCCATAAAATGAATCTGAAATTGGACTGGTCTTGATAAATATTTACATTCCTTGGCCCTATAAATGATTCCTCTTCTTTATTGGCTTTCCAGAGAAGGTGCCAAATGTATCTCTTGCAATTGACCCTTGGCTCCTCTGAGTAGTTTTTTCTTTGTTTTTATAGTGTTGTTTTTCTGTTTTGATTGACTGCTAAATTTGTGGTTTTTTATTTATTTCTCTTTGGACACTGCCTTGAGTGCTGTAAAGGCAGCTAATAAATTATTTCAATGAATACAGTTTGATTTGGATTAAAGGGCCTAATCTCAGAAATGTTGGATTAAAGGGCCTAATCTCAGAAATGTAATCTACAGGCATATCATGGCCTGTAGGTCTGCTGCTATCTACATTCTATTCTCATTAGCACTCTAGACCAGGGGTCAGCAACCTTTTTCAGCCGTGGGCCAGTCCACTGTCCCTCAGACCATGTGGTGGGCTGGACTATATTGGGGGAGGGAGAGGAATGAACGAATTCCTATGCCCCACAAATAACCCAGAGATGCATTTTAAATAAAAGCACACATTCAATTCATGTAAAAACACGCTGATTTTTACATTCAATTCATGTAAAAACACGCTGATTCCCGGACCATCCGTGGGCTGGATTGAGAAAGCGATTGGGCCGCATCCGGTCCACAGGCCTTAGGTTGCCTACCCCTGCTCTAGACCATTTGCTTAATATGTAAATGCTCTTTCTATATAGGAACATCTTCTATATCAAGCACTTTCTATTTGTACAGATACTTTCTGCCTGGCTTAGTTGTGAATCTGCCCCATGCAACATCTCTAAATTAGTGTATCTATACAGGAGAAAGGTGTGATTACTTGTGTAAATGTGCTCCTAATTCCTGCTTACTTGCAGTGTGTTGGCATTAAGCTATTACTGCTTTACAAAATACAAGGTGGCTTGGTTACAGCCAAGGATCTAAAATCAACTCAGCATAATCAGACTTTGCAACATGGACTTCTGTGCAATATTGGTATGTCATAATTAGCTTACCCAACTTGAAACTGTATACAAACATATCTAGCTCTTTTAGAAAACTGTGCTTTTGCCCTAATAAACAGAGCACACAACGCACTTGTGAACCTTTGAGCTGAACTCTGTTGGCAAAAGCCTTAGATGTGATTAAGCAATTGATTTCAATTAGTTCTGTAACTTTAGTGCAGATATATTTAATTTGCAAACTACCAATGACACACTCCAGGTAGAAGCTGTTTACATATAAGAGTTTGCAAATCCTCAAGGATACACTTCCAGAGACACAACCAGATAAAGCACATGAGTGTACATAGCATTGTATCTTGATAGTGAAAGATCTCTTGGAGACTATAGTTTGAGTATGTTTGGTGGTCTGAAGGCAGGAGGTGTTCATTTACTATTGTTAAACATTCCACTTCAAAAGTTCTTCTCAACTGTATATGATCATCTCCACAAGCTAGGATTTGGAGACATGAACATGAACATCATCTAAATGATTAGAAAAGACAACTCATTGCATTCATTTTAAGCCTTCATGGAGATTAAGTAGTTGTTATTTAGAGTTCTTACCCACCCTTCACCATGAAGTCCCAAGGCAGGTTACAAAGTTTTAAAATAATTGACTGAGAGGTTATGCTTATCGAAGGAGATATCCAAAAAGCCCTGCAATGTATGGTGCCTGTGAAAATAACACTATTAGTGATGAGATCTGTGTAGTCTATGCCATGAGGAGCATTAGGGGAGAAATGTTTAAAGAATATCACACGTTTGAGTTCCATCTCACTATGTCTATGTGAGAGTGTCTCTTCGTGGATTTTGCAAACTTCTATGCATATATTTAGACCCTACTTGGCACTAAGCTCTTCCACTAAATGAGAGATTAAGCACATCTGCCCCTGTTCTATGTTGTGGCTTATCATGTGTCTTGGGGATCAAGTTCAGAAAGAAGTTGCTAGTTTCCCCTACAATTGTATGTTATGAAAAATAAAGCAAAGCAATAACACTCTACACCCCACCCCATATGTTTTATGAAGGCTTGTTCTTCTGCCTTTTTTTCAGGCAGCTGGACAACCATATCTAACATAGCGCCCCAGCAGGAAATGCTCTAAAAATCCCTGGAAGCAGTGCCATCCAAGGACTTAATGAACCATCACTTCTCCAGCACTTTCTCTAAAGAATAGAAGAGACATAGAGTCCTCCATTTGCATTTTGGGTAAGCTGCTTTATCACAGATTTATTCAAGCATAATTTTGGCTTACCTGATGCCTTTTGAAACTCCATGCCACCATAGGTTCTGCTTTGTTACAAAAGCAGTATATATAATATGCTACAAATAAACAAACCCCATTGTACAACAATTATTTAAAAGGCAATGGAAATCAGCTCTCTTTTAGATATACAGATTTCTCACTACATTTTTACACAACATTTTATCCCTTAAAAAACAGCCACAGACCTCAGGATATACTTAACCTTTATTTTCATTTTTAAACTGCTTTCCACCTAAATGATTTTCTGGAGGACTGGCGAAAGGTTAGCTAAGGGTGTTTTAATGATTGCATTTCAATAAAATATTATAAAATTAGTCATAAAGAAGTGACTGAGTCAACGTAGGGAAAATTAAATTACCTGAATACATTCATTCTCCAACAGATTTTTGCAGGTACTAGAAAAGTAGTACCTTTTAAAAAAATAATTCATCCTTTTATTAGTTCCATAGTGATTGATTACACCCATTGGTGTAAGGAAGGAAGGAAGACTTAGTCATCCTTAGACCAGACTCACTAAAATCAACTGGACTTAAGAACTAAGCCCCATTGATTTCAGTATATCTGTTCTGAGCATGTCTAGGGTAGAGCTTGGTTCCAGTCCATATTGATTAAGACTTTCCAGGGCGTAACTGTGTTATTATCTTGCAGCAAACAGAAGAGAGTTTTGTAGCAACTTAGAGACTAACAACTTTATTTTGCATTTGGATAAGAAAATTTAGGAAATTGCCTTTAAAATCCTTGTAATGTGTTAAAAAGTCATATCTCTTCTTGTGGAAATTGGCTGCCTGTCAAACCTACTTAAATGCCATGGAACTGAAACATATACAAAAAAGAAAGTGGCTTGCTTTTTTACTAATGTAACAAACAGATAAGATAATGCTGTGAAGTCATAAGTCACAGAAAGGGCAGTAGGTTGTGAGCAACATCCCAAAAGTTGCATGAATTGCATTTTCAAATTGCATACTTCGGACTGGTCATATCTCTTTTGTAACAAGCAGCGGTAGTGGAGATTACTATTCTAATTGGGGGAAAGCGGTGGCAACCATTTTGCTGCTGAAAACCTGCCGTCCTGTGAAACTACTACTGTACTTGCTTCTTCAGGTGCTATTTGTTTCAAGTAACAGTTTCAGGGGCAAACACACAAGGGTGAAAGGATTAATGCCCCTCACCTTATGCTGTTGGCTCAGTCTAGATTGCTCCCTCTTCTCACTATTTCACTCAGCTTCTCTGAGACCAAGCCACTTAAATGCCAGCAGTATCTATCAATGCATCCTTCATTTGAGAATCACTACAAATTGCAAATAACAGCTTGGTGGGCAATTTTCAGCAGGGAAATGACGTTGTGGGGGGAGGGTTAACCACTCCTGCCATACTGCAGTCCTTGTGAAGGCCATGGGCCCCCACAGCTGTCTTTTGTTAAGAAAGAGGCATGGTCAATAGTCAGCACACTATTTTAAATGCAACTGATGTAACGTGCAGTATGGTTCTCATTCACTGCTGTGTTATGTATTCACAAAAACCTTCACTAAGGATGGCTGCCAGCTAGCTACTGGACTAAGTTAAAGGGGGTCGTTTTGGTATATAAAGCTTGGGATTAGGATATCTGAAAGATCGCCTTATATACCCAATTGATCACTGCTCTCTGCAGGTGAGGGCCTCCTGAATATACTATCTATCTTGTTAGGAGGTCCTAATAAGAATTGGCTACCTGTCTGTGAGGACACTCAGGAGGAGAGGAAATTTATGGAAACATTTGATTGGATCAGGGTGTCCAAGAAAGGGTGAAGCTCCAACTTTAAGTCAGGCATAGGCAAACTCATGCCTCCTGATGTTTTGGGACTACAACTCCCATGATCCCTAGCTAACAGGACCAGTGGTCAGGGATGATGGGAATTCTGGTCCCAAAACAGTTGGAGGGCCGAGTTTGCCTATGCCTGTTCAAAGTCTTGAGTTGTTTCACTGCTAAAGCAACAACTCAAACCCAAATTTTCACCTTTTCTGATCTGGGAAAATAACAAGCTGTCATCTGCTTTTCACTGAACTGCTGATGGTTGGGATGGGACCTAGAGAGGAGAATACTGCACATATTTATCTGAGAGTAAATCGCATCAAACTCAGTGGGGCATACTTCTGCATAGACATGTATAGAATTGCACTGTACAAAGCTCTTCATATTTCACATCCATTTGCAAGCACTTCCTTATTTCTAAGGACAGGAGGAACTATTTTTTGTAAAGTTGTTTTTATTATTTCATTTTATAATGTATATAAAACATAGAGAACAACTATAACAACAGGTGAAAATTAAAAGATGAAAAACAAAACATCCTATAATGTCAGAATAAAAAAGGACAAAATAGTTTTGATTCATCCAGGACACCAGCTTTTCCACATGTGGTGCAAGTAATATTACTTGCTTCATTGTTTTATTTGCTCCGTGCTTGTAAAGGGGGAAATCTGCATTAGGGCTTGGAGAAATGACTCATTCTTCAAAAATAATTTTCTTCGGGCTCTTTGTGATAGTTCAGCGTTTCTATGGGTAATTCTGGTAGTATCATTAAGAAGATTGGAATGGCACATTTCCTGAATAAAATGATGAAAATGAAAAGTTTAATCATTTTTTTTATAACTTCTAGAAAATTGCTTTCAGATAATCCATTGACATTATATGTGAGGCAATGAACTTTCATGTTCAAGGCTCAGTGTCATCCTGATGCTATAACACGTAGCTATACCTGTTCTTGAATGAGCAATAGTTATGCCTTCTCAGCTAAGAAAAAGGTGGTGGTAACCTTGTGCCTACCATTAATTTTTTAAAATTGTTGAAAATCATTCCCTATTATTTTCCTCCCACTATTGTGATCAAATTTTCACATTTGATCATAGAGGATCATAGACAATCTTTTAGTCCTTAAACTTAATAGGCTGAACAATGCTTTAAAAATAACTGACCTAATCTAGAATGGTTCCAGAAAGAAAAAGGGATCTCTTGAGATTGTTGGGTCTCAGGTTGTTTTGTATGTTTTTAAAGAAGAATACTTGGTTTCTTTGTATTTGGTCTCTATATATCTTTAGAACACTTTACCTTTGTCACCGGTTTGCAAAATCTTGTGTGATAATGTCCCACATTTCTGCAAGTCTGTTGTCTGTCTATGTGACCACTGAAGTGAGAAAATACTGGCCTGACCGATATGTAATGGTAAGATAGAATATGGCTTACCATGACTGCTTGCATATGCTGCCTCCTAGAGAGGCACTCACAGCCGCTTTGCTTCTCCCTGGACTTTAGGTCAGTATGAGATGGCAGCTTAAGGCCAGGGAGGAGTGAAGTGGTTGCTATCTCCTCAGGAGCCAGTACTGTATGTTTACCCAAAGTCATGTTTCAGCTGAATGTGGTGTGCAAATATGGCCAATGTGTAAAAGTTGAAAAAATGAAGAAGATAATATGTTTTGTCTGAAGAACCAGTGATCTTCCTCTTGGGGAAAAACAATAACCATTTGTTTTTGTCAGTGTTTGTAAAAAGCAAAAAAAAGAAGGAAAGGGTTCTGACCTCCCTTTGTCTCCTCAGCCTGGTCCTCGGACCCTTGTCTGCATAAAAGAGTCCACGAGAATATCCTTGCAGAGTTTTATTCTTAAAAGTCTTTGTGCAAAACACGACTGAATAACTATACACACCAGCACTAACCAACCAACCCAACCTCCAGCCTCAGCAACCAAACTAACATTTCTCACTCTATATATACAACTTTGTGCAGGCCGCTGAGTCATGCTGACCTAGCTTTATTCGCATTAAAGAAACTGCGGCCATTTTAGCCATGACAGTTTTATGAACTACACAAGGAAATCTCAATACTTTCCTCTGCTTCCAAGAAACGTTGGTGCCTTGGTAATGTTAACCACAATTGCACCAGTTCCACACCTCAACCATGATTATCTAAGTGTATTCTAACAACTATTGTACCTTACAGGACCAAACTAGAGATGAAGTTAATTGTGTGACTCTAATTAAGGTGCACATTTCCTGTTTTATAAAAAACAGCTGCAGGGAAGCCTGAGAAGCCTTGGGACCATGAGGGAAGATGGACTTCAACTCTTTTTCTCCCTGCCATGGTCCCAACAAAAAATAACATATCTGAATCCAGTGCTATTGATATACAAATAACAGTTTCAAAGAGGGGAAGGTAAGTTAGCATTCACACACCCAGTTACTTACAGCCATTGGTAAAATAGAATTTCCCTTTGATCAGGCCATTCCTCTCTTTGCTTACTAGAGTTTAAAACAGAGATGTAGAATATAGACATAGGCGCCAACACCTAGGGGCCGAGGCAGTTTCGGCCTCCCCCAAAGTGTCTTTAGGGCCCCCTCAATGTTCAGAGGGTGTTCAGCTCCACCCGCTGGCTCCTTGCAACATCACATTGGGCCCTCTCAATCATTTGGAGAAGCTATCCCCTTTGAATATAGAGATTCCTTCCCTGCACATCTCCTCAAATGTCTTACCACTGGTAGATACTGAGTAGATCTAGCAGGTATCTTATAATAAGAAGTACATCTTAGCACATGCCATTCTATGCTGAAAGTTAGAGAAAGGGGGGAAATCGGCAATTGATTCCTCTGTGCTGTTCTCTTAGTGTCCAGTACAGGGCTAAGAACCAGGAGTGCATGTTTTGAACATCTCAGTTTGGCTCTTCAAATTATCTTCTGTCATCCTTTATCTATGCTATATATTTTTCTTGCTTTTTAACATTTCTTTAAACAAGAGCCCTTCATATATGCTTGAATAAGAGCTAGGACACTGATGAAGTTCTTCTATTTGGAGTGGGGCTACTCCAGATAGGAGAATCCCATCAGAGCTGTAAGTCTTGCTCTAGTATATGAAGGGCTCTTGATTAAAGTCATGTTAAAAGGAAGGGGGAGACCATAGAAAAAGTGACAGAATAATACCCCTTGAGGAGGGGAGAACAGAATATCATGCGGATCTACAGTTTGAGAAATAGCACATTATCATTACAACTAACACAAGTCCTTTTGCTTGATTGCCTGCTTGCTGAGGTGAGGAGAAGTACATCCTTAAAAGGAGCAGAGCTTGGATAGCTCTGTTAAAAAAGAACAGTTTTTTGATGCACCTGAAAGTAAGGTCTGTGATAGGGTCATCTGAGAAATATAAGAAAATGTGAGAAGAAACTATGAAGAGAGATGGGGAGGGAGACAAACAGAGGCATAAACTAATGAATTTTAACAGGTTTTAATTGAAGGGAACATGATTCTTACAGCAAATGGCTATTTATTTCTGTGTTTTTTCACTGAAACATGTAGATGTTGTTGTTGGAAAAAACCAGAAAATAACAAAAGCAAACAAAGTGTAAATAGCTTGCTGGTATATGGCTTTTTACCTCCAGTTACCTTTTTCTTTTTTTGCTCAAAATGTGTGCATATTTGATCTGCATTTTATGATAAATTTTTTTACACTTTTTTGATTTATCCCTAATGTAACTGTACTGTAACTGAGGGTGTTCCATCCTCTTATTTGTGGGTGGAAATAAAGCACAGTATGAAAATATATAATCAAATATTTAGTAACCATTCTGACACAATGCCAACATATAGTTGCACATCACTCCAATCCCCAAGCAGTGAGAGGTTCCAGGATTTCCATGCGCTTACCCGGGGGCAGTTTCCTTGGAGTGTGGGACCGTGGAAACTGTCATGTTTATTAACACACACAAACACACACACACATATATATATACACACACACAACCTGAGTCTAGGATGGACTCTAGGGGCTTACAGCATTAATACCCCTACTATGAATACTGAACACTCTTCCACATATTAAAAACACACACAAATAAAAATGGAGGCGTAGGGCTTGATTTGTTTGATCAGAATTGCATGCTTTGGGGGCAATTGGAAAGCACACAGAACTTACACTAGTTACAATAAAATAATTCCACCTTTATCTTTGCTTTTCACTTGTTATTTTTTAGGAAATTGCTTTTGTTTGTTTTAGCAGAAATTGTACATTGTGAAAATGTCCCTAGATGCATTAGGAATCATTCAACAATCTTATGGCAGAGTGACAACTGTTCTTGTTGCAAACCTAGCAGCCCTGCATGCAGCCTTGGCATTAGCTCTGGCTCATTCTCTCACCAGCCTACTCACCAGCTGATCCCTGGGCAGGATTGCCAGAGAAACAAAATCAGAGCAGCATTATATATAGCATTAGGAGAAGAAAAAGTAGTAGCAAGGAAGGCAGTCCAGCAGCAAGTGCTGCTCGTATGATTTGTTGCAGAAGCAAGCACCTCATCCAGTAATAAGGAAGACCAGACATGGTGTCGTTTACTAATGGCTCATTGTGGTTCGAGGGCCCGACCCCCGCGAAGTGAAATGAAGACACAAGGACACGTGATATAAGGTTAATGGGCTAGAAAAGGCCACAACTTTATTGATTACAGCAATGAAAAGGTATTGGCTTAGGCATTGGATCGAAACAAGTGGGTTTATTCACCAGGGATTCATCACCTGTTGATGCTAATCCAACTATAGGCTCACCCCTGCTGTCACCGCGGGTCGTGCCATGGCCTCCCGCAAAGCAGGCATCGGACAGAATACACGACCGCCAGATTCCTTTAACGGAATACCCCTAAAAATTGAAGGCATAGGCGATGGCAAAACCTAGCACTTTGACACACCACAACACATTATTCCAATGCATAACCTACCCACCAATACCACAAAAGTTGTGACGATTGCTACGAGGTAGGCGAAAAAACCAAAAAGCCTATGGCCAAATGGAAAAACTCCTACCAGGCCCCCCGGGCAACCAGGGCGACCAACCTAAGGTCCATAGCAAGGCCAATGACCTAAGCCCTAACTAAAAGGGAGTGGAGGGTGGGTGACTCGTGACGGGACGACGACGAGAAATGAGGCCAGGGAAAGGCTGGCGCTGCAGCAAAAGGCTGCTAAACATGCCCCCACCGCGGCACCTGGTTGGGTGGCCACCGGGGGGGCGTGAGTGCCAGCCAGGTGAGCTGGAGGCAGGGGGCAACGCCCCCTGCTGGGCGGTGCTCGGGCTCCCGCCCACAACCACTCCCCTCTCTTTCCGGGAGGAGAGTCTTTAGGAAAAGCTTGTAAGAGTTTGTTATTTAGCAAGAGGACCAAAGTGGTGAGACCTTTCAGTTTGCAGGAGCTATCCAAGAAAACTAGTGAATGGTGGCATCATTGCCTATAGAGCTATAAACTACAGCATTAAGACTAAATCAAACAAATCACTTTGGGGGATAGTTCTGGCCATAAAAACTCTTATTTGATTCTGCTACATTTGATACTCTACCAGTATTAGGCTCTGTCAGAAATTTCTAAACATTTTGGAAGGTCCTCTGAAAGTGCAGCTATAGTAGGCATTAGAGTTCCTTTGTGATTTCTCCCCAAACTGCACCATTTAAGGGAAATAAAAGTGGCATTGTGCAGTTGGGAAAGCACACTACTGCCATCTTGTAATAATGTCATTGTAGTCAGCAAAACCTTCTGACTACAGGCTTCTGCTTAAAAAAAACCTTTAGCAGTTTAGAAACCATGCAGCTCCTCTGGAGTTGAACTGTTTAAATTCCAGCAATAGGTGACTATAAACATTTTGATTGATTGACTATAAACCACAGTTTTCATTTGAGAATCATTAGGAATTTCTCCAATTATTTTAAATTGTTTAAAAATGTATACCCCATTTTTATTTACAAACTAATTATATATATATATATATATATATATCCATCATAATAGCTTTTTTTAAAAAAAAAAAAAGCTTCAAAATCTGAACTGAATTGGTACTAGAATGAAACAAGAAATTAACATATAGCTGGTACACAGGGGACCTTCATGTTCCGTAATAAATAATTATCTCTTTCTTACATTGGCTATGCTACACCATTGCCCAAAAGGAAATTGTATAGTTTTCCACATTAGCATTTAACCAAGAGTGTATGTAAAATCATCACGTAGTGTGAAAAATTGAATACTATTTAGTCTGAACCTGACCCAAAGTCTAGAAACAAATAAATTATAAGTGCTGCTAATTCTATTTTGTTTATTCAGTAATAATCTACAGGAGTCTCTTTAGAACAGGGGTTGACCACCCCTTCAATATGTGTGTTATAAATAGATTATTAGTTGGCTTTCTATAAATAATTTTCATTTTTTAAAATTTGTGTATATAAAATCAGCAGAATTCACAAGCATATTGTATTACATAATAATACAAGTCACATATGATAGATAAATACCTTTAGACTACAGTGCCCAAACACCCTTCCTACTGCTAGACTAGCAGTGAAAATTGTAAGAAAATTACCAGCAATAAGTGGACGTTGTTTTTGTCTACACTCTAAAGAATTGTTCCTCAAAAAACAACATACTAACAAGGGAATGTCAGTTTCAACAATTCAGATTTATTTGAGGAAATATGACAAATCCCTTCCCTGAAGTACAGCTTTGAAATTATCCAGAGTGACTTGATACTCATTTTAAAATCTTTCTTTCCCCCTTCAGAATCTTAGAAATTGTGAGGTCTGATGGAATAAGTTGGATTGTTCATTATATTTGTTTCTCATATTTTAGCACATATTGCTATCATGTCAAGGTATGTGTCACGGATGCTTTAGTTGAGATTCCTGGATTGCAGGGGGTTGGACTAGATGATGCTTGGGGTCCCTTCCAACTCTATGATTCTGTGTTCTCAGGCTGATTAACAAAGGCCCTCAGTACAGACAGAAGGGACTCTGTCTGCATCTGTGTCACATGCAGGCCACTTACTTCATACCAGGGACATAGGAAGGGGTGTGTGGCCTGCCCTGGGTGTCATCCTTGAGGGGGGTGTCAAAATGGCACACCGCGGGGGGGAGCAGCAGTGCCTGGCCTGCAGTGCGCCCGAGTCACGTGTCTCTTCTGGGAGTGACACGGTGGCCCAGGGCCCCGCACTACCCGAAACACTCTGTGGGCAGCTCGCCGTGCCGCCCCCTGGACGGATCACCACACCGCGCCTGTGCACAGATCACCGCAGCGCCCCTGTGTGTGGATTGCTGCGGAGCCCTGTGTGGCGCCTCCATGCGTGGATCGCTCTGCCCTCGTGGGCAGCTCGCCCTGCCCCCGCCTCTCCAGGTGCCAGAACACCTAGCTATGCCCCTGCTTCATACATTGGGTGGAGAAAACCTTCTTAGTCAATTTGTAAACAAGCAGAAACCCTACATCATTGCATTAATGATGTTAACATTCTCCCCCACATAAAATACTTCCTGCATGTTCAAAACGTTTGTGTCAGAGAGCAGATTCTAGGCTAGTATTTTCATTGGCATGCACGTTCTGAATGTACAGAGGCTCTTTATGTGGGAGAACAGTCAAACGCTGTACCCCACTCAGCCAACAGTATGAGGTGGTACAGCTTAGCAACAGCCAATCTGTTTTAGCTCTATGAATGAGTCTCTTTGAGTTGATTTAAGATTGTTATCTTAATACTATCGGGGAACTAACTGTCATAGATGATCCACTCTACATACCTTTGTTTTCTTACTTGTTCGGTTAGCTGAATAAGTCTGTAAATATTTTTCTTCGTATTACTCACTCTTTACAATAAATCTGAGCACGTTCAGCATGATGCTCAATGCGCAGTTAGTGTATTGCTATTGATTAGTCAGAAAAGATTATCATTTGCACAGCTCACAAACCTTGGCTCAGGGTAAACTCACATTTAAATGTCTTATAGTTTGAGGACTGAATCCACTGATAACTTGTTGTTTGAAAGAACCACCATAGACCAAACATAACACAGTCAAGTATTTTCATTTTTATCACCTCAAAACACAATATTTTCAGTCCACAATGCTTCTCTATCAACCATCAAGTCATGTTTTAAAATAAGTTCCGTACATGTGGGATGGGCCCTTAGACAAACCACATATAAACATTACTGATACATTATTAATTCCAAAATA
The DNA here is from genome assembly GCF_964106915.1 of Podarcis gaigeae. Classification (NCBI taxonomy): domain Eukaryota; kingdom Metazoa; phylum Chordata; class Lepidosauria; order Squamata; family Lacertidae; genus Podarcis; species Podarcis gaigeae. The sequence goes on from NC_139686.1 coordinate 34,421,724, forward strand.
ACAACTATTAATTCCAAAATAGTAACTATTAAGGATATCGGAACAACCGCACCAAACAAATTAAACAATTTGGATGAAGTTAAATACTTTTGTTTTAATATTTTTTTATTTTTTAGGTTTTTGTTTTCCTGCTCTGGACAGCTATTCCCTCACCTTCCTCTCCCGAACCTCCCCTATCCTGAACACTCAACTTGTTTGCCAGTCCAAGGCTAACTATGCATACTATGTTTTGATTTAACTTTTGTTAAAGTTAAGATCCAGGGCCTCAGAACCGCTCTCCTGGATCACTGAGAATCACTTTGGTTCAGCCCAGGATTACTGAGTGGCTAGGAGATGCATTTTAAGATTCACATTTTCAGACATTATTTTGTCTGTTCCCAGGAGTGCTGTGTTGCTCAAGACTTCAGTTGAGATATGAAAATTTCCCCTCTTTCTTCTTGACTTCTGCGGGTTAGCAACTTTGGGAAATAGTTTTGGGGCAGGTCTGCAAAACATAAAGTGCTACCCTTAGGCTTCACTCCCATGCTCACTTACCGTAATTTGGAGGAATCCCCATTGAACTTAATGGGCTTTATTCCTAAACTGCATGACTCTAAAATGTCGTGACAAAATCAGGAATAATTGGGGACAAAGGTACTATTTGGGAGAGTTAGAATCATAGAATTGTAGAGTTGGAAGGGACCCTATCATGTAGTCCAACCCCCTCCAATGCAGGAATCTCAACTAAAGCACCCATGACAGATGGACAACCAACCTCTGCTTAAAAACCTCCAATGAAAGCGAGTCCACTACCTTCTGAGGGGTCCATTTCACTGCCAAACAGCTCTTACTGTTAGAAAGTTCTTCCTGATGTTTAGTCAGGATCTTCTTTCTTGTAACTTGAAGCCATTAGTTTGAGTCCTACCTTCTGGAGCAGGAGCAAGCTTGCTCCATCTTCCATGCAACAGTCATTTAGATATTTATAGATGGCTATCATGTCTCCTCTCAGCCTCCTCTTATCCAGCCTAAATATACCCTACTCCCTCAACTGTTCCTCATCAGGCTTGGTTTCCAGACTCTTTACTATCTTGGTCACTCTCCTTTGCACACATTCCAGCTTGTTGATATTCTTCTTAAATTGTGGTGCTCAGAACTGGACACAGTGCTCCAGATGTGGTCTGATGAAGGCAGAATAGAGCAGGACTATTACTTCCCCTTCCCACTATACTTCTGTTGAGGCAGCCTAGAATAGCATTAGGGGATTTTTTTGCTGCTCCATCTCATATGAAGTTTGCGGTCTACCAAGAATCCTAAATCCTTTTCACATGTGCTACTTGCAATCCAGGTGTCTCTCACCTTATATTTGTGCAGCTGGTTCTTCCTGCCTACTTTTTACTTTTTCCCAGGATGATGAGAAACTATTAGTGAGCATTCTTTGGGTTCGGTCAGTTGAAGCAAGGTAAAAATATAAGGTCTTTCCTACTGTCAGCACCAGGCGTATTTGTTTTTAGCTTTACTTTTCTCCCCACCACCACTCTGCTTCTAGTATTGGATCTGCATATAGAATGCAGCTGACGAAAGACCTATTCATTGCTATTTTTGTTTTCACTACATTGTTATCGAGTATACACAGAACTCTACTAATTCAGAAGAAATGTGGTAATTTCAGGGACCCTTTATGAGAATCAAACGCTCTCCAAATTAATCAGGGAGAGAGGGGCAAATTTTTAAAATAGGCTCAAATCAAGGGCACTTGAGAACCCTAACCATCACACATGTGAGGTCCTGGACATGATTCATTCGCTATTTAACAGCTTCAAAATACACAGTGTGCTGATTTGGATCATGTCTGAAGCAGTGCTTTTCTTTGGTTAAAAGAATGAGGTGTTGGTACTCATAGCTTGATAAAAGTGCTATGGATGCTTGCATGATATGGTTGACATGGGCCGCAAAAAATAGAGGTGGCAGTACTCCATACCTCTGTTTACCATCACACAAAAAACACTGATCTGAAGCTACTTGAAGCTACCCAAAAGAAAGTTGTTCAGAAGTTTCTCCTCTAATTACTAAAGTAGTTGACCAATCCCTTCCCCCGCCCCTGAGATCCCCGCCCCCGCCCCCCGTAACTTGTGGTTGGCACTGTGTAAACTGTCCTTCAAAAGGAAAAGAAATGTGAGGTGTCCAACTTAAAAAAAAAAAAAATTATTCAATTTATATCCCACCCTTTCTCCCTATGGAACCCAGGGCAGCAAACATACCAATAATAAAAAACATTTTAAAATCTTTCTAAGAACAAAGCACCATAAAAGCAGATTACAGATCAGTGTCAACCGACCAGAGCCAGTGGCAGCACCAACAGAAGGGATTCACCTGCCTATCATAGGCTCCAAGATAGCTGATAGCAGGGAAAGCTTTTAGCATACCCTCCAACATTTCTCCAATGAAAATAGTGATGTCCTATTCAACAACAATAATATTTATATCCTGTCCATCTGATTGGGTTGTCCCAGCCACTCTGGGCAGCTTCTAGCATATATAAAAACATAATAAAGCATTAAACATTAAAAAGCTTCCCTATAAAGTACTGCCTTCAGATGTCTTCTTAAGGTTATATAGTTACTTATCTCCTTGGCTCGGGGGTCACATACCATATCCTCCAACATTTCTCTGATGAAAATAGGAGTGTCCTCAGGAAAAGTGGGACATTCCAGGATCAAATCAGAAACAGGGATGGCTTCTGTTAATCCAGGATTGTTCCTGGAATATAGGGACACTTGGAAGGTCTGTTTTAGGTGCCTGGGTCCCAAGCCTTTTAGGGCTTTATATCCTAGTACTAACACGTTGAATTTAGCACGATATGTTATGGGCAACCATTGTAGTGCTTTCAGGACCAGTGATCTTGATACTTGGTCCCATATGGCTGTTAACAGCCTAGCAAGCTGCATTCTGCGCTAGTTACAAGCTCCAGACTCCCTGCAAGGGTACAACACATGTACAGCACGTTACATAATCCAGGTTATGCACAACACTACCTAAAGGACTGGACATTCTGTGCATGCAGCTCTTCTACCGTAAAGCAGATTGAGGGTGTTATCCCACACTTTCCAGTGCATTTTCCTGTCACCTATCACAAAAAAAGTTCAATCTTTTGAGAAAATGGGCTTGTTTCACAGCCCTCCCAATCAACTATTAATTCTGCAATCTCAATTTGCCAGCATGTGATTGAATACCAGTCAAAAATGCCAACAGCCTGGAAGTGGCCCCAGTATTTCAGTTTGATCAACAAGAAATTATGCAGGAAATAATAACAAATACCAACATTTCAGTTTCTACTTAAAAGCAGCTGCAGAGGAAGGGGTGTTTGATTCTGCCCCCTTGCCCTCTTCCTGATCTTAGTCACAAGCTCCATACTGCTATTAGTCCTGCTGGGGGGTGGGGGGAATGCTTTCTGCCCAATGATGCTAATAGCAGGTTTGGAGGGGTAGTTTAGATCAGGAAAATGGCATGAGGGGAAGGGATTAAACACCATCTCCCTAGGGCCACTATTCTCGCCAAACTTCTATCTAAAGCTACTTTTAAGTTGTTGTCTTTTATAAGTTAGGAAATCAGACCACAAATTTCCGGCATAACATATAGATTGGCCCTTAGTGTCTCATTCTTAATAAATGCAATTGGAATGAGCTTAGATAACTAATAGATTTAAACATTGTTTTCATTCCGAAGTGTTATCAGTCTTGGATTATCTCTCTTTTTTCCAGAGGCCTTTCCCTCAATTTCAACCCTTATTGCAACTGCATTGTTTGCCATACATCCAGCCAATTATTATTCAGGATCATTAAAAAAGAGCTCAGTTGTTAATTAAATTTTGCATCTAAAGAGATTATCGCTTGCTGAACATTGCTTTTATTAAGTTCTTCCAGTAATGAACTTATTTAACCCTGCTAGTTATAGGCATGAAGGAAGGAATCCAGCATTGTAAACAAAAGGTAGGATATTTAAGACAATGGAAAGAGGATTTGACCCACTAGAGAAATAGTGAAATAAGTACATAATCTATATTTGAGAGGTTGTTTTAATATCACTCTTTTTAATGATCATCATTTATATATTCAAAACTACTAACATGTCCCAGCTTAATTTTCTGTAAGGTTAAACGTGCCCTATTTCTTCATGTGGTAGCAGGGTGGGAATCAAATAAGAAACCTGAAGAAAGCTGTGTGAGTTAGAGACATGGCACTTAAGAGTAGATTCTAATGTTGGCATTAGAAAATTAACAAAGGCCAGTACTGTAGCAGATTTTTAAACAAGGCCATACATGCAAGTTTAGCAAGCAGCAGTACAGAGGCTGCATCACACAAGGAACTGAAAAGGTCGGTCGAGCCAAGGCAGGTTTATTAATAGAATAACTTCCAAATATCCCAGAACATTTTCAACAGGAATGTTCTTTGTCCAGTGAAACTGAAATTTACACACACATCCCTATCCAAATCAGCCGCTTTCTCCTGTGCAACACACCTTAAAATAGCTTTTCACCTCTCTCTTCTAAGGTGTCAATAGCAAAAGAAGCTTTTGACAGAGCTCTCCCCTAACTCTGCACTTCAGATGATCCTGTATTGCTTATGCAAATACACTTTTCATACAGGGGAATTGGGGTTGAAGTGAAATTTGTAGGCCAAACTGGATGTGGGAGATCTAGGAATTTTGTTTTTGCTTTATTATTTTATTTTATTGCTACCTAGCAGCTCCATGTAGCTGATTTGAAGCTCAGAGAAGTGACACTTTGAGAGGATGTTTGAAATCCCTGCTTTGAATCATGGAGGCCTCCCCTCCCCGTCACTGGGGAGAGAGCAAGGTAAGATAGTATTAAATGCTCTCTCCCAGAGTGCCACTTCTAATCTACAGAATCAGCCATGTGATGCAGGTAACTTTAAAAACAACATTTAATATACAGCCGGTCCTAGTCACAGATCTTCTACATCAAGTCTGCTTTGGCCTTCAGTTCACACAGGAATTCCTAACTACATAGAATGCTAATTGCATTAATTGCAATTATGCCATTGTTGTTGTTTTTTAATACCGCCATGGGGGGAAATGCTTATGGGGAACAGAGTACATGGGGAGTGGAAGTTTAACACTTTCCACCTTACAACAACAAAAATCACACCCACACTCATGCTAGAGTTAGCCATGAGGTGTGTGTGTATCCCATTGGGACATTTTTCCTACACCTAAGTGCCAAGAGGCAAGGGATTTCATTGTGATTGTGGTAGGTAAAAAACAACAAAAGCCAGGGTCAGCTGCATTAAATGCTGTGGTCTACCTAATTTTCTAGAAATATAATTTTTATGATGTATATGTATTTGTATTGTTTTCATGTTCTGTATGTACCTAGTATAGAAAGGGATAAAACATTGTTTCCCTTGGTCTTTTAAAACAAGGTTTATTTTTTTCATTCATGTATATGGTATTATAAATCATTCTATATGCTAAGCCAGTTGGATGATTAATGTGGGCCATAGTTGACAAATTCATGCTGTTACAGTCCACTGGTTCTCATTAATCAGCAACTAGTTAAGCACATTTATTTGAAGCATTTTTTTGTTTCACTATAATGTGTCCAAATTGTTTTCTCTGGTACACAGCTCTTATTGATGTGTGAGAACATCTTCCAAGCTTGGTATACACCAGAGCTTAGGGCAATGAAACAAGCTGGGATATGGCTTGAACACAAGTGGAGGAAAACTCCAGATGAATGCAGTTCAACACTCATAATTATTGAGCCTATCCAGTGACAGTGAAGGTTGCAAAGAAGTAGTACTTTGTCACGTCCATTGTATCCATGGTATGCTGGCCAGCAGAGCTTTTCCACATAGTGTGGGGCCTATTGCAGTCTGGCCCAAAGGAGATGGTAGAACCAAGTCATTCACTGTTGGCACTACTGTTAAACCAGATGAGTCTCAAGAAGTGTCCAGAACCCTGATTAGTCCTGTTGTATTGGATGAGTTTCAGTTAGTAAGGCTCAGAGATATGAACAATGTTTTTGGCTTGATCCAGATGACCACTTGTGCTCTTGACCCTCATGGCTGATAAAAACATGCAAGGAGGGGCCATCCTGCTGGGCCAGGGTGGTGACCAGTGCCTTCTTACAGGACAGGAAGTAAAACTACTCCTTAAGAAACACCTTGGAATAAGAAAACCTAATTAATTAATGACCTGTTGCTCAGCTCCCCTTCTTGGGCAAGATCATTGAGTAGTTAATCACAGGCCAGATCCAGGCTCTCTGAGATGAAACTGATTTTATAGATCCACTTCTGTTGGGGTTTAGGGCTGGTTCTTGCACAGAAACTGCCTTGGTTGCCTTGTATGATGTCCTATGTCAGGAGAGAAATGGGTTTTCCTGTTATTCCTTCTTGATCTCTCAGTGGTTTTCAATACCACTGGCCATGAGATTCTTCGGAGCAGCTGAGCTGGGACTGAGCAGCACCTTCTACAATGGTTCCAGCTCTACTATGATTTTGATTTTCAAAACATAGTACTTAGGGAATATTGTTCAGCCCCATGGAGCCTTGAGTTTGGGGTTCTGCAGGGTTCAGTTTTATCCCCTCCCCCCAAACTGTTTTACATCTACATGAAAGTGCTGAGTGGGGTCATCTGGAGTTTGGAGGACTTTGTCAGCCATATGCTGGTGACACACAGCTCTGCCTATCATTTACATCTGCAAATGAGGCAGTGGATGTACTATATCAAAGTCTTTCCTCTGTAATGGACTGGATGAGAGCCAATAAACTGAAGCTTAATCCAGACAAAACTGAGGCTTTATTAGTAGGTGGTTCCCTGGACCAGATGTATTAATTGTGGCCTGATCTATACTCACTCTGAAATAACATGTACTTGGCTTTGGGGCACATCTTGATCCATTGTTGTAGTGATAGACTCAAGTGACCTCAGTGGCATGGCATGGAATATCTAGCATCCCAGCTACACTCCTATCTGGACAAGAATGACTTAACTTCTGCTGTCTATGCTTTAGAAAGCTCTAGATTGAATTACTGCAATGTATTATGCATAGGACTGTGTTCAAAGGTGGTTCAGAAACTGCAGCTGGTGCAGAATTTGACAGCCAAATAGCTGAATAGGGTAGAATGGTCTGAACATATAACACCAATTCTGGCATGACTACATTGACTACAAATTAGTATCCAGGCTCATTTCAAAGTGCAGGGTTTGACCCAGGGCCACCCCATCTATGAGGCAGGGCTGGGGCAGCTGCCTCAGGTGGTGAAAGCTCAAGAGTTGACCTTGGTAGGGGCACTGTGCCTACCCTACTATCTCCAATAGAGGTGGAAAACAAGTGGCAGTGGCGGCTTCCAGTGAGATCTTGCTAGAACCCACCATTGTTGCTGCTGCACAACCCAGATAAAGGAGGTTAGGGGTGGCAGTGGGGCCATGATTGCAGGGTGGTACCTTCGTGTTTCACCTCAGGCACTGAAACAGGATGTGCCATCCCTAGTTTGAGCTATAAAGTCTTATATGGCCCAGGACCCCAAGACTCCCAAGGATGGTCTCTCCCCACATGAACCAAGTTGGATCCTGCAATCATCATCTGAGGTTCTTCTCAAAGTGCACCCTTCCCAGGAGGTATGGAGGGTGGTAAATGAGAATAGGCCTTTTCATTGGTGGCCCCCTGGAATGCTTTCCCCAAGGAGGCATGCCTGGCACCATCTTTATTTTTAGGCACCAGGAAAATACTTTTCTCTTTACCCAGGCTTTTGGTCCTTTATTTGAAGGGGGTCATGCACTTGTGGCCTCTTTTAGGGGGGTAGAATCTGTGTTTATTTTAATTGGTTTTAATGAAAGACATTTTTGGTCACTTTTGTGAAGAATGTGACTAACAGTTAATAACAATAATAATTTTGTTCATCAACATTTAATTTTCCTTTTTAGGAATATTAATTCATCTCTAATCTTGAAATAATTCCCATTGGTAAAGTGGGATATTATTAAATTTCATCGCCTCCTTTGGATATTATTAAATTTCATCGCCTCCTTTATGGCTGTTAAGAAACTCTTTAAAATGTGAATTGACTGTGAGCTGATACTGCAATGTCATATACACTAAATAGCTTAGGGAGTTGAGAATTGCTGTACTAATCTGAGTTCAAATGCCTACATATCTAAGATACTAGAGACGGGAATCTGAATTTATTTTTAATTTCATTTTGAAACATAGGAATGGCACAATTTAGATTGATCATGACTAAGTAGCAACTTTCAAAACCCAAGCCCAATATTAAAATATGTATTGTTTCTCATAGGAGACGGTAAGAAGGGGAACTCTCTTATGAAAACCTACACAGTTTTATCCTATTAATGCCAGATTTTCAATTGATAATGCCTTGGATCGACTGGGAAATCCATATTAAGCTAGTTCATCTAGAGGGGTCCAATACACAACTGCAGTTGTGCCCAATGCACAACTACCACTGCAGTTTGGGCAGCGAAAATAACTAGACAATGAGAATGTATGGTGGTCAGAAATTCCGCTGGTCTTTGTAATATATAAGTTGCCCCTCTTTTATAGAAATCTCCCATCACAGCATGGAAAACAAAATCCTAACTACTTCAAATGTGTCCCTGTTTTGAGATACAGCAGCCTCACTATTGGACCATTATTCCCCCCCCCCCCCAAAAAAAGGGAAGAAAATGGAGTTCATGTGATAAACTGTTTTGAATACTGAAAGCATTATAGGAACTGTTGCATGGTTATGTATGCATAATTTATGCTGTGTATGCATTATCTGGAAGAATACCATTACTACCTTTTTAAAAATGATGCCTGTAGAAATCAGTGAAGATACTGCTTCTTGTATAATTCCCTCCATAGCATTTTACTCAGAACACTGGCTATGCTCACTGTAAAATAAAGAACTAAATGGGGAAAAATGGTCCTGGATTAAGGGATATGCATAATTAGTCATTAAACTGTGAGATTTAATAGGTTCTTAACTAGGGTACCTCTGAAATGTATTGTGGCATTGAATCTTAATAAGAGTTCCTTGTGAAACAATTCTGTGACTCTACTCTCTCTGCTGGTTACTTAGCCCCAATTCCTCCAAAGAAATAGTTGCATGACTGCCATTTGAAATACAATGGTGTGGAAACTAGCTCACCTCTTTATGTGAAGCTGCTTACCAAGAAAATCCAGCAAGTTTCACTCTATTAATTACCCCCCCCCCAAAAAAAAACCCCCACAGTAATGCATACTAAAAATACTTTCTTTCACATGGTCTGCTGCACATAAGTGGTTGTGCCAAATTCCCAGCTGCTGCCATGTTTGAATTAGGTCTGGACCACAGCAGTAATGGAGTCACGTAAGCACCCTACCTCTTTCCAGTCTATAACCAAAGTGGGAGTGTACTAGCTGTTTCCATGTCCAGGATTGGAATAAAAACGATAACTGTTTCCCTTTGCCTTTCTAAACTACTAGAAAGCCAGAGATAAACTGAAGAAGGGTCTGCTTCTATGTTTTCTTTTTCTCTTCAGGAACCGAGGGAAATCCTGGAGTAAGTTTCAGAGGGATATGCCTTAAGTGATAATTTTGTACCTTGAGTCAAGGTTACCAGGGGGTAGCAGTTTCAACCTCATACTTGCTCACAACCAAATATTAGCAACATAGAGCAGCCCACAATATATACTGAAAGCATGTTGGTTGTGAATTGGAAGAAGCAATTCAGTCCTGCTTTGTAGAGACATCGAAGAGGAAGGAACCAACGCCTCTGAATTCAGGCTAGATCAGAGTGAGTAAAGCTTTATCCCCCAGGCTGAACACTGAGAAGTAGCAAGGCACTTGAAAAAATGTGGCAGCTTTTCCTACAGTACCTCAGCTGGGTTTTTGTGTTTGTTTGCAAATATAGTAATATGCCGTTACCTAAAAGTAATCATTTAGTAGGGTGGACACTGGACATAGCACTGAATAGATGCAAGTTGTTGTTGTTGTTTAGTCGTTTAGTTGTGTCCAACTCTTTGTGACTGTTACCAAATTTCAACAGTGACCCCATGGACCAGAGCACGCCAGGCACTCCTGTCTTCCACTGCCTCCTGCAGTTTGGTCAAACTCATGTTGGTAGCTTCGAGAACACTGTCCAACCATCTCATCCTCTGTCGTCCCCTTCTCCTTGTGCCCTCAATCTTTCCCAACATCAGGTTCTTTTCCAGAGAGTCTTCTCTTCTCATGAGGTGGCCAAAGTATTGGAGCCTCAGCTTCAGGATCTGTCCTTCCAGTGAGCACTCAGGGCTGATTTCTTTAAGAATGGATAGGTTTGATCTTCTTGCAGTCCACTGGACTCTCAAGAGTCTCCTCCAGCACCATAATTCAAAAGCATCAATTCTTCGGTGCTCAGCCTTCTTTATGGTCCAGCTCTCACTTCCATACATCACTACTGGGAAACCATAGCTTTAACTATACGGACCTTTGTCAGCAAGGTGATGTCTCTGCTTTTGAATTTCAGAAGCTTCTGAGGCAGAAATTTGTGACCTTTAAGCAGTAATCATTTATCTTTGATATTTTTCCTTTGCTTCCAAGCATAACTCCCAAAGCAGTTTATGAAAGATGCAATCACACAAATTTATTGTATATTTTATCCAAATTTTATTGTATATTTTACATAGATAGGCTATAAAACATAGCAAACAAATATGTAGCAGAGAATTGTAAAAGCACAGTACTGTAACAAGGTATTTTTTCCAGCTCCATATCACTGTACTGGTTGTTGTGTTTATCTTCCCCATTGTTGCAAATAATTTAAAGTTTATCTCAGATATTTGTGTATTACTTCATGTGCAGTTTACTTACATATAGAAATTCTAGGACTAGAATAAATATAAAACTGCTTCACCGTAGTAGTGTGTAATTTTCAAATGTATCAAACAACATTTTGAAAGCGGCATAATTAATGGTTGATGCTGAATAACCTTTTACTCACGCAGTTTAGTTTTATCACATAAATGCCAAGATAATGAATTTATACTCAAGTGCAGTTTGGAAAATGGCTTGGACTAAGATACTGCTTTTCTTGTTCATACCAAGTACTATTATTAATCAGAAACGATATAATTGAAATTGATTGGCTTGTTCATATATTAATCTTTTGCTTGACATGAATCAGGTCCTAATTCAATTTTACAAAAGAAGTAGGATATCCAGTGTGAATAGGTTGGCATGATGAAGTTAAGGGTTCCCCCCCCCCCCATTATATAAACCCAGATTGTAGACTTTAGATGTTTAGTAACTTTTTTCTATTAACATTTCTGATAGCCATTTCAGTTTCTAAAGACTGTTCTCTCCTCAACAGCTCTTGAATTGTTAATGATCTAAAAAAATATTGATAGTGTCTCTTTCAGCTTGTTAGTTGTTCACCTTCTTTCAGCTCCTTTGATGGCCTAGAATAAGGCCTAGTTGATGAAAATAACAATGATTCAATTATTTTTCAAAACATAAAGGGGGCTGTTGCTCTTGCAATAGAGTGTTGATAGATTTCTGGCCTTCATGTGTAATTATTTTTGTTACTATGTCAATGAATCCAAGGTAACACAGCCTTGTGTATTTACAATTGTAAATGATGGTAAATGGGTTCAGTGAGCTTGCTCCCAACTAAGGTGGAATCTACACACATATAAAAACCGTTCTGAAAATGCTTTTTTAAAAAGCGTCTTAAAAAAATACATTGAATTTTCCATGTCTCGTCATAGCCATCTAGTGTCACATTGTATATTGCACTTAAAACACACTTAAAATGTTTTATTTGCAGCTGTATAGCTGAATCCTAAGAGTTCATAGGATTGCCTGAGCCAAAGTCTTTAAAACTGAATCCAGACTGAAGCTGTGCTCACATTGCTCGCCAACCCCACAAAAACTGGTGAAAGGAAAGGAGAGGAGGACCGCAAAGGACTGTCAAAACCTCCCTGTGTGGCTTCTATGGCAGGAGTAGAAAGCTAGGGATAGGTGGCTTCCATTCAACAGAACTGCACCTACCTCCTTAAGCAAGGCATGGTCCTAAGGTTTTCCCCTTTCCACCACAGTCAAATGGGATGAAAAGTCATCCCAGCAGGATTAGGCGCATGAAAAGGAGACTAGAAGCACTAGCAAGCCACCCTGGATATCTTCTGCTGTAGCAATGGATTACCAAGACAGTTGGCCACCTTTGGTTGCCTTCCTGTGCTCCTAATTGGCTGCGGATTAGAAGCAGCAGATCCTCAAGCTGGTCAGTGAGGAGGAAGTTGGCTAGTAGGAGTGCTGGCTGGCCTGGCACTCTAGATCCTGGGGGCAATGCTCCAGGGGCTGGCAGGTGGAGGAGCCAGCAGAGCAGGGCAGCTCCTGCAGGACTACTGCAGCCTATTCTGGCTGTTGCTCAGTGGCTCACCTCAGGACACCCCCCCCAAGTGTCCCTATTTCCAGGGACAGTCCCAGATTTACAGAAACCATTCTGGTTTCTGATTTGATCTCAGAATGTCCCATTTTTCCTTAGGACGTCCCTATTTCCATTGGAGAAATGTTGGAGGGGTCATCTCTAATTTCATCAAAGAAATGTTGGAGGGTATGGAATAGGATGTCCTATTTTTGTCAGATAAATGTTGGAGGGTATATAATCTACTCCTATTTGTTATGCTGCATTTGTAGCACCACCTGTCTGTGACCAAGCAAACTGCAACATGATGATATTCTTCTATGTTTACTAGATGTAAGGTATGCCGTCCAGGTGTGCAACAGGAATCTATAGAATTCGTTAAGTTGAATCCAAACATCCAGTGGGCTTGTAAGCAATATTTACATTATATTTAGTATAATTTCTACTGTGCTTCCAATCTGTTTTTCAAGTGCTCTCTGACGATGCACATTTAAAAAATCCCACATATGTGAGTAGTTATGTTCATGCTATACAAGCAAGAGTGACAGCAAAAACAAATCAGAACAACAAAAACAAGCAGAAGCATATCATACAAAGCAGCTTAAACTTCCGGGTTTCAGTCTAGTAATTTTAGAAATGGTTATATTTGTGTGTGTGTGTGTGTGTGTGTGTGTGTGTGTGTGTGTGTTCTTTTCTAAAAGAAAAGTCAGTGGTGAATAAAACAGATTAAGAATAAACAAAAGATAAAGGTCAAATTGGGATGATCAAAATTTAATCAGATGAGATATTTGCAAACCCTTTCCCTCGCCTGCCATTTTTCTTCCTCCTTTCACACCAAACAACAATCAAAACAGGAAGTCTCCAGTTTCCTCTGAACCAGGAAACTATAGTTACCACATTCAGAATAAGCCAAAATTCACAGTTCAAAATTGTGTTAAGATTCTGAGACTAAACATTTGTCCTACTTATGTTGATGTAGTTTTTTGTGTGGATTTCTTGTGAACTGGATATCATTTTTTCTTGATTAGCATGAGAACTGGAAGAAGAGGTTATTCTCACAGGCCACATTCATGTGTAGTCAAGTTCAATGTAATATTGAGACTTGTTTTGGAAATACACTGATGGACTGGAAGGAAAAGAGAGGTGACAGGTGAAGACAAATGCAATTGGAATAGTAACATGTACAATTTGGTGCCAATCTTGGTGTTCTAGATCTTTCACATTTCTAATTTTGGAACCTATTTCAAGATCTCAGGGCAGTTCACAATACAAAATTACAATATAAAAAATACATAATAATACATAATAAAAATAAGAACAGAAACAAACCAATAATACCTGCTTCCACAGCACATTTTAAAGGGACCCAGACATAACATGCACACAAATATGTACACCAAACACAGCGAGTGGTTTAGAAAACACATATTACCCAAACCTGTGCCTTGAATCTGCAGTCAACACAGGGCAACAGTCTATTCTGACTAGTTGTGTGTTTGGCAAGGTTTTCCAAACAGTTGGTAGGCAGATCTTCCTTTCCCCAGCCTTTAGTCACAGAGGGAAATGCTGGTAATCTTTAGTTTGGAGGCACCAGGAAAAATGAAGCTAAATACATTCTTCTCTACTGTTCCAAACTGTGAGCAGGCTTTTGATACTTTGGGGAACATGAACCATGATTAAAATCTTCAAGTCTCCTCTGCACACACCATTCTGAGGTTATCTAATAAGCAGTCATCCCACGAGGCTGGCAAAAACTGGTAAATTTGATGTTGCTGCAAACCTAGAAGGCTGGTGTAAATAACTAGAAAACACTCAGCTACCACCCCGCCAGGCTGAATGGTTGAGACAAATGTTCTGGGTTATGGAAGTGGAAAGTGTAGTTAAGAGAGAAAAAGACAGACTTCTACAGCATCTGGTACCCGCTTCTTAACTGCTGTTAGATAGATATAGTTCTTAAACAGATCTGACATTATTACTTTACAGATTCTCTGCAGATGTTCTCTATAATGGGTGTCTTATATCCCAAATAGTTTTAGCCTGTTGAAATATTGCCTAAGTTTCTGGTTAATTCTATATAATATGAATCAGAAAAGATAGAAAATGTGAATCCTGTATACTTCTGTGTTCTTGATAGAAAAAGCATTTATATCAGATGGGGGGGGCATGCACACCTCTTTTGTTATTGTAAAAACAGGTATTTAAAAGTTCACAACAGGTAACAGAGCAAATAGCATCAGGTGACTGGGGAAAAACCAAGCCAAGCATTAGGGAAATAAACCAATAGGTGAGAGAGAAGAGTACAGAATGTCATAATTTACCATAAAGCCATCTGCCTCAAACCATTTAGTAGGGGTATTTCCAATTAAAATAGGATTAAAATCCATTTTATTTAGTTAATGGACTAATTGATTTTCCAGATTAATACTCAAAGAATTAAAATTGTTAGAGTTAAGCACAAAGCATTTGAATTTAAATAGCATAATTAAATATTTTGATACTGAAGTCGGAAATGAAACAATTCTGAATATGTACAACCAGCAGCAGTGAGAAGAAAGCATTGTAGTTACAAATGTCAAGAGGGAGGATGTCTATGTTGCTCATCTATTAGTTGCACTGCTCAGATGTTAAATAGCCTATCTATACCAGTCCTCGCTGTAAACCAGTAACTAACATGTACTATACATGTTACTCATGGGTAAAGAATAATGTGAAAAGTCGAGGTTCAGTAGAGTCTTGCAACAGTTTGAACAAAATAGTTGTTATTATTATTATTATTATTATTATTATTATTATTTCAATTTATATCCCACCCTTCCTCCCAGAGGAGCTCAGGGTGGCAAATATTTTGCAGATCTTCCACCTTAGTTAATGGTTTACTCCTTCTTACATTGCATTTCAGTTATTACATTTCTTTGCTGTACCTGAACAGAGTTCCTTGTAGTCTCTTGGGTTTGGCATCATGTTCTGCATTTGACCCCCTTCTGTGATTTTGTATTGGCGAGGTTTATGTTAGTAAAGCATTTTAATTACATTCCTACTGTCGCTTCAGTGGTATTGAAACTTAATAAACTGTAACTAGGTCACCTAATGGGGGTATACGTTTTGTTCTCATAACATTGATCTTAAGTAGGATCTGGTGTGCGGATCTAACAAAAAATGTTAAAACCCATCCAGAAATTGCAAAGAGGTAGCCTAGTGTGCAAGAACTGTGTGAAAGGCTCACACATTAAATGAGTGGTAAGGGACAAAAAAAGGGCAAAAATGTAGGTGCAAAACTGTTATCAGGTAGATATTTTTAAATAGTCCAAATCTAATTAGCTGAATTCAATAAAATATCAACAAGCTTTTGCTGAAGTCAATAACATCATTCCATAGCCTTCTCCTCTCAGGCTAAAGAGCATTAGTCATTAAATAATCATGATATTGTCAGATTGGGAAGGGATAGAATTCTAAAAATCCCATAATATGAGGAACATAGCCCATTTGCCACTATAAAGGCAGAGCTACATCTGATTCCAGTATAATTAGGTCTCAACTCCAGAATCTGACTCATACTGTTCATTAGCCAAGGTCCCCCACTCCTCCATATGGGTTGTCTGGAAAGGATAGCATTTTTGAATATAGATTGACTCCAAGTACAGTACAGGAGAAAGGACTGCTGGGTCAAAAGGCATCATCCTAGGACTCATTTACTGCTATTGCGTAAACGGCTGTGTAAAGACTGTAGTGACACTTTCCACAGCCCCACCTTCCTTGAATTCTGACTGAATTACTTTGAATGCAAAGACTCATTTAACTGATTATTTTTATAGTATGGCAACTTTAGCAAAACTCAGTGGTGGAGCACATGCTTTGAATGCAAATGGTCCCAGATTCAATCTCTGGCACTTCCAGGTAGCATTGGGGAAGAATCCTGCCTGAAATCCTGGCCAGTCACTGCCAGTCAGTGTAGACAATACTGGATTTGATGAACCAGTGGTCTAACTTGGTATTATGGTAGCTTCCTGTATATTGGGAACTTGTAAATATTTTCCCTCACATAGGTTGTCAAGGTTATATGGATAGTTCTCCAAGTTAGCTTTCTACTTCCATTAGGTCCACTGACTGTTGTGGGAAACAATGCCAAATATGATAGAGCCAACCCACACAATGTGTAAATTTTGGATGTTGTTGTTGAGACATGAGAGGTAACAATAGATAAGCAGTTTTACATAAAATATTTCTAGCACTAGAAAAGCTTAGTTGTTGGATTCATTTTCAGCAGATGGTGGGTTTTCACAATTGAAAGAAAAGATCAAGCGTCTGTAGAAGTCGTACTACCATGAAAATTCCAAAGTCCTTTTAAAAGTATGGGAGAAATGTTTAATATTTCCTATTCCAAAAGTCCATCTTCTACTAGTAATTATGTCAGAATGCTGACAGTTTGGGGACAGTTTGGGAGGATGCCATTTTAAAAATATAATATTCAATGTAGTAGGTGGTTCATATTCAAAGCCCAACAGCAATGGCTAGTCGCATGAGATATCAAGGGTCATATCAGGACCTGACCTCTGTTGGCTTTATTTTGCAAATTTTAAGAACTGATGTTTTACCCTGTCAGTCAGTGTCACTTTCTTGAAGGACGTACTTCAAGAAGGAAAAGAGGGAATAGTAATATATGCTACTGCGATTCATTTTTCTTACAAAAATATATTGTAGCTTATTTTTTCAGAATTTTAGCAGTTTGGTTTGATGTTTTTAGATTGAATCTTTGACCTGTTTCAAACATTCAACCTATAGGTAATTAGGTAAAAGTATGTGCTATTATTATTCTTTATTTGCAGAATGAAGTTGAGCTTATATGTCAGTGTTTGTTGGAATGAGCCCAAGGTGTAGGAGAGGCGCACACTGCAGCAAGGGGAGGGAGGGATGCAATTTTTGCTTATTTCTTCCACCATTCCTTTTGCCACATCCCACCCTATTCCAGTGGCTTCTCCAACTCTCCATAGCAGCTTTCCAGGTGGCAGCAAAGGGAAGGAGGAATCAGCAGAAATAGCTCCCCCCTGCCCCACTTTTGAGATGAGAGCCTCCCACGTGTGAAATTCTGTCCACCAGAACTTTGGATTCAACTTATAGCGGTGCTGTCAACATTTCTCTTTTTTTAAGTGAAATTCCCATATTCCGAATAGGATTCCTCGCAAGAAAAGGGAAAAGTTGACAGCTATGACTTATAGTGCAGGAATGCTTCCCAAGTTAGAAGAAAGATAACATAAGCAGAGTGAGGAGATTTGATTGTTGAAATTCTGTGCATATAAAACAAACAGCTGGATTATACAAATAGTGTAGTTTTACAATACAGTTTGAGAGTGTTTTAAAATGGGGATAGAGTTGCACACCACCCCAATCTCTGAGCAGTGTGAGATTCCAGGGGTTCCACCTGTTTACCCAGGACTCATGTTTCCTTTTGGAAATGAAGCACAGTGGCGACTGTTGTGTCTTTTAGATATAGGGTTTATTTACATATATACACAACCAGATCCTATGTTGGAGGGGTTCACAGCATCAGTACCTCAAAAGGGCCTTGCTTCTCTCATAACCGCAGCCTTGAATTCCAGCAGAAATCAAACATTGCTGTCTGACCCTCTCCTTGCTGCTTTTTCTCCTGTTCCTAGGTTAGCAGCCAACTCTGCTCTTCAACCCAGGCTTAATCCTTATAACCATCTAAACATTGGAGGAGGGGGTCACCTGTTGTAGCTTTAAGAACTATGATCTATCCATATATTTACAGCTGAATTTAGATGGAGGAATTCCACATCTTCTATCATGGTCATCTCAGTAGGGGTTTGTTCCCTGCAGTACTGGAGGCATCTCTCCCATCCTGCCTTCAGCAAGCCAGCCCAGATTGTTCTGCCCTTTTTCTCAGCTATTCCAAGCTTCCTGCTAAAGGCCCCAAACCCTTCCTATGATAGCTTGCCCAGTTACCCTGACAACCTTCCAAATCCCCTGTCTCTCTTCACTCCTCAGGGCAGGGGGGAACGACAGTTCTCTTGCATTGCCAATGGCCCTCAGTGGCCCTGTGATGCTTCTTAATGGCCCTAGCTTGGCCAGGTCGTTTTCTTTCCATAGGCTAGCCCAGGAATTCCTCTGCAGCTGGTATTTCCCTTTCATATCCCAAATATTCAAAATCTTACCATTTATTCATTTCTAGGATTTTCAGGGTCCCTTCCTCAAACCTACAACAATATAATAATAAACTGCTGGGTCTCTTCCTGTACAAAATGCCAAGAGAAATATAAGCATCAAAATAATTTAGTGATTTCCAAACCTTTTATATAAAGAAGTCTAAACTAATTACTTCTCAACCTGACAGCAGCTTAAGAACACTGCCAAAATTTACCTGTTTTGCTTGCAAGTACAGATTACATTTTTTCTTCTCGGTAATTATGTGCCAAAAATAGCATAGGAGTAACAAAATGTTAGCAGAAAGCATTTTGTTTAATTTATCCAGGGATGCGCTGTATAGATATACCACCCAATTGCAATCATGTTATTTGGTTTAATCCTATTTTACTGAAGTAGAAGGAGCTCATATGATGTGCACAATATGAAAAACAGCATTGTTATTTCAGCCCTGAATGGGAATCAAGATCACTTGGTGTCCTGCCATTTGCTTTAATTGCATAATAGGCAGATGAGAAATTATGTCCCAGTACAATGAGCAGAACTTCCAACATAGACTTCAATAGCTTTAAAGAAACTCTTTATGCTATATATTATGACACCTGGTTACACTGCACTGATTTACAATACAGTACATACAGAATGTAAAAGGCAGTGGTAAAGCAGGTAAAAGAATAAAATGAAAAATATTTAAAGTTATTTTAAAATAATTTAATTTTTTTTTGCTTGCTCCTAGAGCATTTAACAGGTTAGTTCATGGTTAGGCAAACTAAGGCCCAATCGCCTTCTAAATCCGGTCCATGGATGGTCCGGGAATCAGTGTGTTTTTACATGAGGAGAATGTGTCCTTTTATTTAAAATGCATCTCTGGGTTATTTGTTGGGCCTGCCTGGTGTTTTTACATGAGTAGAATGCATGCTTTTATTTAAAATGCATCTCTGGGTTATTTGTGGGACATAGGAATTCGTTCTCTCCCTCCCCCCAAAAAAATAAATAGTCCGGCCCCCCACAAGGTCTGAGGGACAGTGGACCAGCCCCCTGCTGAAAACATTTGCTGACCCCTGGATCTGATTCTCTTACGCTGTCCTATTTGAAGTGTGTTGCATTTACCTGTCTCAGGGGACAATGGAAGCGTATACCTTCAGGGGTGAAGTAAAACCCTTGGAGAGTTACAGTCCCTGCTGTGGCTGTAGAGACTGATACAGGAGAGACAGGTTTCATTGCAGATAGGGCAAAAAAGGCTTTTGCTGCTACAGGTGTTTCTTCTGTCTGTGCTGCTCCCAATAGCAACAAGATAAGGATTTATGGTACAGCCTTTATCCATGAAAATTAACAAGAGATTTGATATTGCCTTTAAAGGCATGTGGATTGCACCCCCTAGGCTATGTGTATACACATACAGCAGGATGAAGGAAGAGATACTATGAAGTACTTCATACCTATAAGTGCAGCAAGTTATGCACTTCAGGAAAATCCACATTGAAAGCCCTCCCAGATTTGTGCAGGTTCCCCTAGCACAACATCTATACTTTCCTACCATAGTACCCCAGTTTAGATAAAGAAACTGCTGTGCTGACAAGAAATTCTCATACAGCTGCCACATGTGCATTGAGTAATTCCATACACTTTTTAAATTGGCAAATAAACAGGGCAATATAATGTAATGAAGAGATTATGTAGATTATGCTGGACACATCTGGAGCAAAGCTATCAATATCAATGACAGGCAGAATCAGGCCAATTTCATATTCTAGTCAGCAAAAACAACTTCAAACTGCTGATTATTCTGAAGCTCCTCTCTTTTTTATACTTTAAATGCAGTTGTTAAATTTTCATTTTCTGTCAATGCTGAGACACATTTTCGCTGAATTATGCAAATTCTGAATCTCTGTGCTTTAACAAAGAAAATATTTATCTCCCAACTTCCAAACTATAATAGAACAAGGTTACTGAATGTTATGGGCTATATTTTGTGCAGTGTGAGAGACCATTCTAAGAAAGAAAGACAATACTCAAGGGAGCAGATAATGCAATCTAGTTTAACATAAATTTGGCATAGACTTGTATTCCTTTGAGTTTGCTATTTTGCTGGTCACAAGCCAAATACAGTCCACCAGTCATGAATGAAGGGTTCTTTTTTCTATTTGCAGTGGGCTAAAAAACAGGCATAGTCAAAATCCTTGAAGGATGTAATATAAGGGTAATAGATTGTGGAGGGGGGATGGGGGGTGTCATAGGTTATACACATAAGCTCTAAAAAAAAAAAAAGACCCCACCTGCCAGTCACCTGACATAACTATGAAATCAGCTGATTGTGCACTTTGAAGCCTCAGTTTTTGGGACTTTGTTATGTACTGAGTTGAATAGGATCCAAACTGCAGCAGTCTGATTGGTCCTAGAACAATAGGCTCCAAAAGGCAGCAGTCTGATTGGTCCTAGAACAATAGGATTCAGAATGCAGCAGTCTGATTGGTCCTAGAACAATGCAGCAGTATGATTGGTTGGCAGGAACCACCCAATCATGCTCCAGATAGAAGTGAATCCACAACCTGATTGACTTACAGTAGAATTCCGGAATTAGCCAATCATGTGCAGCCCATTGTGTAAATAATGTATATAAAGCAGATACTTTGAGGGTACTTTCATTCATTCCTCCTCACCACGATGAGCTGAATAAAGAGCATGAAATCACTTTGCGACTCTGAGTATATTTCAGACTTTTAAGCACAGCACAAGCTATGTGAGCCCTTTTGCAAACAGAATCATACTACTCTTTAAATTTCCAGAAATCAGAGGTTCAAAGAGGAGGGTGGGATTGTTTATGAAATAACTTTAAACAGCCCTGCACAGCTGTTTGAACATCTGGTTTTCAGAGGTCCAGTGCTCTTTCTTTCTAAAGTGAATAGGGTGGTGGTGATAGTGTTGCTTTGTGATTGCTGGTGGAAGATGAGATTGGATTACTGGGCTCTAAGCCCTCTTCATTGGGAATTGTGCACATGGAGTCATTTCCCCACAGAACTAGGACTACAGGACCTAACATCCCTAGTCTGAAAACGGCACTTTGCACATGAGGCCTGCTAAGGATAAGAGACTTGTTGATGGGAGGAATCGTTTGCAAGGCATCATTTTCCCACTGAGCAAAGATGCTCTCTGCCTTCCTGCCTCCCATAAAGGATGTTTCTGGGGAGCAATTTGGGCAGAGGCCAGAAGCTTATTGGACTGGAGAGAGAAGAAGATGCAACCAGGGCTATGTTAGCTTTGAGCCTGTTACCAAGCATTTGTTGAGAGGTGCTTTCAGAGGAAGATTTTTCCTTGGAACCATAGCAGGGTGAGAGAGGGTTAAATCTCCATCCATATCTGTTGAGACCCTGATAACTGTCAGAGAAGCATGTAATAATGCATTTTTTAAAAAACGCTTGCACATTAAATGCAAAGTTGCATTTAACTTCACGGCTAGTTGGCCCTCATTTTTCTTCTCAGCATATAAAGCGCTCTAGGTCAAATTTGTTTTTATTAGTCAAGCTAGTGCTGTCTTACCCAATTACTAGATGACCTCTCTAGAAACAACCTCTACATTTTTTCAAGGACTAGGGGAACAGACACAGATCACAACCAGAAAAGGATCTGTGAACTTTCTAGTCTTTGGCACTCGGGTTGCTGCTGTAACACTGGGATATTTAGATTTCTCTGTAGTATTGCATCATGTTTTTTCTAGGATGATATTCTGGACTGAATCATCATCTGTCCTAGCTTTTCTAGTTAGCCTTTGGTACTTACATTTTAATTTCTCTTGGGTACAGCTCAATGGTTGTGTGACTTTATGAAGAAGTTTGTTCTGTCATTGAAACCTGTGTGCTGTCTATTCTGTAATTGTTTCATTCCATGGGGATGACTGCTCTACTCTGCCATATCAGGTGTGTCCAGACAAACCTTTTATACTGTTTTCTCTATGGTTTATCCATACATTTGTATAATAATAATTTTAAATGGGGTACATGCATGACATCCTTCTTCTTTTTTTTGCAATAACCACATGCTTTCCCCCCTTAATCTATTTTTCCATTAATGCAGAAAAATCTTACTTAAAAAAAAAAAGATTCAAAACAGCAGTGCAAAAATTTTTTGGTGTGAATGTTTTTAGCACTTCTTTGTGCTTCTACCCTTCAGGTTTAGGTGGGTTTGGTTTTAACATGGATAGTGATGTTCTTGTGCTATTCACTAACTGTACTTCCTTCCTTCCAGTTGCTCTCACTTTGTTCGCACCTGAGCCATTTTATTTTGGTCCACCATTACTGCCAGACATGCTTTTACTTCCATTTGTGCCAACACTGGTTCTGAAAAGAACTCCAAGGGTCTCCAGGCAGTGAGTGGGAACAAGTTTCTTATTTAAAATTATTGTTTTAAAAAATGAATTGGACATTAATTGAGAAATCTGTTATCTCTTTGTCTCCTTTGCCATCCTGATTCCCTCCAGATGTTTTGGACAGATAGGAGTTGTAGCCCAAAACATCTGGAAAGCAGCAGATGGGCAAATGTTTCCTTAGAGACTGAGTGAAGGGCTAAGTCATAGTTCAAAAACAAAACAAAACCACAGCAGCATGGTCTCCTTTGGGACAGACTGCCCTAATGAATGGTGCTGCATCATGATCTATTGCCATCCCCCCACTCTCCCACCCTGGAATGCCCATGGGAATCATGATTGCTTAAACACTCTCATCCATCCAAAAACTGCTTCGAACACTGGTTCAACAGTTTCACAACCTACCCTGGGAAAAAGGAGCTGGAAAAGAAAGGTAGAGCTGAGTGTGATCTACATACTGATAAGACTTCAGTCCTAATCTCCAGATGACTCCCCACCTACCCAGCAGTTTCATCTGGATGTTGAAAAGCATGGGACAAGACAGTAGCATATGCCAGTCTGGTGCTCAGATGTCATGCATTACAATTCCCATCAGCCCTAGCCAGTCCCAAGGAAACAGTGCTACCTCTGAGATCAGGAATTCTGCAGAAATTGCCTCCTGAACCCATCCCAGACACCTACTCTAGAAGGGACCTATGGTTGATTATACTCAAAGCCACAGAGAGGTCCAGTGTAACCAATCCAGTTGCACTCCCCAAATTCCTTGGCATTAGTCATCCACCAGGATGACTAAGGTTCTGTCTTGAAAAAGCAACACATAAAGCTGAAGTGAGCATAACATGAGGAAAACAAATTATATCTGAGCCTTTGAAAAGAACAAGTACAGGAAAGAAAAAATATCAGACCCACAGGGGTTAGCGCAAGTGGGGAAGTAGAGAAGATCATGGAACTGAGAAATTATGTACTTTTATCAAAATGTAGCAACACTTCATTTCATTTCCCCCAGTAATCTGCTTACCTTTAATACCCAAAGTACTCGTTAAGAGGAAATATTAAACTGGAAGAGACCAGTGCCGGCCCTTGCACTCGTTTCCATACAAGCCAAATTACCAGGCAATTAACTCCCTTGCTACATTTTTCCTTATTAGAGATGTTTTTATTGCTAAATGGAATACATTTACTAAAGTAAATAATCCTTTGGGAATCTTACTTGTAGCTGTTTTGTTTAATTCTTGCATTTTAGATTTATTTAAACATCGATGTAGAAAAAAGTTGCTTAACTGAAGGAAATGAAACTGAAGCTGTTGAAGAGAGTATATAGGTTTTATTTGCCCCTCTTCATCTTTGGGTGCCTGTTACTGTGAGTGACCATTATTCCTCTCCCATTTTGTTCACTATTTATCCTTTTTTATGGCAAGCGAGAGTCTGAAAGTGTTGCATTTTTGCAGCAATCACATTGCACATAGTCCAGCCAAACACATTTGAGTTCCTGTGGTTTCATAAGGAGTTAAGCAAGTGCTTAATAACCATGGCTACTTGCAATTTTGTTCACTTGCAAAAGTGGAAGCCTTGGTTGAAGAACCTGGTTACTGCTACCCCTTGATTGCTCTGCATTCATAGAAATTTGCTACTTTAGGATCCTCCACCACCATTTCCCCCGCATGTTACAACCTCTGTAATGCAGCTTCTACACTATATGTTGTTTGCTGTAGGAACTGAAGGAAGTAAAGGATCTTATTTGTATGAAGTCAGAGATGTGGGGTTGGTAAGTTTAGACACTAGGCAGTAAACGTCCCCCTCCTTTAGTGTACTTGTCTTATATTCTGGTCTTCCGAATCTCTGTACTTTGCCCTTCCTTTTTCCCTAGCAAGTATGATGTTGTTGTTGATGATGATGATGATACCCCACCCACCTGGCTGGATTTCCCCAGCCACTCCGGGTGGCTCCCAACAGAGGACTAAAAATAGATTAAAACTTCAAACATTAAAAACTTCCCTAAACAGATGCATCTTTCCTCTTGTGGGTTAATTTGAGATCATAGAATTGTAGAGTTGGAAGGGACCCTAAGGACCATCTAGTCCAACCCCCTGCAATGCAGAAATATACATCTCCCCAAACCTGCAACCTTGGCATTATCAGTGTTGATGAGGTAGGAAGCTACTTTCTGCAAATACTTCAATAAGGGATAAATATTGCCCTGGGGGAGAAGTGCCTTTGACACTCCCCTCCCCCATGGTCAGCTTTCCAGGGCTACCTTTTTATGGTGCCTGGTGCAGGTGTAATGTTGGGGGCCCTGTTTCTGCCCTCTACAGGGACCCATCCATGTGTATTCAAAGCTGGTGACTCCATGTGGGAGTTATTGCATGTAAAGACTCCTCTCTCTTGCAGTTGCCCTGGCATTCGGCACAATCCTGGCTTGCCTTTTCTGAGAGTACCAACAAGGCTTCTTTTTACTGTTGGTTCAAAATATTTTCAGGTGGTGGCTTTCACAGTGCCAGTTCTTCACTAGGGAGTACCAGGACCAATGACTAGAAACACTTGAGGGACATTCTGAAACAGCAAGAAAAATCACCCAGTGATTTCACTGCATACTGCAAGTGGGTTGAAATTGAATCTAGGCTTAGATTAAAGAAGCCATGCAAAACATAAACCAAGAAGTTCAGCATTAGAGGAGCATGCCCTAATGCTTAATTGCTATTACACTCTTCCTAGCGGCACACAACTTGGCATTCCATAACTTTTAGCAATATATATATATAAAAAAAAAACAGAAAGGGAGAAGACCTATTATTTATGTTTTAAGTAGCCTTAATATTCAGTATGGCAAGTACCAGGAAAAAAGTGATAAGAGGAAAGAAAGGCAACTTTGGACACACCACTTACTGTTGGTATTCTTCAGCAGATATTGCTGAACAAATAGAATATTTCAGATGAATTAAACAAGGATTGAAATTAAACCAGAGATGAATGAAATGCAAAAAGGGATCAGAAATAACACAGAGGTTATCCCCTTTTGGACTTATTGTGTGAAATGGAACGTGAACATGATATTTGAGTGGAAAAAATAGAAAAAATGCTGGTTTGTAGAAAGTAGAATAGTTGAATGTTATAGAGCAAATGTTTTGAATAATTCTTTGTATGTACCGGTAACTGACAGCCAGAGAATCGGGAGCCCTTTCTCTTTTTATTTCACCCCCTTTTTCTTTCTTTGTCTCTTTTCATTTCTTTTCTTTTTCTCCTTTTTTCCTCCCCTTTTTTTTGTTCTATACATGCTCATCACATATTTATTTTTTCTGCTTTTACTTTTCTATAGACTTGGTGTTTTTTAAAATCTTGCTGTATCATAAAAAGCTTATATATATATATATATATATATATATATATGAATAGGAAGAGCACGCAGCACCAATCACAAGGTATTTTCCCCATCCCTGGATCCCAGAAAGGGACTAGCAATTTAGACCCAACCTTTTTGTTTTAACAACGTGTGTGTGTGTGTGTGTGTGTGTGTAGGAGTGCTTAAATGTTACTGGAGGAAACCGTGGTGGTGGGATGGGACACACAGAAGCAGAAACTGCCTCACTTTGGCAACACAACATCAGAATTGCCCCTTGATTCGTGTAGCCAGCAGCTACGCGCGTCAGTCTCCCCGCCTGGTTACAGGTGCGGCGCAGTTCGCTTTTAAATGGCTACTGCGTTACTCCCGGCCCTTTGAATTCACTCTACTACTGAATTGTGTCTGGCTTCTTCCGCGAGCCTGTGTGGCGGGCGGTGGATGCTCTGCGCGTCACGCTCCGCGCCGGAGTGGTGGCATTTGCCTCAGCTGTGTAGGTGCCCTGAGGGTGATCCTCTCTCCCCAAGGCTGCAGCGCGGAGGCGCATGAGGGCCTCTCTCCCTCCCTCCCTCCTTCTGCGTCTCCCTGCCTCAGCAGGGTGTAATCAGCATTTTCATGAACCTCCCTTAGCTCCTCAAGCCGAAGGAGCGGGGAGAGTCCGGCCCTGGCGGGATAGTGACAGGTAGACCTCTGGCGGCTGAGGCGAAGGCGGCGAAGCGACAGTCGCTGCAGCGGGGAGGGTCGCTTTGGGTGGCGGTATGTGGGCGCCCGTCGAGCAGCCCGGCAGCCACTTCCCTCTCCGTGTGCAGGCGGGAGCGGAGGAGACACACGGTGAATATCCATAGTAACAGGGGATGCGGGGGGAGGGGGCGGGGAGGCGCAGCGGTAGATCGGCAATCTGCCCGGCCGGAACCAGCGCGGCGTACGGCCCGGACCTCTCCGCTGCGCACGGGAGAGCCCGGTGAGTGACGACGAGCGGCCGCGGCCCTCCTTTGGCGGGACGAAATAATGAGGTGGGGTGCGCGGGGAGCCGAGCTGCGGCGGCGGCTGCTGCTTTTCCACCCCGGCACGAGCACGCGGCCGGGAGCGCGGGAAAAGGGGGAGAGGCGGCGGTGGCGGCACCGGCGGGGGATGGGAGGCGGGGGGCGCGCGCTCCCCTCTCTCGCTCCCTCTCGCCCTCTGTCCCTCCCTCGCTCGGCGGTGCCGGCGGCTGGATGGATTGGGGGGGGGGGGGGAGGCAGGCAGGCAAGGGAGGGAAGCGCTCAGCTGCGCTCGGCTCGGTTCCGCTGCGGCGTCCCTGCCTCGTTCGCCACACGGCGGGGAAGGAAGATGCACAAAGGAGAGGGATAAACGCTGCAGAATATAAATATCCCCGGCTTGGCTCGCAGCCCCCGCCTGCCCGCCGCCGCCGCGTTCGCTTCGCCTCGCCACCGTCGCGGCCGCCGCTTCTCTGCGCCTAGGTGAGACCGACCGCCCGGCCGGGGAACTGATGAGTAAGCGAGTCGCTGTGTGAGGGGATGGCTCGGGAGGAGGAGGGTCCGGGCTCAGCCAAGGACGGTCCCAGCCTCGGGCAGCCGAGAGGGCTCCCGCTCTTAGGCTGCAGGTTGGACGAAAGGGTGAGGAGGTGCCGATCGAGAAGGAGCCTTCGTCGCTCGGGTCCGTCTGGCCGCCCCTGCCTCACTTCGCTCTTCAGGCTCTGCGCTGTGCCACAGAGGAGTGGACATCACCTCAAAGGGCAGCTTCCCTCCGTCCCTCATTCCCCCCCCCCCGAAAAACAAGCAGTCTTTAGGAATGTCGCCGGTGCCTAAAAATAGCCTTTTTAAACGGAAAGGAAAAAAATTGCAGAGAGACAAAGAGGGAGCAGGAGAGAGATGTTCCTCGCCTGCCATGTAGTTCTAAGGAGCGCCTGATGGAAGTGGTCCTGTCGTGTGGCGGGCGGCGAGTTTTTCCTCGCCTCTGAGTGCTGCTGGGGGAGGGGGACTGGGAACGCTTCATCTCCAGTGCGCTCACTCCATGTATTTTTAAGCAGTGATTAAAAGTGGGCATGTACTTTCCAGCGATACACCCTGGAGAGCAATAACGCAGCGTGCGAAGCCTGCAACTGCTTTTTTTTTTGTTTTGTTTGGAGGTTGTGTCAGCGTTTACATTGCACAGGGGGGCTTGATAACATTCGCTGTGGTCTCAAACTTGTCAAGGAGTGGAGGGCGATGGGGTCTCGGGTTTGCAGAGAGGCTCTTTTCGTCCTCTCTGTTCAGATATTTTCAAAGAAAGGGGCTTGATGCCTCTTCTCAGGTTTGGCACACCTGCTGATTGAAAGCATCCTTTCATCCATAACATAAAAAAATGACATTTTAAATGCCATCCATTAAATATCTTGTATTTTGGCCCGCCTTTTGAATGAACTGGACACAGGGGAGATGGAAACAACGTGCAAACCTTTATTCCAGCCATATCTGACTGGAATGCTACCATGTGACAACATACTTATACAGGTAGCATTCTCTTAGGCCTTAAAAACAATTGCTTGACAGTGGTGCAGTTTCATTTATTTCAATGAGATTCTGTTAGGGTAAGTAGTTATTGAGCTGGTTGGCTACTCAGTATCTTACAACTGCATGACTGTAGGTGTATACGTACATATATATTTCCTAGGGGAAAATGTACGTCATCATCTGTGAAGTGTGCAGCAGTTGTTATTTTATTGCAAGCTGTACTCTCAACAAATACTCATGCTGCGCTTCAGACATGCTTTTCTCACACAAAAGTCTGTAACATAGTGGGAGTACAATGAACAAAACAGTCTTAGATGTTTTATACAAACCTAACTGTAGACCACATAACTCTGAGAGCTTTAGCATTTAGGTTTATGTGTATTTACACCTGAATGCTGAAACAAATTGCCACCTTTGCCCATGTCTGGGGAAGTGGGTGATTTTAGAAAGCTGGTGATAATGTGTTTTAGTGTGCATGAAGTCATGATATATCTAGTAAGCCCGGTCTTATTCAACATCTTTATCAACAACTTGGATGATGGACTCAAGGGCATCCTGATCAAATTTGCAGATGACACCAAACTGGGAGAGGTGGCTAACACCCCAGAGGACAGGATCACACTTCAAAACGACCTTGACAGATTAGAGAACTGGGCCAAAACAAACAAGATGAATTTTAACAGGGAGAAATGTAAAGTATTGCACTTGGGCAAAAAAAAAATGAGAGGCACAAATACAAGATGGGTGACACCTGGCTTGAGAGCAGTACATGTGAAAAGGATCTAGGAGTCTTGGTTGACCACAAACTTGACATGAGCCAACAGTGTGACGCAGCAGCTAAAAAAGCCAATGCAATTCTGGGCTGCATCAATGGGAGTATAGCATCTAGATCAAGAGAAGTAATAGTGCCACTGTATTCTGCTCTGGTCAGACCTCACCTGGAGTACTGTGTCCAGTTCTGGGCACCACAGTTCAAGAAGGACACTGACAAACTGGAACGTGTCCAGAGGAGGGCAACCAAAATGGTCAAAGGCCTGGAAACGATGCCTTATGAGGAACGGCTAAGGGAGCTGGGCATGTTTAGCCTGGAGAAGAGGAGGTTAAGGGGTGATATGATAGCCATGTTCAAATATATAAAAGGATGTCACATAGAGGAGGGAGAAAGGTTGTTTTCTGCTGCTCCAGGGAAGCGGACACGGAGCAATGGTTCCAAACTACAAGAAAGAAGATTCCACCTAAACATTAGGAAGAACTTCCTGACAGTAAGAGCTGTTCGACAGTGGAATTTGCTGCCAAGGAGTGTGGTGGAGTCTCCTTCTTTGGAGGTCTTTAAGCAGAGGCTTGACAACCATATGTCAGGAGTGCTCTGATGGTGTTTCCTGCTTGGCAGGGGGTTGGACTCGATGGCCCTTGTGGTCTCTTCCAACTCTATGATTCTATGATTTTAGTAGCAATGTGGACAGTATCTAAACCTTTTAAACCTTAATATTTAGCTTTGGCAACATAATACTAAATTGATGCCATTGTTCCTTGGAAAGATTTTCTACTATTATTTGCCAAGAAGCCATTAATCAACCTTGAAGTTATCCCTTGGACACAGTGGGCAACACCTATTTTGGATCTATGATTATAATGCTTATTGGCCTAATCTGCATTATCAGGTGTGCTGAGGGAACGAGACTTTCTCACAAGAGTAGTTCTTTGGTTTTTCTGTTGATTTCTATATAAGTCCAAGGGTTTTTAAAGAGCAAAAAGGCTTTTCTTTTCAGAGCAGGAGATCTTGATCCTGCAATGTTTAATTATCTCCATGTAGTAAAACTCCATTCTAATGGCAACATAAAGATTTTAATGAAGCTATAAAATGGAGACTTAGTTATTTTAGTGAATGCTATTTGGTGCAGCTTGTCAGGTAGAAGTTTAGCTCTCTCTCCCCTTTGATACATGTAAATACACACAGGCTGTGATCTTGCAGACCAGTGTTTTAACTGTTCACATGTGAGTATTTTTTTATTAAGCTCATTATTCAAACCTGTTGCATGAATAAAGAAAAGCTTTGCTAAGTTGTTGCTGAATGAGAGCCCTGAAGTAATTAATGCAAATGACATGTCTGACTCATTTTGATTGGTAAAAAGGAAGGGCATGTACTTTTGCTATTTAAATAGGCCAGTTTAGTCACAAGAGGAGTTTTTAAATGAACTGTTATATTAGTTCATGCATTATATATTCATTAGGGTTCAGAAGGTATATAAGAGAAACACTTTAAAAAATCAGTTATAATTTCATCTTCCCAACTTTTTTTTATAAAAAAAAAACACCAAGATAAAATGAAGTGGTAGATAAGGGGTTGCAGTCTGACTATTAAAACAACCAGGGCAAGAGAGGAAGTCTAATATCTAGAATACTTTATCAGCATAATATCCTCAGAAATGGATGTGATTTTCACTAGTAGAGATTGCTGAACTTTGTAAAGTTGCAGCACACAAATTGCACCTTCAACAAGCCCATTCGCTGTGCTTACATTGGCATAAAACTAGGCTCTGGAATACGTAGAATCATTGAGATATTTTTTTTAAGCAGTAACATCACAACTATTAACAGTAAAGTTTTAAACCTTGAAACTGAGGACTCTCAGAAAATAAAATAAGATGTTAGCAGATTTAAACACCATAAGACATTTCTGGCAGACTAAATGAGAAACCAATTTTATGAAAAGTATCGTACAGGCAACATGGAAATGGAAAAAGTCCACCCTGTGTATGAACTTTGAAGATATTTTGTACAAATTGTTAAAACTGAAAAGGAGTCAAATGCGTATGCAGGTGAAAGACAAATGCTGGTGATGCAATTTTAGCAGATCTCATAGGTTTTGTATCTTTTGGACCTACCTCTAGATCAAGAAGTATCATAAATGAAATTTTAGGTTATGACTTACCAGTTTACCCATTGTTTATCCTATTAAAGCTACTCTCAGAGGCAGTATGCTTCGGAATGCCAGTTGCTAGAAATTACAAGCAAGTAGAGTGCTATTTATTGCACTCTGGTCCTGCATTTGGGCTTCCCATGGGCATCTTGGCTGCTGTGAGAACTGGATTCTGGACTAAATGGGCCATTGGCCTGATTCAGCAAGTCTAAAGTAATTCTTAATCACAGTTATCCAAAGCTTTGGGGTTATTATTTACAAATCTCAGTCCCCTAAAAAGCCATTGTCTGGACATGTCTCATAGGAACAGCAGATACTTTTTGAGATGGTCCTTAAGATATGAGTGTCCCAGACTGCACATGGGTTGAAAGGTTAAAGTCAGCACCTTGAATTATGCTCAGAATCTCACGGGTGCAATATATGTCCATATTCCAGAAACAAAAAAAGGAATGGACAGCTGCCTTGTGAATCACTAAAGCTTTCAAGTCATCTTCAGTGGCAGTCCAGTTTAGACCAATCTTGGGAGCTACAGACACTGGCATGATATATTGAAATGTATCAATTAATGTTTTGCAATGTTTTTGTTGTTTCTATTACGATTATATAGTGCTATATCGAGCTGAAGCTATAGGAATTCTCAGCATTTCATGGTTAGTGCTGAATCTGAGTTTGTTTATAGCTAACTGTAATTTAAATCAGCCTGAAGACACCAACCACCTTCTGCTTCTTCCCAGTAAACACTGTCCACTTGGCTTTTCATTTTTTTTGACAAAGTTCCTCACTGAAGACTCCTGAGTATCAGTTATGGGATAAGTGGGGCAGGTCATTTTATGGAACAGTAACTAGTTAAAGAATAGTCATCAGAGAATAGGACAGTTCTGCAATGGAGGAATGTGAAAAGTGAGTCCCCTGAAGATTAGTATTAGGACCTATGCTTTTTAGCTTGTTCTTAAATGACCTAGAGTTAGGGATGATCAGCAAGCTGACTAAATTCATTCAGGAGGTTAAAACCAACCAACCAACCAACCAACCAACCAACCCAAAGGGTTGTGAGTAGTTTCAAAAGGATCTCTCCAAACCAGATGAATGGGCAGTAAAATTACAGTTCAATGCACAAGTGATACAATAAAAGCAAACATAATATAATGCATAGGGGGAATCATTACTTCACATGTGCAGTAATGAGATTTGAATTGGTGATAACTGGCCAGGGGTGAGACCTTGGGGCCATAGTGGATAGCTTAATGAAGATGTTGACTCAATGTGCAGCAGCAATGATGTCGCATCCTAGGAATGAATCAAGAATGCGTCTGAAAATTAAACTGCCAATATCATAATGCCACTATACAAACCTATGGTGGAACCATATTTGGAATAGTCATTATATTGTGTATATTTGTGGTCATCTCACCTGAAAAAGTGTATTGTGGAGCTGGAAAGTTCAGAAAATTGGAAAGAAAATGATCAAGGCATTGGAGTAATTCCCCTATGAGGAAAGGATTCAAACATTTGCGGCCTTTTAGTTCAGAAAAAAACGTTTAGTAAGAGAGGACATGTTAGAGGTGTATAAGTGGTGTGAGGAAGTGGATGGAAGGGAGTTTTTCTCCCTTTCTCATAATAGTGATGCTGAATATTGGAAGATTCCGGAAGGACAAAAGGAGGAACTTGTTCACATAGCATATAGTTAAATTATGGAATTAATGGAATTCACTCCCAGAAGATGTAGAGGTCGCCACCAATCTGGATGGATCAGGTCATTTCCAAATGATTAGACAAATTCATGGATTAGAAAAATTCATGGAAGATAAGGCTATCAAAACCACTGGTCATAATGGCTGTATCTCCAAGCCCCCAAAGTCTCTGAATATCAGGCCCTAACGGTGAGGCACCTGGAAAAGGACCCCCAATGCATATCTTAAATTTCAGGCAGATCCCTTACTTAAAATATTTCTATTCCATCTTTCACAACTGCTTGTGGCAGCTCAGTAAGAACATCTCTTCAAAGTAATTTAAAATAATATAACAAAATTAACACTTTAATTCTGAACAGTAAAACCTACAACTTCTAACCAAAGGCTTTCTTGAACTGTTGGGACTTGCAGCCAAGCAGGCTGAACACTGAGGGGAAGTCATTACACAAAACCAGGCTTGCCCTCTATGCTCCACAAATATCCTGAAAGGTGAAACAGTTCATACAGAGACAGAAGCTTTCTAAAATATTTCAGTCTGGGGCCATGAAGGGTTTACAGGTAAAAACATACACCTTAAATAGGGTCTGGAAGCTCATTGGCAGCAAGTGCAGTTCACACAATGTGCTTCATTTGCCAGTTCCCACCAGTAGGCAGCCTTTGGGATTCTGCACTAGCTGTAGATTCTAAACTATTTTCAAGGGCAGCTCTTCACACAGAATACTACAGTATTCACTCCTTGAAATTTCAAAGACATGGGTAACTGGCATGGATAACTTTTATAAGGCCTGGCTTTTAGCAAAGAGACACAGCTGAAGAATCAGATAAATGTATTTAAACAACACTCCATACTGCTGCTTATTCAACAGCAGCGGTGGGCTTTGAAGGAAATGTAAATGGTTGAGCTGCTCCAGTAGAGCAACAAATATACCACCGATAGCAGATTGCATAGTCCTGAAGCACTTGGCCCTTCACCAAGCATAATTTCATGTCATCTTGATTCAGTTTTAGTTTGTAAACCCATATCCACCTTCCAGACATTGAATCAGTTTAACAACAGCTCCTGTTTGCTTACTTAATGTACAGAGCTAGGTAACAACAACAACAACAACAACAACGTATAATCAACCCCAAAGTAGATTATTACATAGCTACATATTAAATAACATTATTAGCTACATATTAAATAACAGCAATTAGGGCCATCCCTGTCATAAGGAAGTGCAAGGCATCTTTGGCTACTTAAGGTATTATTATATTTTTCCCTAGATAAGCCTTAGTACTATTAGATTTTGCACCTCAGGCCCCAAAATGCCTTGGGGAAAACTTGTCTTTGTATTTTTGGAAAGGGAGAGAAGAACTAGGTCAATGTTAGTGAAATGGTTACAAGTGATTTTGCACTTCCTTGTTGCTGTAATTCAGGCTGCAAATGCACCCGGGAACTTGTTGGCATCTGATTTCTCCACTGTGTTAACATATTCGGCTCAGAAAGTAAAAGTGAAATAATAACGTTCATATGGGGAATTCTATATAATAATGCCATATGAACGTCCTTGACCACAGCTCACAGTATAGGTATACGTGACCCATTCTCCTACCATGTATGTTTAGTTATATGGATTCTGTCTTGCAGTAATGAAGACAGAAAGCACTGTGACAGAGCCATCTACTGGGCTTGGGCAGGAAGGGGGCAGCAGGTCCATTGCCACCTAGGCATGCCCTGCTAGTGGTAGTTGGCGTTTTCTTCCTCTTCCTTTTTCACCATGTCAGCTTCAGGCTGGCAATGGTTAAGGGACCTGAGAATCAGGTCCTTTGTGTAATATTTAAGGTTTTGGATCTAGTCGATCCAAAACAGCTGGTGTTCTGCTCTCAAAACTCCCTGTTGTGGGACTTTCTACTTGTTACTGTGGGTAGGAGAACTGTAAACTCCCCTGCCCACTGTACCATTTCATCAACCTGAGGGCTTAGGATTGCAGTTACTGTTAATGAATTAAGACCATTAAGGCTGCAAAGCTGAAGACACTTACTAGGGAATAAGCCCCATTGAGCTCAAATAATCTTATAAGAAAACACAATTAGGATTACTCTGTAAAATGATAGGACAGTTTTGAGTTCTAATTCGTTTTAAAAATCAGTGACATTAATAATTAATGATAAAACAGTTATAACAGACATATTGTTTATCTGATATGAACTGAACTCTTGGTCCTTTGATTAGCTATTTCGTATGAAATTTTATTTCAGTTATATTTGATTTGGTATTTTGTTTGTTTGGTTTCTGGAAATATGAACAGAATTAATCAAATTAGTCCTTGAGCATTCATCATATTCATGTTCCCATTTGAGAAGTGTATGCCCTTGGACTGTGAGCTATTAGCCCTTTAGAAAATGCCTGCAGGGTCTGTATGTACATTTAACTAACTGCTTCTGCATTCTCAAATATTGCTATAGGAAACTAAAAAGGCTGCTTGGGTATTTCTGTATGATTTCCCTATTTACTGCCTAGGCAATGGATGCTTACTAATTATCTACAATAAGAACATAAGAATAGCCGGCTGAATCTAGTCCAGCATCCTGGCCCATCTAGTCCAGCATCCTGTTCCCAAAATACTTGACCAGATTCCTGTGGGAAACCTGTAAGCAGGGCTCGAGCACAAGAGCACTCCCTACTCCTGTGGTTGCCAGTAATTGTATTAAGAAGCATTGTTGCTTCCAACTGTGGAGCCATGGCTAGTAGTCATTGATAGCCTTATCCTCCATGTTGCCCCATCCTCTTTTAAAGCCATCCAAATTGGTGCCCATCACTGCCTCCTGTGGGAACAAGTTCCATAGTTTAACTAGGTGCTGCATGACAAAGTAGCTTCTTTTATCTGTCTTGAGTCTTCCAACATTCAGCTAATAATGATAATAACTTGAACCCCACCCATCTGACTGGGTTGCCCCAGCCACTTTGGACGGCATCATTGGGTGCCCATGAGTTCTAGCATCATGAGAGAGGGAAAAAACCTTTTTTAAAAATCCATTTTCTCCATGCCATGCATAAATTTACAAACGTTTGTCATGCCACCACTTACTCGCCTTTTCTCTAAACTAAAAAGTCCCAAATTGGCTGCTATTTACTATACCAGTTGCCTACCCCCTTGGAGAGCTTTGTGGGAGAATATTAAATGTACATTGGGTGAGCTGAATTTTTATTTATTTGGAATATGTACCACTTTTTAGCAAAGACTTCTCAAAGTATTTTACATAATAAAATTGGGCAGCAAGTTAAGTCTCAAACTTTCTTAGGCAGATAGGGTCAACAGCTCTTAGTTCTTGGAAGTCTTGGTGATAATGACTGGGGGAATCATACTGGCGTTTTCTGGTGATCTAGTTGTTGTTGGCACCTCTGGGGGTGAAGTCAACCCGCTGGAGAATCACAGCACCTGCTGTGGCTGCAGAGACAGGTAACTTGTAACTGCTGCCTCCCATTTTGTTTTTGCTGCATTGTTGTTGTTGTTTATTCATTTAGTCATGTCTGACTCTTTGTGACCCCATGGAGCAGAGGACGCCAGGCACTCCTGTCTTCCACTGCCTCCTGCAGTTTGGTCAAACTCGTGCCGGTAGCTTCGAGAACACTGTCCAACCATCTCATCCTCTGTCGTCCCCTTCATCTTGTGCCATCCATCTTTCCCAGCATCAGGGTCTTTTCCAGGGAGTCTTCTCTTCTCACGAGGTGGCCAAAGTATTAGAGCCTCAGCTTCAGGATCTGTCCTTCCAGTGAGCACTCAGGGCTGATTTCCTTCAGAATGGATAGGTTTGATCTTTTTGCAGTCCACGGGACTCTCAAGAGTCTCCTCCAGCACCATAATTCAAAAGCATCAATTCTTTGCAATCAGCCCTCTTTATGGTCCAGCTCTCACTTCCATTCATCGCTACTGGGAAAACCATAGCTTTAACTATACATACCTTTGTCAGCAGGTAATGTCTCTTTTTTTTAAGATGCTGTCTAGGTTTGTTATTGCTTTTCTCCCAAGAAGCAAGGGTCTTTTAATTTCGTGACTGCTGTCACCGTTTGCAGTGATCATGGAGCCCAAGAAAGTAAAATCTCTCACTGCTTCCATCTCTTCCCCTTCTATTTGCCAGGAGGTGATGGGCCCAGGGGTCATGATCTTAGTTTTTTTGATGTTGAGCTTCAGACCATATTTTGCGCTCTCCTCTTTCACCTGCATTAAGAGGTTCTTTAATTCCTCCTCACTTTCTGCCATCAAAGTTGTGTCATCTGCATATCTGAGGTTGTTGATATTTCTTCCGGCAATCTTAATTCTGGCTTGGGATTCATCCTGTCCAGGCTTTCGCATGATGAATTCTGCATATAAGTTAAATAAGCAGGGAGACAATATACAGCCTTGTCATACTCCTTTCCCAATTTTGAACCAATCAGTTGTTCCATATCCAGTTCTAACTGTAGCTTCTTGTCCCACATAGAGATTTCTTAGGAGACAGATGAGGTGATCAGGCACTCCCATTTCTTTAAGAACTTGCCATAGTGTGTTGTGGTCGACACAGTCAAATGCTTTTGCGTAGTCAGTGAAGCAGAAATAGATGTTTTTCTGGAACTCTCTAGCTTTCTCCATAATCCAGCGCATGTTTGCAATTTGGTCTCTGGTTCCTCTGCCCTTTTGAAATCCAGCTTGCACTTCTGGGAGTTCTCAGTACACATATTGCTTAAGCCTTCTTTGTAGAATTTTAAGCATAACTTTGCTAGCGTGTGAAATGAGTACAATTGTGCGGTAGTTGGAACATTCTTTGGCACTGCCATTCTTGGGGATTGGGATGTACACTGATCTTCTCCAGTCCTCTGGCCACTGCTGAGTTTTCCAGACTTGCTGGCATATTGAGTGTAGCACCTTAACAGCATCATCTTTTAAAATTTTAAATAGTTCAGCTGGAATGTTTTGCTGCGTTAGTAGCACCAAAGTGACATCTCTGGGGCACAAGCCTCTAGTGTGTATGGAGACTCTGGGCTTCCCAGATGACAAGACTTCCCTCTTGGCCTTGCTAATATGGTCCAAAGGAAAGCAGAGCAATGCATTTGGCACCAACTTGGCTGCAGTAGTTGCTGGAAGGAGGTTTACAAGACATCATCCAACCATCTTAGGGACTCAACTCTGGATTTGTGTAGGGTTTACTCCTTAGCTTTTTTCTCTTCTGAAGATGTCCTGCAAGGCAGTGGGTAATGGTGATCTAGTAACATGACTGCATCACTTGGTGCTCGACTCAGGCTGTCTTGTTCGGTCGGGTCCTTTAGAATGGTCCTTGTAAAATTTTATTCCAGCAGGATTGTTATGCTGAGTTTCATTTTGGACCCCCGGTGTGGGTTGTACAATTGCTCGTGACTGTAGTTGTGTGGATAGTGTCATTATATAGTATAGTGACTAGGTGACATTGGACTTAAGTCGTATGTGGGTGGCATCAGGAGTTACCATCTACTACCTGTTCTTGATGGAGAAAGACAATAAAGTTCTTGTTTAGCTTCTGGATCAGTGTGCCCTCTAAACTTTCAGTGTTGTATTTCTGAGGACTTCTGTGTATATTGTAGTTATTGAACTGCTAAAGATTCTTACATGAATCACCTTGAGGGCCTCAGTGGGCTGAAAACATAATTGTAAATATAACAAATGATTAAGCCTCAGCCTAGATCTATTCAGTCCACATCTCGTCTCCATGTGGGCATGTGAATCAAGCCTATATCATAAACACTGTGCTTCTTATTTGGCAGGCATGGTCAACTTTGTTTTCAGGGCTCAGAAAACAGAGGCATATCTAGAATGCTTTCACAGGCATTAGATTCCTAAAGTGTACAGTTATTTGGGGTTATTTACATAAGCTCCCAAGAGTGTACCATTTACCTGGTTTCAAGAATCATTATGGACTCAGCATAGTAGATAGAATGAGGGCATTCTACTAGTACTTTTTAAAGATGATTTTGAGTTTTGTCTCTCATCTGAAGCAGTGCCATAGCTACAGGGGGGCTAGACTTTTTTTTCCAGGTGAAGCCTCCAGAGGGGTGCCATTGAAGCTCCCAGCCTGCATGTGTGTACACAAATGCTTGGGGCATGGGTGTGTGCCAGACTGGGTCTTTGGCCCAGGTGAAATAAAACCTAGTTTCTCCCTAGTTTACTTGCAGGGAAGGAAATGTAGATGTACCTCTATGTATGCTATGCCTGCCATCTAAATTAATATATTCCAGATCTGACCTTCACAGTTCTTTGTATTGCTTCTACTTAAAACTTTAGTTAAAGAAAGAAAGCCTTAGAGAGCATGTGAAACTTTGTGATGCCTGATACATATTTTATGTTGTTCCATACAGATGAACTGGACCTAAGATCTATATTTCAATTGATGCTCAAAGTAATGTCTCATTTCCCCTTTAGCCAGTCCGCAAGGCTATTTTTATTTCCCTGGGATCAGTATAGCAGGAGGTCAGGATACCGTACGTTGTGCAGATAGTCTCAAAGGTATTAAATAAACCTATAAAATCCTTATATTACACTGGTCAACAACAAATTTGTTGTCTGCGTTTTTTCAGTTGATTTAGGACAAATCTGATGCGCTGAATCCAAAAATCACATTGGTTTTGCTCAATGAGGTCAAGCTTTTGAGCTATGGCCACATGTCATTTTTTTACATTTTTGTTCACATGTACACTTGTGTGGAGCATTTTAGAAGAAGTTGGTGGGGGTAAAATGCCATGTCAAATAATTGTTTTGATTGGAAATGATTATTTTAATGACAAGAAGTATTCAGGTCCGATAGTTCTGGGTGATTATGTCGAAAAGGAATCAGTTTGAAGTCATAAAACCTCGAAATCTTCCATAAATTGGTGCAGCAAAGCATAAAGTTGGGGGATCAAAACTAAGTTAATGGGGCAGCCGTCCCACGAAGAATTGTCAAAGGACTCTGCCGAACTGTTGGCATCCAGATTGAAGGAAAAAAACCTCCTCTCTGACAGTGCTCGCATCAGCTTCTTCCGCAACAGGCATCAAGAGTACCTCCATTTTTTCTCGGAAGAGAAGGACTTGGTGTACTGTGCAGATATTGCTCAGCTTCTGCTCAAGCTTGGAGTGCCACAATACGAACCCATAGATTGGAGACTGTTCATTGACAGCAGCAAGGGATCACTGAAATGTGTTCTGCTACACAACGGCAAGCAGTTTGCCTCTATACCCCTGGCTCACTCAAGTACACTGAAGGAGAACTATGAAGTGGTGAAGTATGTGCTGGAGAAAATTGGTTATGATCAGCATAAGTGGTATATTTGTGTTGACCTGAAGATGGTGAACTTTTTGTTGGGACAACAATCTGGCTTCACCAAGTACCCATGTTTTCTGTGCATGTGGGATAGTAGGGACCGTGCTCAGCATTACACGAAGAAGGACTGGCCTGTGCGGGAGGAATTGGTGCCTTGCAAAGAAAGGAACGTCATCAACGACCCTCTGGTGGACAGAGACAGAATACTCTTCCCACTGCTGCACATCAAGCTTGGCTTAATCAAGCAGTTCACCAAGGCTCTGGACAAGGATGGTGACTGCTTCACTTACTTGTGCCAGGCTTTTCCAGGATTGATCATGGAGAAGTTGAAAGCTGGCATCTTTGACGGTCCTCAGATCTGTCAGCTCATCAGAGATCCAGAGTTCGGAAACTCAATGAACGAAGTGGAACTGGAAGCGTGGAAGGCATTTGTTCTGGTAGTGAAGAACTTTCTTGACAACAATAAGGCCAGAAACTAGGCAGAACTTGTCAACAACATGCTGACTGCTTTCAGAAACCTGGGCTGCAACATGAGCATCAAGATGCACTACCTATTTTCACATATGGACCCGTTTCCTGAGAACCTGGGTTCAATGAGTGACGAGCAGGGGGAGAGATTCCATCAGGACATGAAAGAGATGGGGACCAGGTATCAGGGTCGCTGGGACGCAGTCATGATGGCTGACTACTGTTGGACTCTGAAGAGAGACCTCCCTGCCGCTGAGCATTCCAGGAGTTCCAAGAAACGGAAGTTCAAGCCCTGATGTTTGAAAAAAGGTGAAGCAACATGCAATTTACGTGTACTTACCTTTATCAATTCCCACCATTCAGTTTACAGTAATCAATGTTTCTATCAGGTAATCAATATATGTTGTTGGAAAAACATTTTTTTCTCTTAAAAACATATTTAGGATGATATGTGTTGACAAAAATCAGCTGATAATGCCACAAAAATGTAATTGATTTTATCACAAGATCTGATTTTTTTCAAATCAACATAGCACAAAAACCTGACCTGATGGAGAGAAACGGATGCCATTTCCTGATTCAGCAGTGCAAAAATACCCTAAATCAGTTGTAGAAATCTAGACAACTTGAAAAAGTAAAAACTTGTTGCCCAGTGTTATTTATGACACATGGTAACAATAAAGGGGTCATATGTGCATTCAGAAATGGTTAATCTTCATACTATTGCTATTAAATAATGGCTTTTCCAATAGTAACAGATCTTAAAGGCAGGCGGTTGGTAAAGTGAATTAAACACAAAGTTGGTTTGGGAAAGTAATGGCAACTTTTGGTTTAGAGTCTGGGGCATGGGCAGCCATTTTAAAGCACCCTTCCACTCATTTAAATAACTTTCTTGTGAGCTGGCTTGGATTGTTCATTATCACAAGTTCCAGAATATCTTTGCTATATGTCTCTGACGTGTTTCCACCCTAATGGCTGCTAATGAAATTCTGCCAGAAAGTTGACTTTATTCTTTGACTTTATTGTACATGATTGCAGATCTGCTTGACAGAACAGTTCTAGAGTCACTTACACCATGTCTCTCTTTGGTTAAGAACTGCTTATTAATTCATTGTGCAGGAAGAACAAAAAGGTCATCCCCACTCCTTAAGGATGATTAACTGCCTGAATGAGCTCTTGTAGCTGCTCTGGATATTTGTGATAGGATTTAGTTTTTAGGAATTAAGTATCTCTAGAGATCACAAAGTATTTTATAATCCCTTTTCTTGGGAGGGGGTGCATAATATGTTTATCCACAGGCTTGTTGGCTGGTTTGCTTGACTAAGTTGTGGAGGTCCCCAAAGTGTGTAGTCATAACACTAATGCAATATTAAAAATGAGGATGAAGCACAGTGCAGGTAACATTTAAGCACAATTTCATCTTCCACATCTGATGGGCTTCTGAAAGTTGTCACAGAGAATTTTAATTAAGCATAGGGCTGAGAGAACTGTA